>NC_062281.1:122555476-123155476 GCF_902655055.1 Lutra lutra
TTGTAGGTAATGATAGGAATATCAACAAGTACACTTCAAATACAGTAGGTAAAAACACAGGCTGATACTAATAATTCTAATAATATTAGGGCATCCTATGAAGAATTATAATGTAGTTTTTACTCATAATAGCAGTTTATAAATAATGGGGAAAATTGGGTAATTGGATCTTTTTCAATGTTATTTTAATGATATTTTAATTCAAGATGATAGGGTACTCTAATTGATAGTAAAGTTTTTGAAATGTGAGATTAGTCAATGGCAGGGTAAGTTTAAGAGACACTTGGAGATTTGGAGAGCTAAAACTTCAACCAGAGGAAGTGAAGCATGTGCGTGGGTAGAGAATCAGAAGAGAATCATACTAATGAGCCTAAGACATAGTATGTTTTGACCTAATTCTTATTCACAATGATGTTTCCATGTTTTTGCTTTTGCACTGAACCAGTTTTTGCAAAATGTGAGTATCTGGGGATGGAGGACGTTTCAGAGAAACTCTGAGATGGGTGGATCTGTTCTAAGAGTTGAGTAAGGCTTGTGAGTCATGGTGCAACTCCCTGAAACTTGGTGAGGTCAAGCTGACCTTTGGGACATGCCGGCTGTATATCTTCTTTATCTGTTATACTCTGATAAAAGCTGGTCATGACTTGTCCATTTGAAGGGTCATTTTTGGTATCATCTGAGCAGAAAATTCCTTCGGATCTTCATTTTTGTTCAGAGATGCCACATTCTCTAGCCAATTTCTCATAACGTATGGAAATTGTGATTCCCGATAAATTATTACTAATATTAGAAGAAGGTAGCTTTTGACCCACTACCAATGTTTCAAGCTTTGGCAACTCTGTGGTAATTCCTAAAATCTCAGTTGTAGTCAAGATATATATGCCAAGTACTTTGAATATTCTTTGTAGATAATTAAGTTTTCCAATACTGGCAAAATAAAATGTATCATTTCCCCAAATTTCAAAGAGTACACTGAGTTTTCGGCACTGTTGAGAATAAAGTAGAGGTATTTCATACATGTGAATATAAGGTCACTGTAGAAACTGCCTCTAAATCACTGTACAATTTTTGGGACCTCACCTTGAGAATAGTTACAATCTATGCAGATCACTGCTGGCATCTTTGCTGTGGGAACTAAATTCCCTTTAACGTGTAGTTATATTTCCATTAATAAAGAATTGAGATGGCACATATGGTTTGCCTAGAGCTGGTTGTTTCATTATTTCCTTTCTTTCTTTCTTTCTTTCTTTTTTTTTTTTTTTTTCAATGAGCCTTAAAGCCCTAATTTGCTTCAGCTGCTGTAAATTGGTTTCTGGTAATTTTCACATCTTCGTCTTGCATTGACATCATAAATATAAGGGCACATATTAAATCCTTAATTATATTTGTGGGAACCCATGACCTGCCAGGACTAAAGTCTGTGTTAAGGATATCTCTAGGCATATTTCTCTTCGCATTATGCAAAGAAGTCAAGAAGGTCTAAGTAGGAATAAACATTGTCCAATCAGGAAGAGATCAGTTTCAGAGAAATAATTAGACTCTGTCTTATGCATTACCATGCGATTATGAAACAAATGATGCACCATGAAATGTCTTTATGTTATTTTCTAGAGTCCTGAGGGTACTAAAATGACATGAAGGTAAAGAGAAGAGAGTAACTTCTTTGTTACTAGGGGGCAGAGTTGACTGTCAGTAAACCTGTGAATTAAGGTAGTATTTATTTTTTGGCATCCTCTTACTTCTTCTTTTAGTGCCCCATTTCTCTTTCAGAGTGTTCTCTTCTTTGCTTACAGCTACAATCAATTAAGTTCCACCAAGAGTAGCTGGGAGCGGTTTATATTGCCTTTTTGGAGGGCTTTTTTCTTGCAATTTAGTGAGAGAGTTTTGATGACAAAAAAAGTTCAAAATAGAAAAAAGAATGAATTTCTAATGGTGGAATTTCAAACTTCATACTTGACACTTAGATACAGAGAGCTACCTGTCAGAAGAAATCATTCTGATTACTACCTACTCCAAATGGGCTCTGCTTGGGTAAAGCTCCCCATGGGAGTGCAGCACACATGCTTTGGAATTGGCATGCCTAAAGAGGGGACTGAAGAGTTTGTTTCTTCCATGCTGATCATGGCAGATCTTAGGTAGGGCCATTAGGTAACTTATCATGCAATTAATGAAAGCCTGGCTATCTTGGCCCACCTGGAAAAGGCTTTGAGGGCCATTGTAGACCCAGAGCCTCTTTGAGTCTGCTGAGGTAGGTTGGGTCCGCATGACAACTTGACTTCTCCCTCTGCATATTTGTGCTTGCCATCTCTCTTCTCCAGGTGTTGCTACTGTGGGAACTCTGTAATCAACATGCTACATGCTACATGTGAAACTCTATCCCAGAATTCTCCAGGAACTAAAATAACTATGGACAAGAAACTAATTTGCCTCCTCAGAAATCCTGTAGAGTTTTCCCAGTGGTGGTGGTGATGGTCTTAAAAGGGGACACAGTGTGGGACAAAGGGAGGTACTCAGGGCAGGCTTTCAATGGCTCAGAAAGAGCCCTCAGGAGAAAGAAGTGGGGATGTTATGTAGCCCCTCTAGAAAATCCCCATGCCCTGGACCCACCCTGCCTAGGTTAAAAAAAAAAAAAAAACTGGCTTTATCACTTATAAGTCTGGTTACCGGGCCAGTTACTTAATCTCTCAGTGCCTCAATTTCCTTATTAGTACAATGGAGATAAATAATAAAAATGATGATGGTATGAGACATAGATGACTTAAGATATATATATGTAAAAGGCTGATAATGGTTCCTCATATATAGTAAGGGATAAGTAAAAGTGTTGATAATTAAACTTATTTTTCTGTAAGTGTTTGCACTGGGAAGAGTTTCACAGGAAAGCAATTTCTATTTTTTTTATTTTCATATTTTTTAAAATTTAAAAAATACTTCACTTATTTATTTGAGAGGGAGAGAGACAGAGACAGAGAGAGAGACAGAGAGAGAGAAAGAGAGAGAGAGCACACGAGCAGGGGGAGGGAGAAGCAGGCTCCCCACTGAGCAGAGAGCCCAACATGGGGCTTGATCCCAGGACCTGAGCCAAAGGCAGATGCTTAATTGACTGACCTACCCACGTGCCCAGGAAAGTAATTTCTAGGGGGTAATTGATTTTCCAAGTCACTTACAAATGTTACCATTGTTATTTAAATCAGCAAACTTTTAAAACATCTTATGAAGATACAGTGTTGATAGCTTTCATGTTTTCCTCAAATGCTACCTCTACCTCTCAGTTACTGGTAGTGGTTTTAGGTTGAGTTAGACAGTCACCTGTGCTAGTAAAAGGTAAATTGATGAATGAAAATAGTATATTTTACTTCTAGTTCACTTAACTCATTTCAAAGGATTTAGGAGACATGTGAATATACATTATTTTCATTTTAAAAGCTGAAACCTATATTTTAATCAGACTTCCTTAGTTTTTACCCAGTGTCCTTTATCCCATCCAGGATACCATATTACATTTAGTCATTATGTCTCAAGCTCTTCTTGGCTGTGACAGTTTCTCAGACTTGTTTTCAGTGACTTTGATAGTTTTGAGGAGTGCTGTCAGGTATTGTGTAGACTGTCTCTCAGTTGAGATTTGTCTTATGGTTTTCTTATAATTTGATTGGGGTCTGAACTCACCATCAACTCACCATCTCTCAGAGCATCATCTCAAAGATGTGTACTATTAACATGAATCTTCACTATTGATGTTGACCTTGGTCACCTGGCTGAGGTAGTGTTTATCAGCTCTTTCCATTGAAATGTTATTCTTTTGCCCACTTTCCAAACTCTATTCTTTGGCAGGAAGTTACTATGTATAACCCACACTTGAGAATGGCAGAGTTACACTTCATCTTCTTATGGATAGAATATCTACATAAATTATTTGGAAATTTTCTGCCTAGGAGATTTGTCTCTTCTCCCTCATTTATTTAGTCATTTATTTTTATCAATACGGATTCATGGGTATCTATTTTACCTTTTGGATTGTAATCCAAATGTACTTCATTTATTTTGTTGCCTAAATTTTCTTTATTGTTTGAATATTTATTTATTTGTTTGTTTGTTTGGAGAGTGTGCAAGGTGGGAAGGAGCAGAGGGAGAAGGAGAGAGAAACTTCAGTAACCTCTGTGCTCAGCACAGAGCCTGACCCAGGGTTCCTTCCCATGACCTTGAGTTCATGTCCTGAGCTGAAACCAAGAGTCACTTAACTTAACTCACTTAACTCACTGAGCCACCCAGCTGTCCTTATTTATCTATTTGAGAGAGAGAGAGAGAGAGCTTGCACGAGCAGGGGCAGGGAAGGACACAGGGAGAGAGAGAATCCCAAGCAGATTCCTCACTAACTGAGAAGAGCCTAGTGTGGGCTCAAACATACAACCTCGAGATCATACCTGAGCCAAAATCAAGAGTCCAAATTGTAACTGACTGAGCCACCCAGGTGACCTTGTTTTTGTTTTGTTTTTGTTTTTGTTTTTGCATTTTTTTTTAAGATTTTATTTATTTATTTGACAGAGAGAAATCACAAGTAAGCAGAGAGGCAGGCAGAGAGAGAGGAGGAAGCAGGCTCCCTGCCGAGCAGAAAGCCCGATGTGGGGCTCGAACCCAGGACCTGGGATCATGACCTGAGCCGAAGGCAGTGGCTTAACCCACTGAGCCACCCAGGCGCCCCTGTTTTTGCATTTTAAGGCAAAATTGTTTAAGTGGGACTGAGATGATTCATTTTCTCTGTGGCCTGGGGGTCTCAAAGAACCTAGATAGAGAAGGTAATGCGTATCAGCAAGTTTCTATTTAATCTCTAGACAACTAGAATTTTTAAATAAAGAAGATAGCTTCTTTTAATTGGTAATATTTCTTAACTGAATTAGAATTACTCACGGAATTATTTGTTTTCTCTCTTGTACAGCTCCAAGGTGTTGCCTCTTTGACTTCAATTGTGTTTGTAAGTAGCTTCCTTTGTATGCAGACATTTTTATTGTTTGGAAGAATTCAGTAGCTTAGGCCTCAGTAAATATTAGGGTAATAATTATGAAGTAGTATGATTGAGTTGGTTATCACCCAGGGGTGACTTAAAGTTCAATGTTAAGAGAGATGCTTATGCATTTGATTATGCTTAGTACAATTAACTATGTTAAGCGGCTACTTTAGAAAGTGTATTATGAGGACTTCATTCTAGTCACAGTGGTGCGACAATTCCAACAGTCTTGAACGTTTGTGTATTCATAATGAAGAAAATATGCGTATTTTTAAATGACCCACGTAGTCACATGACCATTTTATCAATATCAATTTTTACTGCACACCCACAAGATATGTAGAACGCCTTTCAAAGCTGGTCTTTATGAAAATATTTTGAATATGACAGACAAATATTCAAGGGTACTTAAAATGAAAGACATATTCATGGGTTTTTATTCATTTATTTAAAGATTTTATTTATCTGACAGAGAGAGGGAGAGAGGAAACACAAGCAGAGGGGGGTGGGAGAGGGAGAAGCCGACTTCCCGCTGAGCAGGGAGCCCAACAAGGGGCTGGATCTCAGGACCCTAGGCTCATGACCTGAGCCGAAGGCAGATGCTTAATGACTGAGCCACTTAGGCACCCCTATTCACAGGTATTTAAAATTAAATATGAAGGTCTGCTTCTATGAAGAGATGAAGCCAAACTCAGTTTGGGCAACTTAGATAAGTACAGCTAGCTGGCATTATTTGGAAATTAACCGTAATTCTGCGTAGTGAACTTCTTTTGGTTTTGCAGATATTATATTAGTTACAGGATTTCGGTGCCCCCAAACGTTAATGATAATGCTAATCACATTTACACCTTTTTTTTTAAAGATTTTATTTATTTATTTGACAGATAGAGATCACAAGTAGGCAGAGAGAGAGAGAGGAAGGGAAGCATGCTCCCCGCTGAGCAGAGAGCCGGATGTGGGGCTCGATCCCAGGACCCTGGGATCATGACCTGAGCCGAAGGCAGAGGCTTTAACCCACTGAGCCACACAGGCATCCCACATTTACATCTTTTGAGTGTCTAAGATATGCTAGGCATTCCTGGGGAACTTTGCAAATAAAATCTCTATGATAATTCTACCAAATTAGCATCATTGCTATTTCCTTCTCACAACTGAAGACAGTTGTCACTCAGAGAGCAAGTGCCTGGCCTTATTTCTTTTCTGTCAACACACCAAACTGGCTTCAACTCAGGACCCCTGGGCTGGTCTTTTTGCTTTGATTAATCTGCTCCATCCCAGCCTTTGCCCTGTGTCATTCAGATCTGCTTGTTGAGGTCCTCCCTGACTACCCAAATGTGCTATCCCACTGTAGCCTCCCTCCACTCACTCTGTACAGATTTAATGTTATTTAAAATTATTTTCTTCCTTTATTTATTTTCTTCTCCCCACCGGAGGTAATTTAACTTAGAGGATTTTGCCTTCACCAAATGGGAACTGTAGTCTTGTTCCCCCCCACTGCAGTCCAGAGTAGGTGTACCATACATATTTGTTGGCTGAATTAACAGATAAATCCTATAGACCTAGTGAAGGCTAGAGCTGGGATTTGAATCCAAGTCTGTTTGGCTTCAGGGTCCATGTGCTTTCCGCTCTATTACTTTGTTTTCCAGCTGGGTCTAGTCTTTAATATCTGAATAAATATCAAATATCCAGGCCTGATCCATGATATTTGATCAAAAACACATTCAAGTTTTGGCAAATAATAGATTCTACTAAAAATAAAAGCCGATTGCTTCAAAGATTCCATAATATTATGCTTCTCTCTGCCGGTGAGGAAGTGACCCTAGTTAACAGGCAACTGTCATAATAATGCTAAATATTTGTTATATTTTTATAGACTTACCATACATTTCACAGACTCTGAGCACTTCAGAAAGTGATTCTTTGTTGATTAATTTGAAGTGTTGTAGAGATATAAAAGTAGAAAAAAAAACTACTTTGTATTAAAAAAGAAAAAATCTTTCACCATCCAGAGTTTTTCCAAGTTTGGATTATCCTTCCCAATAGTTAGATGGAATTACTGAGGTTTCACTGAATCTCTAAACTCTTTTTCTCACCAACAGATGTGTACAAATGTCTCTTTTTGGGGGTATGTAAACCATCACGATTTCAGGAAATGAGGCCATGGTTGAGACATTTGAAAGAAAACAAAGTGTTGCGGAACAGCTGACTGCATAACTAAGAAATCAATCATGGCCCAGGCTGCTTTATTGGCATAATTGGCAATGATTTATAGAATGATGGCAGGGGTCCAAATGGGCATGTGTATCCTTAATACCATTATAGCATTCTGGCATGGATCTTCGTCAACACGACATAATTGGACTGGGGAAGAAGTTTTAGAGACACCTATTTAAATTAGCTAATAACCAACAAGAAAATATTACCCAGGAATTTATTTTGTCAAATAGTGGGAACACTTATGAGGTGATTTAATGAAGTCCTCAAACAAAATTGTGCCTATAACAAATAAAGCAGAAAATATCTCTCAAGTGTTTGTGTAATATCTAGTGTTTTATATCTATCTGGTGTGATAATGCTTTATTAGCCAATATTGTCATATGAAAAAAAGTTCTGTACAGAAAATAATTATGTCCATTGAGCTCTGAGGACACGGGAAAGGGACTTAGAGGCAGTGAGTGTGCCATTGGCCAACTGATAGATTTGGTTCATTTCAAAGGAGTAATGTAAGGTTTATTTACTGTGCTGCATCTTGTAACTTACTTGTTAAATTTATTCAGGAAAGATGGCTTTAGTGATTTTTCTGGAAACTAACTAGTGGGTTGTGAGAGATAATTAACAAAACTTCCTGTTTCTTCTCTTGGAACAGATGGATATTTTTGAAATGCAGCAGAACATTGAGCTCAGTTTGAGGGCATGCATAGTTGAGTTGCTTCTATTTGTATAATGAGGTGCTACTTGCCTGTATTCCAGAGGTCTACAGCCTTTTATCTGCAGAGTCATACAACTGGTTTCCACGGAACTAAGCAGCTAAATGTAGCAGCCAATATTGGCGTCAGAACCAGACTTTTAAGGACACTGCCCCAAAGCAGCGCTTTTTCTCCCCTCTCTTGTTTATTTTTCTACCTGATAAAACACATCTCGTCTACCTTATTATCCTAGCTATATGGGTGCCAGCATTTGAAAATGACCTAGTTCTCTGGGTGGAACTTCCTGAAAGGGCAGGTATGAAGCAAAGGTTCATTGCTTAAGTGTCAGGGTTTGGAATCTAGAATCAGTAAAATTCTTAAAAGACAGGGCAAGAGAGAGGGGCAGGGGAAGGACAGCCCATGCACAAAAATTTCCCTGTTTACTGAATATTCAGATGAGAACTGCTCCTAGTGGTTTTGGCAAATGTGGATCATTATAGCAGAAAGCAGGGGCTTTTAATGGCATTTTCATGTTTCTGATATATTTCTTAGACCCAAATGACCAATGTAGGTGTAAATTCTATTGATAACTCTTGAGAGAACATTGCATGTTTATCTATTTGCTCTTTATGAGGGGAGAATTTACCATGAAGCTAATAAAGCTTGGCCTTTTATTTGCAAGGACCCCTCCCAAACTCTTCCAACGAGGAAAGATAGGATTCTGTATGTAATTTTGTACTCAGTTTTCTTAAAGAGTCCCTTCCCTCCCCCAAAATGAATAAGGTTCACATCCACACAACCTAGATCAGCTCCTGTTTGGAAGAAGGAGGTAGAAAGGGCTTTCTGGTTTTTAGAAGATAAACGATGTCTCAGTAGTTTCTGTGGGAGAAGGAACATGGTTTGACTTAGCCCACTGTCTTTAACTTAACTTGATTGCAAATGAAAAACCCAGACAAAAGGATGGAGAAATGTAGAGGGAGCCATGAGACTACCATGAAATTTGATAGCTATTCAATTTTTTACTGTCTTTGAGCAAGAGAGATAAATAATGGGGGCTTAGGAAAGCTGCTTTTGGTTGTAAATTTGGATGGTGAGCTCCTTGAGGGCAAGTTGAAATAAATGTTCAATTTGCATTTGAAGAGGTTGCTGAGCAGTGGTCTCCAACATCAATATTTAAAAGAAGCCATAGTGGCTCATTTAGATAGCTTGGGTCCTTAATTAACTAAAACAGAAGTAGAGCTTAAATTGCTTCAAGCCAAGTGATATATTTCCTGACTCATGCACTATAATAAAGTTTAAGAATACACATTTTGGGTAAAATGCACATATAGTCCATTTTCTTCCTTACTCAAAAAAATGTGGATAGCATATTTATTATTTAAAGTCCATATACTTACTGTGATATTAAGTTCTAATATAACTTTTCAGTTTTATCTTCTACCACCCAGCATTCCTCCATCCATGTTCCTTTCTCACCAGAACACAAAGCACCTCCAAATATTCTGCTCTGTTGAGGTTGAATGCTTTCACTTCTTACCTGCCAAATACAGTATCTTACACACAGTAATCCTGTAATGAAAGTCTGTTACATTATTACTTCATCTATGGAAAAAAAAAAAAAAAAAAAACAGCACTTGCTCCAGGCGAGCATGGAAGGATTTGCTCCTATACTGAGCATAATTTTGTATGCTTATTTCAGGAAGAAGTCCATATTCTTTGATACACAATACCGGAAATAGTTTTGAATCTAGTCTTTGCTTCCTTCTCCAGTTTCATCTCTTACCATCTTTGTTAGTTGTTCATGACTTGTACTGCCTCCTGGCCTTCACACATATTGCTCAGAACACCTGGAATGTTTCTTTTACCCCATCTATTTCGACTTCCTTCCCTTGACTAATTTGTCCTGGTCCTTTAAGGATCACTAAGCTCAGGGGTCACCTCCTCAGTCACCACCTCTCACCCAGACTCCCCCCACCCCCCACC
This sequence comes from Lutra lutra, assembly GCF_902655055.1. NCBI lineage: Eukaryota > Metazoa > Chordata > Mammalia > Carnivora > Mustelidae > Lutra > Lutra lutra. Next base: position 122,565,368 of record NC_062281.1, read on the forward strand.
CACTGCCTCCATGGGGTTCACTCTTCCTTTTATATGCTTTTATGTCCTCTTATGGTTACTCTACAATAGCAATGATCACATTTTTTGGGGGGGAGGAAATTTGCTGTTTATTTAATTGTATTTCCTCATTAGACATAATAGTTCTTAAAGAGCATGATGTCTTATTTACTGTGGTATCCCTAGACAAAATATAGTGTTCAGCCCAAATATTTATAGAATAAATATATTCCAGTTATCTATAGACAACTAGTTATGAGAGTTATAGATATAGAGGAATGCATTTTGCTTACATATCCTTGAGTTCATTAGAAGAAGCTTGCTAAAGTGGAGAAGTGTTACTATATAGCACTTATACTGCCAAAAGTATAAGTTAGATGTCAAGAAAATTCTCCTACAAAGTGTAGGCACATATCCCTTCTATCTCTCCTGAGGAAGAAAAAAGCTGTATCCTGCTGTTACAACTCTTATAGTAATACGTTAATATCACAGTGGGTAACATGTCTTAAAAAAATCAGAAATTGGTCCAAGGACACAGGGAAAATTGCTACTGAAAACCATTTAAGTTTTCGTACAGAGAAGCTTTTACGATATCACCTAAATGAAAAAAAAAATGTTTTTAAAGCTATATATCAAGAGCTACATTCTACATGAAAATGAAAAATAACAACAGAAGAAGAAAAATAGCACTCTGTTCATTTTATTTTTTTTAAAGAAAAGAAAACCTGGATGTATTTTGCCCTTTGAATCCTGTTTTCTTATAATAAAATACTTAAATACTTAAACTTGTGTTCTGGTGTTACTGAAGCTGTACAACATATTCTTATATTTAAAAACAGCATTGCGGAGAAATTGGTGCAGTTGTTGTGCTTCAGCTATGTCACCCAAGGTCACTTCAAGCATTTTAGCAAGATGGCAGACTGAACACAAACCGTCTGGAAAGAAAACTAAAAAAAGGAAACAACCAAAAGAAAAAGAGGGATGTCATTGATAGATGAGTTATTTTGACAAATTCCTGAAAGATAGAAGGAGAATAGAAGCCTGTTGATGACTTGTTTCTCTTCTTAAATTGAGAAAATGGTAACCCAGGACAGTGGAGCAGGGACAGTGACAATGGAAAGAACTGACCTGCCAGGAGAAACTCTAAAGGAACTTTAGTTCAGAGTTAACAAATACAGCTCATCCATCCAGATATTTCCCCCTCACTCATGGGTGTGCTTGAAAGACTGAACAGAGGGAAGGAAATTATCAAAACAATAGAAGAAAAATATCCACAGCTGAATAGAAAGACACAAGCCTTTGTTCTTGAAAAATCCCAACCAATGTTGAGATGAATGATTGCAAAAAGACCTACACATCTAAACAACACCATGACACTTCAGATACCAGGAATAACCAGTATGTCTGAGAAGCTTCCAGAGAGAAAAATATATGTCAGAAAGAAAAGAACAAGAATCAGGCTGACAGGTGGCAATCCTAAGTATATGGGATCTTGAAGACACTAGAGCAATACAAAACCTGCAAAGTTCTGGGGAAAAAATTAGAACCAATCAAAATATGAAGAGGAAAACAGACTTTTTCAAACGCCTAAGGACTTGGAACATTTACTTGCAGGCACTCTTGCTTAGAAAATTATTGTGTACTCGGGAAAAATGAGGGTAAATATCCAAGAAAGAGAAAAATGATCATAAAAGAAACTGTGGAGCTAAACCAAGAGTCCAGAGAAAAGACATTGCAGTGACAGTTGAGCTGAAAGCTTCTGAATTCCCCTGGGAACATGACTCCAGGAGGAAAGGAATAGATTTTAAAGATTAGATGTATGGGTTAAAACATGATTTCATAATAACAGGGTGAAACAGACATGTTTCTTCTCTTTTAAGAAAACAACAAAGAGAATTAGAAAAGGGGAAACAAAAACAAAAAAAAAAAAAACTGTACAGGAAAGTCACAATCCAAATAGGAAGTAAACCAAGGTGTAGATGAGTTTCATCTCTATAGAAATACAAAAAAAATAATAATACATGTGACTTGCATGTTAGAAATATTTCCCCTTGAGTTTCCTGAACATATAATATTGGGTCCTGTATCACATAGGGTTTGGTTACAAGTAATAGAAATCTCTGAATTTCAGAGGCTTAAGGAAGATAGGTTTATTTTTCTCTTGCATGAAAGAAGGAACGTTAGAGCTGATATGATGGCTTTAAGATGATGGAGGAGCCCAGGATCTTTCTATCTTGTTGCTCTGTCAACCTCCACCTATGGCTTCCAAATAAAGGTAATTGTTAGAAAAACCCACATAATAAACTATTAAAAGAGGATGCTCTGGAAGTAGAGCTAGGAAGGAGCAGGTCAGAGCAACAATTGTTTTTTACAGGACACTGGTTCAGGGTATATATATTTTTTTTATCATGTACAAGTATTATTTTGATTAAAAATAATACAAAGAATAAAAAAAGTAAAGGGAAAGATTCATTTTATATTCCTTTAGTTCTAATGCCACTTTCTCAAAGAAACCATGCTGATTGCCTTTCTGAAATGTCACAATCACTCTTCTCATCCATTAAGAAACTCTCTAGTTCATTATCTTGTTTTTAGTTTTCTTCATTAGCAGTTGTCAGTATCTGCAATCTTGAAATTTTATTTGTTTATGTCTAAATTGACACCTCCTCTAACTATAATGTAAGTTCTATAAAGAAAGGGGTATTTTAAAAATTGTTCTTTTCTGTGTCTCCCATCCCCACAATAGTCCTTGGACTATAGTAGGCATTTCATACAGATTCCTTGAATAAAGAAACACTGAAACAAATATTTAGAAGTCACAAGGATCAGAGGGAGATAAATAAGAGGTTTGGACAGGAGCTTTTTTATTTATTTATTTGACAGAGCACTAGTGGAAGGGGGCACAGAGGGAGAAGCAGACTCCCTACTGAGCAGGGAGCCAGATGTGGGGTTCGATCCCAGGGATCATGACCTGGGCTAAAAGGCAGACGCTTAACCAACTGAGCCACCCAGGTGCCCCTGGACAGGAGCTTTATCTGTAAGAAACCTATAGTTCATAGTGGTATTAAAAAAATATATTGTAAGAAATGCTTTAGATCTAAGTTTCACAAGATAGCATTCTAGTTTACTGAGATATTTTTGCAAAATGGTCTCTATGATTGAAACAAATTTGGGAAATGATACATGCTATATATACCCTAGAAGATTTATAATGGTACATTGGTATAGAAAAAGTTCTGATGATAATTACAATAAATAAATAAATTTGCTTAACTCAACATTGACACAAACTCTTTTATGTCATAATAATTTTACTAGCATCTTGTAGAGCTAGACCTCCATGGAGCATATTTTCAGAAATTCTGCTAAATGTGTTACTTAAAGATCACATAGGGCTCACTGTATGTAAGTTTTAAGGAATTCAGAGAAATAGAAACAATATAGATTCAAATGTGGTGGGACAGTGATCATGGGGTTCTTGTCATAACATGTGAAAAAAAATAAGAAGTGTGAATTTGTCCTTATATTTCTCTCTCTGGACAAATGATTGTGCTTGGAGAGAAGAATGTTGGGATGGAACCGCGTGGTTGGGTATAGTAAATGGCTTATCATTTTCACACGCACTGAGGGCCAGGCTGTTAGCTACTTACTAAACTCAGAAGAGAGTTCAAGGTAGTGAACTTGCACAAATATATCCTTTCATTGTTAAATCACTCTACTTGAAGCACATGAAGTATGACTGAGGCTTTATAAAAAGACATGAGAAATTCTAAAGCAATCAGAAATATTTAACCATTCTGATGTATTTTGTACTCCTCCAAAACATTCACAAAGGTCTCCCAATCCTATCTTTATTTCTAAAGATTGTCAAATGAAGTTAATGTGTTTTTAAATTATATGTCTCTTTAATTTTAATTTTCTTAGCATATGGTGGGGGTTTTTTGGTAGCAATCGAAATAGGTAGTTACCTTCTAAACTCTGCCACAGCCTTATCATTATGTTATATTAATCATAATTCCCAATCATTTTGGTCATGCTTTTTGTGAGTATCTATTTTATGGATCATAATTATAGTATTAAGTGCTTATTAAGTATGCTTAAAAATTCTTTTCATTACTTCTAACTTCTGGGGTAAATTAAGATTAGTTTGTCCACTTCACTGTTTAGGAAACAAAAATATTTAGCTATTCCAGTTAAGTTTGGTCTATTTAAAAAATCCACAAAGGCTTTATCCAATAACATCACATCAATTCTTTTTTTTTTTTATCACACCTATTCTTAAAGACTCTCATACTTAAATTTTTTTGACCAATTTGCAGAGTGGTTAGAGAACAGTACAGATAAACAAGGGTCTCTTATTTTTTTCCTACAGTTGGGCCCCCACATATGGAACTCAAGTGGTTGACTCATTTAAGAGTCAATGATACCACTTTGCTGGGTTTTTACATCAAAACATTATGTACATGGAAAAGCCATTTGAATCTTCAGTTAGGGCTCATTCTGGGCTGGCTTTGAATCAAATCCCTGACTTGGGTTTTGCCAGGAAATTTCTCAATCTGACCAGAGCATACATATCGAGCCTTTTGAAATTTCCATTTTTATTGGCCCAAACTGGTTGACACTCAGCAATTTAATATGTTCAACCTAGTAGAGGTAGTAGAGCCCAAGAACCATCTTAGCTCCCTCTGTCCCTACGTCAAACTAATCTTACATGCCACCTCTAGCTGCTACCCAGGCAGGTAGCATATTTAACTGTTTTAGCAAGAAAGAAGTGGTAGGACTTGCTCTGGTGTGAAGTGATAGTTAATTTTCCAAATCTGGCCAAAACTAAGGAAACACTATTCTTTTGGTGGATGAGTGAAAACGGAAACCTAATGGCATGACCAACTATCTGATGCTTGATGAATATCACTTTTGCCTGTTGTGCTGAAAAATCCCATGTCAAACAACTTAAAGAACTTTAAAGAAAAACTTTCCATGGCCTATCTTGTCTTTCTCTGGGCCAAAAAATATTTTAAAATCTGATTTGATTGATGAGTTACATTGTGTTCGAATGTTTAGAGTATGGCAGAAATACTGCTGTGCGAACTCCTCTGGACTCACCTGGGTTGCTGATATGTCTGCACAGGGGCTTGGCACTAGGTGATATGAAATATGAATGTCCTGTCATGCTATTTTAGCTAACCTCAAGTAGAAAAGCATCTGAAACATCAATATTTTGGGTCAGGCTTTCCTAACTTTTGGTCGCAGAAGTGAATGTTTCAAGGTTCCTCAATAAATTATTATATACCTTTTACTCCATGAAGACTTGCCCTCTACAGAACAAATCGGTTGTGTGGCGTGAAGATTGGAGAACAATGTTCCTTGTTGTTGAACAAGAGAATGGCATGATCAGATCTCAGTGGAAGCACTAAGAATAATAGATTGAGCAGTGTTGCAAATTGTATTTTACAAAGACAGAAGCAACATTATATTCCCACCCAAACTTCTACATCCATGCCATGCCCCCATCAAGAGGTAGAGTACAGGGGTGCCTGGGTGGCTCAGTGGGTTAAGCCGCTGCCTTCGGCTCAGGTCATGATCTCAGGGTCCTGAGATGGAGCCCCACTTCGGGCTCTCTGCTGAACGGGGAGCCTGCTCCCCGCCCCCGCCCCGCCTGCCTCTCTGCCTACTTGTGATCTCTCTGTCAAATAAATAAATAAAATCTTAAAAAAAAAAAAAAAAAAGAGGTAGAATACACATTTCCCTTCCCTAGTTTTCCATCCCCAGCCTTTGAAGCTGGGTGGGTCTCTGCAACTGCCTGGACCAATAGAGTTTGGTGAAAATGACACTCTGTGACTTCTAAGGCTAGGATACAAAAATGTCATGCCCTTCCCCCATAGGACTCTTGCTTTTGGAATCCGGATATGATGGCATAAGGGAGTGTCCAAGAAACCCATGGAGAGGCCCACAAAGGAGAACTGAGGATCATTGCCCAGGGTCCTGGTCTAGCTCTAGCAAACAGCGAGCACAACTGGCTAGAATGTGAGTGGACCGTTGTGAAAGTGGATCTTCCTGCCCCAGGGGAGCTATTACAGCTGCTGCGACACAGAGACATGAAGAGCCGTCTTCACTGGGGTCCCAGCCAAACTCGAGATTCATAAGCAAAATAATGAGTTACTAGTGCTTAAAGCACTATGTTTTAGAGTGGTTTGTTACATGCAATAACCCAAACAGCTAATTTTAGTCGGCCTTAATTGAGGCACAGACAGTACCCAAGGAGCAAACTGTGCCTCCTCCTCAATATATTCCCCCCCTCAGCTTTTTTCCCCTGGTCTAAATCATCCCAGTTCCCTCTGCCTTTCCTTATATCACCTACTTCTTCTTCATTGTTTTGATTACTCTTCCCTAAATCCCCTCTCAGGTTTTAAGACCCCAAGCTAGACACATTATGTTAATAAAGGCTTGATTAAAGCTGAGAGTAATTAGAGGATTAAGTGTAATTCCTACATTCTATTATCTTATTTATAGAACTTGATGGCAGGCTCTAAATTTTAACAGCAAGTGCTGAATTTAGGACTTAACCTGACACCGCATTCCTTCCAACTTCAACAGACTTTAACATTTTCTGTTTAAATTAAATATTACCGGCACCCAGAAAGTTATACGGGAGACCACAACAAACACCCACCCAGTCTCTCTTGTATCAACTTTTCACCTTCACCATTTTTGCTATAGATTAAAAAGATAACAATAAAATGCAGATACAACTGACCAGCCCTCTCTGATTCTGTTCCCTCCCCCAGAAAAAAAATACTACTGTCCTCAGGGGGTTGTTCATCATTTCCATAACTGTTTCATACAATTATGATACATGTTTATATCCATAAATAGTATATAATATTGCTTTGTTTTAAACATTTATCATAGATGAAATTTTTACGTATCCTTCTGCATCTTATTTTTTGGATATGTTCATTTTAGTTCCTATGTAGTATTTTATTGTGTGACTATAGCCATAATTAATCAGATCCTCTGTTGATAAACACGTAGGTAGAATCATATTTTTATTGTCACAGGTCATGCTGTAATGCACATTCTTGTACATGTCTTCTTCTGTACATGTGAAGAAGTTTCCTTAGGGCTATACCTAGAGGATGAATTGAGAGTATTAAGGATACACACGACACTGGATTTAGAACATATTGACAAATTTTTTCTTTGAATGTGTTTCTGCCAATTCAATTTCCATCAGAATTGTTGAAAATTCCTGTTCCTTCAAATTCTTACCAAAATGTGGGATTATAAGACTTTCTGATTTTTGGCCATCAAGTGAATATGAAATGCAATTTAATGAGTTTTTCATTTCTTTGTTTACTAATGTTATAGAGTTCTTTTGTACATTAATATTCTTTTTCTATTTCTCGAATTGATTTTTGTCCTTTTCCTATTCATTTCTAAGATTTACATACAAATCTTGCAGATTAACTTCTTGTTAACTATGTGTGTTACAGATACTTTCTATCAGCTTCATATATTGCATTTTAACTTTGTTCAATGTCTGTTATTGAACTGAAATTTTAAAAGCTTAATGTCAACTTTATTTATCTTTTCCTTTATGGTTTGCACTTTTTCCTGTCCTTACTAAATGGATCTGTTCCTTCCTGGAAATTGTTAAGTATCTTCTCTATTTTTTTTCCAAATGCTTAACCATTTACTTTTTACATTTGGATCTTTCTTTTTTTTTTTTTTTCCTTAATTTATTTTTGATATGATGTGAAGTAGGAGTCGATCTTTTTTTCTACCTGGATAATTCATTGTTTTGACCATGTTTTCTTTTTTTAAGATTGATTTTATTTATTTATTTATTTATTTATTTATTTGTCAGAGAGAGTGTGTGCACAAGCGGGTAGTGTGGCAGGCAGAGGTGGAGAGAGAAGCAGACTCCCTGCCGAGCATGGAGGCCGATGCGGAGCTCAATCCCAGGACCCTGGGATCATGACCTGAGACAAAGGCAGTGGCTTAACTGACTGAGCCACCCAGGCGTCCCTTGACCATGTTTTCTGAATATTTAGTCCATCTTCGCTGATCTGTAACACCATCTCTGACATAAACAACATTTCTATGTAAGTGTTTGTTGATTCTGGTGTCTTTTTTCTGCTTTCCTGTTCTGTCTAGGCTTGTATCAAAGTCACTGTCTTAATTAACGTAAGTTTATTGTAATATATGATAGTATAAGTCTTTCCACCTTATTTTTCAGGATTATGTTAGTGATTCTTTTTTTTTTTTTTTCCTTTTCTCTGTGAATTTTAGGATCAGTTTGTCATGCTCTTCAAAAATACTCTCTGGGACTTTGATGGAATTAATTTGTGATAAAATTAACATCTTCGTAATTCTGAGTCTCTCCATTCATGACTGTACTGTATTCTATCTCCATTTATTTAGGTCTTTTTTTGTTGTTGTTCCCTTATAAGGTTTAATAATTTTATCCATAAACAGAGTTGATTCTCATTATTCATGGATTTCATATTTGTGAATTTGTCTCCTCCCTAAAATTTATTTGTGACCCCTGGTCAATACTCACCCTAGTTTCATGGTCGTTCACAAACATGTGCAGGGTAGCAAAAAATTTGAGTTGACCAAGATACACCCATGTTCCCAGCCAAGTTCTGGCAAAGTGATGTTTTGCTTTCTTGTTTTAATTCTCATATTATAAACATGAGTATCCTTTTTGCAGTTTCATACTTTTGTGCCCATTTTTGGTGATTTTACTGTTTAAAATGTCCCTCCCACCCCAAACATGGTACTGAAGTATTATCTAGTGTTCTTAAGTGCAAGAAGGCTAGGGTGCACCTTTTGGAGAAAATTCATGTGGTATATAAGCTTTGTTCAGACATGAGTCATAGTGCTGTTGGCTGTGAGTTTAGAGTTAATGAATCAACAATATATATTTACGTGAGGTCTTTTAAAACAAAAACACACATGAAACAGGTTATATATTGATCAGGCAGTCAAAATGTGACCAGAAACTTTCAGGAACCCTATCTTATATTTTCCCTAGGAGCAGTGGTTCACTATTTGCTACTTGAGTGTTTGTGGCAATTTTATAGAACATAATTACTATAAATAATGAGAATCAACTACATCCTAAACATTGTTTATTATATTTATTTCAAGATACCTTGTATTTTATGTAATTGTAAATAGTGTCTGTTTTTACATTATATTTTCTGATTTGTTTTCACTGGTGTTGACTGTATTGCTTTTGACATGCTAATCTTGTGTCCCAACTTTGTCATTGAACTACTAACTGTGTAAGTCTTGGTGAGTTTATTAGTTTGCTGGGGCTGCCCTCACGAAGTACCACAAACTGGGTGGTTCAACAACAGAAGTTCATTGTCTCACTGTTCTGGAGGCTAAACATCTGAAATCAAACTCTTGGCAAGTTCCTGATCCCCCTCAAAACCTGTAAGGGACTCCTTCCTTTCCTCTTCCTAGCTCCTTTTGGTTGCTGGGAATCTTTGGCATTCCTTGGTTTGTAGCCGCATGACTCTAATCTCTGACTTTGTTGCCACATGGCACTCTTTCTTGTGTGTGTCTATGTCCAAATTCACCTCTTCTTAAAAGGGCATCAGTCACATTGAATTAGGGCCCACCCTACCGAGGTCATCTTAAATTGATTATGGCTGCAAAGATCTGATTTTCAATAAGGTCATATTCACAGGTTCTAGGGGTTAGGGTTTCACCATATCTTCTGGGGAATGCAATTCAACCTATAACAGAAAGTTATTTTATCTTTCTGTACATCAGTTTTCTTTGGAAATAGTAACTGTGTTATTCTCAATCTAATTGCATTAGATTAGTTAATATTGTTAGTTGATAATATATGGAAAATACCTAGAATTGTGCCTGGCCCACAGTAAGAATACAATATGTATTAGCTAATTAGGGTCACTTGGGTGGCTCAGTCAGTTAAGTGTCTGCCTTTGGCTCAGGTCATCACCTCAGGGTCTTTTGATCCAGCCCTGGGTCAGGCTTTCTGCTCAGTGGGGAGTCTGCTTTTTTCCCTGCCCTTCTCCCTTTCCCTCCCCCTGCTTGTGCACTCTCTCTCAAATAAATACATAAAATATTAAAAAAAAAAACGTGTCAACTAGTTAAATCACTTTTCTCTAATCACTTTTTTGAACACTGTTCCTGGTTTCAATAGTTTGTCTGTAGATTATTTTGAATATACTCTATAGATAATCCTTTTGTATGGAGATGGCAATTTTGTTTTTTCCGGTTTTTATACATTTTTTTTAAAGATTTTATTTATTTATTTGACAGAGAGAGATCACAAGTAGACAGAGAGGCAGGCAGAGAGAGAGAGAGAGGGAAGCAGGCTCCCTGCCGAGCAGAGAGCCCAATGCGGGACTCGATCCCAGGACCCTGAGATCATGACCTGAGCCGAAGGCAGCGGCTTAACCCACTGAGCCACCCAGGCGCCCACGGTTTTTATACATTTTATTTTACTTTCTTACCTTATTATTGTAAGATGTCCAAGATAATATTGTATAAAAGCTGTGATAATAGGATAGTGAGCATCTTGTTTTGTTTGTGATTTAAATGGGAGTTATTCTATAATTTTATAGAATTTGTTAAATATGATGATTGCTATAGATTTACAATGATGTCATTTCTCAGGTTAAGAAAGTTTATTTCCAGTTATAATTTTTAAAGGGGTTTTTGTTTTTAAAGATTTTATTTATTTATTTGAGAGATAGAGAAAGAGTGCATGCTCAAGCACACACAAGCAGTTGGCGGGGGGAGGGCAGAGGGAGAGGAAGAAGCAGACTCCCCACTGAACAAGGAGCCTGATGTGGGACTCGATCCCAGGACACTGAAATCATGACCTGAGCTGAAGTCAGAGGCTTAACCAACTGTGCAACACAGGAGCCCCTGAAGGGTTTCAAAAATAAATTTTGAATGAGTATTAAATACTTTTAAAATGCATTTCTTAAGACAATTATGGTGTTTTTCTCCCTTCAATATCAAGTCCCAAATTCTAGGAACCAGCAGCAAATGAAAGTTTAGGCTATGGGTTAGGAGGCGAGGGAAAACTAGTTGAAATCAGACTGGATTGAGAACAAAGGAAGAAATACAAATTAAATTTGAATGAATGTCTTGTTTTGCAGGTGCAAAGTGTTTTGGATGTGGAGGACTAGCTTAGAGTTAGTAATAATAATTAGTCATAATAATAATAATAGCCACATAATAAGTAATAGTTCACATTAACCTTCCTTACCAAATCCTTCCAACACGATGGAAATAAAAGGACATACGTTTTCTTTTGTAGTTTACAAAGTACATTTATTTTGTGAGCTCATTCTAAAGAAGCACAAGAATTTAAAAAAATCTGAAATAATGAAGGAAAAAATGTTTATAATACTTGGACACAGGAGACAATATAATTCCAATTTCATGCTTAGTCACAAAGTCATCCTAAATAACTTGTTGAAATTCAGCCTGTAGTGTGGTATAGATTCTATCGTGGCCAACTCATCCCCAGTGGCTCAGGCTCTATATGAGTCATGGGGAGGTTAATCATTTCCTCCCCACCCCACCCCTGTTCTTTCCTCCTAATCAAATAATTTTTATTGTTATTTGAAAGTTCGTTTCACTGTGATAGATCATCTTTTCGGTATTCGGACAAGGTAAAAACATGGCTCAGGTCCATATAAAACATTCTGAAACCTATTTGTGATGACCGTTTGGACAGGCTTTGTAGCTGATGTATCTCTTTAGATGACAACTGGGTACTGGCCTGAACTTCTGTACTCCTCTTCTGTTTATACCATCAATGAGTAATCTCCTGTTGTTTACACCTCAGGGGCTGGTTGCCTCTTGACTTCAAATCCTCAGAGTGAAAAAAGCAGAGGGGAAGCAAGGAGCTCATGGTAATCTGGAGTCATTTCAGAATTTCTGTGAAGTGAGAAAAACTCAGCGTTGTTTACTTCTTTACTTCTGAGCTATTAGTCCTAGTTGTCAGCACCAGAGTTGCCCATGATCGAAGGCTATAAGTGCAAAAATCAAAAGGCAATTCAGGCATCTTTCTGGTCAGGTCTGGGACCTGCTTCAATAAGTTCCAGTGGAAAAAGGAATATTTCTCTCTGCTTACAACTTGTTTTTTGGGTTCCTAAAATGACCTACAAAAAAGTAAATGCTCTGTTAAGAGTTACAAATTATACTGAAATTGTCTTCCCATTTTCTCCCTTGCCCCTTCCTTCTTTCCTTCTTTCACCTTTCCTCTTTCCCACCAACACACACCTCACAGGTGTCCATCCTGTATGTCAGAGATGCGTGATATGTACAAAGTCCCTAGCACAGTTTCTAGTTTACAAGTACTGCGTCAGTGGCCACTACCCCTAATGAGAACATCGCAAATTTTGGTGCGATTTGTTATCACATGCATTGAGCACCTTACCAAGGAGAGACTTCCTCATGATGCCTTTTTCTGGTTAGAAGTTGATGTTTGTGATAGCACCGTTCACTGGTCGGAAAAAGGACAACGACAAAATTATGCAAAATCCAATTTCTAGTGATGTTTCCAGAGGGGGGTGGTGAAACAAAATCTCTCTGCAAGTCTTGATCTGAACATTGGGCTAATGAGGACATGTGGCCATAGATAATTGGAAGATTGTAAAAGGTTAATGGATGACTCTTTAAAAATATATAAAGACTCCCCCCCCCGCCCCCAGTTTGGAGGACTGCTTTTTCTAAGTTCGCACACAAATTCCTTCTTATAGCGGGTAGGCTGCCTTTCTCAGCTGCACACTGTCATTCCTAAACAATCCTAGAGCTAAAAATTTTAAGTGCTGTCACCCCAAATTGCTAGACAGAACTTACTCTTTAATTTGTCTGTCACTCTGTCTGTCACTCCCCTTGTACTTTGTGGCAAGGCATTGGTTCAACTGTCATCACTTGAGTTCCTTTCCAGTAAAAAGAGAGGGCCTGTTTTACTCCTGTGATGACCAGAGTGGTCACCTATAGCTGCCCAGGGCTATTTTGACCTTCAACTTTGGCGGGGGGAGGGGGGGAGGTGGGGGGAGTTCTGCTGACAAAGTACAAGTAACAAATCTTTATTCTTTTTACATGAATGATCCCTCACCTCAAAACTGTCAATTAGTTGTAAAGACTCAAAAATTGAGAAGCAATGATGGGGATAGATTTAGAAACTGGTCACCCCAACATTTAATTATGATTGTACTTTAAGCAAATGACTCACCATAGCGCTGAGCTCAGCAATGCTTCACAGAGGCAGGTAAGAAGTGCATTTGGCTTCCCTAATGGAGGATGTAAGGAACTTATAGATCAATGGGTGGGAAAGACCATTAAATAGCTAATTACTCTTCTTGACTTTCACTGATTTGGTATATCTAACCTGGGGGAAAACACTTGGAGGGAAATAATTTACTGTGTTCGCCTGCCTTTTTCTCACTCTCTGAGCACGAAATTTCTGGAGGCAGAACCTGCTAAAGGACGCTATCGGGTCCCAAGGGGGAAGGAGAGACTGTGTCACAGTCAAGGCTGGTGATAGGGTCCCAAGAAGAGTCAAAAAGTAAACTTTGGTTTAATCTCTACCTCCTGATCCAAATCCTTTCTGATTATTGCAGGAAGTCTTTGGGTGAGTTTAGGGTAAAGAAAAAGCATCTCCTGCAGTCCGATGTTATGACATTATCTCTTCCTGCTCCCAAATGGGGATCCTTGACCCCTGTCAATGTGGAGGTACATCTTCCTCTCACCTGCATCTGCCCTGGCACTAGGCCACAAAGCATATTTGGTGTGTGTGTGTGGTTTCTTACAAAGACTTTAATAACACAGGGTTTTGTTCTGTGGACTCTGTATACAGGGTTCTTCTACCTGTGATTTTGGCTTTAGACTCTAAGGGAAGGGAAGAGGTACAGGTTGAGGATGATCCTGGTGCTCTTCTCTGTGCTGTTCAAAGACCACACTCTTCTCTAAGCCCCCTCCCTAAGGTTGGCACTTAGTTTGACCTCTGTGCCTCCTTGACCCTCTGTCCACACTGTCCTGTTCTCCACTGAGCTCACATTCTACATCCCGGGAGATGAGGGGTGATAGGGCTGATCTGCAGTCCCACTGCCCATCAGACAGAGCCCCAGATGGCTTTGATTTTGCAGTGAATGCACATTTTGGGCCTTTGTTCTGGGACCTCTGCGAAAGTAATGACAGCCATCTTTTTTTTAGTGTTATAAATGAACAACTTGATTTTTAAAATGAAATTATTCAAGGAAAGAATATGAGGAGAGGTTGGAGGACATAAAACATCTTAAATACTTCATCTACTGATGATTTCTTTTTTTTTTTTTTAAATATGTCAAGTTTTGGAAATGTGAACAGGGTAACTTTTTCTGGATCTTTAATGGAAGGATCAATAGTTGGAGAATACATACCTACCTCTGCAAAAGTTATTTTTTGGATAACTCTCTAGGAGGTGGCACTATTAATTTTATGTTAGTCTTCTTGTGTAGAATGTCCTAAAATAATGTGATTCCCACAGCTCAGTTTACATTTGTCCCCTAATCTCCCACCCCTCCTCCCATGTGAGGAGCTAATATTTTTCTGACTGGCTTCCTTTCTCTCCTTCTCCTCAAATTTCAGTCAAAGTCCATTTTGGGAACTTGTGCTTATAGTTTAGAAAACTTTATTGATGAGAGGCTTTGCTCTAATATATAATTAAGGAGTCAGAATTCTATGTCCAAGATGCTTTTTAAGTGCCAACAAAGTATTTGAATTTACATACTAAAGTCTTTGTTTTGTTCTTAAACCTTTTGGACTTTCTTGATACATTTATCAAGTATGATTCCAAAAGTTCTTACGTGGGCAATGTGTAGTGTGTGCTTAATAGATAACGTTAATAAACTCACACTCAATCATAACACTAAAAGCCACTTACATCTGGATTTACTGGCAATAAAAAGAGACATTACAGAACTTTGGGAATTTGATCAAGGCGCCAAATACTAGTCTTAGATTACAAAATTGTAGAATCTAACTACTTGGGAAAACAAAGCAATCAAGGACAGACTTTTGGTAAAAGCTTTGCACTGTAGATTAATAATTAATGTGTTAAATGTACTTTGTAATAAACTCTATCATCATGGATTACTTTTGATAGCTAAATTGGCAATGATACCCCAGTGTGGCTTCATTGACTCCAGCTTTCAATTTTACTTGCTAGATTTATCAGGTTAAATGACAATGAACCTATTATAGGCCTATTTTAACTTGTTTAGAAATCATAATTAATTTAAAAATATTGATGGAGACTGCAAAAATTACACAAAAATTGGCAAAGTAACAAATAACAGGGAAGGTCTTTAAAAGAGAAAGTGGCATAATCTAATTTTAAGGTAAATAAGTAGCATTCAGAAGGGAAAAGCATTTCAAAGGAGATAATGTTTTTCATTCAAGAGAGTGTTGAAGGTAGTGCTATCTGATTATTATATGTGGATAATAAAGACCAAATATTCAGTAAGTTAGTCTAAAAATAGTCCAATGTTTCAGAAACAAGTAAATCATATCTTATAATTTGTATATAATATAATTTATATATATATGAATTATGTTACACCTACTCTGAGGTCAGAAATTAGAAGTAGCCGTAAGAATTAAATGTTTGGAAGACTGAGAAAAATATCCATTGTGATGTGTTTAAATCTAGAACTCTCAGCATTTTTTTCAGAAATTGAATATAAATCCCACCAGAATCCTTTGGAACACACGGAGAATGGCAAACCAAACAGACCATCTCTTAGAAAAGTGAATTTTATTTCCTCAATCTTTGCCTTAACCTTAAGGAAATTGCATTTATTTCTATTTTCATAGGGTACTCCATTTTCAGAAGAGGGATATTCAAGGGTCATGCTGGAGTCAAGGTACAGGGTTACTGCAAAAATCTGTAATTCATCGCTTGTTTTGAGAGTCCCCTTTTCCCTACCCCAAGAACAATAATCTCACTAACACTTAGAACTTTACTTGTTGCAAAGGATTTTTGTTTTTCCATTGTATGATGTTGTTCATTATTTTAAAACTCATGCAAAGTAATACTATATTTTTATTATGGTATTAATAATACTATATATTTATTATGGGTATATGTAAATAGATTATCTGAGAAAAAAATTTGCCACAGACAACAGTGGGGACTTCCATAGAAGAAATAGAGATTGAAGTCTTTATTTGAAGATCAAAGGGGACTGAAGCCACAGAGCATCCTCACACACACTATTATTTTTTAGAGTGGAAAGATTTGTTAAGTCTTTCCTCTCTGTTCATCTCAACTAATAGTTGAGAACATAATATATTTCAGCTACTTGGAATACATCAGTGAACAAAGTCTCTGACCTCACAACTGACACCCTTGTGGGGAGTACAGACAAAAAAAAATAACAGACGTAAAAACCAAGTAGATTAAATAGGATGTTAGAAGATGATAAATAGTATAGAGAAAGAAAAAGAAAAGTTTGGAAGGAGGTGAGGGATTACGCATGGGGATATTTGGGTGAAGAGCTTTCCAAGATGAGAGATCAGTCAAGGCCAGATCCTCAGCGTTGGTGTGCCTGTCCCCTCGAGGAATTGCAAGGTGGCTCATGTGGTTAGAGCAGAATGAGGAAGAGATTAAGTAAGTCAGACAGACAATACAAACCATGGTGAAGTCTTTGGTTCTTCCTTGAAGGGAAACGTGGAGCTATGACAGGAGTTTGAGCAGAGGAGTGACACAATCTCACCTGAGTTTGAAAATCTCCCCCCAGCTGTTGTGTTGAGGTAGAGGATAGAGGACAAGGTTCTCAGGGAGGCCAGTCAGGAGCTCAGGCACTAATCTAGGGGAGGGCTGAGGTGGCTCAGACCCAGGAAGGTACAGTGGAAATAGTGAGAAAAGGATATTTTGAAGGAACAATGGACAGGATTTCCTGAGATTGGATGAGGGTAAAAGAGAAAGACGTAAAAGTGAAGAGAAAGGTAAGGTAAGGGTAAAAAGTGAAGAGAAACTCCAACATTCTTTGGCCCAAACACCTGGAAGGAGGGAGTTGCCAGCAATGGAAATAAAGGGAAGGCTGAGCCACCCAGACATCCCCTAATATTGTCTTTAAGTATATCTAGGTCAACAGCCAAGTAGGAAATGAGATGTGAGAATCTTGAGTTTGGAAGATGAGTCTGGAGTGGATATATGTGTCTGCACTTGGGACTCATCAACGGGATGATGGTGTTTAAGGCCCTGAGGTGGATGAGACTGCCAAAGCAGTGAGGATAGGGAGAGATGAGAAGATCAGGGACCCTGTCTCTCTTCATGCTGCAAGCATGAAACACACACTTAGTGAGATAACTATGTAATTGCAATAACGAGCAAGTACTATGAAGGAAAACTTCATGGGGCTCTGGGGCATAAGATGGTCATGGTGAACCTCCCACAGAATGCGGCCCTTTCAAGGAGACTAGAAGGAGAAGTAGGAAAGAGTCAGCCTGAAAAAGCAAGAGAGGTTGAATGAAGAGAACCAGGGCAGAGCAGTTGCATGAGCAAGCGACCTGGGGCCATGGGGGCCGGTGGACCTGGAACAGAGCCCGGGGGTGGGGGGTTGGGGGGACGGGCAAATGTGGCAAGAACTTGGTATGCCAGGGGGTAGGTGACATGAAATGTGGTTGAAGGGGAAGGTAGGGACTGGATTGAGCAAGGGGCTGCAGGCCACATGAGGATTTTGAACTTCTGAGCAAATGCTAAGAAGAAAAAGACTATAAGGCAATGAATTAAAATCCTTTAGCAGAAAAGAGGTGAATAATGAAGAGGACAGTGTAACATAAGTTTCTGCTTAAAACGTGTGTTAAACATGAGGGAGAAAGCAGGATGAGTGAATGGCAAAGTGACAAAACAGGCTTTTCAGGTACAATGACTGAAACCAAAACAAGGTGGGATTGTGAGTAATATTTAATTTTATGGCCATTTCATTTAAAAAAACTGAAAACCTCACAAAAGCTAGACAGGAATAATAGAAAGCAGGTATGGTGTGGCTGGAGATGTGACCTGCAGATTGAGAGTTGTAAAAGCCTTTTTTTAAATTGGAAAGCAGAATGACACCGGGCGTGTAAAATAATGAATGATATGGAAGCAACCAGGTGGCCGGCCCCGTTTGTCCTCTGTTGTAATGTTAGAACAGGTCATGGCTAACGAGTGGTGACAAGCTGTTTTCCATCTACCTTAAGAATCCAAAAAGAAAAAAAAGAGCCTCTACCAAGGATTGAGAAGAGGTTGGAGCAAGAATGTTTTGACATGACGATACGTGATAATAAATTTTGTGGGCTTGCCTTTCCTGAAAGTCTTTAGGAGCCGGATGGACTGCAGGTTGACAATGATTAAAATAAGTTAAATACAGTGAATCTTAAGGTGCTTTGCTACTTGGACTTATTTGTTGTAACTGCCCCTAACTAGGAAACCGTTCCAGGAGGCGAGAATGAGGAGACTTAGTAGTTAGCACAGAGGGTTAGCAGGGGGAGTTTTGTAGGAAGAGTTACTGGGGCAATGAGGGGTACCTGCAAAAGCACCGCCCGGTGTATCATTCAGGGAGTTCTGTGGGTTCTCCCACAAAATATGCAGTTAAATTTGCCAATTTGATAGGCAGAGTCTCATCTGCTTGGGAAGGTATACAAAAGCAGAAGGACACAATTCTTTTAGCCCCATGTTTTCGTGACTGTAATTGATAGCTAGTTCTGGATCAGAGGGAAGATCTTACAAACCTTAAAAACCAAGTAAGATTACTTGACAACCAAATACTAAACAATCTTACAGAAATGTCTTAAAGAACAATCTCATTAGCTCCTTCCTTCCTCCTTCCCTCCCTCCCTTCTTCCCTTCCTCTCTTTGTTCAAAAATGGTAATTGAGTTCCTTCTTTGTGCCAGGAGCAGCACTAAACTTTTGACTGCTCCTTGTCCTTATGGAATTTCCTCTAGTAGGGAAAACAAATAGTAAACAAGGAAATGAACAAATCTGATGCGTCCAATGAAAGTAACACACCAGGCGGGGAGGGAACAGTAACGATCAAGCTGGGGCAGGGAAGCCATGTGAGATCAGTGGTTTAGGGAAGTTTTCTCTGGGAGTTTACGTTCGAACTAACACCTGAGGATGAGAAGCTTATAGTCTGAGGCTTTAGATCATCCCCATTCACATGCCCTGTGCTAGGTCAAGTGACTTGGATATAATTTTGTTCTTTTAAAAAATCTTACGTGGTGAAGCTTTTATGTCAGTTTATGACAACTTTTAGAAAGCCTCACAGTCCTGTTACTTAACTTATAGCTTCCATTTACTTGTGGGCATAATTCTTGATCAACATCTATTTTTCAACCATCTTAATGCAATGGAAGCCTGGTACCTGTAACACTAAGAGTTGCTGGTACAGGCTCAGTAGGAAAAGAATTGTTTGCTAAATAAAATGTTCACCAACAGTTTGCATGTTTAACTGTAGGGGGAGTGAATATTCCTAATAGGAAAAGGTCCACTGCAAAAAATGAATCTAATGGTTACTAGGGTTTTGGAAATATCATCAAAATACAAATATTGCTATATTACCAAGATTGCATATTATTCTGTGTTATTAAATCATAAAAAACTCAACTTTTACCGCAATCAGGTTTTGAATGCTCAACGTTCTCATGCCATTTAACTAGAACACATTTTTCTAGATACAAATGGATATATTAACTTCCATAAAAGTGTGATCTTTTTACAATATATTTAATTCAGATCCAGTTTCTATTTCCACTAAAATAATTGCTTATAATACACACATTTGATTTTTATATGACTAGTTAGAACAGTGTATAGGAAAAAATAGGTTTGCAGGTAATATTGAAATTAAATATGTTAATCTGTACCTCTGTGTGCACATTTTATATGAGCTTTAATTTGCCAAATAAATTATAGTTCTGTGTTTATAAGGTGCCCTTGAAAGAGTGTCCTATTTTGAGCACTAATACCATGGGGAAACAAATATACAAAGCTTTTAGCTATAGGCTACACTTGCATAAATTAAGCTGTTAGTTGGTAAGTAGAGCTATGGTATCCTTAGCTTTTTAAACACTCTGAATTGTTAACACAATTTTTTTTAGTATGGTTACTAATATTAAGATAATAAATAATATTTAGTTTCAATATCGCACCCTTCAGCCAGGGCATAAATTCATTTTGAATGCTGTGTTGAATTAATGTATAATAAACATACTGCAGTTTGCTATCAGGAATTCTCAATGAAATGCAGGAAGTCAGTTCTTTGCTTATGCATTAGCACTGGCAGTCTTGCTCTGTTTAATTTTAGCTATTTATAAAATTGCTCTACTGACAGTCCTCTTTATTTTAATGTGATTGTTTTAAGGTTAACCAGAAATGGTACAGTGTGTTTTCTGAAGTAGGTTATAGTGCTGATGTAGGAATACGGGTCCTTCACAAAAATCCCTTTCACAATTAGCCACCTGCAACCAGGACACCCAGCTGCCTAATTGGGTGAATTGTGGGGTTTCCCGTGGGGCAGGCAGGGGCTTGCGAAGATGCTGTTGAGTATCTCAGAAGGGAGCTGGAGCACGGAGGACTTGGGAAAACAATGTTGCTGATGGAATTAGATTCTGAGAGCAGTGGCAGGAATTGCCAACTGCTTCTGAGACAAATGACAGCTGTATTTAAAATATTATTTATTATTATCTAATAGGTTGGCTCCTTTTTATGACATTTAAATAACTTCTAGGACTTTCTCTTTAAAAGTGGCTCCGGGGCTTGAATCTTGATGGAGTCCAGTGTATTCCCCAACTGGACCCAGGTTTGTAACCCAAGGGAGTAGTAAGGAAGTCTTCAAAAAGGATAAAGCTTATATTACTCTGTATCTGTCAGCTCAGATTACCATGACAAAATACTCTAGATTGATTGCCTTAAACAACAGAAATTTGTTTTCTCACAGTTGTGTAGGCTGGAAGTCCAAGATCAGGGTGCCAGCATGGGGCGGTTCTGGTGCCAGCTCTCTTTCGGGTTTGTAACTGGCTGCCATCTTGCTGTGTCTTCACTAGCAGAGAGAATGAATGAGCTTTGGTATTTCTTCTTATAAGGATGTTAATGCTCTTGGACCAGGGCTCTTCTCTTATGGCCTCATTTAACCTTAATTACTTCCACAAAGGCCCCATCTGCAAATACAGTCACATTGGGGTCTAGGGTTTCAGCATATGAATTTTGGCAGGACACAATTCAGCCCCATAACATACTCTAAATTATTTAATATAGGATTTTTTAAAATAGGGGTTTTAAAATAGGGAATCGAAATGGGGGGTTTTTTGGTGCCAAAGAACCCCTTGGCAGTTTGGTAAGCCTATGGACTCCCTTTCAGAATAAAGTGTTTAAATGCATAAAGAAAGTCACATAGGGTTACAAAGGAGACCAATTATATGGAAAGGCAGTTAGCAAAATATTAAGACGTGATTTAGAAATATGTTTTGTTTTTATTAACACATTAGTTAACATGCTCTAGTAGTTTGTCTAATAACTACCATAATTTTGATGTAATGTTGGATAAAATGATATTTTGAAATATTTGTAGTAACTATAATTTGAAAATGTTTGTGATTTTTATAGGTGACAAAATCACAGTCCTGGTAATACCATTGTGTTCCTAACATCTATAATGGAAGGAAATGTAACATTAATTTTTGTTTCTGTACAAATTCAAAGACTTTCTTACTTTTATGTGTGGACCACAAGTTAAGAACTCCTGGACAGGTCACTTTTTGAGACGTGTTTGCAATTTTAAAAATCTGTTTTTATATTACTAATGCTTATAATCATAAAAAAGTCAGCTATTATTATACTTAATAATAGAATTATTCATAGTTTTTGTTACAGTGTAATGTGGTTTTAAAAGAATATTTTAAAATTTATGGTTTTCAGCTGGGACTAAAATTGGTGTAAGAAAAGGTTAAAACAGTAAAATTATTTTAGTAACTAACTCCATTTATAAAGGAATTTTTACAGTATGAGGATCCATTTTTAAATTCGCTTGCCAAATACAGGCATACTTCCTTTTTGTAAGTGACTGATTTAGGAAAGCCATATATTTTGTGGGCATTGCTAAAATTCCCATCAAAGAAAAATAAATCTGGGTTCACTCTCTATGAAATAGTGCATCTATGATTTTATCTCATGGTAGTTTCTCAGCTTGGTCCTTTCAGAAAAGGAAAATATGTAACCAAAAAAGCAAAACTATTTTCCTTACTGAAGACAAAAGACTGCTTCCTCAAAAAGCCAATATAAGAGGAGGCAGTATCTTCAGGAAGCATGATTGGAATGTTGAGAAGTCCTACTTGAGTAGAAGCCCTGGACAAAATTAAGGTCCGGACACAGAATTTGGGGTACTTTAAGAAATTTTGAAATAGCCAGCCCACCTTACGGGGCAGAAGTTTGATAACATAAATCACTTAAGAAATGCTTCAATCTGGGCCTAACCAGGCTGGGCATACCCAGGCTGCTGTTTCTTTTAGTAAGTACCAATTACCAAGATGGGATACGTTACAAGAAAAGGAGCCAGGTATATTTCAAGTCAAGTCTGAGGATATCAGGTCTTTTCAGTGAAATGTGCATGTAGTATTTATGACTTTCTGTTCTGTGTTCTGTTCCCAGGATCCACAAAAAATATTTAGCTTCCTTATTTGTGTCTGTCTTTTTAGATATTTCATCATCTTACAGAAGACTCTGTAGTTGTCATAATGATAGTTTGTATGATGCCCAAAACTTGCTTAAGAAATGTATCTTTATTATATTTGCTGGCCAGATGATGAAATCGAGATGCCAGAGGTTTAGCGGTTTGTCCAAGACCACAGCACTGGGATATTGCAATATTTGGACTAGAGCCTAAGTTTTTATGTCTGACTCCCATGTTCTTTACACTAGACAATGTGGCCTTATTTTAAACCTCTTTAGGGAATGGACAGTGTCTCACAGGAAATCGCATTTCAAAAAATATCCAATAGACCTACTTATTAATACTTGGTCAATAAATATAAATATAAATATAAATATTTGGTCAATAAATACCTAATGGCTACAGTGTGACATGGTAATATGCTAGGCACTGACATTACAATGTGACCAAAACAGACATGGTCTCCAAGTGAAGCTTACACACAAGCGGAATGGGATGAAATATAAAATTATAGTAATGACAATGCGCTCCAAGTGGGAGGGGCTGGGTTTGCTTTAGTGGACGTCAATATCTGAGCATATTGAGTTGTGTCCTTCATGGTGTTCTTTGTACTGCATATACACGTAGCATTGTCACTCAGAAAATGGGAATAGGTGTTTTTCTGCCTGGGTTGAATCCTTGTTCCTTCATGTACTTACTCATGTGATCTTGGCCAAGCTTCTTACCTTCCATGTCCCTCAGCTTCTTCATCTGTAAAATGTGATAACCACAGTACCTACCTCAAATAATTATTGTAGAGAGATAACGCACAGAATAGTCCCTGATACATAGAAGTGCTTCATAAATGATAGCTGTTATGATTCTTGTTGTTTTCTCTTCCCTTAGTGTATGAGGAGTATTCCCTTGAACTTGCTCTTACAGCTTGCTCTGGGTTGATGTCTACAATTAATACATGCTAATCCTGATGCCATCGCCACTGTTGTGGTCCAGGCCCTGATGTCTTGACTTTGAAGAAGAGTGTCTTTGCAAGTCTTGTATCAATGGGATCTGGTACATTTCATAAACCTCTGCCTAAGATCTGTGTTAAGACTTAGCTTTTCACCTTTAGTCTTTTTTTTTTTTCCTTTTTTTTTTCACCTTTAGTCTTAAAGGAGGCAGAGATGGGCCTCATATCTTTGTTGAAATTCTGCAATATGCAATTTGAAGTTGGATTGACCTTCAAGCTGACGAAGTAAAATAAACAGTTTTATAAATGAAAATGGCTAATCTGAAATAGATCACAGCTAAGAACTTCATTTTTTATTCATTCTCTTCATACAAGGTTGATATCATACAAGTGAACATCTAATATTGTGCTTCATTGTGGGTCTCACTGAAGATGCAGTTAGAGGAAATTAAGGACACAACGGAACGGACTGGCAGAAACCGGAGAATGTGTCTGTAGTCCCTTATACCAAAGAGTTATTGTATTTAAGTGTAGCTGCACTTAATTAAAAAAAATAATTACTAAAATTTTACTGTTAGATTTTTTTTCTTTTGAACTGTTCTGGGTTCCTAGAAATCGACTTAAACTGACATTTTTAACTTTTTCTTCTTTTTAATATGGCAGAGTATCACAATGTTTAGGAAATCTGCCCTAAGGTGTAGAAGATTAGGTCCTTCAAACTCACGTCTTTTAAAGAGTACTTTGTAGCAATTGAAAATCTATTATTGAGAGGCCAAATATTTGCCAGAGAAAATATAGTAAAAGAAATTTGTAATAGTGAGGAACATAAATCCCAGCATCTGAACATCTCCTCATACTTGCCGACAGCTAAACCTAGTGGCTTTGCACCAAAGAGAAGCTCCAATATTGGTCTAAGAGCTTGCTCTTGAGACTCACTGAGCAGTCTGGGCAACGACCCCACTTGTTCTGGTTTTGAAGGTCAAGTTCAGGAAAGGCAGTGGACCTGGCTGCCTTAGCGGGGACAGGCTGAGGGTAATGAATAAGCACCATGCTTGCGGCTAGCTAGACTGTATGGAACCGTGCAGTCCTATTCTGTATGTTAACACCAAGATCAATGGCCTAGAAGAGGTGTCCCCTGCACATTTCCAGAGCAACCTCCAACTTGCCGCAGATCCTCACACATTCACATACACATGTACCTAAAGCTGAGCTTGTGGGAGGGCATTTGCATTTGAACCTTTTAAAGGTTTGAGACCCTGTGTCACTCACATGTTGTCCTCTTGGTTCTTGATTTTTTTAAAGAGATTTTGTTTATTTATTTGACAGAGAGAGACAGCAAGAGAGGGAACACAAGCAGGGGGAGTGGAAGAGGGAGAAGCAGATTTCCCTCTGGTCAGGGAGCCTGATGGAGGACTCAATCCCAGGACCCTGCGAATATGACCTGAGCCCAAGGCAGACGCTTAACAACTGAGCCACCCAGCCATGCCTGGTTCTTCATTTTTGGCTCCAGAAACTTACAACCTCGACTGCCCTGGGAAACATTGTTTATCTCTTTGTACTATTTTTCTTCTGTGTATCTTAGAATGTAACTCTTCTTGATTTACCCAAGTGGTGCTCATGTCTAATCATTCTATTAAGCTGACCATATCTGCACTTTTAATATGATGGTTCTGTGACTTTACATATAAAACTTACTAAATAAAGGTTTATTGAACTTAATTATACATCGTTTAAGTTAAGTATGTTCAAAGGGTGCACCCATCTAAACCTAGCAGTGTTACAAGTATATCTAACTAAATTAGCCCCCCAAATTGTGTAACAATTGAAAAAAAGGGGAAAATTCTAGAAATTGTATCAAATATAGAGACAGATCCAGTTACTGACTTAAATTCTTATCTAAAGTCCTACCTTCTTATATAGTCTTGGTATTCTTGGAACACTGGGTTCCTGTGATGTGTTGTTTTTTCCTTTCACGTTTTGTGTTAATGTTCCAAGAGGGAGACAACCAAAATATCATCGTTGATTTAAATCTCTCCGGAGACACCCAGTACCACTGATCGTCTCTTTCCTCTGATTCTCCTCTGCAGAAATTCAGTGTCCAGATGTTTCAGAATCCAGATGGCCTATGAATCCTCCATCACCCAGAAAGGAGGAAAATATGCATGAAAGTGGAACACTGAAAAGAAAAAAAAAATAATTTAGTGTTGGCAATGTAATGGTGACATACAGGGCTCAAGGAGAAACATCCTTTCTGAAAGCAGCAACTTAATAAAATGCATGTTGTAGGCTCTATCAGCAAGCCAGATTTTCATTCCTGCCTCTTCTTTCCATCACCATTAAGAGGCTTGCAGAGAGCCACACTGTTAAAGGGCAGACAGCATGGAAGAACTATCATGTACAATTTAAAGTAGCAGCTAAAATTGGAATGGTCACAAGAAAGCCTGTTTCTTTGCAATTAAATTGACAAGCTGTCTATGATTACCCTAGGGAACTTGGCGGCTGAGTGATAAAAAGACTGCAGAATGTTGAAAGGTCTAACGCAACATACTAGGTGGACAAAGACCACATCTGCTTAATATACTGATTGGGAGAGTTCTGGAATGTACTTGGCTAAATTAGCCGAGGAGGGATACTAATGATACTTTTTCCTCTCAAAGATCCTCTGCTCAGACTCATTTTAGAAATTACCCACAAATATTTGGAAGCATGCATTATAAATAGTATAGTAAAATACCTGATGTTATTTAACATGAACCTGTCCTTACAAATCACCAGAAGAGCTGAGCAGAAGTTTAGAAAGAAATAATAATAATAAACTATTCCATCAAATATTTATGAAATTTATGTATATATACTTCATATAAAAATTGGGTTTCCAGAAAAAGATTTATAGTGATATCAACACCCAAAGAGCTGAATGACCCTGGATGATTTAATGGAATATATTAGGTGAGGATTACATGGTATTTTCATTGTTGGGTGTCCCTTGAGTTGGGAAAGCTGAAAATTAGGTTATAAAGGGGAAAAGAGTAACCAGATTTTCTGTGATAGCAATTTGTGAAACACCCATTTCAGCAATGTCTTCTTAATTTTAGTTAGTGCATTCCTTAAAAGGGAAAATAAAAAGGTAAAGGTTTCTTTTGAGAAATTTCCTAGGTATTAATAACACTCTATACTAAAGAAGTAAATGATGACCATATCTACTTGCCTATCTGTTTTTTCTGAAGGCTGAGGACCATTTCTTTCAGCAAACTTGGAAGATAGATTGTGAGTATTTCCAAAGTAGGATTACCCTAACAGCGTTTCTGAAGCAGAAGCACATTATATCCTACCTTGGCATTCACTTCAAAAACCAGAGAATTCCCAATTAGCTAGCTAATGTTGGCTGGTCTTTGAGACTGTGTGATAATTCCACAAAATTATTCAAAGCTCAGTCACTCAAATGTGCAGTGACTTCAACATTAGAAAAAGATTCTTAACATCACTAATTATTAGAAAAATGCAAATCAAAGCCACAGTGAGTATACTTCATGTCTGCTGGAATGAGGAGCAAAAAGACAGGAAATAGCAAGTACTGGAGAGGATGTGCTGAAAAGGGAAATTGTGAGCACTGTTGGTGGGGTCGTAATTGATGCAGCTTCTATGGAAAACAGTATAGAGATTCCTCAAAAAAATTAAGAGTAGAAAGACCATATGACCCAGCTATTTGACTTCTAAGTATTTATCTGAAGATTATGAAAACACTGATTTAAAAAGGTTTATGCACCCCTATGTTCATTGCAGCATTATTTACAAAGCCAAGATACAGAAGCAACCCAAGTATTCATTGACAGACAAATGGATAAAGATGTGATATATATATATATATATATATATATATATATATATATATCACACACATATGTATACCGTTGTATGTGTATATATATTTTTCCATTGTGTATCTGTATACTATATATATATGATTGTATATCATACATCAATATACATTGTATATAGGTATACAATCATACATACATTGTGTGTACACACACACACACACACACACACACACACAATGGAATATTGCCCAGCCATAAAAAGGATGAAATCTTGCCATCTGTGACAACCTGGGTGGACCTTGAGGGTATTATGCTGAACAAAATAAGCCAGGAAGAAAGAGGAGATAGAAAGAGCAAAACACCAGTGGACTTCACTCATAAGTGGAATCAAAAAACAAAAACCAAAAAGCCCTAAGAAAACAAATGAATGAACAAAAGAAAACAAAAAGAAACTCATAGATATGGAGAACAGTCCAGTGGTTACCAGAGAGGAAGGCGGTTGGAAGTGGGCAAAATGGATGAAGAAGGTTAACTGTATGGTGGTGGTAATCAGACTAGGGGTTGTGATCAGTTTGTAGTGTATACAGATGTTGAATTATAAAGCTGTACACTTAAAACTTATATAATTAGCAAAAAAGAAGAAAAGATGCTACTTATGAGCTGGTAAGACTCTGTAGAGCAAATGTCAATACAGGGGAATCCACTCATGAAATTGAATATGATTTGAATACCATATTCAAAGATAACTTATTATGACATAGATCTCCATTTGCTGACATATGGAAATTGCTACAAATAGTATGTATTGCTTGACTGCATTTTTATCAAGCTTTGTGTACATTTTAAAAAAGATACCTCAATAGGACATTTGGATTAACAAAACAACTCAAGAGGACATTTGGATGTGCAGTGACTGTACATCCAAAGTCACCTTTTTGTTCTTCTCCATAACAACCTCACAGTGTAGATATTGTTGCTCCCATTTTAAAGATGAGGGAAGGGAAACCCAGAAATATTTAAGTGAGTGATTTTCCTAAGATCACAGAAAAATTGGCAGAGCTGTCTCTTTTTACTGCAAAGGAAGATTGAGACAAGTTCTGATGTGGGACATTGAATGAGACATTTGAAAAAAGTCTTTCATTTGCAAAACCTAAGTCAACACATTTGTGTAAATTGAACATTCAAACTTCCCTTTTGGGATAACTGAGATGATACATGTCTGCTGATGCCTTCAGCCAGACTCCTAAGAATCTGAATCCAATTATTGAGGGAAAAAAATACTTGTACTCTTTCCTCCCATCGTGTTGAAGGTTATACACTTATATACTCATCGCTTGCTTTTTCTGAGAAAATGTGCACGAGGCAAGAGGATTGCCGTAACATTACTTTTTTCAAATGTCCCTGGTACTACCAGTGGTACTAATGCCTTATATGAAAGTAGGCTGGAATAAATGTCTTTTGATGTTAATTATGATTTCTGGCAGCAGCTAAATCTTGCTCCAAAATGATAGTTTTAGATTCATCCAACTCTTGATTATCCCTGGAAACAGGGACAAGGAATGGCATGGATAATTGAAATCCACAAATATGAACCTCATTTTACAAATGGCTTCAATCTTCTCCCTCAGCAAACGTTTAACTATGGCTAATAACAAAATTAGGTTGACTGGTTTGAGGTTTATCATTCCCCCCCTGTGCTTGTTGATGTACTGCTGAGTGGAAAAAGGATTTCCAGAAAATAGGTAACAGGATTAATAAAATCAAGAGTTGATTGGAGTAAAACATCTTTTTGTTTTGTTTTGACAACTATGATACATGCATGTGGGTGTTAAACAAATGCTTTTTAATGAGAGGGATATATGATGATAAAAATATACCATCCTATCTCTTCCTCTTCTATCACTGACCTAGATCACAATTCCTGGGGTTGCTCAGAAACCCTCATACCTGTCTTGTATATTAAAGCAGCACTTAATGTTATCCATGCATTTACTGTAAGCCAGCAAAAAAAACTTCCAGCAGTAAGGACACAAAGCCTTTAAAAATACAGCATCATGTAAGATTAAGATTCAGAATGGAATATATATCTTTGTAGTTTTAGTAATATTGCGTATCTTTAAAAAGGGTCAGGCCACTTGACACATTTACAAAAATGCTTCCTCTGTACCCAAGGAAAATGTACTGAGGAAAGGAAATATGAAAATTATTTGATATGTTTATTTTATGACAGCGCTACATTGTATATAAATACAGGGACCTTGCATGCATCAGGATGTGGGGGGACATCTTCCAGAATTAGAAACACTAACTGGATCCACAGAGGTTCTCTGCAATATCTGTTTCTTTTTTTTTCCTTACCAAGATAACTTGGATTATTAAAATTGGGTAATTTTAATCAGTTGAAGTTGAATATCCAGTTTAACTGGATAATAACTTGGATCAGTTAAAAATTTTCATCTCTCCAGACTCTTTTACAGCTAAGATCATGGGACTAGTTCTATCCAATGATATGTGAGCAAACTCTATGGGGGGTAGCGGGGAGGAAGCTCTTGGCAACCTATTGCTGTCCCATTAAAAGGGGCAAACTCAGCTAGCACATACCTTTTGCCCTTCCTTCTTTTTGCCTGGCATGCAGACACAATGGCTGGAGATAAAGGGACCATCTTGTGACCATCAAAGTAAAAGTAGGTATAAGGATGATAGGAAAGACAGAGGAGATTGAGTCTTTGATGAAATTCAGAGCTGCTGCCTCCCCCCACCAAATGAAAAATTCCTAATTGATTAAGTCAGTTGATTGAGAGTACAAATGGGTGAACAATAGAGTGTGATTCAACACCTTGGTTAGAGTACAGTCTCTGAGAATATAGGCTCCTACTACTCGACTTCAGCAGTTACTTTTATGTTTTCTTCACATTTCCTGAAGTCATGATGTGCTCCAATCACAGTTTTTTCCAGCTAGTAGTCAGACTTTTGTTGGTCAAACTTTTCAGGCTACCATAATGTTTGTAATGCTATTCGTAAGGCTCAAGAACTTCCACCAGTTCCTAATTGCCTGGTAATTTTTATATTTGGTTTCTTAGACTACTGTCTTAATGGCATCTCAAGTCATCATAAAAGTTGAAGGTTAATATCCAGAATGAAAAATGTCTATATTTAGGTGTACACATACACATATTTAAAATAGATCTTAGAAATCAATGTCAAAAAGGTCAATGTGGAACAAGGTATGTTTGGCATGTTCTTAAAATTTAAGCATTTTGAAACGGTGCATTCTATGGGCTAATTTAGAATTAGAGCTCTGTTGCCAATAGCCCACTAGAACTAGAAATAAGTGAACCTTTTTAATACTTGTTAGAGATGGGGAATTACAAAATCAGGTCTATGGTTGGAAAAAGAGGATCACAAAGTTAACAAGGGCATCATGAATTAAGCCAGCATATGATTTCCCCCGTTTTTTTTTCAACTTAGGAAAATATCCCAGAGTTTGGGGGCTGGACTCAGTGCTTTGGCACTTACCACATTATGTAAACATTATCCGTGTCCAGGTAGGTATTCCCCAGGTGTCTGTAAGTTCCTGAAGGTCTGGGACCATATTTATTCACTTCAGTTTCCTTAGTGTTGGTTGCAGGCTGAGTGCTAAGCACACGCTGGTTAAATCCAATATGGTGAGATAGGAAAAGAGCAGAGTTAAGGTACTTAGAATTGCAGGCTTTTCCTTGAATTCCTTGTTCGTTTTGGCTTTCCAGCTAGAGAGAAGGGTAGAATAAATAGAAATAGGGCAGATGCAGGTTTTTTTTCTATTTTATTTTATTTTATTTCTTTTCAGTGTTCCAGAACTCATTGCTTATGCACCACACCCAGTGCTCCATGCAATACATGCCCTCCTTAATACCCACCACCATGCTCACTCAACCCCCGACCCCTCCCCTCCAAAACCCTCAGTTTATTTCTCAGAGTCCACTGTCTCTCATGGTTTGTCTCCCCCTGCGATTTCCCCCAACTCACTTCTGCTCTCCATCTCCCAATATCCTCCATGTTATTCCTTATGCTCCACAAGTAAGTGAAACCATACGATAATTGACTCTCTCTGCTTGACTTAGTTCACTCAGCATAATCTCTTCCAGTCCCATCCATGTTGATACAAAAGTTGGGTATTCATCCTTTCTGATGGAGGCATATTACTCCATTGTATATATGGACCATACCTTCTTTTCCATTCATCTGTTGAAGAGTGGCTTGACTCTTTCCACAGTTTGGTGACTGTGGCCATTGCTGCTATGAACATTGGGGTACAGATGGCTCTTCTTTTCACTACATCTTTGGGGTAAATACCCAGTAGTACAATTGCAGGATCATAGGGTAGCTCTATTTATAATTTCTTAAGGAATCTCCACACTGTTTTCCAAAGTGGCTGCACCATCTTGCATTCCCACCAACAGTGGAAGAGGGTTCCCCTTTCTCCACATCCTCTCCAACACTTGTTGTTTACTATCTTGTTAATTTTGGCCGTTCTAACTGGTGTAAGGTGGTATCTCAATGTGGTTTTGATTTGAATCTCCCTGATGGCTAGTGATGATGAACATTTTTTCATGTGTCTGTTAGCCATTTGTACATCTTTTTTGGAGAAGTGTCTGTTCATGTCTTCTGCCTGTTTTTTGATGTGATTATCTGTTTTGTGTGTATTGAGTTTGAGGAGTTCCTTATAGATCTTGGATATCAGTCCTTTGTCTGTAGTGTCATTTGCAAATATCTTCTCCCATTCCATGGGTTGCCTCTTTGTTTTGTTGACTGTTTCCTTCGCTGTGCAGAAGCTCTTGATCCTGATGAAGTCCCAAAAGTTCATTTTTGCTTTTGTTTCCTTTGCCTTTGGAGACATATCTTGAAAGAAGTTGCTGTGGCTGATGTTGAAAGGTTACTACTTATGTTCTCCTCTAGGATTTTGATAGATTTCTGCCTTACATTGAGATCTTTTATCCATTTCAAGTTTATCTTTGTGTATGGTGTAAGAGAATGGTCGAGTTTCATTCTTCTACATATAGCTGTCCAATTTTCCCAGCACCATTTGTTGAAGAGACTGTCTTTTTTCCATTGTATATTTTTTCCTGCTTTGTTGAAGATTATTTGACCATAGAGTTGAGGGTCCATATCTGGGCTCTCTACTCTGTTCCACTGGTCTGTGTGTCTGTTTTTGTGCCAGTACCATGCTGTCTTGGTGATCACAGCTTTGTAGTAAAGCTTGAAATCAGGCAACATGATGCCCCCAGTTTTGTTTTTCTTTTTCAACATTTCCTTAGCAATTTGGGGTCTCTTCTGGTTCCATACAAATTTTAAGATTGTTTCTTCCAGCTCTTTGACAAATACTGGTGGAATTTGATCGGGATGGCATCAAAAGTATAGATGCAGGGGCTTTGACACTTGTTTTGAGGGGACTGTAAGTAAATCCTCAAAAATCCTTCACAAACCAGGAATGATAAACAACATGTGCTTTTTAGCTTGGGAGGAGCATAGACAGAAAAATTATCATCAAAAAAAAATTAATAGCCAGTGGGGGGAAAGTCCCTAATTGTTTAAATTGTCTGTATATCCATAAATTATGTTTCCCATGGCTTACGGGTATCCTACTTAAATTTTGCTTTCTTTAGTTTATATGCTAATTTTTAAATAATTTCTGACTATTCTGTTTCTGTAAGAAAAGTTTAATTGAATGGGAAAACATTTAATAGTTGTAAATAATCATGACTAGGGAAAACTTGCTATTTGGACCCTGGACTCACAACAAAAGACATCATTATTCATTAGAGATAAATTATTTGAAGCAAATAATAATGCTAGATTATGTGCAAGTTTCAGCATATAAACAGGCAGTAAACATCACACAGTATGAATTTTTTCATTTGCCCGATTACCACCAATTGTTGCCTATTGCTGCATGTAAGGAGAGCTGGCATCTCCTTTAATAACCTTCAAAGTTTCTGCAAATCAGACGCTGGTTTCTAATGTTTGTGGTCACCATCGGTCAACTAGAGTATCCAAGCAACCAGAGCATTACATTTTCTACCCACATGGAACTCAGCTAGATTCCTGGCCTCATAAGGACAGCTCTCGAAGGTGATGAAGAGCCATAAAGTATCCCGGAGCCCAGGGTTTCAGAGATACTGCTGTCAAGTTCATCTGCTTAAAGTCGTAGGCTCTTGCACAAACTCATCAGTCATTTAAAAAAAAAAAAAGAAAAGAAAAAGAAGAAGAAGAAGAAGAGAAAGAAAGAAAGAGAAAGAGAAAAGTCAGGGGGAGAAAAAAGCTGAGGAGTTGGAGTTGGCTGCAAACCTTACCTAATTTTCCATTGCTTCATGTTAGCCAGGAATAATTAGACTAAGGCATAACTGTTCAATTAACTTCCAAGACCGACAAATTGAGATGAATTTTATTGCCACATTTAGGTAGCTTAGACATTTCTAAAATGTGGATGTTTTCAAGTGACAATGAGGGTCTTTCATTCCTCGCACAGACACTAGTAGGAACTGAGGAACGCCATAGAACACATTCTTATTTTGTACGTTAGGGTGATTTGGAACCGGAAAGCACGAAGACCTGTGAGGGCATCTCTTCAGGGCCCTTCCGGAGTGCACAATTCCAGATCCCACTCCAGAGAGTGGTGTGCTCCACAGGCACCCATGGATGCGGATCCGGAAGCCTGCCTTCTCTCTGCCTGGTAGTGGGCTGCTGGGTGACACTGGGCGGCATGCTTTTCACCCAAGGCCTGATGGTTTTAGGACACTCTGTCTCTGAGCAGATGAAGCACCCTTGCTGTGGGTCAGGCTCCGACATTCTCATCATGCTCCTGGGGGGGAAACTCTCACAACTGCCTACAATTCATCTTGACTGCGGCCATTCCTTGCGTCTCTCAGATTCTCCACTAGTTCATTCTCATGAGGCAGTTTGTCACTCTTTCCTCCTCAGAAGCATAGCACAGAAAGAATCTTTTGGACACCAAAGCACTTACCCTCTTCTTCTGCCTGTCTACAAACATTCCTGTGGACTCTTCCTTTCTTCTCTTGACCTAACTTTGACCCCGTGTTTGAGACATCTTAATAACTGCTTACTTTTGCTCCACAGTCCTTATTTTGCCAGATTATTTTTTACACAGTCTCTGCCCCTTCCCGTGGTTCCTCTACTACCATCTGGCTCCTGATTTTTTGAAACTCATTTTATCACCTGGATTTATCATTCCTAACCTTTCCCACATCCCATTAATTCTGTTCCTGCATTCCCTTGGTTTCCCATGCTTCCTGAAATACTGCCCTTGAGTCCCCTTCCAGTTTCCTTCCTTTGGCCTCCCTGCAAGCCTGGAAGTGGGGAGTGACCCCTGGTCCAGGAGGAGGGAGACCAGGGGAAGGAAGTAGAGCCTGTGTGTGAAACGGGCAGTCACTTCACTTCTCTCAGCCTTCGTTTCTCCCCCATGTGAAGTGAGGAAGTTTCCTCTGGTTCAAAAGTCCATGATTCTAGGATTTCTTTGTACTTTTAGAGAGGAGTCAGGAAAAATGACAGTGTAGTTTCTGCACTGGAAAAATTAACAGCAATATAATGAGTGCTTTCCTTAGCAAAATCAAGGGGGTCACAGGCTTATTGGCTGACATGACACTGAGAAAGACCGAATTTGGGACTCGGGCTGGTATATTGGCTTTTTTGAATGAAAAGCAAGCTCATGGTTTATTAAATTGGATTAAAACTGGTCAAGTTAAATAGAGTCAATTGCACCCAGCGAAGGAAGTAAACAAGAGCTCTTCTCTATTTTTCCCAACTCAGCTCTGAATTTTAAAGATGTGTTTCACAGAAGTCTAGGATTGAAGTTTCCATTCTGTAATAATGGAAAAAAAAAAAAAAAAAACAAGGCCTTTATTTTAAACAAAAACCACTGTGGAGGTGGATTCAGTATGTGAAAAGAAATAATACATTATTTTACATAGCTGACATGGTACATTTGAGGGATAAAACACTGCACACACTGTAAACAAATGAAAAGCCCCAGTCAGTCCTGTTAGGCCCAAGCTATGATCGATTGCAAACCGAGGGTTGTAAAGTAAGTAACAGTCTGGAACCATGGTTTATCAACAGTTTTATTTTCCTGAGACAACTTTATCCGAGAGAGGTGGAAAAGTGCGGCGCCTCCGGTTCCAAGAGGATTGTGTGATTTTCGGAGTATTTTCATCTTCTAAGGTTTGCACTCGACAAAGTTGTTTTCACAAACTCCCGCTCAAAACGTATTTGGGCACAACTGCTCTCAGGGGTTTTATTAGCCTCTTGGGTTGGCCCTGAGCAGAATACACTCGAAACGTAAGTCGCAAACTGGAAAATGTTATATTAAAAAAAAAAAAAAAAATCTGCAATGCCCAGCCTACCTTGTGGGTTGCTTTCTCTTTCTTTCTTTCTCTCTTCCTTGCCCGGCCCCCCTCCCTTCTTTAAGGGAAGGGAATTGGCAGGGTGGGAAGCATTTTTTATTGTGCCTCCTGATCTTTTCTGAATGGTCATTTAAAAGTACATAATAAACTCATCCCTTTCAAGGCCCTTTCTTTTTGTGCATGGTGATGGGCAGAGAGAAGGAGGAGGAGTGCCTGCCTGCACGTTTACAGCACCATTCGCGGGTTCTCCGAGAGCTTCTGCCCTCGTGGGCTGCGCGGGCACCTCTCACCTTCGTTTCCAAACAGAAATTCCCACCTGCTCAGCATCCCTAACCCGGCGCGGGGGCGCGGGGGCATGCGGGCCGAGCGGCCCTGGAGTCACCCACGCCTTTCCCCACGCGGCTAGCTAATGGTTTCTCATTTATTCCGCGTCTAGGTGGTGGGCGGGCGGGAAGCCCCAGGGCTGGAGATCGGGGGTGGGGGTTGGCGGTGTGGGGAAGCCCCCTCCAGGGGGGCTGGGCGGCCGGGACAAAAGGCAGCGGCGAGGGGGTTCGGGGAGCTCACGCGGCTGCGGGGCGCGGGCGGGCTGGGGTGGAGGCGCGCTCCGACTGAGCGGCGCCCGCGGCAGCCCCAGCGGCAGCTGCGGCGAGAGGAGCGCGGGCGGCGCGGGGAGCGGGCGGGACGCGCCCAGAGACACGCAGAGAAAGGGCAGCGCCGCCGCCTGCTGCCGTCCTCGGCGCGGTTAATCACGCGCTCCCCTCTCGCTGCTGATTTGCAAGAGCAGATTAATCAGAGAGCGCGGCTTGATGAAATTTGCTGTTATTGTGCCCATTTTTAGCAACATCTTTTATTATCTTCATTATTCATTTACAGGGGACCGGCATCAATTATGCAAATGAGTTCACAGACTTTGCAGATTACTTCATTTGCCGCTATTGTTTGTGGAAATTTAATTATTAAATATTATTAAGCTTGCGTTTTCTTCAATTTTCCAAGGCTTAGTTTCATTTGATTTTTCCTCCAGCTGCTCTTCTTTCCTTTCAGTGCCAAAACAGCTCCTCATCAAAGCGGCTCTGGCATGTGAAGACCAAATAAAATCTCCTCAATTTAATAATTTTGATGTTAGTCCCTTGTTCTCAGCTGCTTGCTCAAAGCAATGCAGAGAGGAACGCAGAGCACATTCAATTTAATGAGCAGAAATTGAATTCAAGTTTGTTCGGAATTGACTTCAATTAAGCAGAGTCTTAATGATAAATTAATCTCTTTTCTTTATTCCCTAGAATTTGTTTTTCAAAGTAGGAAATTGGACTACATTGAAAGACCAAATAAAGAATACCAATTTTAACTAGATCATGGAACTGATAGCAAAATTTAATTCTTTATAGGAACGTACTTGGACAAATAGCATTCTTTCTATGGCATGTATTATAATTTATATTCATTGTTACCACTTACACTTCCATGGCATGGATAAAATGGCAGTTGAATTAAATATGGGCTTGTAATAGACTTCAGAGTTTTAATCTTTATTAAGAAACTCTAATTGAATGCATAATTAGCTTTTCAGGCTTTAGGAAATTCGGTTTAGTATCTATGTGAACTGAAAACATTGATCAGGAATTTTAAAGCAATTTTTATGAGTTTATTTTTGAGGAGAAACGATCAGCCTGTATATAAAATGTCATTTTAAACTGAAGAGCAAGAATCCGAGAGGCAAAGAATTAGGTTCATCCCTTGT
This sequence comes from Lutra lutra, assembly GCF_902655055.1. Lineage (NCBI taxonomy): Eukaryota > Metazoa > Chordata > Mammalia > Carnivora > Mustelidae > Lutra > Lutra lutra. The sequence goes on from NC_062281.1 coordinate 122,602,967, forward strand.
TGTTAAGGACCCGGAGCCAGGGCTTCCTTGGAACTAGGGCCAACACTGGTAATTTTAAGTTCCTTTTATTAAAACCTCTAATGTTCCTTCAGGCCACCAAATCCATTATTCCTGTCCAGACCCTGCTGAAAATCAAACTCACAGCTACTTGGGGATTTTAATGAGGGCATCCATATTGATTGCGTGCTGATACTGTTTGGGTTTGCTGCCACTGTCAAAAATGTACCTGACATTTTTTTGCATCTGAATCATGGATCATCTTTTCTGGAACGCGCAGAGCATAATTCTCCATGCTCCGGTCTACAAAGCGCTCCGTCTACACATGCCAAATGTTATTACTGCAGTTCCTTCAGGAGTGACCTCAGAAGAGAGGATGTTTGTTCCAAAGAACTTCAAGCTGTTCACTGTGGTATATTCATAGGCACAAATTTAAAATACATCAGTGTGAGAAAATACATTTAGGCTGTGTACTGTTCCACAGAGCGTGTGGGTCCCCTCCCCTCTGCTTCCTGCTCCTTCCATGTGAGCGTTTTATTACTCCTGGCCACTCAGACATGGTGCGTGCAAATTTGACTTTGCCGTGAATTTTAAATTGAACGGCGTGTGATAGAGATTATCTTCTTTGTGGGACAGCACAGTAGCATCATTTCCAGTACTTTTCAGGGCCCACCTGCTCTATGTCGGAATGAAAGATTTATAAAATAATAGAATTTTAAAACTGACAGGGTGCTTAAAAATCGCTTGGTCCCACTCCCATGTTTTATAGATGAGGAAACTGAGGCCCGTAAATGTTATGTAATTTTCCCAAGGTCACGGAGTCAGCCAGAGGCCGAGAAAGGGCTAAAACTTGGAGGTTTAACTAACTTCTGGGCCAGAGAGATTCTTTTTTCACTATTCAAGTCTGCTTCCAAGTGGTGTAGTGACATCTTTGAGAAAGTGGAAACTTGTTTTAAAAAGACAGGAATTAATTTATTGTCTTGTTCAAACTGGGAAATATATTGATTAAAGTGCATAAAAGCACACACAAACCCGGTAAGCCTATTTGTCTGGAACTTAGACCATTGGGAAGCTGAAATAAGGGATTGCTTAGTGCTCTACTTAGCGGAAGGGAACAAATGAAAAGTTAATAAGGTAGAATCAGGGATTTTTTTTTTTTTTAACAAAAACCCGGGAAGCTTTATAGTGTGCCGGGCTCTGTGCATATTAAGTCCTATATTCTACAGTATGGGTTGACAACATTTTCAATTAGTATTTCCAGCATTTATTTATTCCATCCCCCACGAAGCAGTGGTATCTCAAACCTCCTTCATTTCAATGCAATGTTTCATTTGTTCACCCTTAATGAGCTGTGAGTACCGGGCAATTTGCTAGATGTTGAAAATATGAAGAATGATAAGGCTGTAGGAAGTTACAGTGTAGCTAGTGGGGAAAATAGGAAGGAACCAATAATTATTGTATGAAACAGTGACTGTTCTAATGTGCACAGAGCGCTGGGAGCCCATGGAGGAGGGGCATCTAAAGCAGGGTGGGAGGCTTGGGAAAGCTTTTCCCTACAGTGTTTGCTTGAGCCTGACTTCCAAGCACAGGTCAAGGAGCAGAAAGCATGGGTGGTATGGGCTGGGGGGTGGGGGCAAAGGAGGTTTTACCAGGTGGAAGGAAGAGCGTGTGGTGTGGCGAGGCATGAACTGGAATGAGAGCTGGCTCTAAGTTTGTGCCAGGACGTGCCTGGAGATTGAACTACAAAGCCAGGGTTAAAACCAGTAAGTGCTTTTTGTATTAAGGATCAATCATTTCTTCGTTTATTCTGGACGTCAACTGTTTATGCAGCTTCTGTGGGAGTATGAATATCCCTGGGACTGTGGTAATCTCATCTGCATCTTTTTAACTAATATCTTAGTTATTACTTCAGCAGTGATTAGCTGTAGCAAAGAGCAGGTTAGAAGAATTTGGAGGATGGAGAGGGGGCAGGAATTGAGAGGAGGAAAGAAGAAAAGAAGGGACACGTTGATGAGATTGGGAAGGAGGCACCTGAAACGAACTTTCTATTCATGGCTTTGTCTACGACCCAGGTATGTCTCTTTCACCAGCCGTGGCCCTTAAAAGCATCTGTGCACCTTCTGTCCATGGACAATGGCTAGAATTTTACAACTTCTCCCTTGGCAAAGCTGCATAACGAGCACTTGTAGTGATGATTTGTAATGTCTCTAATAATGATTTTCTAAGAACTCAACACCCAGTAAAATTAAAACAGATAAAATCTTATTAAGTCTTGTGAGAGTACTGTAGCAAGTTTTTGAGAATCAGTCTCCAACTTACGGTGACTAGGGGTAGTTCAATTAATTAAAGCATTGAGTTCACCAGAGTACCACATTTTCCCCACCATTCTAATAAATTACCTTCTAAGAGTACATTTTATTTTCAGATCTATAAAATTGGGTTTTCAATCTTCTATATGAGAAAACTAACATAAATATAAATGTACCCTACACAAAAGCAGTTCAGATAAAATCAATGATATTTTCTTCCAAATTAAAAGAAAAAACCTCAGGCAGAATTACATAGAATTATATAATTTCAATAATTTCATCACTATGTGTTGAAAAAAATTTTGAAAACTATTTTAAAGTAGCAGGAATCCAAACAAAAGCTGTAAGAGAAGTGATGGCATCATAGTGACACAGTGAAGGTTATATTCTTTATCTACAGTTGATTGAATTTGAAGAAAGCTTTATTTGAATATCTGCTCAAACTTCAGTTAAGAGTGAAAAGGGTGGGGACTTTGCTCTAAACCTCTCAGCTGAAGCTGAAATAAATAAAATAAATATATATATTAAAAAATAAAAAAAAAAAACACTGGCTAAAATCATTCACAATTGCCAAAATATGGAATGAACTAAATGTCCATCAATGGATAGCTGGATAAAGAAGATGGATATTCTTTATACACACACACACACACAGAGAGAGAGAAAGAGAGAGAGAGTGACTAAGTGCAAGTACAGTGTACTGTTTTTCAGCCTTAAGAAATCCTGCCATTTGCAACCACATGGTTAGACTTTGAGGGCCTTATGCTAAGTGAAATAAACCAGACAGAAAAAGATAAATACTATATGGTATCACTTATGTGTAGAATAAAAAAAAAAAAGTCAAACTCGTAAAAACAGAGTGGAAGAGTTTTACCTGGGAGGTGGTGGGAAATAGGGAGAGATTGGTATAGGAGTACAAACTTTCAGCTTTAAAATAAAGTCTGAGGTGCTAATGTAAGACATGGTGACTGTAGTTGATAACACTGTATTGTATAGTTGAAATTTGCTAAGAGAATAGTGTGCTCAATAACTAACTGGCTAAAATAAATAAGGTGATTGGATGTGTTAAGTAGCTAAAGGATGGGAAATCCTTTCACGAAGTATACACATATTAAATCACGATTATACATATATTAAATATCTTATAATATTATATGTAAATTATACAAATTGTACAATTACATGAAGCTGAAGAAAAATACTGGCTGAGAAAAATTGTATGTGTGCCTAAGGAATGTCAGAGTGCAAGATTATAGGCCTTTTAGAGGGCCAGTTTATTCAATAAAATATTAGAGCCCCAGCTGAAAGATGTTATTTCTTCTCTACCTTTCTTCTGAGGAATTTAGCTTGACCTCATCTATCAACTTTACAATCCCAAATCAACCCACTGGGTTCTCTTGTCCTTGTATCTCTCATAGGTTCCTCTTGAAAACTTGTTTCTCTTGGCCTGTTCAGTCAATCTGAGGCAGCATAAGTTAATTTTTGGGATTCAGTGTCTCTTTCCTTCCTGTGATAGCCCAACTGCTTTGCCATTTATTCTTTTAGAATCAGATAGATTTTCTAATTTACCATATTTTGGTGTTTGACTTCATTCAGTGCAACAAACATTTGTCAAACCCCTCTGTATAAGGCATTATATGAAAAAAATCTCAGGAGCTACAGAGAGGAAGAGGAGGCTTACTCTGTCCTGACACAGTTCATCTATGTGTGGTCCAGGTAATGGAGAAGCAAATAATTGGCATCAATGTAATAAATATAATAATGGAGATAGAGACAGGGCTCTGAGGGAAGAGGCTGAAGGATCACTTAGGTAAGAAGGAAACTTAACCTGAGTGCTAAAGAATCAGTTGGAGCTTGTCAAGGTGTAGAGGGCAACCAAGGAGTAGAGCAGGCAGAGCGTGGGTCTTGCAGCCAGGTACCTGGGTTAGAATCTGCCATATGCCTTCTGAGTCAAGTATTTCACCTTTCTGAAACTCAGCATTCAAGCATGAGAATAGCCAGCTTGCAGGGCAGGTGGTCAGAGACATCTGTCAGAGTATGGCCATCTGCATAACTGCATTCCTTCCCCGATCTTAAGATGGGGAGGGAAAGAATTTGGCCTCGGATACAGTTCCTCCCCAACCCCTCCAACACCCATCCCCTAATTCTTCTTCACTGTGCCTAGAAGAAAGGGCGTCTCAGGGTGAGGTCTGCATAGAGGTAGGGACTGGGCAAGGGAGGAAAGCAGAGATATTTGAGACCTGGCTGTGTGTGTATGTGTGTGGTTATTCCTGCTCTTTTGTTTCTTTCTGCCCTAGTTTCCTCACAAAGAAAAATAAGAACTACATTTGAGAGGAAAAAGTAGAAAATCTTCCTCCTTTCCTTATAATTCCTTCATGCACCAACCAATTGTTTGTATGCTTAAAACTTCCTGGCAAACATTAAGCACTCAGTAAATTTATGATGAGCAAATATTAAAAAAAAAAAAAAAAGCTGGGAAACAAGGCAGATGGAAGAAAAGGAATCTAGTTGGAAGAGGTTCTTAGAGCTTTGGCATTTTTTTGAGGTATAAGGATCATGTATTTTATTCTTTACCTCCTTCCTTCCCATCTTTGGCAAATGGCTCTCAAATAAACACACATTTCTTATGAAAATAAAAAAGCATCGAAATTTGGTTTCCTTTCATACTCAGAAAGAGTGGCTATAAAGGAGTTAACTTTGATTAAAAAAATAACAACAGGAATCCCAAATATGCTTACAGTAAACTTCCATGCAATATTGTGACACAGCACTGGAGGAGGGAAGTTGGAGGACGTGTGTGGAAATGAGAGAAGAAGGCGGATGCAAGAGTCAAAGGCAGGGAGAGAGAGGGAAGCCGAGGAAGTAGAGAGAGAAAAATAAACTGGAGAAAAATGAACACAGGTTGGAAGACAGAGGGAAAGGGAGAGGTCGGGGGACAGAGGAGAAGATCATGAAAGGGAAAGGAGAGAGAGTGTATGGAGTCTGTCGTGTGGGAAACATTCTTTTTGTACTCAGGGATTTGTTTCTGTGGTGGGCTTCCCAGTGTCCTTACCTCATCATCTTTCCTCAAAATTCTCATTAACCACTGTTTATAGCTGTTTAACTGCTGCTTGCCTTTGGATTTTCAGGGGCTTGACTCATAATGGGCTAGATAATCATGGTAGCTTGTCACAGGGAAATAATTATTCTCTTTGGAGCATTATCTCTGGCACCTATCTGGGCCCAGGAGCAAAGGCTCTTCATGTTCCTCTATTAGGAAGGTGGAGGTTTATTGAGATTGCCTCCTTTTAGGAGCAGGATTTGATTTTTTTCCCCCCAAGATGCCATGGTATCTCATAATTAGGTAAGCATTCTTTTCTTTTCTTTTTGTTTTAAAGATTTATTCATTTGAGAGAGGGAGGGAGGGAAAGCATGGGGATGGGGAGGGGCAAAGGGAGAGAGAATCTTGAGCAGGCTCCCCACTGAGCCTGATACAGGGCTTGATCTCAGGATCGGAACAGAAACAAGACTCAGACACTTAAATGACCGAGCCACCCAGGTGCCCCATCTAAAGCATCATTTTCTTGGTCGCATATTTGAAAAAGTAAATTTGTGCATTGTGTGGTATTTCCTTCTGGGGAAATGTGTTCTTAAGTCACAGGAAAGTAGCCTGCCACAAGCTTAGAACACGATCAGAATAAGAGCTGGGGATAAGGGCCTTGGCAGGAAATGTATTTATGGGAGGGTTATCAGCTTTTAGGTTTTTTTTTTTTTTTAAAATATTCTATTAAATTAACAAATAAGCTAAAACAGAATTGAGAAGGGAAAATAATACTCAAAAAGTAAAAAAAGTCTGAACTTCCTGTTTTATGGAGTTCCATGAATTTTTAGGAAATACCTTGCAAGGGGAGGAACTGTGATTTTAATGCAGCTTTGAAAGATGAAAACATGGAGATTTGAAAGATGAAAACATGGAGATTTTTCTGTTTGTTCTTGCTTGTTTCCATTTCCATGAATAGCTTCTACTTTGGGGACCTTTTCCCACCACAGCTTGTGTGCTGTTTCCGTTGGCTTTTGAGTATCGATATCCAAAAGTGTTTACTGTTCTTTAATGGAAAAAAAAAATCGTGTGTTTATTTCTTAGGTGGGGAGGGGAGGGTTGCCAACATGCCGTTTTGGCGCCTGTATTTTAAAAAAAATGTCACCCTTCTTATTTAGCATCGTCCTTCATAATACAAATTGCAAATAAGGCAGCATGCCAGTGCTGAAAAGTAATTTCAATTAAAATTCCCAGGGCTTTTCAGGGGCGACACAGGAGTCAGTCTTAACGCATTGTCCTTGAATCTGGGCACAGCTTACCTGGAAAGCTTCAAAGAAGGACAAGTAATTTTAGTGTCACCTCCCTGTCCCTTCTGCCTCTCCCCACCCCTCAAGCCATAAACAAAGAAATGAATGCCCTTTCCACAAAAAAAAAGGAGTTTCAGTGATCATTTGTGTGGAAAAGCAGGTAATGGACTATTAAATAGTTGTTTGTGAAATCATTGCACGGTCCGCTGTTTACTTGTTTCTGCAGAAGTATTTCTGTTTACCCCGTTCTGGATAAAAAGTGGATCATGTGACAAGGCCCCAGAGTAAACAATGTTCCCATAGATAGATATTGGTCTTCTGGTTCCGGCTCTGCATTTTCTGTTGTTATGCAAATGAAGGAGGGGAGGTGCTGACCTGCTGTTTTAATCCAGGCTGGTTGGGCTGCTTTGGTGTGTTGGAATAGCCAGTCCCAAGGGACCCTTTGCCCACTGCCCTACAGTATTTCCCTCAGCACCTTGTCATGGTGTTTAAAGATCATACCCTTCTGCTCCCTCTATGTTAAGGTAACATATGCTGGTAAAATTTTACCATATGCTGGTAAAATCAGGAGCGACTCTGGAGGAGTGACATTAAACTGACATCATTAACATTTTAGATCAAATAAGACTTACATGTATTGGGTGTTTATTTATAAGTCAAGCTCTATGCCAGAGATTTTATCCTTATTATTTACCTTATTATTCACAAGAATGCTATGAAGCCGGTACTATTATTCTCCTCGGGTTTCAGATGGGGAGACAAAGACACATGAGGATTATTTGCCAAGTCTTAGAGTCGGCAAGCAGAGGAGCTCGGCTTTAACCTAGATTCCCTGATGGCTGGGCCCGAGTTTCTTCCAACTTGGCGTCAGCAGAGAATAGTGTCCAGAAAAAAAGAGAGCATGAGGTTAAATTCTGATGTAGTGAGTATGGGAGGGTGTTGTCCAGCAGCAGGCCATGTGCATAAAGCTAAGACTAAGTGGAGGGAGGGCAGGTGTGGTGAGATCCTCATCACTGTTGGGGACATGGAAGGAAAGGACTTGTGGAAATGAACATGGGAAAAGGGAGGAGCTAAGGAGGCACACGGTTAATTTCACAGATTTGCTTGCGGCCAACCGGATGGACTCATTTTCCTAGCTGTCTCCTAGATCCTGAAAAAGCAGGACTCCTGCCCTTCTCTCACATTTGTCAGTTGCATGGTTTGCATTGTCCTTCTGCAGCCATGAGGTCTCGCGAACCTCACAGGCATTTGATTCCCTGTACAGTTGAGGAATCTAGATGCAGAGGTTTTCTGGCCAAACCAAGAGTGGAACCCACGCTGTTGGCTCCCAGCCCAAGACTCTCTCCAGTGCCCCCTGCTGGCAGCCTCCCATTTGCGGCCCTGGATTGTCCTGCAGCTCGCTCCTCTGGTCTCATACAGAGCCCTGGCATTCTCTGTTCAGTCTCTTTTATTCCTAAGAGATAGTACAAATTATACACGCTCTCCTCCAACCTCGATTTGGTATTTGGGTTCTGTTAATTCATTGTTATGTGCAGAAAGCCTTCAGTGAACACAACAAGCTGCAGAAAATATAATTCTCCCTTAATGTATATTTACTAAGTGTATTTATTATTCATCAGGATGTGCATTTTAAAATGTGAGTCTAGATTCCCTCACTTTTAATCCCAAACAAATGTTAAAAGATTTATTTTTATAATAATCCCAGAATGAGAGCTAAGTAAGCCTCCCTGAACACAGCTTGCCAAGTGGTGGATGTTAGCTCTATATCCACACTAGATGCTCGATCTGCGCTTGTTATTGTCTCTTAACCATATCTGGTGGTGATGCACAGAAGCGTACTAGCACACCAGGGCTCGTCAATGGTTGCAATTTGTTGGCACGGACTCTAGGGAAGAAGTACTGCAAGGGAAAATGTTAAAGCCGCTGTCTTTCTTTGCAAGATATAGATAGATAATGGTGGGAGAAATAAAGGCAGATGGATGAAGAAAAGGGAATATGTGGGCCAAGAGATAAGAAAATGTGCAAAAATAAACTTCAGAGACCTCAAGGTGCCATCAACATGCAAGTGTTTGAATAGCGTATAAAGAATTTAACAGGAATGCAGTAAACCTCCCGGAATGAGAAATTCCTTCTTTCCCATCCTGCAAGAAGAGAAGGTTCTAGGGGGCAGGTGCCAGGGTAAGGTTAGAACAGCAGAGGATTCCTAGTCAAAGGCCAGCATGACAACACAATGACAACACAATGGTGTGGTTGCTGTCCTCTCTTTAGCTACGTTTAGAATCCATCTGAACAGGGCTCCTCAGCTGACTTTGGTAAGAGTCTTTACTCATGAGTGGTCTTTACAGTTCTAAATGGCATCTATCTTACACAGTCCTCAAGATCAAGGAGTTTTCCGGTTACCAGTTGGAGAATCTTCTCTTATTTGGAAGTACTAGTGAAGAGTTTCATTTCCACCTAAATGTTCATGTGTGTGTGTGTGCGTGTGAACTCATGATACCATGATACATTAATAATCAACGTTGAAACATGTTGAAATACTTCAGTTAAAAAAGTTCAGTTGAAGACTTCATTCAGTATAAATCTTGGAATATTTTCTTTTTTGAGGTTGAGCATCACTGCATGTAAAACACCAGCATGGATCGCTGTACAGCTAGAGTCATAAACACAGCAAGAAGAGATGTTAGTAAGAGAGTGATGCTATAGTTTTATCCAATAATTCTTGTTTTCTTACATTGAGGAGTCAGTGAAACTAAAGCAGACATTGATCCCTACGGTTTTGAATATACTTTCAAAAGAGTAGAGGTAAAGATAGAGGGAAGGGCATTCTCTTGTCCAAAAGATGGTTGTAGAGTCCTATAAACCTCATTCTGTGATAAATTCTTCAAACAAAATTTCAACAGAGAAAAACAATTTAGGGAAATATTTGCATTTCATGAAAACGTTATAGTGTACAGTACAGGGAAGAAAACAGAACATGGTTTCTACCTGCATTTCAAATGGAATCCCATCATGTGTATAATGCAGGTATGCCAGTTAGATAATCATTAAGGTTAAAGAAGAGTCAGATTCATCCAAAGAATCACTTTTATCATGTAATATAACAATTTGACAAAAACAAAGAAAACAGTTTTAAGGAAATTATAGACAATAGCCACTTTATAAAATTAAAAGAAAAAAATGACAACAAATCAAATCAACTATTTGTACTGTGGTTAATCTTTAGCCTCTGTCTCAAGTCTCTGTGTTCAATGCCACTGTTCTTCTTCTCTCAAAGGTTTCCTATTGACCAGTGCTTTCCGAGTTAGCTCATCCTACTTGGAATAAAACCATCCTCCTCACTGTGAGATACTAAGTGACATGCCCTCTAAATTCTTGCCATAGCCTTTAGCATTTGAGAAATGAATTAAATAGAAATAATTGGGCATCTTTTGCTGAACTTGATGCCTGTAATAAATGTCACTGGTATCATACGAAACAATTTATAAATTATTTTGGAAAGAATCGTTTCAACTACAGAGCAGGCAGTGAAGGAGACAAATGGGAAGGACTTGTGAGAGGGCATTTCTATAATGACATCATAATACCCAAGAGGATTTCAGTAGCAATTCTATTTATGCCACAAAGAGGAAAAAAACAAAGTAGTGGGCTCAGTGGTTCTAGGATCTTTTTAATCCTGTTTTTGTTTTGTTTTGTTTTACTTTTTTCTTACCCTTTATTGGGTGATTAGAAAGAAAATAAAAGGAGTTGATGGTACAGGGGATTCCAGTCAGCTTACAAATTAATGTTGCTTATATGTATTTATTTTACCTACCCATTAGGTTTCATGAAACCCCTTTGCTAAGCAACAGAATGGTCTGGGATGAGACGACTTAGATTTTTTACCATCCTTTGTTTCAAAATCGTGTAGACATGGAAATAACAATGGTTAGCATGACATGATACACCAAACAGGTTTTACGTTTTTAGTAAAATTTCCAAATGAGCATGGTATGACTGAAATGTTGTCAAAGGTTATGTTTAGTCCATGAAACAGGCTCAAAAACAATGATGTTTTTCTCTCATGCAAATTCCCAAGATGAGAAAAAATTAAAAAAGCAAATTAAGTGGAGAGAAGTAAATGAGACATTATTTCTCCAAAGTTGTTTTATTGCCTGCCAGGAAAATATCTTCAGGAGATGGACTGAATAGGAAAAGACTTTTGTAGGGAGCATCTGAGCCACAGCAGATTTGTAGGTATTATTGGCTTTTTCAGACATCAAAAGCAAACTGTGTGAAAGATGATGGAGGTGCTCAAACAGGAATGGGGAATGAAAATGAGCAAATAGAAGATCATGCTCAATAAAAACACAAAATGATAATCAGAATAAATGAGACTATCAGTGCACAAGTAGAAGAAAATCAGCTAGGAACATCTGTTCAGGTGAGGCTGAAATTAAGAGAATAATCAGGCTCTGGTCGTGTACATTTGGAAAAAGTCTATGAAAGCTATGATGAGTAGCATCTCAACCTTTGCCCACGTGGAATAATTGTATCCTACCTTTGTACTTTCATTAAAATTGGGTTTTGTGGCTGTGGATGTTATACCTTCCAAGAAACATAGGTTTGCAGCAAAAATACAATAGGATGCACATTGCAGATTAAGAAAATTTTACCGGTGAAATGAAAATTTCTTAGAGAAGTATGCAAAGATATAGTAGTTATGAAAAGCATTTCTAAGCAACTCTCCAGCTGAATGAAATCACAATAGTGTCAGGCCACAAACATCTTCAGAGAAATAGAATATATATACCACAGAGAATGTTAAAATCAAATATATTGAATTCTGGTTCTGGAAAAGACAGGACACACACATACTTCTTCCTATTCTTCTTGCTAAATACTGTTAAAAACTCTGGATATTTTATATGAAACAAACATGAGAAAATTCTGAAAGATGAACAGAAGGAGGCAGACCAGCTAGGGACCTTTGGACTGAGGAACAACAGGTTAGTGAGTCCCTGGTATTGTTTTTACCACATATACCTCACACTGAGAAGCCAGCAAACAAAAATGCCAAAATTGCAAGCAAACACATAAATAAGTCCCCATAAATGTCTGATTTGTTCTCTCGCCAGAGGAGCAAGGAGGTTCAGCCTAGGAAGGCAAAAAAACTTCTGGAAGATACACCCCTACCCTACTCCAGCCAAACACTGTGAGGACAAAAATGGTGGTCTGATTCCCACCCTTGTCAGCACAGGCTGAATGGGGAGCTTGGACTTCTACCCTCACCTGGTGGTAACAAGACATCTCTCTCAGTCCTCACTGAAATTGTGTCAGAGAGGCTGAATAGGAATCTGGAACTTGTACCTCCACCCAGAGGTCATGAGACACCCTCAACCACATTGTCTGTGTGCGGAGCAATGATGAGGCACCTCTCCCTCTCCTAGCCAGGGTGGTATCAGTGGAGGCCTAGTAGGGAGCCTGAGCTTCACCTCTCCCTCTCCTAGCCAGGGTGGTATCAGTGGAGGCCTAGTAGGGAGCCTGAGCTTCTACTTCCACCTAGCAAAAATGAGGCAGCTGCCCCTTCCGCAGCCACTGCTGTGTAGAGGAGATCTGCCAAAACAGAAGACTTAACTAAGGTCCAACCTAATACCCACAATGTCAAGAATACAATGAAAAAAATCAGTGTCGTATCACGAACCAGGAAAATCTCAACTTGAATGAGAGAAGACAACAGAGGCTGACACGAGGATGACATAAGTGTTGGAATTTCCTGACAAACATTTTAAAGCAGCCATCACAGAATGCTTCAATGAGCAACTGTGAACATCCTCGAAACAAAGGAAGAAAAGGAATGTATCAGCAAATAAATAGGATATGAAGAAGAACCAAACGGAAGTGCTAGAACTGAAAAATACAATAACTAAAACTAAAAACTAAAAACTTACTGGATAGGATCAACAGTGGAATGAAGAGGACAGAAGAAAGAATCAACAAACCTGCAAGTAGAACAATAGAAATCTCTCGATCTGAACAACACGGAGAAAATGGATTAAAAAATATGGGACTCTCAGAAAGATCTGACAATTCTATCAACTAGGCCCCAGAAGGAGCAGAAGAAAATCATGGGGCTCAAAACATATTCAAAGAAATAATAGCTGAAAAATTTTCAAGTTGGGCAAAAGAAACCTACAGATTTAAGAAACTGAGTTAATCTCAAACAATATAAATCCAAAGAAATCCACGCCAAGACACCTAAGGGGAGGTAGCCTCAATGAGCGGGTTGCTTAAGTGCTCATAAGCTTGTAGAAACATGAGCACATGCACAATATCCTTCAGGGACTTCATAAGCTGGAAATACTAACTGCTTCACAGGCAGATTTCTGAAATGTCTTATTCTTCCTCTTGTAAAATTGCACGTAATCTGTGTTAATCACCCTGACACAAATACATGTTTTTAAATGACTTTTTAAATAAAAGGAACTACTTAAAGACAAAACCAAAACATCAAATAAATCATATTAATTAAGTTATTGTATAGCTCTTATTATGTGCAAGGCATTGCGATTGCTCTCACCTGAATGATCTCTCATTTGAGGGGAGGTTTCTATTTTGCGAGATCAGGAAGTAAATACTGCTGGTGTTTTGTACTAGGACCTAGAAGAAAGTGGATAGAAAGAACAGAATTGAGAGAGAGGTCATAATTTCAAACTTTGCCCAACTGTTGTGACTGAAAATTCCTGCTACTGAATAGGATCCCTGCAGGAAATTCTAAGTGAAAAAAAAAAAGGTAAGTAGTTCCCAAGCCTTTGAAAAAAATCACCGCTAAAGCCGTTACATAGTAGATATGTAGTAAATATTTGGTGAATGAATAAATAAAGGAAAGAACAAGTGACACACTTAGATCTAAGGATTTAATTTTTTTTTACAGTATAACTGTGAACAACAGTGTTGCCCATTGTGTACGAGTACTTATTAATCTTGTGTCTTCTGTTTAAGTATATGTGTGTGTTTTGTTTAAAAAAGCCTTTCCTATCCTAAGGTAATAGAATTTTTCTTCTGTTTTTCCCTTAGTTGAGCACTTTGACTACATACGTGCCCAGTTGCAGAGTAAATCTTGACTAGCAACTTTCAAAGACCTCACTGAGAACTTGGAGAGTCCCACACAGCAGGTGAGTCTTGGAGTGACCCACGGTCTACCAACGTGATTTTGTCAAGCCATTGTGGTGAATAGTAATTGCAGTAATGCTAACTTACATTGCAGAGTGTTTTCTAAAATGTTCTCTGAAGAATGCTAGTTGTGTGGGTTATTAACAAATATTACTCAAAACAGGATGTGAAATAATGAGATTAAAAGTTAAGCCCATATATTGATGTAAAAATTATCACCTTTAATAAAGTAACTTTAAATACTCTCACATAACCATACATCAGAAGCCCTTAGGTACTTAAGAAAAAAAGAGCTTTCTGATCCACACCCCGACAATATATGCTCACTCAGGGATGAGTCCAGATCTGGTTGCTGAATGTGTGGGGGTGGGGGTTGGGATTGTACGTTCATTTTGATAATGCTCTCTGGATGATTCTAAAATATTTCTACCACTCTCCACCAACCTCCTCTCCAATTTTGAGAATCACAGGGTTAGTATGTTCATGTCAGTGATTCTCCAACATGGAAAAGGTTTCCCAAACTCGGGTGAGCTCGGAACCCCATTTTCATGCAGAGCTGGGGCCAGTAGATGGTAAACATTATTTGAAAGACTCATACAGTGGTTTCACAATCAACAAAGTCTTGGTTCTATCTGAGTTTATTTGATTCTTACTATTCCTGTGATACAAACATTTTTATCTCCATGTTAGAAACAAGGAAACTAAGTTGGAAGCGAGGGGGGCTAGGACTCCAATGTAAATCTTTGAAATTTAAGTCTGGATCGCCTTCAATGGCCAAATCTCAGGCTGAGCTGAGCTATTAGCACAAAATTGGTTATGAAGGAATCAACAGTGTTAAAGAGATTTTAAAGATTTTATTTATTTATTTGAGAGAGAGACAGAGAGAGAATGCACAAGCATAGGCAAAGGGAGAGGGAGAAGCAGGCTCCCTGCTGAGCAAGGAGCCCTATGCAGGGCTCCACAAAGGGTTCCATGGGGCACTCAATCCCAGGACCCAGAGATCATGACTTCTGGGTCATGACAGTGTTAAAGAGACTTTGAACCCACCTCTTCAAGATTTTCATGAAGTTAAAACTCCATGAGTGCTAAGGAAAAAATGATATAAAAATATACTATAAAGGTTTAGTTTAAGTACTACAAAACACTATGTCAACATGAACTCTGTAAAAATTCATGGTTCTCTTCTCAATAATTCAGATCTGTTTTTGAAAGTGTGTATTTATATAAAAAAAGAGAGGAACTCTAAAGCTGGCATAATACTGTCAGCTGTTGGCCATATGGAAAAATTTAAATTGTCATAGAAGCTGGCCAGTTATAAAATGTTTTAGATAGATTTTTTTTTAAATCACATTTTAAGCATTTGAGCAATATGCTCAAAAATACATTGGTGAACTACAGTAGCAATTGCTTTGGCTGTAATGTTCATGGTCCTTCCATATGCAATTTTTTTTTTTATCTGACCTGCATAACAGGCAATGAAATATTGGTTCGGTGGGGATAAAGATGTTAAAATTGAAAAATTTCCAAAAATACATTTCTTAACTTTCATCAATAGATACCCGTGGATAGTATTAACTGGATGCAGGCAGGTATCATTATTAGGTATAATTTATTGAACATCTACTATGTGCAAGGACCTATGCCAAACCCTGCAATGCAGGTGTTCTATACATAAAGGTACAGGATAAGAAAATTGTGTTCGAACTTAATCCCAAACCTAGCTTTGTCTGGTTTCAATTTTTTTGTGTGTGCAGTTAGCTTTTAAGTTTATATCATTAAAATCACCGTGCTTCAAAAGTGATATCTTTTCATTGTAGAAGATTTGGAAATATTGAAAAAAGAGCAATAACCAAATATTGAAAATAGATATCACCTGTGTAGGCTCACCACCAAGAAATGACTACCTTTAGTATTTTGAAGTGTTTTCTGTTCTTTTTTTTTAATGAATATGCATTATTAAACTCTTTTTAGAAAAGGGGATCATGCTGTTTTGTGGCTATTTAATTAACAGCATTTTCAGAATATCTTTTTCATGTTACTGAATACTTTGACAATTTTTAATAGCTGCATAGTGTTTCATTTTATGGGTGTTCCATAATTTAATCAATCACTCTATTACTTTTACATACATAAGTAATTTCAATTTTTTATTATTATCAGCAACTCTATTATCTTTGTCAAGAAAAATTTGTGCCCATCTCTGATGATTTTCATAGAATTAAGTGGTAAAAATAGACTTTTGGGATTAAAGCTTATAATGTATATTATAAATTATCATCCAAAAATGTATCAATTTACATTGGTACCGGCAGTTGATGATAGCTCCTTTTATTTTTCTATACTTTTGCTAACACTGGATATTTTAAAAAAAATATTATAATTTAAACTTACCATTATTCTGTGCTGCCTCTCTGTGCATTCAGATTTCAGGAGTTCCCATGAAACATTCTAGATAGTTATCAATCATCCTGAACTTCATTTATTTATTAATTTACTATTAAGTCATTTATTTATTTAGTGTGCCTGTGATGAGCCCATGTTATGTGCCAGACTCTGTTTTAGGTGCTGGGGATTGAGTGGTGAATGAAACAAAGGTCCTGCTCACATACAGAGTATATTCTAGCAGGCTGATTTTGCTGAAGAATCACTACTATAATATAAAACAGCAAATATTTAATGTTCAGGCATATCCCTGTCACATACCATATCATATTTACTTTAATCATTGTCTTGCTAATCAGAGAGGTTCATAGCCAAGTCTAAGGTATACAAATGTATAAAACTAGTGTGATAAATTAGATTATCCTATGAGTTTAATATCAGATTATTAGGAAATGACAAGTCATATTAGAAACAGGTTTCATGCATGTTTAGTGGCTTTATAACATGTGGTTTAGTGTTACAAGTTATTTGATACATTAGATGTGCAAGTTTAGTTAAAAATATAGAGAATTAGCGCGCCTGGGTGGCTCAGTCGTTGAGCATCTGCCTTCGGCTCAGGTCAGGATCCCGGGGTCCTGGCTTCGAACCCTGCATCTGGTTCCCTGCTCAGTGGGAGGCCTGCTTCTCCCACTCCCCCTGATTCTGTTCCCTCTCTCGCTATGTCACTCTCTGCCAAATAAATAAATAAAATCTTTAAAAAAAATGTACAGAAGTAACAGGAAATTTTAGACTCTTGCAAAAAGGCAACTTTTGGGGATAAAAGGGAAATAAACAGACAGTGTCTTAGGGATAAAGAGAGAAGGGATAAATGAACTTTATGACCTCCTAGTGCTACCCATTGGAATGTCTATAACTGAATCAAACCATTTATTATAAATAGCACCCTGGCATGAGAAGAAATCAGGTTATGAGAATGCCACGGTCTCAGGCTAATGTTGTCTGGCTTAACTAAATGTTTCAAATTCTACTTTTAAAATATCTTTGTGACTAAAATCACACAGCTAAAAGGGACAGTGACACTATGAATATGTTCTTTTTTCTCTAATATGGAAAAAAGAAATTGTCATAGACAGACCTCTCTTATAATTTGTTTTCTTGTCATTTAAAAAAATTTCCTTTTTTGAAAAGTTTGGTTTTAGAGTAAGAAATTGTTTGTTTTAGGGAAAGATATCTAACTTCAAGGAAATGTTCCGATGTATTTGCTACCTTAAAATGCAAAACATGTTTAGTCCTGTTTTCCTACTTTCCTCTACATGTTTGATAAATGCTAGATGGTAAAGTGATGTATTAACTTGGGACCGTATTTTCTATCCCAATGATTTGGCTTCACTCACCAAACATACTGTATACCAGATTTTACAAACCACAGGAAAACTGGCACAAATTTTGAGTATTTTGCTTTATAAAATGAGACACTGTATTTACTAAAGTTTAAAAAATGTTTTTTGATATTGTTTCAATAAATCTCTGGCCTTGAAACAAACGGAAATAAAATGTTTAAGCTTTAAGCATTTGCTATCAGTAAAATTTTTGATGCCTTTCAAATAATCTGAGAGAATGCGGAGATGGAATTCAGTTAAAGCCCAGTTAGGTCTTTCAAATTTCCAATGCAAAAACTGGGGAAGTCTTGTTTGAATTTAGAAAACATTATTGAAGTATTTGGTTTATAGATAGGAATCACGAAAAGATAAGATACAATTCTGGTGTTACATTTATGTCTCAAAGACACATCTAATCTGTAGTGGCATGAGAAATGTAGTGGGGGTATATGTTGCTGAAAATCACTGTAGCATCACACTTAAGCACTTAGAAGCCAAGGCAGTTAATATAATTTATATATACATAAACTAAATTATATCTATACTAGAGACTTCTTGGATAGAAACACTTTTACCCAGTATTTTAATCAAGTATGCTATCATTTCTGCTCCATTCGATGCATACAGCACACAAATTTGCTGATATGTGTTTCACTTAATGGATGTAATATGTGTAATGTGCTATTAATGTCTATTAGAAATACATATAATAGTGAGAAGGCACTTTAATCAGAAATAGTTGCTATTTCTTGAAATCAGAAAGATTGCAATAACAGTGAGGTAGGTTGGTTCTAGTTTTTAAAGCGCTAGTGCTCTTGTCTCTGAATTGAAATAGTAATCCACTCATATTCTTATTCTGCATAAATTTGCATGACTAATTCCCAAAGCTTTAATTTGAAGTAAGTAAAATAAAAGGATGCAAACCTCTTCTAGCTGTATGCATGCCTGATATTTAGAGAAAGCACTCATAACAGACTTTGAAAAAACATATTTATTTATCTTATAGAGGGGGGAGGGACAAAGGGAGAGGGGTAGGGGAAAGGGAGAGAAAAACATCTCAACCAGAATCCCCACTGAGCATGGAACCCAATGTAGGGCTCAGTCACACAACCCTGAGATCATGCCCTGAGCCCAAATCAAGAACCAGTAGCTTAACCGACTGAGCCACCCAGGTGCCCCATAACAGACTTTGTAAAGAATCAATTTGATTACATTTCATGTCAAGGGATGAGAAAATAAAAATAGGTAAAGAGTGGGTGAGAACAAGAGTGAGGGAGGGAGAGAGAAATCACACGTGTACTTATTAATAAGTGTGTGTGTGTAATGGCTTTATTGAACTGTATTTCACTTATATATTTCACCATTTTAAAGTGCTCAATGTAATAGCTTTTAGTCTACTTAACAGTAGACTACAGTTGTGCAACAATCACAACAATGTCTAAAACCAATTTTAGACATTTTTTTGAAAAGGTTTTATTTATTTACCACAGAGAAAGTGAACATGAGTGGCAGATATCGACAGAAGCAGAGGGAGAAGCAGGCTCCCCGGTGAGAAGGAGCCCGACTTGGGGCTCGATCCCAGGACGCTGGGATCATGACCTGAGCTGAAGGCAGATGCTTAACTGACTAAGCCACCCAAGCATCCCAATTTTAGGGCATTTTTATCATATAACCATTAGTGGTCGCTCTCCATCCCCTACTCCTCCCAGATCCTGGTACCCACTAACTTTCTTTGTCTCTATAAACTTCAGTATATTTGCAGGACAATATCCAATTTTATTTCATTTCGTAGTAATTGGGTCTCAGTGTTAAGTTTTGTGTTTCATGATCGATTATATTGATCCTATTATGTTTTGGAAATTTAGTTTTGAGTAGAATTCCAGCTTTTTGATGTTTATGAAACTGAGAAAATTTCAAATAAATATCTAAAATTATTAATAATTATGTTGGAAAGGACCAACTGTGTTGTTTAATTAAATAGGATGGGATTCAGTTCAAGCACTTGATTTGATATTTTTACCCCTAATCTCAGCTGAATCTAGGGAATGACAATATTAAGGAGGAAAGAAAGGCCCAATTCTCAAATTTCCCATGGTGTAGATTAAATTGTCATTGGAAATTCGCAGCTGTTTGTAATTTTGTCAATCACAAATTATTGTCCCCTCTCCCAACCACAATAATCAGACAAAAAGTTATGGAGCTAAAGATGGTTAGGATTTCAAAGATTTTACAATCTAGGAGAATCTGATCTTACTTTCATTCTCTAAGCTCATTTTCCTAAGAATTAAAAACAATCTTTAAAAAATTAATACCACCGATAACTCCATTACTCTGAATCTCCTCAGCATTTATTTCTATCAGTATATGCAACCAAATCGGGGTGGGGGTAGGAAGTTGCTTCTCTATTTCTATGTTTTCTGTGTTCTTAGAAACTGCATTCATATTTTTCGAACATTTTATTATTTAAAAAATGCAAGAACAGGACTTGCCAGACACCCAAACACCAAAATATGTAGCTAGCAAATTGTTATAAAGTGAAAACCATTGTGACCCCCATCTGAGACAAGAAATAGAACTTTCCAGTCACCCTGGTGTCTCATCTCATTGCAGTCTCTTTTCCTGAAAGTAGGAATCCTGACTTGTGTAGTCATCTAGCAACTTCTTTATGGTTTGCTCACTTCCCTAGGCATTGTAGGATAGTCTTGAATATTTAAAAAAAAGTCTTTTAAGTCTCTTTTAATACACAATTAAAATTTAACAATTAACCTGTATTTAATTTATAATCTCTGTTTAAAAAAGCCCTGGGGGGTACCTGGGTGGCTCAGTGGTTAAAGTCTCTGCCTTTAGCTCAGGTCATGATCCCAGGGTCCTAGGATCAAGACCCGAATTGGGTTCTCTGCTCGTAGGGAGCCTGCTTCCTCCTCTCTCTCTCTGCCTGCCTCTCTCCCTACTTGTGATCTCTGTCTGTCAAATAAATAAATAAAATCTTAAAAAAAAAAAAAAACAAAAAACCCCGGGCATTTGTTGAGTTGCCCACAGTCTGGATTTTTCTGATTCTACATTCATGAAGCAGTTCTACATATTTCTCTGTCCTCTCTGTATTTCTTGAACATTGGCAGCTGGATCCAGAGGCTGGATGAGATGTGGTTTTGTTTAGCAATATTATAGGTGGATACTTATATATATATATTTTTCATCGGGAGGCGCATGTTATCTGGTGTTGCTTTTTTGCTGTTTTTGATTGCTACTGATGTTCAACATCTGGATCTATTAATTCAATGAGAAGTGTAAAATGGTGATATTCTATCAAGTTGTTTTTATTTATTAGCTGTAATTTTTTAGAAGATATTATCTATAATCTATATTATCTATTATCTATTACCTATCATCTATAATCAGGGCACCTGGTTGGCTCAGTTGTTTAAGCATCTGCCTTCGGCTCAGGTCATGATCTCAGGGTCCTGGGATCGAGCCTGGCTTGCTCAGCAGGGAGTCTGCTTCTCCCTCTGCCTGCTGCTCCCCCTGCTTGTGCTCACTCTCTCTGACAAATAAATACATAAAATCTTAAAAAAAAATTATCTCTAATCTACTGATATAGAGCACATAGGAAAGACAGGATTAATTCTTGGTATTTTCCTTTTATTTGTTCGGTGTTCAAGACAATGAATTGATTTCTTGTCATTTACTGAAGATGGTTAAATTTTTTAGTTCATAACATTTTTCTGAATTCATGGATTTAAGCATAATTTATAGATTTCAATCCATTGTATTCTTATCCCTATTAAATAAACTCATTTTTCCCTATCTTTGAACCATTGGGTTCTCCCCTTGTTTCCTGAGTTATATATATGTATCAGTCTGTAGTCTGATCATTTCCTCGCCATGTGGCATATACATGTTCCAAGCCAACTTTGTACATTTACTATCCTTGACCCAAACGAAGTTAGCCGTGTCTCTAAACATTCATAGTTTCATTTAAAGGGAAATTGTATGCCGAAGCTAACTTCTGGGCTCTAATGGTATTCATTGATTCTGGGTTGATGCAGACTTACTATCTTACAATTCTGGAAGTCCGAAGTCCAAAATGGATCTCACTGGGCTATTATCAAGGAGAGATTCTCTCAGAGGGAATCTGTTTTCTTGTTCATTCCAGCTTTTAGAGGCCACCTGCATTCCTTAGCATGTGGCTCCCTTTCTCCATCTTCAGAGTGAGGCATGTTGAGTCCTTTTCCCATTTACTCTGGTCTCCTCGCCTCCTTCTTCTACATTTAAGGAATGTGTTTGCATCGAATGCACCTGTAAAACCCAGGCTAATCTCCCTATCCTAGGTCAGCTGATTAGCAACATTGATTCCATCTGAACTCTTAATTCTTCCTTTGCGGTGTAATGTAACATATTCCCAACTTCCAGGAATTAGGACATCACTGGGAGGGTACGTTTCCTGCATATCATATGATTTATTATTGTTATTTTTTATTAAAAATTTTTAAGGATTTAATTAATTTATTTGAGGGGTTGGGAGAGGAGCAGAGGGAGAGGGACAACACAAGCAGACTCTGCACTGAGTATGACCTCAATGTGGGGCTTAATCTCAGGACCCTGAGATCATGACCTGAACTGAAACCAAGAGTCAGACATATAACCGACTGAGCCCCCCAGACACCCCTATTATACAATCTTAATCTATCGATGACAAGAGTGGTCAGGGAAGCTTTGTTTTGGTTTTGGTTTTGTTTTTTTTAGGGATTGACATTGACATTGAAGCTTGTGGAATGCATGGGGATAAGCGGGGTGAGGATAAAGGCCAGCAAGTGGGAGGCTGTGGCAATAGTTGAGATGGGAAGTGACAAGGGTTTGGACAAAAATGGTAGCTGTGGAACAGCAGATAAATGGATAGATTCAAGATAGCATTAATCCACTTTGAAGTGCTGAAACGTGACCTTGTTATCTCCAGTTGTTTTGTTTTGATGTTAGAACATTCATTTTTCTGCTCTTGTTTCTAAGGGCATCTGTGAAGTGTTCTTGTTTTAGAGACTCGGAAAGCTAATCCTAGAAGAATCAAATAGAATGTTCTCCAAAGGAGTTATCTCAGACCCTTCTGGATGTAGTTATGGACGTGGGTTTCAAATTACATGTATGTTTCATGTCCAGTGGCCACGGGAAGCACAGCTTGGCTTCTGATGCTAAGGGACTTCGGAAGGTTTGGATCTCTGAGGTGATGGCTACACTTCTACATCAAGTAGTTTTGGTTTTCTTTGGTCAACCTCTATATGACAAATCTTTAAAGGGCCCAATTCACAGTTTTGTTGCCAAATGGTATATTTTGGGCCTAGAGTTGTTTAAAACTGAATACCTGGGACTTACAGAACAAGACTTTTTTTTCCCTAGTCTAGAAGTATTTTGATTGGGTATTTCCTCATATGTGAATCTCTATATATTTTATTATATAACCAAGGCTCTAGTTGTACCCACATTGACTTTCTCCTATGTCTGGGTTTGTGTGATACATTGGTAAAGCCTGTGTCAATTTGTGTTTATTTCTACAAAGGACAGAGATTTATAAACTACTTCTGTTAGAAGTAGAGTAGAGTAAGAAGAATGAGGGAACTGGAAAGGGGAGCATGCAGTTCTTAGAGGAAAGGAGTAGATCAGTTTTCTGCAAAGACTCCAAGCTATGAAGGCAGAGATAGTGTTGTTGGAGGCCCAGATGACAGAATGAAGGAGGAGTGCATTCTGTCCATTTTCGTGAAAGGCTAGGGAGGTTCACGTAGTGAGGTTTGAAGATAACGTAGCCTCACTTTAACCCTGTGGTCTTTGCAGTTTGGGTTATATGAATATAAATGGGACACAGCAGCCCAGGCAGGGAATCTTTATTTTTTTAATAATGGCACTGGTAGCAATGTAGGTGAAAATTTCCCTCAAGTGACGTCCTGAGCAGTAGAAACCTAGAAGCAGGGGGTGGGGAGATGAGGCACACCGTAAATATAAGACACAGTATGGGGAAGAACAAGTGGGACCCCCCCCCCCCAGCACTCCCTGAGATAGCTTGAGGAGACTGGTTGGAGCCTGAGGTCCAGCAATGTGCAAAGGTGACAGTGACCTTTGAGTTGTGGTTCTTTAGGTAACCTCACTGTTTTCAGCAGTTTGGAGAGGGCTGGAGGAAACTTGGGATCACAATTGTTATATGTTGTCTCTTCTCATTCAGAACAAAGGGTCTAATATTCTATTGGAGGCATCATGGCTAGAGCAGATTTGGAAAATAATTTGTACCATGCATTTGATGCCTGACATACTGCTAAGACTACCTGGATATTTGAGGAGTGGTGTTATTAAATTCAGAGGTTGTTGGAATATCCACAGCCTGAGACCTGCTTTGTTTGGGAAAGCAGAAGAGCAAATCTGATCCTCTAAGTTTTCTAGATGTAACATGTTATCAAAAGAGTAGTGCCATACTCAAGTTACATTTCAGAGATCTGGCAGAAAATTGGAGCTTTATACATATTGTCCTTTTAATTTACACAACAGCTGCAAAGTAGGTGTTACCTCATTTTCAGATGTAGGAACTGAAGTTCAGAAACATTCAACAGTTTTGCTAAAAGTTACATAACTATTAAGACAGGATTCAATCAGGTATCTGACTCCTTCCATTATTCCCTGCTGCCTATTTTATTTTATTTTATTTTAAAGAGAGACACAGTGAGAGAGGAAACACAAGCAGGGGCAGGGGCAGAGGGAGAGGGAGAGGGAGAAGCAGGCTTCTTGCTGAGCAGGGAGCCCAAGGCAGGGCTCTCTGGACCCTGGGATCATGACCTGAGCTGAAGGCAGATGCTTAACGACTGAGCCACCCAGAGCCTCTGCTTCCTCTTTAAGGTAGATGGACAGTGATAGAACAATGCAGAAAATGACCCTTTCAGGTCTGGTTCCAGTGTTCTTCATGCGTTGTAAGACTTGCATTAAGAAACAAATGGAATTAAAATCTCTCTCTCCTCCTCTCATCTTTGTTGGAGTTATTACTTCTTGGTAGTGTCTATATCTTCATTAGACACTGAAGCAAACATTCTAGTGCAATCATTGCAAATGGTTTGGAAACAGTGGTTTCTTTGGCCCCCCTTTTTTTTTTTTTAAATTGAGCCTACTTTTAATAGAACAGCTACTGAAGTTTTGAGGTTTATTTGTTATAGCAACTAGCATTATGCCAATTTAAATGCCTCCCTTTTAATCATGCATTTAATTTTGGTTCTTTTGACTATCAAAAACAGATGTCTACTTAGGCTGACTGAAGAAAAAGACTTTTTCCAAGTGGATTGAAATCATAACAGGAAAGCTCAGTTGTTTCTCTTGTAGAATCTCTACTTACAGTTGAGCAATTGTGTCTTCTTAAATTTACCAATGCTTCTCATTCTATGCTTTTTCTGAGCTCTCTTCTAAGTGGCTTTGGCCTGCCATGGATCTTACCCAATCTCACAAGTATTTTCACATGCAACTTTGTTTCTAACTAATCATGTTTTTAAAAATCTTCTCCAAAATGGAATCTCATTTGTCTAGTTTATTTTTTCAGTCCCTGTGTCCCATTGGTCTTTGGCTAGCCTATAGAATTGTTTTTTAAAGATTTTATATATTTATTCATTTTAGAGACAGAGAGAGTGGGGGAATGGCAGGAGGCTGAGAGGGAGAAGGAGATTGAATCTTGAGCAGAGTCCATGTTGAGCATGAGTCCAATAGCAGGGCTTGGTCCCAAGATCCCAAGATCATGACCTGTGCCAAAACCAAGAGTCAAACTCTTAACTGACTGAGCCATCCAGGCACCTCTGGAGTTTTTGTTTGTTTGTTTGCTTTTTAGCCTGGGGTAGGGGTAGAGGGAGACAGAGGCTTTTTATTTTTTTAAAGATTTTATTTATTTTTTTTGACAGACAGAGATCACAAATAAGCAGAGCAGCAGGCAGAGAGAGAGGAAGGGAAGCGGGCTCCCTGTTGAGCAGAGAGCCCTATGCAGGGCTTGATCCCAGGATCCCGAGATCATTACCTGAGCCGAAGGTAGAGGCTTTAACCCACTGAGCCACCCAGGTGCCCTGGGACAGAGAGTCTTAAGCAGACTCCATGTTGAGTGAGAGCCCACTGCAGGGCTTGATCCCGTGACCCTGAGCTCATGACCTGATCTGAAACTAAGAGTGGGATACTTAAATGACTGAGCCACCCAGGTGCCCCAAATGACCCTTTTTCTGATGTTTGATCAGAAGTTCCAGGGGCACCTGGGTGGCTCAGTGGGTTAAGCCTCTGCCTTCGACTCAGGTCATGATCCCAGGGACCTGGGATCGAGCCCCACATCAGGTTCTCTGCTCGGCAGGGAGCCTGCTTCCCTTCCTCTCCCTCTGCCTGCCTCTCTGCCTACTTGTGATCTCTGTCAGATAAATAAATAAAATCTTAAAAAAAAAAGAAGTTCCATAGTAGCCTAACACTATGTCACAACACCTATGCCCTTCACTTCATCTCATCAGAAACGTATCATTTCACATCATCACAAGAAGAAGGGTAAACACAGTATGATAATGCATTTTGATAGAAAGAGGGCATATTCACATAACTTTCATTACAGTATATTGTTATGGTTGTTCTGTTTTGTCATTAGTTATTGTTAATTTCTTTCTGTGCCAAATTTATAAATTAAAGTTTATCATAGGTGTGTATGTATAGGAAAAAACATAGTATATATAGGATTTGGTACTATCTGTGGTTTCAGGCATCAACGGGGGGTGGGGGTCTTAGAATGTATCTCCTATGGATATGTGGGGTGGGGGAGGTGGCTGTTGGGGACCAGAAAGAGACGACCCAGAAATGCAAAATTGTGTGAAGTGTGGAATCTCTAAGTTTAATTTAGTTCACAATTAAAATGGACCTTGGTTTTAGTAGTGTCTATCAATGGATCATACTGACAACTATTTACCAAGTGACATGCTATAACCCTATAAAGTTATTGGAGTTCAATGCAGAAAGAATTAATACCAAAGTCCCACATTGAGGATTGTTGAGTCACCCAGTCAACTAATATTTATTGGCTCCTATGATCCAGTTAGGAGTTGGGTTGCAGTGATAAATTTTAGGTAGCCTTTGTCCCATAATTTATCAGTGGGAGAGAGTGAGGAGATTACTGCAGCATTATATCGGCAGTAATTACCCAAAAGCACTGATGTCGAGGAAAGATAACCAAAAAAAATACCCAAGAGAGAGTGGGTTTGAGTCAAGACGAGCTTTTCAGAGCTTTGCAGGCCTGGGCTGAGTGTTGAAAGACGAAAGGTATAACCAGGTGAACGTGGAGCTGGAGAAGAAAGTGAACTGGCAGGGACGTTTCTGGGTGTGCTCTAATTTCGTGGTATGGGGTTCGAGCGTCATGGCTGTTACTTTTACCTCCGTGGTTAACAATTAAAAAAAATAAGAAAGTATAGTTTCTATTAAAAATATCAGTTCAAAACCCAAGTAAAGCAGAGCAAGGTCTGGTATTCTACATGTTTTCCTGGCCTCCAGGGGCAAATGCCATATTTCATACCCAGATGTGATCATAAGTGACAATAGTAACCGCAGCATGTTGACTCTGAAAAAATTTTTGTATGCTCTTGAAAAATACCTAAAGGGACCTCTAGATCTTTCATATTTATTTATTTATTTTACTTTTTAGTGTTCACTTGCTTTTCATGACTATTTCACTGATTTTTTAAAAAAGGCATGTAGTTTTAATAAAGTTTCCCAAGTACTTCTGAGTTCCAAATGGACTCAAATTCATTTCATTTTTATGGGCTGCTGGTCTTTAATCTCTTATCACAGAATCAGAAATGTACCTGTTACATACTGGTAAATTAGTTATCAATCCCTTGGGCAGTATATTTTAATATCAGTATTATAGGGAAGATGATATAAATCTTGTGTACAGTATTATTAGCTTAGGCAGCTGCTGACTTAAAAAGGCCAGTTTAACAAGTCACCACTGTATTATGTTTAATTAGGTACAGTTTATATAATGAGGTGTTCAGTTCTAATGGAAAGACATGCTGTGAGCAGCACATCTGCAGGAATAACTATTACAATCAGCATTGCAGAGACCCATGGAACTGCAAATTAGACTTACTTATCTAGAAATAAATTACATCCCAATGCCTTCATAAAGCTCATTAATTAATTCCACTGGCATAAAGGTCTTTTTCTTAATTTCATGTTCCATTAGCATAATAAACACAATTTGAGTTACAACAGTATGATCAGTTTAATGGATGCTATTTATTTTAGTTTTTTATTTAAAGTCCCGGTAACGTAGAATTAACATCAATATGCTGCTTGGTCCTTTATTAAAAATTCCCATAGGATAACCAACACAGATGTTCAATACAGCATCATATATTTGCTGCATTTTACGACTCTACTAATTGGCCATATGGAAAGGTGTTGCTTGGGTGTAATTTAAAAAAAAAACCTGCTAAATTATATGGATTGTAATAATTACAATTAGTTTATATGTAAAGTTGGATAGGTTAATACATATTGCCTATTGCAAGCAAATAAGAGTAAACAAACTTTTGGTGCCATGTTTATTTTAAAAAAATCCATTTAAAAGAAACTTTGACAGTATCTTAAATTCTTTTTAAAATAATAAAGAAGGATTAACTTTGCTTACATCCTGAAATTATACAACATGGTCTCCCTTTGTGAAGTATGAAGTGTTAGACCCTTATAGTTTTTTTTTTCTTATAGTTTTTTTTAAACTGATTCTGTGCACATTATTGATATATATGACATTAATATATTTATAATTATTATACTATGAAATTCTGGGTTAATTGAACCTGCTAATGTCTAGTATATAACTATCAAATGTACTTTTTGAGTGATCTTATATATAGTGTGTTAGTGATGTCCCACATTATATCTTACTATTGAAATAAAATGTGTTGCAAAACATATATAAAATTTCTTTCTTGAATAAAAATCTTTATTCCTGTCATGTTTTCTTTTTTTTCCTCAGTGTGTCTTTTCTGCTACAAAACATAATTTATGTTTTCATTATTGTATTTTTACTTTTGAATATTGACTTATTTTCAACATTTAATTAATCTGATATTTTTGTATAGGCCACTATGGCTGTGTAACAAATCATTTTCAATCTTGGTCACTCAGAAAACAACAATCATTTATTATTGCTCCTGTTTCCTATGGAAATGGCTCCACTGGGCATCTGTTGGGATCCCCCATGCATTTGCAGTCAGATGTTGGCGAGGACAGAAGGCTTGACTGGAGGTAGATGACCCACTTTCAGGGTGGTTCCCTCACCACTGCTGACAGTTGGCCAGGAGTCTCGGTGTCCTGCATTTATGGATCTCCATGGGGCTGGTGGGGTGTCCTCATGAGACAGCAACTGACTTCCTCCAGAGTGAGAGATCCTGAGGCTAAGACAGACACTGAAATACATTTTATAACCTAGACTTGAAAGTCAAATGCCATCACTTCTCTCATATCCTATTGGTCATGTAGGCCAGCCTTAAGTCAATGTGAAAGAGTAATACATAAGGAATGAACACACGGAGACAAAGCCCTTAGGGGCTGGTAATCACAGTCCCCTCCTTAATAATGCATGTCCCTCTCAAACGCAAAATGTACTTCTTCCTCTCAAATTCCAGAAAGTCTCAGCTGTTGCAGCATCAGCTTAAGCTCTAGGACCAGAATCTTGATATCTAACTTAGGTTCAAATACACTTAACTAACTTAACTAACCACTTAACTAACAGTCCTTAAGTATAGTTTCTTATTGGAAGACCTTTGAGATAAAGCAATGTGTTACACAATTCTCCATCCAACCAAATACAGTGGTGGTGAGGATAGCAGGATAGCCACTAATTCTAATGTCTCATTCGTTCATTCAGGGAAAAATGAGAGGCACACAGTCCCCGCTCCAAAGGATTCTTTCTATCTATCTATCTATCTATCTATCATCTATCTATCTATTTAATTAAAAAAAAGATTTTATTTATTTATTTGAGAGAGAGCATAAACAGGGGGAGGGGCAAAGGAAAGGGGAGAAATAGATTCCCCCTAAGCAGGAAGCCCAACACAGGACTAGACCCCAGGACCTTGGGATCATGACCCGAGCCAAAGGCAGACACTTAACCAACTGAGCCACCAAGGTACTCTGCTCCAAGGGATTCTGAAGCCCAGTCAGGCACACATTGCCAGTCCCTGGATTAGGTCTCAGTTTTAAAGCCTAGAAATGATTCCCTTTGGCCTCTGGGCTTTTGGTTCTTCCCCCTGAATTCTCCTTCCTTTTCAACAAAAAAATGGCCTCCAAATGCCTGACTCTATGGCAGGCATCTGACTGAAATTTCGTGAATAACCCCAAATGATAACTTTTCAATGGAGACTTTTCTGAATTCATGATCCACAGACATCATAAGAGATAATAAATGATTATTATGGTGAGAAGTTATCATGTTTTTGGGAAACTGTAGAACCATAATAACTGATATCAATTTTCGTACCAGAAGTGGGGTGTTGCTGAAACAAACCCTGAAAAATATGGCAGTTGCTTTGGGGCTGGGTGGTGAATAGAAGTTGGAAGGGGCCTGAGACTGTTAATGGAGCCCTTCAGGAGGCTATTCCAGAAAGAAAGTGAAAAACATGCTATTGTAAGCTTGAGAAGGGGGATTATTGTTAGATCTTTATGGAAGTTTCAGCACTGTCTCTTATGGTAACGATGAAAGTGGAAAATGTACTTTACAAGCTGAGTGAGCTATCTAAGGATATTTCCAGGCTGAGTGTTGCCACTGCCACCTGGTCATTTCTTTTGTTTAGAGAGAAGCCCAAGAGGAACAAGATAAGTTTAAAGAAGTTCAGTTAAATCCTAAAGAGCTGAATTCAAAAAATAAAATTGTTTCTCATGCCCAGGCTCGCCGAAGAGCAGACAGTGCTAAAAACAAGAAAAGGCTTCTGGGCAAATATCAAATCCAGGCACTGTCAGGAAAACAGGGTGAAGCCAGTGTGTGTGACCATAAAACATTTTGTGAGAGAACTCAGAAAGATTTAAGGAAGTGCTTATAACGTTAAAAAATTTTTTTAATTAAAAAAATTTTTTTTAGGGGCACCTGGGTGGCTCAGTGGGTTAAAGCCTCTGCCTTCGGCTCAGGTCATGATCTCAAGGTCCTGGGATCAAGCCCCGCATCGGGCTCTCTGCTCAGTGGAGAGCCTGCTTCCTCCTCCTCTCTCTCTCTCTCTCTCTCTCTTTCTCTCTCTGCCGGCCTCTGCCTACATGTGATCTCTGTCTGTCAAATAAATAAATTAAAATCTTTAAAAAAAAATTTTTTTTTAAAGATTTTTATTTATTTATTTGACAGGGAGAGAGACAGTGAGGAACATAAGCAGGGAGAGTGGGAGAGGGAGAAGCAGGCTCCCCTCCAAGCAGGGAGCCCGATGTGGGGGGCTTGATCCTAGGTCCTTGGCATCATGACCTGAGCTGAAGGCAGACGTTTAACGACTGAGCCACCCAGGTGCCCCAATTTTTTTTAATTAAAAGAAAAAAATCCCTGTACAGACTTTAAAAGCATTCTTCACAAACCATTTCCACTGGACAACAGAGCTTCTAAGAATATTCAGTGTGGTTTTCTGCAGCAGCATTATGAGAAACTTACAGTAGTTAAGGACATGTTGAAATAAGATTTATAGGTGTGGCTTTTGTCTAGCAGAGTAAACCTTAAAAAGATTTGTAGAAGACCCACCAAAGTTTTAAGAGAATTGTATTCATGGAACCACTGCCAACTTGATCTAAAAGGCCAAGGACATTTCAAATTAAAAAAGGCCTTTGGACTCCCAACCTACTCATATTGGAAGCAGAGTGAGGAAACTCTATTGCAAGGATAATTAAGGGTCATTTTGAGAGTGATCTTTGTGAATGTATATGATACGTTATCATTTAAAATATGTGTGCTGTGACATTAATATTAATTGTACCTGTTAATGTCTAGTATAGAGTTATCAGCTCAACTTTTTTGTTGATCTCAAATGTAATGTATTATTAGAGTTCCATATCATATCTTGCTGCAGAAATAAAATGGAATTGCAGAACGTGTTTATATATTTTTATTGTCTAGAAAAGCTAGTCATCAAAACTTTTCTCCTATTTTTTCTCACTGCACCCCCACTATGAAATGCAAAATTCCATGGTTATATTGGAAATTCTTCTTAACATTGTTTAAATGATCTATACTTAATATTTACTTAACCTTGTGTTTTTCAATGCAACCCTCAAATCACAAGTCACTCACTGTTACTACTTTTCCCAAAATATGTACAAATATGTTACATTTTTTTAAAAAAATGGCTTGGTGATCTCTAATCTATGACAGCATTGCATACATACCCATTATGTACTGTTAAAATAGTAACTGACCACCAAATTTGTAGACCTTGCTATTGAAGATCTGTGAAATAGAGTGGTCATCTGAGTTTTCATTTAAAATGGAGTCAAATATTCTTACCCCATTCTCTCTGTGCCTTGACCGTGAATCTGTGAATGTGAACACAGGAGCTGCTGGTAGAAATGTAAAGGTTTCACTGTAGAATATCCAATTCCTCTTCTTTCTTTTGATATGCTGTATTCTGCAATTACAGATGGTGGGATTTTTAAAAAAAGTCATTTTTATGGGAAGTGAAGATAGATTAGGTGAGGTCATTGGATCATTTTCAATGACTTATATCATTTTATTTGAATAGCTACATTATCAAAATTCTCCTTGACATTAGTATCTTTTAGTTGCCAGATTCTGTGATAGGTGCTTAAAGTGTCTCATTGCATTTAATTCTTGTAACAAATTAATGTTCTACTATTTTCACATTATGTGAAGAGATTAAATTCTGAAAACATTAAAATGACTATCCCAAGTTCATGTTCCATAACAAGGAAGAGAGCTGAGATTTGAATCTAGGCCTTCTTTTAAGTCATGTGTTCTTACTGGTATATTATAAAACCTGATGTTTGGAGGTGATAATCCAATGAAATCTTTATTTTCTCAACGTTTAATGAACAACTGTACATTTCATGAAACATGTTCTTCGTCACAGTGGAATTACCTCTTTCCTGATAGTATTAGAGGCATCATGTTTTAATTTATTTTTAATTTTTTGGCTTTTAATTTTTGGGGTCATTTTATTTATTTATTTACTTACTTGAATTTAAATTTTAGGTAGTTAACATACAGTGCCTCATTGCTTTCTGGAGTGGAATTCAGTGATTCACTTACATACAACACCCAGTTCTCATCATAGCTAGTGCCCTCCTTAATACTCATCACTCATCAAGCCCATCCCCCACCCATCTAGCCCATCCTCCACCCATTTAGCCCATACCACCTTCAATCAACCCTCAGTTTGTTCTTTATCCTTGAGAGTCTCTTACGGCTTGTTTCCCTTTTCTTTCTCTTTCTTTCTTTCTTTCTTTCTTTCTTTCTTTCTTTCTTTCTTTCTTTCCTTGTTACTTCTCTCCCTTTCCATATGTTAATTTGTTTTCTTTCTTAAATTCCACATCTGTGTGAGATCATATGGCATTTGTCATTCTCTGACTTATTTAGCTTAACATGATACACCATAGCTACATCAATGTCATTAGAAATGACAAGATTTCATTCTTTTTGATGGCTGAGTAATATGGATGTGTGTGTGTGTGTGTGTGTGTGTGTATGTATTACATCTTCTTTATTCATTCATCAGTTGATGAATTTTGGGCTTTCTCCATAGTTTGGCTATTGCTGATAATGCTACTATAAATATTAGGGTTCATGTGCCCCTTCAAATCTGTATTTTTGTATTCTTTGGGAAAATACCTAGTAGTGCAATTGCTGGATCCTAAGGTAGTTCTATTTTTAACATTTTAAAAAAGATTTTATTTATTTGAGAGAGAGAGAGAACAAGTGGGGGGAGGGGCAAAAGGAGAGGGAAGAGCAGACTCCCTGTTGAGCAGGGAGCCAGAGGTGGGACTCTATCCCAAGACCCTAGGATCATGACCTGAGCTGGGCAGACACTTAACTGACTGAGCCACTCACACATCCTTATTTTTAAAATTTTGAGGAACCTCCATACTGTTCTCCAGAGTGACTGCACATGTTTACATTCCCACCAACAGTTCAAGAAGGTTCCCCTTTCTCCACATCTTCAGCAACACCAGTTGTTTCTTGTGTTGTTAACTTTAGCCATCCTGACAGGTGTGAGGTAGTATCTCATTGTGGTTTTGATTTGTATTTCTCTGATGATGATTGATGCTGAACATCTTTTTGTGTGTCTGTTGTCCACCTGGATGTCTTTCTGGGAAAAGTGTCTATTTCTTCTTGCCTATTTCTTAACTGGGTTATTTGTTATTTGTTTTCTGGGTGTTGAGTTTGATAAGTTCTTTGTAGATTTTGGATACTAACCCTTTATTAGATATGTCATTTGCAAATATCTTCTCCCATTCGGTAGGCTGCTTTTAGTTTCATTGATTGTTTCCTTTGCTGTGCAGAAGCTTTTTATCTTGATGAAGTCTCAATAGTTAATTTTTGCTTTTGTTTTCCTTGCCTATGTTGACATGTCTAGTAATGTAAGTTGGTACAGTCAAGACCAAAGAAGTTTTTGCCTGTGTTATCCTCTGATGCTCACATTAAGGTCTTAATTCCATTTTGAATTTATTTTTGTGTATGGTATAAGAAAGTGGTCCAGCTTCATTCTTCTTCATGTTGCTGTCTAGTTTTTCCAGCATCATTTGTTGAAGAGACCCTCTTTCTTCCATTGGATATTATGTCCTTCTTTGTCGAAGATTAGTTGACCATGGAGTTGTGGGTCCATTTCTGGGTTCTCTATTCTGTTCCATTGATCTATGTGTCTGTTTTTTGTGCCAATACCATTCTGTCTTGATGACAACAGCTTTGTAATATAGGTTGAAATCCAGAATTGTGATGACTCCAGTTTTGTTTTTCCTTTCCAGAATTGTTTTGGCTATTCAGGGTTTTTGTGGTCACATACAAATTTTAGGATTGTTTGTTTTAGCTCTCTGAAAAATGCTGGTGGTATTTTTATCAGGATTGTATTAAGTGTATAGATTATTTTGGGTAGTATAGACAATTTAATAATGTTCTTGCAATAAATGAGCATGGAATGCTTTTATTTCTTTATATCCTCTTCAATTTCTTTTGTAAGTGTTCTATGGTTTTTAGAATAGAGATATTTTACTTCTTTAGTTAGATTTATTCCTAGGTATCTTATTGTTTTTGATGCATTTGCAAATGGAACTCTTGCCTTGATTTCTTTTTCTGCTGCTTCGTTATTGGTGTATAAAAATGCAACAGATTTCTGCACATTGATTTTATATCCTTTGACCTTGCTGAATTCATATATGAGTTCTAACAATTTTTTGGTGGAGTCTTTCAGGTTCTCTACACAGTGTATCATGTCATCCGTAAATAGTGAAAGGTTGACTTCTTCCTTGCTGATTCAGATGCCTTTTATTTCTTTGTGTTGTCTGATTGCTGAGGCTAAGACTTCCAGTCCTATGTTACATAGTAATGGGGAGAGTGGACATTCTTGTCTTGTTCCTGACCATAGGGGAAAAGCCCTCAGTTTTTCTCCATTGAGGATGATATTAGCTGAGGGTCTTTCATATATGGTCTTTATGATGTTGAGGTATGTTACATCTATCCCTACTTTGTTGAGAGTTTTTATCAGGAAAGGATGCTATATTTTTTCAAATGCTTTTTCTGCATCTATTGACAGGATCATATTGTCCTTATACTTATTTTATTAATATGGTGTATCACATTGATTGATTTGCAAATATTGAACCAGCCCAGCAGTCCAGGAATAAATTCCACTCCATCATGGTGAATAATTCTTTTAATGTACTATTCACTTAGATTTGCTAGTATTTTACTGAGAATTTTTGCAACCATGTTCATCAGGAATATTGGCCTGTAATTCTCCTTGTTAGTGGTATCTTTGGTTTTGTAATCAAGGTAACTTATCTGGCTTTGTAGAATGAGTTTGGAAGTTTTCCTTCCGTTTCTACTTTTTGGAACAGTTGGAGAAGAATTGGTATTAACTTTTCTTTAAATGTCTGGTAGAATTCTCCTGGGAAGCCATCTGGCCCAGGATTTTTGTTTGTTGGGAGATTTTTGATGACTGATTCAATTTCTTTGCTGGTTCAGAGTCTATTCAAATTTCCTATTAATTCTTGTTTCAGTTTTGGTAGTTTGTAAGTTTCTAGGAATTTGTCCTTTTCCCTTCCACGTTGCCCAGTTTGTTGGCATATGATTTTTCATTGTATTCTAATTGATTTTTTTTTTTTTTTTTTGTGGTGTTGGTTGTGGTCTTTCCTCTGTCATTTGTGATTTTATCTATTTAGGTCCTTTTTCTTTTTGATAAATCTGGCTAGGGGTTTATCAATTTCATTAATTCTTTTGGAGAACTAGGTCTTAGTTTCATTAATCCATTGTCCTGGTTTGTTTCTATATCATTGATTTCTGTTCTGATCTTTAGTGTTTCTCTCCTGTTGCCTTTAGGCTTTGTTTGCTATTCCTTTTCTAGCTCCTTTAGGTGTAAGGTTAGGTTGTATGTTTGAGACTTTTCTTTCTTCTTGAGGTAGGTCTGTAGTGCAATATACTTCCCTCTTTGGACTGCTTTTGCTGCATTGCAAAGGTTTTGGGCTACTGTGCTTTCATTTTTGCTTACTTCCATGTATTTTTTAAATTATTCTTTGATTTCTTGACTAATCCATTGATTCTTTCATAAGATGTTGTTTAATATCCAGTATTTGATGTCTTTCTAAACTTTTTCTTATGGTTGACTTCTAGTTTCATAGTGTTGTGGTCTGAAAATATGTATGGTATAGTCTCAGTCTTTTTATACTGGTTGCAGCCTGATTTGTGACCTAGTATGTGGTGTATTCTGGAGGATGTTCCATGTGCATTTGAGAAGAACATTTCTCTGATGCTTTAGGATGAAATGTTCTGAATATCTCTCTTAAGTCCCTCCAGTCCAGTGTGTCATTCAAACCATTGTTTTCTTGATAATTTTCTGCTTAGATGATCTGCTCATTGTTATAAGTGGGCTGTTAAAGTTCCCTACTATTATTGTATTATCATTGGTAAGTTTCTATATGTTTGTTATTAATTGATTTATCTATTTGGGTGTTCCCAAGTTGGGGGCATAACTATTTACAATTTTTAGATCTTCTTTTTTTTTTTTTAAAGATTTTATTTATTTATTTGACAGAGAGAGATCACAAGTAGACAGAGAGGCAGGCAGAGAGAGAGAGAGAGGGAAGCAGGCTCCCTGTTGAGCAGAGAGCCCGATGCGGGACTCGATCCCAGGACCCTGAGATCATGACCTGAGCCGAAGGCAGCGGCTTAACCCACTGAGCCACACAGGTGCCCCAATTTTTAGATCTTCTTGATGGATGGACCACTATAGCATTATGTTATAATGCCCTTCTTCATTTCTTTTTTAAATTTTAATTTTTAATAATTTTTTAATTCATTATTATGTTCAATTAGCCAACATATATGTGGGGGAATGGGGTAACGGGGTAATGGGGGAGGGCACATGCTGTGATGAGCACTGGGTGTTATACACAACTAATGAATCATTGAACCCTACATCAAAAACTAATGATGTATTGTATGTTGGCCTTTCTTCATTTCTTGTTACGTAAAATCTACTTTATCTGCTCTTAGTATGGTTGCTCTGGCTTTCTTTTGATGTCCATTACCATGGCAGATTGTTCTCCAACCCTTCACTTTCGATCTGAAGGTGTCTTTAGGTCTAAAATGAATATCTTGTTGGCAGCATATAGCTCGATCTTGTATTTTTTTTGTTTGATTTTGTTTTTTTAATCCATGCTGATAGTCTATGTTTTTTTATTGTCATATTTAGTCCATTTATATTCAGAGTGATTATTGAGAGAGATGAATTTAGTGCCATCATGTTACCTGCAGAGTTGGTGTTTCTGGTGATGTTCTCTGGTCTTTTTTAGTCTTTGCTGTTTTGGTTTTTTTTCTCCACTCAAAGAGTCCCTGTTAAAATTTCTTGCAGGGCTGGTTTAGTAGTCATGAACTCCTTTAGTTTTTGGATTTTTGTTTTCTTTGGAAAACTCTTTATCTCTCTATTTTGAATGACAGCCTTGCTGGATAAAGAATTCTTAGGTGCATGGGGTGCCTGGGTGGCTCAGTGGGTTAGGCCTCTGCCTTCGGCTCAGGTCATGATCCTAGAGTCCTGGGATTGAGCGTTGCATCAGGCTCTCTGCTCAGCGGGGAGCCTGCTTCTCAACCCCCCCACCTCTCTGCCTCCTTATGATCTCAGTCAAATAAATAAATAAAATCTTAAAAAAAAAAAAAAAGAATTCTTGGGTGCATATTTTTCCTATGCGGCATGTTGAATATTTCCTTCTACTTACATCTGGTCTTCCAGGTCCCTGTGGACAGATCTGCTACAAACCCAATCTGTCTTCACTTGTAGGTTAAGGATCTGTTTTCCCTTGCTGTTTTCAGGATTCTTTCCTTGTCTGTGTATTTTGTGAATTTGACTATGCTATGCTTTGGTGATGGCCAGCTTTTGTTGAATTTAATGGGAGTGTTCTGTGTTTCTTGGATTTTGATGTCTGCGTCCTTCCTCAGATTTGGAAAGTTTTTAGCTCTAATTTGTTCGAATAAACCTTTTGCCCCTTTATCTCTGTCTTCATCTTCTGGGATTCCTATGATACAAATGTTACTATGTTTTACTAAGTTGCCGAGTTCTCTAAGTCTACCTTTGTGGCTCATTACTTTTCTTTCCCTCTTCTTTTCAGCTTCCTTATTTTCCATAATTTTATCTTCTGTATCATTGATGCACTTCTCTGTTCTGTCCATCTTTGTTTTTATGGTCTTCATTTGTGTTTACATCTCAGTTATAGCATCTTTAATTTTGGCATAACAAGATTTTAGTTCTTTTATCTCTGTAGAAAGGGATTCTCTAGTGTCTTCTATGCTTTTTTCAAGCCCAGCTAGTATCCTTATAATCATTGTTTTTAAATTATAGTTCAGATGCCTTATTTATGTCTGTATTGATTAAATGTTGGACTGTGAATTCAACCTCCTATTCTTTCTTTTAGGGTGAATTTCTCCATCTTGTCATTTTGACCAGAAAAGAAAAGAAAAAAGAACAACAAAAACAAAAACAAAAAACAAAGCAAAAGAGAAAAAAACCAAAAAACAAGAAAAACAAAAACACAAAACAAGAAAACTAAAAAACAAAAACTAGATTCTGGGTATGTTTTGGTCTGCTTGTTAAAGGAATTTAGATCCCAAACTAAAAAAAAAAAAAAATAAATAAAATGAAAGTAGAGAAAGAAATAAAAAAATATATGAAAAGTCTATATGTATAAAAATAAAAAAAATTAATAATAAAAAATTTTTTAAGGAATTGGAGAATATAAGAAAATAAATGAAAATGCAATAAAAGTAAAAGAAAAAAGGAGAAAAGTAAAATAAAAGTAATAAGGATAATAATAATAAAGTAAAAGTAAAAAGGAAGCCTGATCCTATTTCCCCTAGACCTGAAGCTTTGCAGCACTCCATGATCAATAAACTTGGTGGGAGGTAGTTGTTTGCACAGGTCTTCTGGGGGAAAGGGGCCTGCTACAGGGATTCTCAGGCTGACTTGTTTCTCTGGAAATGCTTCTCCGGGCCCAGGGGGCGGGGCTTGGTGTAGGGCTGGGGTCTCCACTAAGTGGCGCTGTTTTGCGCCCTGAAGGCTTTCAGCCCTGATGAGCGGGATGAAAATGGCTGCGCCCTGCTCTCTAGCCTTGGACCTGAAAGTTGGGACCCCCTATCCTTCGCAGAGCCCTCCCAGAAAAGCAACCAATCACCGTATTTGTTTCCCGGTTTCGGTTTGAACCCTGCCAGAGTCTGAGCCTTTTCTTCTCAGGCAAGTGACACAGTTTCAAAGTTCCAAATTTCAGAGTCGCCAGAGGCGTGGACCGGCACTGTTCCTCCATGGGAGGGTCTCCCCACGCGTGCCGCCCTATCCCTGGAAGGCAGTCCCTCTACCCCGTCGCAGTTCGCAGTTTACGCCAGCACCAAGACCTGCTGCTCTCTGCCAGCTTCCCGGCTCCCATGCCTGGGAACAGCGCAGCACCTTGGCGCAACCCTTTCCTCCTTGGACCATCGGGATCCTCGGCGCACCCGGTCACTCCTCAGATTCCGTCCCTCTTCGCCATCTGAGCACTTCTAAGCCAGGTACGGCCCGCCATAGCCAACTTAAAAGTTCAGATGTTGCACTCCACCGCTTCTGCTACTCTGCGGTAGCCTTCCTAAGCAGGCTCCCTCCCAGCCTCAGCATCCACAGGGGAACTTCCCCACGACGCACTCATTTTGGGGTCAACTCTCAATGGCCTGGAGAAATTCACTCTCGCGGGTCATCCATGGTGCACTTTGCTTTGCAGTATAAACCCTTTTCTCCACCAAACCTTTTATCAGAGTAGCTAAGATATACCATGAATCGATGGGTTTGAATATCCCGCTTTTTGATTTTTTTTTTTAAGATTTTATATATTTCTTTGACAGAGAGAAAGATCACAAGTAGGCAGAACAAGAGGCAGAGAGACAGGGGGGGGGAAGCAGGCTCCCTGCTGAGCAGAGAGCCCGATGTGGGGCTCGATCCGAGGACCCTGAGATCATGACCTGAGCCGAAAGCAGAAGTTTAACCCACTGAGCCACCCAGGCACCCCTGATTTTTTTTTTTTTCCTAATAAGGTTCTGGTGAATATGTTAATGCCTAGGGAAGTGGGAGGGAAGAATAAAAATGAAAGGCAATGGAGAGTCCGCACGGAGGGAGTAAGTTGAATGAACTTCTGTTTTCTTGTCATCAAAAGTATCTCCAGTTTCTTTTTTGATGTTTCATGTTTCAGAAAATTTTTAAAAAATGGAAGTGTCTTTTCATTATACTTTAGAAACTAAGGTTATTAAAGGACGTTTAACACAGTATTTTGATTTATTTAAGTTAAACATTCAATTTCTTTATTATTTTGAACATCTATGAAGCATAGTCTTTCCCCTAAGGTATAGAAACATTTAATATACAGTTTCTCATGCTTTTACTCATTGAAAATGGTTTATGCTGAATTTAGTGATTTATAAGTGGGTTCTGAAGTTTTGGCAAAACATATTCATCTTGGCTTAGTTTATACTTGATACAGTAGCTTTTTAACTAGACTACTTGGGTGAGTAGAAAAAGTATCAGGTTTAACTTTTAATCCATTGTCCCGTAGATTCTGCTTTTGAGGTTGCTTGATTTTCAGTGCTGTATGTCCCAAAAGTGCCTACTTTTAAATTTTGCAGAATACAGTTAAGTGGAGTGTAACTGATGGCTACAAGTTCTGCAGAATTTCAGAATCTAAGAACCACAATTTTCAAATGTCTAAACGCTACAGCTCTTTAGATACAGACATCTGAATTTCTTTTCTTTTTTTGTATTGAATGGCAAAGTCAACATTACTATCCAGCTGTATTGTTTTCACTGTATGGTAACTGATGAAATGCTTCCATGCACCAAAGAACTACAATGCTGTAAAGTTGGAAGCCAAGTCACAATATGTGTAATCACAGGGTTAGAATGGAATAAGGCAACTCCATTATGTCTTGCAAATAAACACCCTTTGAAACTTTCAAACTCAGTATGTCTTCTGGTTAGCTAAGGGATCATATTGAGTTGAGTCAACGCCTAGGGTTGCTGGACTTGATTATATAATTGGAGTGTTTACATAGATTCTACTCCTTTCTGGTTGGATGATTTTGAATACCTTATGTAAACTCTTTGAGATTTAGTAATCTTATTTTCAAATTGTGGGTAATATTACTGGCCTCACAGAATGAAATGAGATGATATATGTGAAGGTTTTATCACTCAGATAGGAATATAATAGATGAGCAACAAAGATTATTTTCTACTCCTCCTTCCTTCAAGATTCATTAATACCTCTGCTATAATTTAGGTCAGAAAAAAATAAGATGAATTAAAAATCTGTAAATTAGTAACACAATTGTGCATAAATATTTTGGATAAAAGCTTTGGAGGACAATGTTGATACTATTGGCTAAAGTGAACCTTGGGAATTATCTCTGGGTTTTGTTAATTTAAATTATTTCTCCCTTCTACTTCTGTTGATAACTTGGAATTGATTATAATAACTGAATCACACAACTTAATATTAAGAAGCTTAAAAAGTCTATCTGACTCCTTATACCGGCTTACTCAATTGGTTTGATATTAATTCAGAGATTATGTCCTCTATGTAATTAATATACTGTTAGGGAATACAAGTCTAAAAGAAAAGTCAGTTTCAAATGTCAGAGCTCAAGCAAAGATTGAGCAAATAGTTTCAAAATATTTTATAGGGGACTTAGTTGCACAAAAATAAAACTTTTAAAATAAGCCATTGTTCAGCATGTCAGACAAGGTATTACATTTTATTTGTGCCTTAATAGCACATCCATCTAGATAAAAGGTTGTTTAAAAATCTTACAGAAAACTACAGGTGTCACTTTTCCTAATAAAAACTGCATTTTCCCTGTAGTTTATGCCTTTGATCCCTATGAACTCAGGAAAAATAAATGAAAATTTCTTTGCTTTCATTTGCAGTGATATGATGCACATTACTGATCTTCAGGAAACAATACCCACTGCCCCATTGGAGCTCTGCACTTCCTGGCACTTACTGTGGACTTGTTGCTTTCTGTGTGCTTATTTTCTACATTTGTTACTTAAGAAAAATAGGTGACTAGAAGATAGAAACAATCATCAGATGGTAATGACCAGGAAACCAAACAATAGCATGAGTATGTTGATCTGAGGGCTTGGTGACCTTTTGTGTTTATTTAAACAGCTTGTTTTAATTAGTAATGGATATCGCTTACTCTTACGAGCGTTATTGACAATTGAAAACAGCACCTTATAAGCTGAGGAATTGGTGAAATTTAATATGAGTGTTTGAGTTTAGTTTCTTTAGGGGGTTGCTTTGTTCTTGTCATAATGCTTGAAGTTAATGGACAACTAAAATGGAAAGCCTTCATGTGTCATACACTGAGTGAGGAGGGCTGACAAAAAGCCATTAGTGTCCAGGGAAGAAAGACAAAGGCAGAAATTCTATCGTTTCCAGATGAGTCCTTATGATTCCCTGAACTCTTTATTAGCTTCACGGGCAAGAGGCAAGACTATTAATGCAAAGGTCAGATAGTGCAATTTTAGCCAGATTTTTTTCTTTCATTAAAACGGTAATAGGAAAGTATCTAGAATGCTAGTGTTATGGAATCTAAGAGATGATTCTTTTGAAAAACAGATTTAATAGCTTTGATGTTCTAAGTGACAATTTTGCCTGTCCTACTAAAAGGAAAAAATATAACTTTTCTTACCATGGAAGATTAAGCAGTTACTAAAAGGAAAAGTTGGATTATGCTTATTTCTGGAGGTACTTTAAAAGACTTTAAAATAATTCTGAAAATCTGCAGTTTCTTCTCACTGAAATACAGTTATAATATTCCCTAATAAAACCTGATAAAAATGTCATTATTTTCAACCTCATGCACCATCAGGACCATCAACTTTGTTCTTGTCAAATTATCCTAATGTATATAGCAGAACCATCATCTTTCCTATATACGATATTTTAAAGTAGCTCCAAAAATTACTTTCGTAGATTTTGAAAGCTATTTCTAGGGGGCACCTGGGTGGCTCAGTGCGTTAAGCCGCTGCCTTCGGCTCAGGTCATGATCTCAGGGTCCTGGGATCGAGTCCCGCATCGGGCTCTCTGCTCGGCAGGGAGCCTGCTTCCTCCTCTCTCTCTGCCTGCCTCTCCATCTACTTGTGATCTCTCTCTGTCAAATAAATAAATAAAACAATCTTAAAAAAAAAAAAGAAAGCTATTTCTAATGTGACAGACATCTCTCCCTTGTTTTTTGCTCTAAACACAGAGTATGTTTCAGATAGGTGCTTGTGAGAGGTACTGTTTTTTATTTTTTCCCATTAGCTGGTACTTGGTTAGAAATAATGGCAATGTTATTTTGTTAGAAAAGTCAGACATCCTTTGGTACTGGCAACACTGAGACACTTTTTCACAAGTCTTGGATTTGTACTTGGCAACG
Organism: Lutra lutra; assembly: GCF_902655055.1. Taxonomy (NCBI): domain Eukaryota; kingdom Metazoa; phylum Chordata; class Mammalia; order Carnivora; family Mustelidae; genus Lutra; species Lutra lutra. The sequence goes on from NC_062281.1 coordinate 122,646,670, forward strand.
TGTAGAATACCCTTCTTGACACTGACCATTCTTTGTCATGGAGGGATGCAAAGAGAGGGGAGACACACTGTGACCTGAAAAGTCATTTGGTCATTAGAGGGCTGCTTGGGTGAGTTTTACTTTGACTTGATTTTCATTTCCTTTGCCCAACAGTTTTACAGATGATGGTTATTGAAACTCTAGGTACCCCTCCTCTTGTGTTATTTACTACACTGGGGGAAAAAAAACAAACATAAAAGAAAAATAAACAAGTCATTAAGCAAGCAAACAAAACCCCCAGTCAGCTACTATGCCATATCTTATAAAACATTGTTCATTTTTTTTCTCTTTGGTTTATGTTGTGGACAAATGGGATGCTAATATGTATACTCACTAAGATGAGGATTCACAATAGTATAGTGGAAATAGCACTGGATTGGTGGTCAGGACACCTAAGAATCATTTCTGGCTGGTCAGCTAATTAGCTTTGTGACCTTGGATAAGTAACTTAACTCTTCTGGACTCAGATTGCCCATCTCATTGTTATATTGCCCCCAGGGGGGACAAAATTGATTCAGTGATTTTCACCTTGGGAGTATAGGGTCAAAAAAATCTTATTCCTTTTACATGTAAAGTATGGTTATACCCATATACACATGTGAACATACATATATATATACAACACTTACCTCACAAATGGCTAGATAGTAATGTCTGTTTTAGCTATGATTTACTGTATCTTTTATAAATAAAGCTTATGTTTCCCTACTAATCCCTTTCAAGGACTTGAAAAGTGTATTTCAACCTTAAATATTAGTTATTGTATCTTCTTACGGAAAGATGCTTGGTATTCCCTTCAAAAATAAAACCTTAGTTTTTCTCTGGTTTTAGCGAAGAGTATGCTTTTATGTAGAAAGAAAAGATCACTTGTAGTGGCATAAACTATTAGTTGGTAACCAAAATCTGTTTCCCTTCTTTCTGAATACATAGCTAAATTTTTGGTCTTTGCTGATAGATGCACATGTGACTGATTTCTGGTCAATGAAACATTAAGTGGAACTACTCTGTTTCGAGGCCCAACTGATCAAAAACTCTGAGATAGCTTCCTCCATGCTTTCTCCCATTTCAGCTAAATGGAATGACAGTCCTTAGAACTGCCATGGAAGTCGCTAGAATCCTGAATACCTTAATGACTACATAGCTTGTTCCTGACAAATGAGCTGATTAAGATTCATCCATTAGTATGCTAGTATGTGCATATTATGTATAGTATATACAATCTACTCTTCTCTGTATTTGAGTTTGATCTGTGGACAACTAGAACATTTATATATCTGTGCCAACATGTGTTGTTATTGTATCTAATAAAGACCTTGATCCTCTCTACCTGCTCTGTCTGATATAGTAGCCATTATTTATCACATATGGCTATTTAACTTTAAATTAGTTTCACATTTTAATTTTAAAAATTAAATTTTAAATTAACTTAATTTTAAAATTTAAATTAAAACTGTCATTTTCATTTAAGTGCTCATTCGCTGCAGGTGGCTAGTGGCCACCATATTGGGAAGGGCAGATATAGACCTTTTCCACCATCACAGAAAGTTCTGATGGATAGCACTGAGCAGTACTGTTGAGGCTTGATGCTTGAGCAGGCACGTACACATGCTTGCATGCACATGCACACGCGTACATGCGGGTGGACACATAACAACACATATATTCAGGGAATGGACACAGAATGGATCCAAATACGTGAGTTGTGTTGTGACTCTCCACAATATCTTTTCTAGTGTAGCCCAAATAACATATTAGTTTGAAGAGAAATTATGGAAATTCGGGGGAGTGGTGAGTACTTTTCCGCAGAAGATTAAGGTTAAGTGTGGAGCGGACCCAAGTAACTACAAGGTGTCTAGGGACTTTTTTCCTCCCCTTAGGTTGTCTCCCTCATTTCATTCTCTAAAAATTAAAAACTACCGCACAGGTAAGCATTTGGCTGCTCGAGGAGATTATTGATAAGTGAGAAAGACATTGTCGCTCATCAGTAAAATGATTCCTATCTTCTAAATAGGATTTCACCTTTCCCTCAAGACTGTCATGATGCTTCCCTCTCAGGTAGAGGAAAAGTAGAGAAGAGTTTAGGAAATTTTGTCTGATGTAAGGGCTCTCAAGTTTAGGGGTGGCAACATGACCCACCAAGGTGAAAAATTGTCCTACATGATTCTATACTCTGTCCTCGTCACCCTGTCACCCTGATTGTTGCCGTTCGAGTCATGAGTCAGGGATCTTGGTCTTTGGTTTTGTGGTGGCGTACCCAGTTTGCTCAGTGGAATTTTATACCGTGTTACTCAGTAATGGGCCACAGGTCCTTAGACAAGGCTGGCCTGCAGGGATCTCAGAATAATGATGACTTTTCTGGTTTTCATCATGGTCTGTAGAGTTTCACCTAACCTAGAAAAATAGAAAAAGAAGATGAGAGTGTATATCCAAGTTACGTGGACTTTTCAAATAACTGAAGCAACGTAGGGTTTCTTTTCCATTTACGTTAATCCTCAGCTTTATTTCCAGGGGCTGGCAACTCACACACAAAAAACGGAACAGTTGATTTAGTTCCCTTCCACCCTACACTGCAGTAATTAGGACTATATAAAACTTTTAGGTGTCTGGATAGCCGGCAGTTTTCTAGTGATATAAAATCAGTGCCTAGTGTTTTACAGGACCTACATATTATATAACTGTCAGGAAAACAAGAATCCAAACTTTTTCTTCTTAGGTTATTTACTGACTTAGGAGACCTAGCTGTCAGTAAGTAGGTACGAAAATGAACGTCTTGGAATTATAAAACTCACACACAGAAGTCATGATTTGGCTTTTCCTCAGGCTTTATCTGCTGACTTAAAAGAAAGCCTCTCTTCTCCTATGGAATGACATGAATATGAAATCAAGGGGCAGGGTCTGGTACCTTTAAATTCACACCAGAGCTTTCCACAAGGCAGTCTAAAAGCTCATTTATTTTTGTTCTTATTTTTTCCTGAGAAAACTGACAAGCCCTTTGGAGGTCCCTGCTGCTAGAGTCTCTACCTAATGTAGGCTATGGGGCCCAATTCAATGATTCTTGAAAGGTTTTCAAACTGGTTTTTAAGGAGCTAGTAGGCCACTTTGTAATAGGAAGAAGCATCTGACATTTAGAATCCTGCCCCCCAACGTGCAAACAATAGAAGAAGAAAAGCCGTGCCCTTGCTTGGGCTTCTGCTGTGCTAATTACAGAAATGTAAAGCCCAGCTGTGGTCAGACTAGCTCATCAAGGAGTGATGTGTTAGACCAAGAAAGCAAAAGAAGGACTGAAATGTTTTTCATTCTTATTCCTTGCATATTGTCTGTTAGAGCATTCAGCTCTGCTTAATTATAAACTATTTCCTTTTCCGTTTATAAACACGTTCTTTTCCCCTGCATTTAATATGAATAAAGTTGCTTCTAGACTAGGGTATGGCCATGAGGTTGGAGCTCAAAGATTTCTTTCACATATCTATATGCAAATTCATATCAGTCTGTAAACCCCGTTTGTTTAAAAATCAAAGGTGCTTGTCCCTTGTTCCAAATCCTCAACAGCCCTCCTCTGCCCTAAAAACAAATAAAATTAACCAAACCAAACCAAAGGGAACAAACAAGCAAATTTTAACTTTCCGAAGAAATTTTATTTCAGTTCAACTAGAGAACTGAATATAATTTAAATATATTTTGTTTCTCCTTTTTTATTTTTATTTTTATTTTTTTTTTGTGCTTGCTTTTCCTGAGACTCTATGTCCAGATTTGAACTATAAGCATACTATGCTATAGTTACGGTCTTGTTTCCTGTTAGTATGAGAAGACAGAGAAAAGGCAGACTAGAGTGGCATTGGTAAGTATATGGTGGCAATGCAAACATTTTGGATTGACTAAAAATTTTACCAGACTCTAAAATATTGCAAAGTGTTTAGAAGATGGTTTTAATGCTTCTGTTTGCATTTCTCGTTTAGAAAGTTCAAGTCATTTGTACAGTGGAACTTGATTGTAATGTTGTTATATTATTGTCTGGGCAGGACAGTATTAATGTTGCAGGTTTTTCTATCATAGGTGTATAGGCTGCACATTACTAAGTAGTGATGATGTTGGTAATAATAATAATAGCAGATATGAATTGACATTGTTCTAAATGCTTTAAATGGCGAGATAAAATCTCAGTTACTTACAAAGAAGGGATTATCACCATACATGGCTTTGCAGGTGGTGCACCACCGAAGCTGTAGGAAGTATCATTCACTTTGGTGGTTGATATTTGTATATATATATATACATGCCTATATATATACACACACACACACACATATATATACACACATGTATATGTGCATATATATATTATATGTATGACAATTTTCTGGCAGTAAAGTACCTTAAGAAAGGAGTAGTTTTTTCTTTTTCCTTTTTTTAATAAGGATTTTTATTCACTTATTTGACAGAGAGAGACACAAGGAAAGAGGCAACACAAGCAGGGGAGTAGGAGAGGGAGAAGCAGGCTTCCTGCCTGAGCAGGGAGCCTGATCCAGGGCTCGATCCCACTGGGATCATGACCTGAGCTGAAGGCAGATGCTTAACAACTGAGCCACCCAGGTGCTCCAGGAGTACTTTTTTCTAAAGGGCCAGTGGGTTTGGAGTAGGGCTAGAGGTGGGTGCTTTTAGAGAAGTGAAGCAACCTGTGTGCAGTCACATAACTAATGAGTTACAGATATTCACATTTCACTGGTTGACTCCATATTCTTTACTCTTAATTATGGTTTGCTGATTTGACATGGAGCACCCTTGAGTTCAAGAAGAGAAGAATATCATATAATAGAGTTTTATTGTCTTTGTGAGCTTCTGAAAAACCTCTGGCACAAGACCTCTGAAGACCTGCCTGTAGAAAATACATCTGAAGAATATGTCCTCCTTTAGCTAAAGTATTTATTGGGAATCATTGTTCATTTGTTAGATCTGTGGTCTTTAACTGGTGGTCATTACAGTTGAGCAGTACAGTACAGTACAATACAGGTGGACTCTAGGGTTTTTATAACAGTTACAGAAATTTGAAAGGCTATGGCACCATTAAATACAAAACTGAATATACTTTTAAAATGTTTTAATATTTTAAAATATTAATTTTAAAATATTAATATTATATTAGAGGGGGACCCAAGGTTTGTGAGAAATTAACTGATACATACAAAATGGAAAATACTGAGACAGTGGCAGGAAGGCAATGTTATGGGGTCCTCTGCTGTCTTCCTTATTTGCAAAGCTTGGTTTACCCAGTTGGCTAAGACCTTTTGAGTTTTAGGAAATACGATTTCTGAGAAGTAACAACTGATGTTAGCAGAGGGGTTGGGGTTAAATTGGGGGAACAATAAGCTCTTGGACACCAGAGGGACAATTTAAGGTCACTAAACAGGCTGTGGCTCATAGGGAAAAGTAGACTGGTGTCACAATCTGAGTTTTCTCTTCCCCTGAAATGTGCCTCATGAAGAGGAAACCTCCCAATTCTTATTGTGTAAGATGAATTCACTATTTTAAATGAGTGTATTCTAGTCAATAAGCAGGTAGTGGGTGCTGTGAATGTTCACAGCACTGTGCTACTCTGGGGGACACAAGGATATGCAATAGTAGTCGTCAGTATTTGTAGAATGCTCTAGAATGTACACATTTATTTCTCAGACATTTTCTCATTTTAAACCTTAGGGAGTAGCTATAAGGCTATCCTCGTCTAGAGAGGAGAAAACCAAGCCTCAGAGACTTGCCTGCAAGTTCCAGTACACAAAAAGTGTCATATATGAAATTCAACCTCAAGTCTTCCAACTTTGGAACCCATCTTATTTCCATTACACTAGATTCCCTGCCCTAAACAACTTTGCACTTTAGAGGGAGAGAAACATACAGAGCCACAAATGTGGCAACTGAAAACTCAAATGTGATAGCATGGTTTACCAAAATATTATAAACACTAGATTATAGTCCAAAACTGGGTTATAGATTCTCATAGTGTGGCCTTTACATTTTAGGAGCAGTGTACTTTGCCTTTTAGAAGTCTGAGTCCTGTTTTTCTGAGTATGTTTTTAGAAACCATAGTATCATAGTTCTATATACTTGGGAATTACACCTCTTCTTCTTTCTCAGGAATAGACAGCTTTCCACTCAACAACTATAGTGCTTAAAAGAAGCCTGCACTAAATTCCTTTTGACCTTTGCAATCTATTTCCATGGATCCTCTCACTGGTAGCATATTAGATATTTTTGCCTGTCTGCAGTTTCATCAATAGTCCTACTAAATAGATAGAGCCCATTAAATAAGGTATAATTGACATATGTAAACTCATAAAAATGAACAGTCCTCTGGGGACCAGTGACAATAAACTCTTAAGTTTGAGAGGAGGTTCTTAACAGTTATCTATCAAGGCTGTTCTGATTCAAATATGATAAGCACTATAGTGGTAAAGATTTAAGCAATTTCATCTCCAAACAGAGACTGAAATTACTTGAGCTGGTAGAATTCCATAACCCACCTGCAGCTTTTGAGAGGTTGAAAAACATTTTTTTTTGCAGATACTTTTTTTTTCAATGAAGTTTTTATGAGCATTTCCTACCTTTACTCTCTGTGATACACTACAAATCAGTATAACTTGTTTTTTACTATTTCCAAAATCAGCAATTTTTCTTTTTTTTTTTTTTTAAAGATTTACTTATTTATTTGAGTGAGAGAGCATAAGTGTGCAAGTGGGGGGAGGGGCAGAGGGAGGGAATCTCTAGCAGATTCCCTGCTGAACATGGAGCCCTACAAGGCCTGGATGGGGTGTGGGTTGGGGGTGGGTGGGCCTTGATCTCTTGAGCCATGAGATCATGACCTGAGCTGAAACCAAGAGATGGACCCTTAACTGACTGAGCCACCCAGGTGACCCCAAATCAGCAATTTTTCTTAATTAACATGTCATATGTTGGAGAAGAAGGATGAATGAGAAAATCTGAATTTGTCATACAACACTTGGATAGCTCTTTTTATTTTATTTTATTTTATTTTATTTTATTTATTTATTTGACAGAGAGAAGTCAGTAGGCAGAGAGTCAGGCAGAGAGAGAGAGGAGGAAGCGGGCTCCCTGGCAAGCAGAGAGCCTGATGAGGGACTTGATCCCAGGACCCTGAGATCATGACCTGAGCCGAAGAAGGCAAAAGCTTCTGAGCCACCCATGTGCCCGGATAGCTTTTTCTTAACAGTGTTTGTGATTTGCTATCAGTAGCCCTTCTGATGCTCATGTAAAAAAGTACTTAAGAATGGAAAAGAGAATAATTGTGGCTGTCTATAAAAATTGTTGGGGAAATAGTCATCATATGACCTATTATACACTTGGGGATTGCCCTGTCAGTGCCCTGGGCCTGGACTATTCCCTAATGTGGAAGCTGGGTACCGAGCCATTGTTTGGCCCCAGATTCTTCTTCCTTATTAGGAGAAACCTTTCCCTGTCCTGGATGTGCAGTGAATTTCTTGTATTGCTTATTAAGTGTCTGTCATGTGGCACCTGGCCAACCCTATTCTTCATTACTCTTCTGCAGCCCGAGAGGAGTATATGTGCAGTCATCGCCCTGCATAGGCTGTTGGGAGAGACCCCTTGGCCATGAGAAACTGGCTTAGAGTGCAGACACTGATCTTGCTGTGTCTCTTCCTCTTTTGGTGAGTAAAGCATTTTTCTGACTGGTGTCTTGTGTGTTGAGTTCTTCCCTGGGAGCTCTGAACCTATAGAAGATGCAGTGGGCCAGCGTCCGTGGGCTCCTATTTCTGGTGGTGGGTATTGCTATGGTCTTTGCCATCCTTCAAGCAGTGGGAAACCTCACCTGAGGTTGGTAGCTTGGATTACCCTCTTTGACAAAAATGAAACCTAGTTTTCTTTTTTTATTAAAAAAAAGTCTTAGTCTAGGGACGCCTGGGTGGCTCAGTTGGTTAAGCATCTGCTTTTGGCCCAGGTCATGATCCCAGCATCTTGGGATCGAGTCCCACATCGGGCTCACTGCTCCTTGGAAGTCTGCTTCTTTCTCTCCCTCTGCCTGCTGCTCCCCCTGCTTGTGCTCTCTCTCTCCCTCTCTTATTGTGTCAAATAAATAAATAAATAAATAAATAAATAAATAAATAAATACTTTAAAAAAAATCTCAGTCTAGGAATTTTTGAAATAGTTTTGAACAAGGGTTTCTGGGTGGCTCAGTTGGTTAAGCAACTGCCTTCAGCTCAGGTTATAATCCCAGAGTCCCGGGATCGAGTCCCACATGGGGCTCCTGGCTCCCTGGGGAGTCTGCTTCTTCCTCTTACCTTCTTGCCTCTCATGCTCTCTCTCACTGTCTCTCTCTCAAATAAATAAATAAAATCTTAAAAAAAATAAAAGAAATAGTTATGAACAAAAAAAAAAAAAAAAGAAAAAAGAATAGTTAAGAATGCCTGGTAATAATGCCAAATGCACATAAGAGTATTTCCTTGCACATGTGAAACATATTGTTGAGAGACTTGTCATTAATTCTATTGATGTTAATATCAATTTTTAAAAAGATTTTATTTATTTATTTGATAGAGATCACAAATAGGCAGAGAGGCAGGCAGAGGGAGAGGAAGTGAAGCAGGTTCCCTGCTGAGCAGAGAGCCCGATGTGGGGCTCGATCCCAGGACCCTGGTATCATGACCTGAGCCGAAGGCAGAGGCTTTAACCCACTGAGCCATCCAGGCACCCCTGTTAATACCAATTATAATACAGTTTGTATGTTTCATCTCTGATTGGAATAAGGTTGAAGATGTCATATGTGTGGTATGGCTATTGTCCTGTTTTCACATGATTTTTTTTTACTTTTAAAAAGTTAGTCACTGTCACCACAATGGTTGCTGCTTTCTCTTAGAAACTCATTGTACACACACAGTCACCAATATTTACCAAAATATTTTGTGAATCTGTTCACTTTCTTCCTTCACCAACAGCAATGCTCCATGGGCTTTCTCAGACTTTTTCTCAGTATCTTGATATTTTTAGTGGGATCAGTCTAAGGGGAGAGATCTAGAAGTTGTGCTAATTTAGCATCTTGGTCTGGTAGGTATTCCCATCTAATTTACTTATCTTGTTTATTTTCTGGTTTTCCTGCCACAAGATCTTTGAGTACAGGGATTTTTGTCAGTTTTGTTCACTATTGTATCTGTAGGTCCTAGAACAGTGACAATTAGACATTAAGTTTTTAATACTTATTGAAGAAACTTTTTTGAAGAATAATAAGTATTCCTTAAATTTAGAAAGTCTGTCCACTGAAAAAATGCAGCAAGGATCATGCTTCTTGCAGATATTAGATGTTTTCCTTTTGAGGGTGAGAGCAAGACAAGAATGTCAGCTCTCATTGCAACAGAAACCAGTAACATCTCTTTAGAGCAACAACTACCTGGAAAATAAGGCACCAGCCATTATTTATATGCGATAAATTTTTTATATCCATTAAATTGGCAAAGATTTAAAAATATGTAGTATCAAGTGTTGGCAAGGATATGGAGAAGCAAGAACTTATAAGAAGTGCTGATAGGGGTATAAGTTGGTATGGCCATCCTGGAGGGAGATCTGACACTACTCAAAGAAATGAAGCAGGCAGATAAGTCCACAAGTGGGAATGTATGTCCACTGCAGGATTATTTGTGGTAGCGAGGATTAGGAGGTATTAAAAGGTGGCTCAGTAAATTATGGTGTATTCATATGATGGAACACAGAAGTCACAAGTAATGGGTTATCTTCACTCAATTACATGCAAAATGAACAGAAACCAAACACATAATGTTTAGTGAACACATAGGAAATGGTATGTGATTATTGGTACGTTTAGTAATTAAATATTGCCTATATAAGAAAATTATGTCCTAAGTGTAAATAAACTAAGCCACATGCTACTTTTCAAGGAAACTTGTATGTCTAAGGAAATATATATCTAATATATTATAGCAAAAATAAAATGGGAGGGTTTTTAAAATTTTTTGTACAGACAGATAATAGCCATGTGTCATAAACTGGAGGGCATGATAATTAAATTTTATGTACCAGGGGTTTTAAAAAAAAGTAAGAAGATGGGGATAAGGTTGAGAGCTTGGGTCTTAGAGGTATTAGAAGGATTCCCAGAATTTCTGCTCCTGGACTGCTGCATAGGGCTCTATATAGATTGGAAATGGAGACTTCCTAGGATTCAATTACTACAAAGTATTATTTTCGTAATGCTACTAGAGGTTGCAGACAAGGGAGCAGCTAGCCTGCTAGCTGGATGGCATTGTAGCTTTTTTTCATCTGAATTTTACTGCAATGCCACATTCCATTCAATTGTAAGAACTAAAGAAAAACCTTCATATGGAGGTCTTGGGCTGAAAATATCCTGCCCATAGAGATTCATGCCAGGGATGGCACTAGCCACTGGATGTGAAATATTGAGTAAGACAGAATCACGGTCTTTAAAAAGCTCATAGTCTAGTGGGACAAACAGAAACATAAATAGATCATTAAAATGAGATTGTATATGAGATCGTAGATACCAGTTGAAATTGAAGAACAATGTTTGATACTTAAAATTCAAACTTTCCATATCTGTCCTTGAATGATATAAAGTGACTCATTGATACCCATATTCATGATCTTACCCATAGATGAAGGAGCGGAAAATAAACTGTTGGTTCACTTTTTTTTTTTTTTAATTATGTAAAACCAAATGTTTCCAAAATTTTCTAAGAAAAATAGCCTTATACATGATCAGAATGCAGATATAAACAGTATTCACTAAAATAAATTTTAAAAGTTTATATCTCAAATGCACCAGCCTAGGAGGCAAACCCATCACAGTCTTAGCACTTAAACTGTGTAATATGCAAATCATTTTCCCAGATGATTTTTTAATTTGAAGGTATGCAAGTTTAATTAAAAAAAACAGCTCTGTATTGCTCTGTATACTGGTAAAGCTAAACTATTAGAATAAATATTGGGGTAAAAAATTTTAATTTGTTTTTTGTTCTTTAGCATGCCAGTTATTTTCACAGTTAATGACATTTTAAATACAGAATTCAATTTTCTTCAAGTTTTGTTGATAGTATCAATGCTGGATGGGCAGTACTTTCCTCCCCTTTGGCTTTGATTCATGCTGGTGTCTTAAAAGACAATCAGGCCCTTCATCTGCAAGCTGTGGCTCATTTATATTTGTAGGCACTTACCTCTTGCTTGGAAATAGAAAAAAAGCAATGTCACTATCTTTGGAAGATAGGGAAAATTCACACTATCTTTGTCAAGGGTACTGAGTTGTCCCAACCTTGGAAAAACTATATTCAACTAAAAGAAAGAGCCAAGTCTTTGCTTCTAAGATTGTGGTTTGGTAGAATTAGTACTGCAAGGAATAAGCACTTTGTAATAAAAAAAAACTCTGAGAGTTCTGTTTTATATTTAATTTTTAAATACCGTCCTTTGCCTCCTCCACTCTGGGCTGCACACTTGTGCACACTAAGTCACACAACCCTGGAAGGGTAGAGTGGATTTATCATGTAGGGCCTGCTCATCTACCCTAAAAGAATACAGAGGGCACACCTTTCACCACCACTGTGGAGAACTTGTGAAGGGAGCCCCTAGCATCCTGAAGAGTCTATAGTCATTCTCCTTTGTAGTTCAGAAATTACAGTGGGAATTGCTACCGCTGAATTGGACAACTAAATGCAGTGAGGATAACTGAATTCTAGGGCGACAGGGGCCATGTCGTAGCTCTTAATTGTTAAAGACAATATGGGTGTGGTTACCATAATGGCCAATAGAGTCAAAGCAGTATTCAGAATAGTCTTGACTTGCACAGACCTGTGGTATTGTCTAGTTCATCATGGTGTCCCTAGCAGTGAAATAGAAGGACAGGCTTCTAAACTCTTACTTGATCTGTTAAATGAGAGAGTTCTAGGTCAAGTGAATAGCAATCTAACTGAATCATCAAAGCAGAGAGTCAGGAGCCCTCTATCAATTCTTAGGCTTGAGCCAGTTTATAGACCCAGAATCCCATGAATGAAGTGGAGGCCAGGACTCCTTGATGAAGGGCCCTGCTCTGTTGCCTAAGTTGATATTGTTAATCTTTCTTCCAGTCTTCCTAAAGGATCCCATGGCCTTTTACTAGGGTTTGTGTGCATTGAAAAAAGAAAAAAAAAAAAAAAAACAGTCACACTTTTGGGGGCTGCTCTGAACTGACATTAATTCCAGAAGGTGGAAAAATGTCACTGTGGTCTACCAGTCAGAACTGAAGCTTAAGGAGGTAAATGATGAATGGAATTTTAGCCCATGCCCATCTCAGTGGGTTCAGTGGGTTCCCAAACTGCTATTGGGCTGAATGTTTGTGTATTCTCTCCCTGCCCAAATTCATATGTTGGAACCTAATGCCCAGTGTGATGGTATTGGTAGGTGAGGCCTTTTGGGGGGGGGTGCTTAGTTTATAAGAGTGGTCCCCTCATAAATGGGATTAATTCCCTTTTAAAAGAGGGCCCCCGCTGAGCTCCCAAGCTCCTTCTACCATGAGAGGACATTATCAAGAAGTTGCCATCTATGAACAGGACAGTGGGCTTTTGGCAGACATTCAGTCTGTTGGCATCTTGGTCTTGGACTCCCCAGACCTTAGAAATGTGAGAAATACACTTTTGTTGTTTATAAGTCACCAAGCTTATGGTATTATTGCTATAGGAGCTTGAAGGGACTAAGACACAAATCCATCCTGTGGTTATTTCCCTAGTTTTGGAATATATGATTAGAAAAGACATAGTCAGGAACTGATAGAATTCCAATCTGGCCTTTAAAAATATGTATCTTGGTCTTTTTGGACTGCCATTAAAAAAATACCACAGACTGGGTGACTGAAACAACAGATATTAATGTTCTTACAGTTCTGGAGGCTAGATATTTGAGATCAGGGTGCCAGCGTGGTTGGGTTTGTTGAGGGCTCTCTCTGTGGCTTTCAGATGGCCAGCTTCTTGCTGTGTTCCCATGTGACTTTTCCTAAGTGCATTCATTCAGGGAATGAGCAAGCAAGCTCTCTGGTATCTATCTTTTCTTTATACTATTATGAAGGTCCCACCCTTATAATCTAATAAGTCTAACCCTGTTTCCCTCCCAGAGGTCCTATCTTCAAATACCACCACATTTGGGTTAGAACTTCAACATACATTTCAGTTCATAATATTCCATTCCTGGCTCCCTGAAATTCATCCTTCTCACATGAAAAGTGCATTCATTACATCCCCTAAGCCCCAACATCTATATATTTATATATACATATATATGTATAAATTATAAAAAGAGAGAGATTTACCATAAGGGATTAGCTAACCTGATTTTAGAGGCTGAGAAGGCCCAAGATGTGCAGTTAGTAAGCTGGAGACTCAAGAGAGTTGATGGTAAATTTCCAGTCTGAGATGAAAGCCCAAAAGCAGGAGAGCCAATGGTGTAAGTTCTAGTCCAAATATAAAACCAAAGGTGTCCTATTGTGAAGACAGGCAGAGAGCAAGAATTCTCTTACTCAGGCTTTATTAGTCTATTGAGGTCTTCAACAGATAAAAAAGGTCCACCCCACAGTAGGAAGAGCAACCTCCTGTACTTAGTCTTCTGATTCAAATGTGAATCTCAGTCAGAAACATTGTCACAGATACATCCAGAAATTATGTTTAACCAAATACCTTGACAACCCATAATCCAGTCAAATTGACACACAAATTAACCATCACAAAACCACCCTGTGTTAACTTGATGTTCACACACATATCCTTAAACTATACTTAATCTCCAAATAAGCACAATAACAAGACTGCAATTCCTATGTAACTGCAAATGCACCAACTCCTTTCCCAGTAGGGGAGATAAAGTCTTTGAGTGATGTTTACACTTATTCTTGATATTCTGTAACTTAAATCTCTGATGTAAACTTGACAGTACATAAGTACTATGATACATAGTCAATAGATCCTGTAGTACAGTATCACTTATTTGTGTTAAGGAGAGTATAAACGTGTCCACGAAATATCCCTTATCTCAAAAACTAGGGGTGGGGAATGGTACTCAGAACACTGGTTGACCTAGTAAGTTCTAGTTAATGCACTAGAAGAAAATTTTGTAGCATGCTTTTTTTTTTTAATTAATTTTATTTTTTATAAACATATAATATATTTTTATCCCCAGGGGTACAGGTCTGTGAATCACCAGGTTTACACACTTCACAGCACTCACCATAGCACACACCCTTCCCAGTGTCCATAATCCCACCCCCCCTCCCAAACCCCCTCCCCCCATCAACCCTCAGTTTGTTTTGTGAGATTAAGAGTCACTTATGGTTTGTCTCCCTCCCAATTACATCTTGTTTCATTTACTCTTCTCCTACCCCCTCAACCCCCCATGTTGCATCTCCTATCCCTCATATCAGGGAGATCATATGATAGTTGTCTTTCTCCGATTGACTTATTTCGCTAAGCATGATACCCTCTAGTTCCATCCACGTCGTCGCAAATGGCAAGATTTCATTTCTTTTGATGGCTGCATAGTATTCCATTGTGTATATATACCACATCTTCTTTATCCATTCGTCTGTTGATGGACATCTAGGTTCTTTCCATAGTTTGGCTATTGTAGACATTGCTGCTATAAACATTCGGGTGCACATGCCCCTTCAGATCAGTACGTTTGTATCTTTAGGGTAAATACCCAGCAGTGCAATTGCTGGGTCATAGGGTAGTTCTATTTTCAACATTTTGAGGAACCTCCATGCTGTTTTCCAGAGTGGTTGCACCAGCTTGCATTCCCACCAACAGTGTAGGAGGGTTCCCCTTTCTCCGCATCCTCGCCAGCATCTGTCATTTCCTGACTTGTGAATTTTAGCCATTCTGACTGGTGTGAGGTGATATCTCATGGTGGTTTTGATTTGTATTTCCCTGATGCCAAGTGATGTGGAGCACTTTTTTATGTGTCTGTTGGCCATCTGGATGTCTTCTTTGCAGAAATGTCTGTTCATGTCCTCTGCCCATTTCTTGATTGGATTATTTGTTCTTTGGGTGTTGAGTTTGCTAAGTTCTTTATAGATTTTGGACACTAGCCCTTTATCTGATATGTCGTTTGCAAATATCTTCTCCCATTCTGTCAGTTGTCTTTTGGTTTTGTTAACTGTTTCCTTTGCTGTGCAAAAGCTTTTGATCTTGATAAAATCCCAATAGTTCATTTTTGCCCTTGCTTCCCTTGCTTTTGGCGATGTTCCTAGGAAGATGTTGCTGCGGCTGAGGTCGAAGAGGTTGTTGCCTGTGTTCTCCTCAAGGATTTTTTTTTTTTAAAGATTTTATTTATTTATCTGACAGAGAGAAATCACAAGTAGGCAGAGAGGCAGGCAGAGAGAGAGAAGGAAGCAGGCTCCCTGCTGAGCAGAGAGCCTGATGCGGGGCTCGATCCCAGGACCCTGAGATCATGATCTGAGCCGAAGGCAGCGGCTTAACCCACTGAGCCACCCAGGCGCCCCCTCCTCAAGGATTTTGATGGATTCCTTTCTCACATTGAGATCCTTCATCCACTTTGAGTCTATTTTCGTGTGTGGTGTAAGGAAATGATCCAATTTCATTTTTCTGCATGTGGCTGTCCAATTTTCCCAACACCATTTATTGAAGAGGCTGTCTTTTTTCCATTGGACATTCTTTCCTGCTTTGTCGAAGATTAGTTGACCATAGAGTTGAGGGTCTATTTCTGGGCTCTCTATTCTGTTCCATTGATCTATGTGTCTGTTTTTGTGCCAGTACCATGCTGTCTTGATGATGACAGCTTTGTAATAGAGCTTGAAGTCCGGAATTGTGATGCCACCAACTTTGGCTTTCTTTTTCAATATTCCTTTGGCTATTCGAGGTCTTTTCTGGTTCCATATAAATTTTAGGATTATTTGTTCCATTTCTTTGAAAAAAATGGATGGTACTTTGATAGGAATTGCATTAAATGTGTAGGTTGCTTTAGGTAGCATAGACATTTTCACAATATTTATTCTTCCAATCCAGGAGCATGGAACATTTTTCCATTTGTGTCTTCCTCAATTTCTTTCATGAGTACTTTATAGTTTTCTGTGTATAGATTCTTAGTCTCTTTGGTTAGGTTTATTCCTAGTTATCTTATAGTTTTGGGTGCAATTGTAAATGGGATTGACTCCTTAATTTCTCTTTCTTCTGTCTTGTTGTTGGTATAGAGAAATGCAACTGATTTCTGTGCATTGATTTTATATCCTGACACTTTACTGAATTCCTGTACAAGTTCTAGCAGTTTTGGAGTGGAGTCTTTTGGGTTTTCCACATATAGTATCATATCATCTGCAAAGAGTGATAGTTTGACTTCTTCTTTGCTGATTTGGATGCCTTTAATTTCCTTTTGTTGTCTGATTGCTGAGGCTAGGACTTCTAGTACTATGTGGAATAGCATTGGTGATAACGGACATCCCTGCCGTGTTCCTGACCTTAGCGGAAAAGCTTTCAGTTTTTCTCCATTGAGAATGATATTTGTGGTGGGTTTTTCATAGATGGCTTTGATAATATTGAGGTATGTGCCCTCTATCCCTACACTTTGAAGAGTTTTGATCAGGAAGGGATGCTGTACTTTGTCAAATGCTTTTTCAGCATCTATGGAGAGTATCATATGGTTCTTGTTCTTTCTTTTATTAATATGTTGTATCACATTGATTGATTTGCGGATGATGAACCAGCCTTGTAGCCCTGGAATAAATCCCACTTGGTCGTGGTGAATAATCCTTTTAATGTACTGTTGAATCCTATTGGCTAGTATTTTGGCAAGAATTTTTGCATCTGTGTTCATCAAGGATATTGGTCTGTAGTTCTCTTTTTTGATGGGATCCTTGTCTGGTTTTGGGATCAAGGTGATGCTGGCCTCATAAAATGAGTTTGGAAATTTTCCTTCCATTTCTATTTTTTGGAACAGTTTCAGGAGAATAGGAATTAGTAGTTCTTTAAATGTTTGGTAGAATTCCCCTGGGAAGCCATCTGGCCCTGGGCTTTTGTTTGGAGATTTTTGATGACTGTTTCAATCTCCTTACTGCTTATGGGTCTGTTGAGGCTTTCTATTTCTTTTTTTTTTTTTTTTTTTGAGGCTTTCTATTTCTTCCTGGTTCAGTTGTGGTAGTTTATATGTCTCTAGGAATGCATCCATTTCTTCCAGATTGTCAAATTTGTTGGCGTAGAGTTGCTCATAATATGTTCTTGTAATTGTCTGTATTTCTTTGGTGTTCGTTGTGATCTCTCCTCTTTCATTCATGATTTTATTTATTTGGGTCCTCTCTCTTTTCTTTTTGATAAGTCTGGCCAGGGGTTTATCAATCTTCTTAATTCTTTCAAAGAACCAGCTCCTAGTTTCGTTGATTTGTTCTATTGTTTTTTTTGGTTTCTATTTCATTGATTTCTGCTCTGATCTTTATGATTTCTCTTCTCCTGCTGGGTTTAGGGTTTCTTTCTTGTTCTTTCTCCAGCTCCTTTAGGTGTAGGGTTAGGTTGTGTACCTGAGACCTTTCTTGTTTCTTGAGAAAGGCTTGTACCGCTATATATTTTCCTCTCAGGACTGCCTTTGTTGTGTCCCACAGATTTTGAACCATTGTGTTTTCATTATCATTTGTTTCCATGAATTTTTTCAATTCTTCTTTAATTTCCTGGTTGACCCATTCATTCTTTAGAAGGATGCTGTTTAGTCTCCATGTATTTGGGTTCTTTCCAAATTTCCTCTTGTGATTGAGTTCTAGCTTTAGAGCATTGTGGTCTGAAAATATGCAGGGAATGATTCCAATCTTTTGATAACGGTTGAGACCTGATTTAGGACCAAGAATGTGATCTATTCTGGAGAATGTTCCATGTGCACTAGAGAAGAATGTGTATTCTGTTGCTTTGGGATGAAAAGTTCTGAATATATCTGTGATGTCCATCTGGTCCAGTGTGTCATTTAAGGCCTTGATTTCCTTGTTGATATTTTGCTTGGATGATCTGTCCATTTCAGTGAGGGGAGTGTTAAAGTCCCCTACTATTATTGTATTATTGTCGATATGTTTCTTGGATTTTGTTATTAATTGGTTTATATAGTTGGCTGCTCCCACGTTAGGGGCATAGATATTTAAAATTGTTAGATCTTCTTGTTGGACAGTTCCTTTGAGTATGATATAGTGTCCTTCCTCATCTCTTATTATAGTGTTTGGCTTAAAATCTAATTGATCTGATATAAGGATTGCCACTCCTGCTTTCTTCTGATGTCCATTAGCATGGTAAATTCTTTTCCACCCCCTCACTTTAAACCTGGAGGTGTCTTCGGGTTTAAGATGAGTTTCTTGTAGGCAACATATAGATGGGTTTTGTTTTTTTATCCATTCTGATACCCTGTGTCTTTTGATTGGGGCATTTAGCCCATTAACATTCAGGGTAAGTATTGAGAGATATGAATTTAGTGCCATTGTATTGCCTGTAAGGTGACTGTTATTGTATATTGTCTCTGTTTCTTTCTGATCTACTACTTTTAGGGTCTCTCTTTGCTTAGAGGACTCCTTTCAATATTTCCTGTAGAGCTGGTTTGGTGTTTGCAAATTCTTTCAGTTTTTGTTTGTCCTGGAAGCTTTTAATCTCTCCTTCTATTTTCAATGATAGCCTAGCCGGGTATAGTATTCTTGGCTGCATGTTTTTCTCGTTTATTACTCTGAATATATCATGCCAGCTCTTTCTGGCCTGCCAGGTCTCTGTGGATAAGTCTGCTGCCAATCTAATATTTTTACCATTGTACGTTACAGACTTCTTTTCCCGGGCTGCTTTCAGGATCTTCTCTTTGTCACTATGACTTGTCAATTTTACTATTAGGTGATGGGGTGTGGACCTATTCTTATTGATCTTGAGGGGGGTTCTCTGAACCTCCTGGATTTTGATGCTTGTTCCCTTTGCCATATTGGGGAAATTCTCTCCAATAATTCTCTCCAATATACCTTCTGCTCCCCTCTCTGTTTCCTCTTCTTCTGGAATCCCAATTATTCTAATGATGTTTCGTCTTATGGTGTCACTTATCTCTCGAATTCTCCCCTTGTGATCCAGTAGCTGTTTGTCCCTCTTTTGCTCAGCTTCTTTATTCTCTGTCATTTGGTCTTCTATATCGCTAATTCTTTCTTCTGCCTCATTTATCCTAGCCGTCAGAGCCTCCATTTTTGATTGCACCTCATTAATAGCTTTTTTGATTTCAACTTGGTTAGATTTTAGTTCTTTTATTTCTCCAGAAAGGGCTTTTATATCTCCCGAGAGGGTTTCTCTAATATCTTCCATGCCTTTTTCGAGCCCGGCTAGAACCTTGAGAATCGTCATTCTGAACTCTGGATCTGACATATTACCAATGTCTGTATTGATTAGGTCCCTAGCCTTTGGTACTGCCTCTTGTTCTTTTTTTTGTGGTGAATTTTTCCGCCTTGTCATTTTGTCCGGATAAGAGTATATGAAGGAGCAAGTAAAATACTAAAAGGGTGGCAACAACCCCAGGAAAATATGCTTTAGCCAAATCAGAAGAGATCCCAAATCGTGGGGAGGGGAGAAAGGGGATAAATAGAGGTTCAGAAAGAAAGAAAAAAAAATTAAAAAAAGAAAACCAATAAAGAAAAAGTATAAAAAGGAAAAATATATATATATATATTAGATAAACTAGTTAAAAAATGTTAAAAAAGAAAAGGGTGAAAGTTAAAAAAATTTAGCAGAAGAAGAAAAAAAAAATGAAAAAGAAAAGAAAAAAAAATTAATTTAACTGCAAGGCTAAAGAATCATGGGGAGAAAGCCATGAGTTCCGTGCTTTGCTTTCTCCTCCTTTGGAATTCCGCCGCTCTCCTTGGTATTGAAACTACACTCTTTTTTAGGTGAACTTGGTCCTGGCTGGGTTTCTTGCTGATCTTCTGGGGGAGGGGCCTGTTGTAGTGATTCTCAATTGTCTTTGCCCCAGGCGAAGTTGAACCGCCCTTACCCGGGGCCGCGCTGAGTAATCGCTCGGGTTTGCTTTCGGGAGCTTTTGTTCCCTGAGCGCTTTCTGTAGAGTTCTGGAAGACGGGAATGAAGATGGCGGCCTCCCGGTGTCCGGCCCAGAGGAGCCGAGAGCCCGGGGCCCCACTCCTCAGTGGGCCCCCAGAGAACAGCGCCCACTGACTCCCGCCACCCTGGTCTCCAGCCGTGCTCCGAGCTGACCGAGCCTGCGACCGGTTCAAGGTAACCCCGAGCTGAGAGTCACTCCTCAGCTCTGTCTCTGTAGCCGGCTTCCCCGTTCTAATACCTGTGAGCTCTGCGACACTCAGCCACCCCTGATCCTTCTGTGACCCTGCGGGACCTGAGGCCACGCTGACCCCGCGTGGGCTTCACCCCGGTCAAGCCTCTGGAGCGATGTCCCTCAGCAGAACAGACTTTTAAAAGTCCCGATTTTGTGCTCCGTTGCTCCACCGCTCGCAGGGAGCCAGCCCCTCCCCCCGTGGTCTATCTTCCCATCGCTTTGGATTCACTTCTCCGCCAGTCCTACCTTGCAGAAAGTGGTTGATTTTCTGTTTCTAGAGTTGCTGTTCTTCTCTTCGATCTCCCGTTGGATTTGTAGGTGTTTGTAATCTTTAGATAAGCTATCTAGCTGATCTCCCGCTACCTGAAGTAGTCTCAGCCTGCTACTTCTCCGCCATCTTGACTCCTCCTGTAGTATGCTTTCTTTCAGAAGGCACTGCTTGTTGTGAACAAGAGTATGTAAAATATGACAAATTGGAGAAATAGAAAAAAAGAGTGAGGTAAAATGGAGCTAAGGATAAGGTTCTAATTGAAAACATGGCACACCAAAGGAGCAGGGTGTTGAGCATACATTTGTTCCTAAGCTTTCTTTAACAGAATCTGGTTCACAGTTTTCATGAAACAGATATTCTTGGCACTAGGTCAGATGTAATTTTTTGAGTGATGAATGAATTAAAATGAGTTAAATTAGTTATTTGATGGCTTAACTAATTTGATTTAATCTTTCACTTTTTAAATAATTTTTATGATGTTCTGGTAGAGTGAGAAGAAGCCTGGCTTCTGGAGCCAAATTTATTTGGTCCTTGCTCTTTTATTTGTCAGTTGTGTGATTTTAGATGTGTGCTTCACCCTTCTGGGTCTTACTTTTCCCATTTGTGTATAGATGTGGTAATACCTTTCTTATATGAGGTTAAGGTGTATATAAGTCTCCTTATACCATACTTAATCCCCCTTTTCTTTCATCTAGAGAATGTGGTGGTTAGTCATAGTGCAAACAAATTAATTCTCTGTGAAATCCTGTAAGTGGGGCACAGATTGCAAAATTGTTGGATCAGGTAGTATTAACACCAACTGACTTGTGCTGAATACATGCTTAGGACAAAATAACTACTTGTTTACAAATAGACACATTCAAACAAAGATAGGCAATTCCATATGTGTGCATGAGCGCACGAGCACATGCACGCGTGCGTGCGCACACACACACACACACACACACACTCACACAGAGCCAGCCCACTATAGTTTATGTGAAAGTCATTTTTACATATTTGATTCTTCAACATTTTGGCTGACATACCCATTTTCTGAAGTATGAATCTTTAGATACATATGTCTTAGATATTGTAGTCTCAAGAAAGTAACTGCAACCTTGCAATTAGGTGAAGAACATTCTTTCTGTAGTGCATTTGTGTGCTGCAGGCTTCAGAGAGTTCTTCCTTTAGAACTGTTATGAAAACATTTTTGCATGGAGTTGAAAAATTTAACAGGTCATTTATTTAAGAAGTGTTATATGCCTACAAGACCTCAGTCCACTGTATTTTCTCACACCTATCCCTCTACTTTCCTTCACATTTTTATCTAGGTGAAATAGGATTCAAATTAGCATCCCAGAGACATCTGTGGGGTCAAGAAGTCACAAAGGCATTCACATGGTGTTTGAGTGGATGCCCTTGACATAGTAGTGGTGGAATTAAGTGAGTTATATGATTATATGAATAAAATCTCAAGTCTCTTCTAATCCAAGATGGTGGAACCATATGCTTCTGCCATTATCATTGCCTTTCTGCATATCTACCCTTCCCCTTGGCAATAGTTGGCTTAATTTGCTATATCTGAGGAATGGCTCTGATAATTGTTATAGGATGTGTCTATTAGGGTCAACTTGAACACCAAACTACGGTTTGTTGGACTTTAACCACTGATGAAGTATCTTAAATGAAACCTGCTCTGATTATTGTGTGATATTTAGTCTCATGTTTTGGCTTATTTTTCTGTACATTTCAAAACACTATGACATTGATGTATGGCCTCAAAAAGGTAAAAAAGGATATCAGATACTGTGTTGAAGGTATCAGTTTGAAAATACCACAGTATTCCCATATTTTGTAAAAACCAGCAAAAGAGTAAACTATGAAAGAAGTGATTCAAAAAATGTCTTTTAATAAAAGTTTAAAGTCTTCAAAATATATTTGCCCCTGGAGCAAACTTTTTTCATTTAATATTGTGTCTGTTAATTAGTGCTTCAAATTTGCAAATTCTTTATTGGTTTATATCAATGTAATACCCAAAGCTCATCTCATTGCCAGATTTGAATGAAATATGATCCTGTTTATTCTATTAAAATGAAGGCTTGAAATTGTTACCCAAATGCCACAGGAATTCTTGCCATTTTCTCATCAAATTCCTCATCAGATTTTTTGTCAAAGTCACATTGTTTTAGATTTTGTGCCTTGGCATTTAAATGAAATTCAATGTGCCCCACTGGAGGAAACATCTGTAGGGACATATTATGTACAATATCCATTCTAATCAAGCAGGAGTGTACTGAGTGCCTGAATGAGGAGCTTATTCTTGCTTCACTTTCCTCTGATGTGGCTATTGAGAAGATCTATAAGAGAGGGAACATTTATAAAAATTAAACCAGTGGAGCACGGTATTTTAAATGCTGAAATCAAATACTTTTTAAAGGCACAATATCAGTTTCAGTGAATGGATTCCTGCATCTTTCTTTTGATGTAACAGACTATATATATATATATATATATATATATATATATGGCATCTGATCCAGACTGGACAGCTTAGAGAGTAATTAGGTGATGATGATTTTCAAGGTCTGTGTGCCCCAGTAAGCTCGTGTTTACTCAATTTCAACAACCTACCATGTTCCTCAATAGCCTTAGTTCAGACATTCTGTATAACCTTTATGTTTGAATCTGACACAAAACACCTATAACGAGTGCTGTGTCAAAGTGGTCAAGGGAGGGGGCAGTTCCTCTTCTCTCTATAGAGCCACGTGTTAGTGGAAAATTTCCAAAATGGTTCTTGGGAAATGATCAGAACATGTCGCCTAGAACTCCTATAAAATGGGGATAATTATTTAAACTGACCCCATGGGGCTTTAAGGTATCTGGAGATCAAAATAAATTATGTGTGCTAAGCACTTAGACCATGACACATGTTAAGTGCCTACTAAATATTAACTGTTATTGTTATTACCGTCAGAGATGACTTCGTAGAAGAGATAGGAATCAGGCATTCAGGCTTTCACATACCAGTAATCGCTGGCACAATGGTGTGAATGTAGGGAAGCAGAACGTGTACCAAGAGAGGGCCACTAGACCAGTTTAGTTTTTGCTGAAGGCACATAGTTATTGTCAACATCAAGTACACAGCCTATTAATGTATAAGCCACTGAACGACATGCCTGAATACAAAGAGAGCTGTGTAGTTTCATCCTAGACAATGCTCTATTAGGTGTGTTGTACATAAAAGAGATATTTCATTTCTAGGTACTTCAGTGTATAATTAAGTAACTGAAACACTATATCGTAAACAACATGAACCATTCAGCAACCTCCTGTCAAAAGGCACTTAGATTCCTGTTGGAAGACAGAGCTGCTTCTAAAAGAAATAACTCAATCTCCCAGTAAATACCAAAGTGAACCATTCTCTCATCTTTTCACTGCTTTGGTCCCTGCTTACCTTTGCTATAGTTATGACTCGTATTATGGCATGAATATGGAATTATGTCTTTAGAGGTAGGAGGGAGGTCATGTGACACATTATAAAGTGTAAATTGTAATTCTCATTTCTTTCCTGCCTTTTATAGTTTTTTTCAAATCCGGGGCTGATTTTTATTCATTCTGTTCATTCAACTCAAAACACTCTTACATGGTAAAATTGAGACAATGCTGGATTATATAGAATTACATTGGTTTCCTAACTTTAGTACCTAACTTTAGGACCTCTTAATATGTTAATGAACATTTTAAGTCTATAAGAATAAGATGAAGTATCCCTGGATTCTGATACTCATTGGCATGGAACCCCTTTTCTATGTAACATGCCAAAACCTTTGCTTTTTGGAATACCTTTTGGGATAGAATGCTCAGTCTTATGATCTTAGAGTTGATGGGATATTTATTTAACAATGATAGGTGCAAGTATGTTCTAAAAATGAACGATATATTTTAAAATTATATCAATTTAGTGGGAGTATAACTTACATAGCTTGGTTCACCCAAGAAAATATAGCATTTCCACTAGACTTGTGAACTACTGAAAAGTAGGATCACTCATCCTTGGTATGATCACTCATCCTTGATCACAAGGATGATCACTCATCCTTGGAATGATACTCAGTATCATTCATAACAACTCTTTCCACTGGAAATACTCTTTATAGAATGTGGTGGCCAGCAGCCATTTTGTTTTCTTTGCTACATAGAAGCTTGTCTAAGAGAAGAGGAGGAGGAAAAGAGGAAAAGAAGGAAAACGAGGTAGTTGACACTGTTTCAGCTCCTGGATTTAGCTATACCTGAAGCTAGTATACTCCAGACTTTAATTTATATGAACTTATTAAATTTATTTTTTCACTTAAGCTCTGTTTTTTATACTTGAACTGTTTTATTTTTATTTATAACCCAAAGTGTCCTTATATATCAGAATTACAGTCAACAGAGTCCAAATTACAAAATTGGTTAAGCAGAGGCAAGATACAGTAAGCAGTGTGAGGATTCTCCCATGCATGACTAATGTGAGTGTAGCAGGCTGAGAGTTGACACCCCAGTTCTATTCTTTTATTACTGTCATAATCCAAATTATTTTTCCAGGTGACGAAGTGCCCAGTTAAAAAACACAACTCCAGGGGCGCCTGAGCGGCTCAGTGGGTTAAAGCCTCTGCCTTTGGCTCAGGTCATGATCCCAGGGTCCTGGAATCGAGCCCTGCATCGGGCTCTTTGCTCGGCGGGGAGCCTGCTTCCTCCTCTCTCTGCCTGCCTCTCTGCCTACTTGTGATCTCTGTCTGTCAGATAAATAAAATCTTTAAAAAGAAAAAACACAACTCCTTCCTTTGTTGTTTGGGGGTGGAAACATGATGCAGTTCAGGACAATGAGATATAAATACAAGTCTCAGGGTTAGACATTCAGGGAAGTTCCTTAGGTGAGATCCAGGCTCAGCTGGCATGTGCCTTTCACCTTGCCTTTCTCCCTTCCTCCTGTGTGTGCCAGTATCATAGTGTCTGAGACGACACTATGTACCCAAAGCACGTGACAAAACAGTGATACAAGGCATTGTACCAATGACATTATGGCACACCAGCCCAGGATTTTCAACCTTCTGGCCTCTTATTGTGTGGAAGCAAACAGGTCTCTGTTTGCCAGCCTATGTTCAGTTTTCTCTTGTGTGTAGTTCAACCTGCTTTGGAAATGATACAGCAAGGAAGCTACCTAAACTGTTGCTAGTGTGTCTTGGGATCGAAAGCCTACCATGCCTGGGCATTAGAGGAAGGAGGTATAGACAATGTTGGGTTGCTGGAGGTGGTTGATGACTTCTTGCAGTCTTCTGTAAGTCCTCTAAGAAAGTCCTTCAGTCCAAGCCAGTCTTCATAGACATTCTGACCAGAAAGAGGTAATTTTGTGTCCAATGATGCAGTTAGCATAGTGCCGGCCCACTACAAAAATTAGTTGGATGAAAAATGGACATTTAGGGTGAGGAGCACTGAGAACAAACTTTGATGAATTCAAGAATTTAATTGACTCAGCCTCGGGCTTGCAAGTGGAGTGTTTTGATATGTTAGGTTGATTATATAGCTCTATCACAATACTGCTCAATTATATGTCATGATCATTATTGGATCTATTATTTCATACAATTTAAAAAATTCTTTCTGTTGTTTTTGTCCTGTCTTGGTAGTATGATTTTAAAACATTCTATTCATAATGCAGTGGTAAAAAGCATAGGCTCTGAGGGAAATTCCTTGAATTTGAATCCCAGGTTTGCCACTTATCTTGCCATTTGATCTTGGGCAAATTACTAAACCTCTTTTTAAAAAAATTTTTTTTAAATTTATTTTTAAAGATTTTATTTATGTATTTGGCAGACAGAGATCACAAGTAGGCAGAGAGGCCGGCAGAGAGAGAAGAGGAAGCAGGCTCTGCTGAGCAGAGAGCCCAATGCGGGGCTCGATCCCAGGACCCTGAGATCATGACCTGAGCCGAAGGCAGAGGCTCAACCCACTGAGCCACTCAGGTGCTCCAATTACTAAACCTCTTTGTGCCTTAGTTTGTCTGTAAAATGGGGATAATAATTGTACCTGCCTTATGGAGTTGTTATGAGACTTGAAAGTGCTAACACATGTTAAGCGCTTAGCATGTGCCTAACTTTAGGAAGCACTAAGTATCAACTGTTTTTTTTTAGTATTATATCTGAAAAAACCTTTTTGACTTTACTTTGAATTTAAAATGTAAAATTGTATTTTATAGAGTTTCATATTTAGAGTACCTGATGAAGGTGTTTCTTGAGGCTAGGAAAAAAAAAAAATTGTTCTGAGGGCCTAAATTGTCTATATGTCCTGCTTTGGGGATTTATCCCCTCATATGTCCTAGGTAATTTCTCTACAAGGTCTTAGGAAAAGGTGCTAGGTTTCACATAGAGGGAAACACAGAGAGATGGTATTTGTTTCTTTCAGCCTTTGTATTTCAGGGCATGCTAATCAAGTCTGTCTCCTGGATAAAAGAAGCTGGCAGCTTTGGGGTCTGCAGGAAATGCCCCTCCATCTAAGTGGACCTGTGCTTGCCTCTATATGCAAGCAGGTGTGTAAGCATACCTCTGTACGTAGCCACTGGCAGGGTGCACACTGCTGGAAATTCTGACTGGGCTGTCACAAAGGCCCTTTCCAGGTAAGGGCAGCTCTTACCTGAGAAGCACTCTACCCGACAGAAAACCATCTAGATGAGACACACTCCAGGATGGATCAAGGTCAGAGATGGAAAATTACCCTGTTCTCCTATGACCTCTCTTCTGCTGTAGCCCCTTTAGTTTTCTTATTTCTTCCCTCTTAAAGATATATTGAAATCAAATTCAGTTTTTTTCTTTTGTCCTGTGTAGTCAGGGCTGACAGGGGTCCAGATATTTTATATCTCCACTAGGTATTGTCTTTTTTTATCCAATAATAATAATAATAACAAGCCCATCAGGATTAGTTACTAGCACATCCAATCATAGAGCAGTGGTATTGAGAGATTTTTCATGGTGCTTTTATTGCCTATAGTATTGCCCATTTTCTTCCCTATTCATTCAGTTCACACTGTTTAGACATTCCTTTTTGGGTAAAACATCCAAATATATCTTAAATATTGGCCTTTTAAGTATTCAGCTAGTGAGCAAGAATTACTAGTCAGAGTAATATTTATTTGTTTGTTTAGGATTTATTTATTTATTTTTAGTGAGGGGGGAGGGGCAGAGGAAGAGGGAGAGAGAATCTTAAGTAGTCTCTGAGCTAAGCATGGAGCCCAAAGCACGGCTCTATCTCAAGACCCTGTGATCATGACCTGAGCCAAAACCAAGAGTTAGATGCTTAGCCAACTGCACCACCCAGGTCCCCACAGAGTGATATTTAAGTACTAATTAAATACATATACACATTAATATATTTGAATGCATGTGACTGAAATTAGTTTGGTCTTTGACACCCCTTGTGGCACCAGAGATAGTGGCCTGGCTTGTCACAGGGTTAGGTTAGGTTAGGTTTCTAGAATTGTGTCTGCAGACAGAGTAGCTCTTGCCTCTGGGCTGGATACTCGTAATTGACCTAGCTACCAAGGGCTTCATCAGAAGATAACAGATATTTGAGGAAAATGATTTCTTATGTAATTCCTGGATGAATAAAAAGTATCCACTTAGGTAGAAATATTGTAAGGAGGAAAATTCAAATAGGTAAGATTTTTTTTTTATCACAGAGGCGGTGTTAGTTCTTGTTGACTTGTATCAGGTCATGGCTTTGGTAATATGTTACTTATCTCTTTTTGATGAAGATTCTCTGATGTGGATTCTGAAATATTTCCAACCTTGAAGATTAGTAGCTTTAGACTTTGTTTTTCAAGGAAGCACAGGTACTGTTATCTTCTTAGGAATAATTTCTCCATATCAAAAGTATTCCCTACTCTATTGTCTATTACTATAAAAAATAATTTATATAACACCAACTGATGAACATGGGTCAGTGATAAACATGACCATAGATAGCATCTAGGTAGGCTTAAAATCATCTATGTGAAAATCAAGTTATGGCTGGGCTTTACTTCTTTCTTTCCTTTTCTTTCTTTTCTTTCTTTCTTTTTCTTTCTTTCTTTCTCTTTCTTTCTTTCTTCTCTCTCTTTCTTTCAATTTTCCCTTTTACTGGAAACAATTGATAACATTGCTTTGAAAGAAATTAATATAAAGAATTAATTAGCAAAATCTAATATCCAATAAATGTAGTCTGGAAAAAAAATTTCATGGGTGGCTGATCGTAACATTAAATGGAGGTAGAAAGGTAAAGGAACAAATAATGTTGTTGAGTCAGATTTTTCTTCTGCTTTTATTCATACACTCATTGAAAGAGCAATCGAAGGAGAGCCATGAACTAGGAAGACTTAGGTCCTCAGGAGAAACAAATCGGAGGCGTTAGGTAGCATCATAAAATAGCCATTTAGTACATTGACTTCGTGTATTTAAAGATTATGAGATTTTACAGTAGTTGGGTTATAAAATATCAATTTAGAGCAACAGCAAATTTTCTGATATTCATTTCAGTTTATAGGCAATTCCTGTTCTGACACAAATGTATGGGCTTGGGTGACCAGGTTCTCTGGGCCAGTGCTGCATTTGCCTTTGGGGCGGGGGTTTGGGGGATTCTCAATGGCTTTTACCCAGAAAATCAGTGGTCTAAAATTTTCCTCTTTAGTCAAGCCATTTGTATTGTAGGAAGCTTTAAAATAGTCCCATTATTTACTGGAGCTCTCACAGTTTTTTCTTTTATAGCTTCTAGGCCAGCAAGGAGAAGGGGGAATATCAAGGATGCTGAGTTTACACGATCCCACTTTGGGGGGTTTCTGTAGACTCTGAAACTTGTACCTCACTAATTGCGATACCTAAAAATAAAGTGTGACTGAAAGAATATGGCCATTATGAACCACTTGCTATGTTAATATTCAGATGAAGAGTGTTTTTGGTTCATACCTCATTGCAAAATTAGGATTCCCCCCCCTTCCTTAAAGATGTATGCTTATTGAATGTATTTAAATTACTAGCTAATTTTTTTCAGGGGGAAAAAAACCCCTGAGGCAAGTGTAAAACCAGTAGCTACAGAAAGCTGGAGAATCAGATGTCTGCTGGGCAAATTGACAGAACTCATTAATCTTCGAAGCAGTGTGCTACAGACTCTGTCCTTTCATGCACCTGCCCAAGCCGAAAGTAATTACACGATGGCACTATTAATACTGAAGAGCTTGAGTGGGGAGAGGGTTATCTTCTCTTCTTAGTAATTGATTGCCAGCTGATTAGTGGACAACATTTTTCTTGCAGCATAATTGCCTTTGTGCTATTGTAGCCTCTCTGACCTGGGTTTAGGTCATCTCACTGATTTTGAGGCCCTGGCAATAGCATCACTGCCCTGAAAGTAATGAACTGGAACTCAATCACTGCAAATTCCCTAAACAGTAGATGCCTAGTTAAATGTATTTCAATGATATCCTGAATAACAGCAATCATACCAAAGATCACATTTTTTTTTTTCCTTCCAGGAAAACTATAGAGTTCCATTTAGAAAAGTATGTATTTGAGAAGGAATAAAAGGAAATCATGGTATGTGCCTTTTCATCTTTAATGGCTAGTATTGATGCATCATCAGAAACTAGTTCTGTGGCATTTGTGGTATGTTGTTATTAATTCCCTATTTATTTATTCATTCATTTATTTATTTATTTTTAAAAGCTTTTATTTATTTGACAGAGAGAAAATATTATTTATTTGACAGAGAGACTCACAAGTAGGCAGAAAGGCAGGCAGAGAGAGAGGGGAAAGCAGGTTCCCTGCTGAGCAGAGAGCCCGATGTGGGGCTCGATCCCAGGACCCTGGAACCATGACCTGAGCCAAAGGCAGAGGCTTTAACCCACTGAGCCACCCAGGCGCCCCTAATTCTCTATTTATTAAAAAGGGTTCTGCAGCTTTTTAACCCCAACTCAGGCATGGCCTAGGAGAGAGACCACGAGGCTGGCCTGGCAGACCCTTCACCACAGCAACACTGAGCTCACCTGTTTGGCTGCACCCTGTGGTGCAGGCTGTGGGTGTTCCCTGATGGCAGGGTAGGCGGAGGAGGTATTGGGATGGATGGGCACAAATCTGAAGACTCACAGAACGTGTCCGGCACACCTGACTGGCATGGCAGTAAATTGTCCTGTACAGCTTTAAGAGTGGTTATGACACAATGGAGTTCAAGTCCAGGAGAACTGGATGGTAATTGAATACAAAGGTTGCTGGCCTCACCCACAGCCTGCTGGGATGGAGCTTGTTTGAGCTCTGCCTGAATTCTGTCACCTGGGCAGGTGAGAACGCAGAGGGCCAGGAAGAGCCAAGGGTGTTGCCAGAGCGTCTGAGTTGGTTGGCACCCTCTGACGATCCTGGTGCTGGCTTTCTCCAAACCAAGCTGAAACGCTGCTGGAGTCCCTCTGTCCCATTCCGGCCCTGAGGCCCAAACAGAGGCAGAGAATATTGGCTATTCCTATCCTGGTTCGAGGTGGAACAGATTTTTTCCAACTGCAGCGCAATGAACGTGGGCAAGCCCTTCTGAGAATATAAAGCTGCTGGTGAAGACTACCCCTTGGTCTGCCCAGCCAGCCCCTCACTGGCATCAGGGGGAACTAAGTCAGTTCTGTGGGATTTTTAAGGACATTGTAGATAAATGCTGGTGATATTCTTAGCTAACATTTTGGCCTTGGATTTAAGATAGCGGAAAACAAATTCGAGCCCAAGCAGAGAGTTAGATTTTAATGCCATCTTATTGCATGGTAGCCATAAATATCAAATAATGACCTCTTTCCTATCATAAAAATATTTAATTATGTGCCACTATGCCCTGTATAAGGCCAGGCTAAGAAGGGGAAAAGTGAAAAGTATCTGTTTTAAATCTATGAATGTAATAGTTCAGCAAATTGGAAGTGAAGGAGCAGTGTGGGCTTTCCATCTAAATGTCAGTGATTCCAACAGGGTTTCCTTTGGTTCCCATGGGTAACCTTCACATTTATGCAGCTAGAAGTAAAAATATAACAATCTACTGCCTAACTTTAACAGCATTAAGCAGCAAATCTCCAATCTTTTAAAGGTGAAAATGCTACCATATGGAAGAGGATTTAGTAATCATTAAAATGAGTTTTGTGTTCTCAGAGTAGGCGGTCAAGATTTTCCTGATGTGAAAATTGAGATACAAATAGGATCCTTGTAATGCCAACCATCTCCAGTTCTTTAGCCAAATCTTATTATGCAAAAGCTGAGTATACTCAGCAATACTTGCCCATATTTCTAATCAGGATCACTAACCCAGGAAAGCAGCATTACTAATATAGCTAGTCAGTTAGCAGCATTACTAAATCTACATTTCACGTCTTAAAGAGGTACAAGAAAGCTGGGTACGAGAGCACACTACCCTAAACCAATGGGTTTGGTATTGGCTACAAGCAGCTAACTTATTCTCAGCTGTTGTCATTTGTGAGTGCTTACATGTTGATTGTTCTTCAACAGTTTTCAGGAGTTTTATGAGTATTATTAGTCCTAACATAACAGGAACAGCAGTGTTGCAAATTCTAGGCAGGAAAGGTTATGCTGCAAACAGAGTTGACATAATTAAAAAGTGGGAAGGGATAAGACAATAAGTATCATAATTCATTGTGAATTAGTCATTTGACAGCAAGAAAATTCTGAAATACAGAGTGAGTCAGCCATAATGTGAAAAGTACAGCATGTGTATCTTCCACTAATAAGAGATGAAAAAATGTGATTGATGGAAAATATTTGGAGTGTGCAGCTAGAAGATCAAAGTAAATACTAAGTGCACATTAGCTTAATGTAAATTTAGTGGATGGTTAAGAATTTAAAACCTAAAAGCTAAACATTGTGTGCCACTGATGAAGCTTTCATCAAGCCCTGGATGGAACTTATTCCAGTCTGCACAACATCAAAGTGAGTGGTCAGTCCATTGAAGATGGAACTGTAACTGCTGAGGAGAGTTCCCTATTACCCTTGCTGTGATTATCACAAAGAGGGTTATTTAAGAGTAGTTATGTATTCAGTGGACCTTAGTTTAGATGAAATTCATCTGTTTTAAAAAAAGATGGCTCATAAGATGATGCAAACAAGGTTTTAAGCTATGATGGGGCCAACTCAATCTCCTATTTCATGGAAATGATATGAAACTATAGTTGAAACCCCTCATGCTTTTTATGCAGGCTATCCAAGCTTCCTTCAGAATATTGTTGAAGATCTATTATTTAAAAAACTAAGCCAAAAGTCTAAGTTGTACTCACTACTTTTGAAGATTTTTTTTTCCCGCCATATCATTCCTGAGATTAAAAGACATTGAAAAATATGCTACCTATTTAAAAACTTCTTTATCCTGGTAGTGCTCACGGACATTGACTTTTTTCCCATTTTTCACTTAATGATCATCATTCTAATGTCTGGATTGTTTACCAATGACCAAATACTTAATTCCATAACCAGTGGGCTAAGGTTTCATTTACTTTTGATTTAAGAAAGATTATCTGAGAGTCGTTGTTAAAAATGACTAAGTTAAGGCATTTTAAAAAAATTATTTCCCTCAAAATCCACTAATAAAAGCTTTAAGAATGTTATTAGAAAAAGAAACATTACATTAAAAAAAAATGTC
Organism: Lutra lutra; assembly: GCF_902655055.1. NCBI lineage: Eukaryota > Metazoa > Chordata > Mammalia > Carnivora > Mustelidae > Lutra > Lutra lutra. The sequence goes on from NC_062281.1 coordinate 122,679,927, forward strand.
AGCTACAACCGAGCTCTCACATAAATAAGCATACCCACCTAGTGTGGTCTGAATGGGAGATGGTGAGGAGACTGAGAACCCATGAATGCCATCTTGAACCTGGAACAGATCCTGTATTTCCCTAAAATTAAGTATCTTTGACCTGAAAGAATCATATCTAAAGATCATTTTTCACTGGAGATGAAATATGAGGATATGGGTGGGCCAAGAAAAAAGAGGGTAGGAGGTCTGTAGAAATTAGTTTAATATCACAGAACTTCAAGTTAGTATTGAAGGAGCCAACATGTTTACAAACCATCTTACTCTTTATTTTAAAATCATCTATCCTAAAGAGGTGGTACTATAGGTGAAGGAGAGACGGTGCAAGTTGTGGTAAAGGGGATGCTTTATAGTTTAAGGAGCCAGCAGAGTCTGAACCTTGACATTTTAGTTATACAGCAAGCAGACCAACCCTAATGTTTTCATTATAGGCATCACTTTAACATATTCCTTAAAATATTGCTGAAAAGGTGCTATTTTTTCGAAGTGTGTTCAGGTTCAGCAGGAATTCCCTTTGCTTATCCCTAGCCACACTGTTTCCCTAGGCAGTAACAGACTTGTTAAGAGGAGGGTTTGAGAGACGTATCCCATGGAAGCTGCTCGCTACTTTGACTTAACTCTCTTTTCATGCCTTCACACGTTCTTCCATAAATAGCCAGCTACATTTTAAGATGAGTAGTAATCACAGAAGAACTAGCGTGGGCCCACATATGTAAACTGCAGAATAAAAGAGAAAAATAACATAATCTGAGGGCAAGTGAAAAATATACCATAGGAATAATTAAATAGGAAAAGGCAAAAATTTCAAGCTTAAAAAATGCAGGCCACTGATTTCTCTTTGAAAAGAGCTCAAAGACAAAAGTAAAAACTGGTGATATGAAAAGAAAGCTTGCAGTGTTCAGGAAAGAAATGGATGAGAAAGTAAAAACACTGCAAGGATAAGCCATATAAAAATAAAAAAAATGAGCAAACGTGACTGAAAATACAACTCTAGTTATTGAAGTAAAGAATATAAAAATGGGACAGAAAAAATATATTTAATATATAAAATATGTATAATATGTACTGTATAAGATATATTTATATGTTTAAAATATATTTTATATATTTTAAATATATAAAATAATATATAAAATAATGTAGTAGTAGGTAAGTTTCCTGAAATAAATACCTGGCTGTATAGATAAACTGGATTTATTATGTCCTAGAGAATAGTTGATATAAAACTATCCACACAAAGATATATCCTAAAAAACTTCAGGGATAAAGAAAGAATCTTTTTCTGTCAAAGGAGGAAAAATTATAAAACAAAAATGTACACGACATGATATTAGGTTAGTCTCAGTCTTTTGACAGTAACATCCGGTGCCAGAAGGGAGTGGGCAATATCTATAAGTTTGTGAAGGAAATACAAATGCCATCAAGGAATTTTATACCCAACCATCTTATCCTTCAAGCTTAAAGTTAAAGCATTCTTAACATGCAAGAACTCAGGGAACAAAACATTCATGAACACTCACTGAAAAAATATTAGGTGATTGCAGCCAACCAAAACATAGATCAGAATTAAAAACTCCTGAATAAAGAAACCATAGTTAAAAGGACCATTGCTCTTAAGCTTTGAAAAATAAGAAAGAATAACAGAAAAATTCTTGGGAATATTGATTGGAGAACAGAATGCAGATGTTATTAACAATGATATACTAAAATGAATAATATAATCAATAAAATTTGGTGATATGGAGGTCGAACTGGAAGAAGTAGGAATATACTAGTGTCTTCATTTTCATAGTAAGGACAATAGAGACTACCTAATCTTAAGCACAACTTTAAAAAAACTGATTCTAACATTTCAATATTTTTCACAATTTCTTCAGTGAATGGTGCTGGAAAATTGGACAGCTACAAGCAAAAGAATGAACCTGGACCATTTTCTTTCACTGTACCCAAAAATAAACTCACAATGGATTAAAGACCTAAAAGTGAGTCTTAAAACCATAAAATCCTAGAAGAAAACAGGCAGTAATTTTTTGACATTGGATATAGATACATTTTTCTAAATATATCTCCTTAGACAAGGGAAACAAAAACAAAATTAAACTATTGGGACTATACCAAAATAAAAAGCTTCTGTACAGCAAAGGAAACCATCAACAAAATAAAAGAGCAACCTACTGGATGGGAGAAGATATTTGCAAATGATATATCCAATAAGAAGTTAATATCCAGAATATATAAAAAATTTATACAACTCCACACCAGAAAAACCCAAGTAATTTAATTTAAAAATGGACAGAGAACATGAACAAACATTTTTCTGAAGAAGACATACAGATGTCCAACAGATGCCTGAAAAGATGCTCCATATCACTAATCATCAGGGAAGTGCAAATCAAAACCACAATGAGATGTCCTCTTACTCCTATAAGAAAGGCTAAAATAAAAAAGACCAGAGATGACAGGTGCTGGCTAAAAAGGAACCTTTGTGCGCTTTTGGTGGGAATGCAAACTGGTACAGTTTGGAAAACAGTATGGGGGTCGTCAAAAAACTAAAAATAGGAACCCCATAAAATAAGACGGCTTGATTGCCTTCTTATTTATCCTCACACACACATCCAACTGTGTTTTAGTTGTTTTAAACTATGTATACATCCAAAGGACAAAGTTTTGCCAGCTTTGAGAATATTCAAATGAAATTATTTCAGAGGGGGAGTGGGAAAAAGTTAGTTAATTCATAAGGCTATAAACAATTCTCATTTATCAGCCCTTTTGAGAGAGGATGTTGAATTAATACTTTAACTATTATTTCTCTTTACTATTCTAAAGCCCAAATGCAGTGAAACTGATTCCCCCCCCACAGTTATCATGTACCAAGTAATTTCTTTGAAAGAGTTCCATTTCCTAAATAGCAAATACTTATGTTTTGTCTATCTAGTATGGGTATCTCCCAATCTCACTCACTGGAGGAGTATTTCTCTTTCTTTCAAGAGTCCCCCCCCCCCCATTTTAACTAGAGATTGTTTTTACATGGCGCTGTGCCCCTGACAACAGTTAATTTGTCAGTGGGGGTGAGGGAACATGACACATAACCTGTTCAATGATAGTATGTCCTGATCATAGCTAATTTGTCCAGAGTTGAGTACCTGACCCAAGGTGGGCATTAGAGTTCTTTCCTAATTTTTTTTTAACTTGACCTGAGGAAATACATCTCAGATGGCAAAGTGGGATGCTGTGGGGATTGGTAGCTGCCTGCTACCATACTTACCTCATATTTGCCACCATGTGGAAGATTCTGGTCTTTGATGAGTGAGATAAAATTGGCATGAACAAAACAGATGATGATGGAGGTTGGGAATCCTTAACATTGCTTACGTTCCTGGTTGCATACTTTTGAAGTCTGCCTGTACTCTACCCCTGCTTCTGCTGTTTGGTCACTTAACTAATCCTTAGAGTTCTAGAGTCAAATATATATATATATATATATATATATATATATATTCTTATTGACTAGTTTGAACTTGGTTTTTGTTAATTGCATTCAAAAGAGTTCAAAATGAGAGAATAGTCTTTCAGTGCTTAAAATACTAAGACATTTTGCCTCTTTAAAAATTACATGTGTTGTTCTATCACATTCATATTCACAATCTACTGAAAAAGTCAGGGAAGTCCCAGTGACATTACAAGTTTCTAATTAGAAGTGATTTCTGAATCGAAGAAGAAAGAGAACTGAGCAGACGCTGAAGAGCTATGGGGTTGGATGTGTACAGGGTGACTAAGGAAAAGGGGGATACAGAGACAGGTTACTTTCCAGAGAGTGAGTTCTGCTCTCAAATATATCCCTCTCTCTGGAATGTAACATTACATTCACTTAAAACTTTTTTTTGTTATATATATATCAAATCTATACATGTGGCAATAAATAATACAAATATGTCAGTGTCCTATCAGTTCTCTCCCTTCTCAGTAAGTCCCAATCCCAAGAGTCAACCTCTTTAAACTATTTATCTTTTCTTTTGGTGCATCCTTCAAAAGACTAGATGACATATTTCTGTTTCTGTTTCAGGAGTCATGCATTTTTTTGGCGATATCTATTAGCTCTTTGAAACAAAAGATGAGGATCTGGCTCATTTGCACCACCTTTCCTTCCCTAAATAGATGATATTTATATAACATTTAGTTCTTGCTTTGTCTTTGCTACTTTAAATAATATCCTTAAACATTATTTCTTGCTTGTATCTCTTGACTCCCAAATTTTTTTTTTAAGATTTTATTTATTCATTTTACAGACAGAGATCACAAGTAGGCAGAGAGGCAGGCAGAGAGAGAGAGGAGGAAGCAGGCTCCCTGCTGAGCAGAGAGCCCGACGTGGGGCTCGATCCCAGGACCCTGGGACCATGACCCGAGCCGAAGGCAGAGGCTTTAACCCACTGAGCCACCCAGGCGCCCCTTGACTCCCAAATTTTAAGAAGAAATTATTATTATTCCTTCTGGTTCTTTCTCCTCTCTTTCCCCTTTCACACACCATTTTCTGTGAGCTTCACTTATATTTTTGCATTATTAAGACTGGTAACAACATACTCCAGCCTACAATCACAAAAGTATTCCATTCTTTGTGGAATAAGTAGAAAAGTTGAAAAGCAATGAACAGTATTTGTGTGATAATGGCTATTGTTTAATATTGGTTCAGCTAGGGTGTTAAATTTCCTTCTCTAAAGTACTAAGTGGATATAAGAAGTAGTACCTGGGTCACAAGAGGAAAACCTTTCCTTGTAATAATTATAAATGAAATATTTCTTTCTCGAATGCCATCAATTGTTTTAATTCTTGCCTTTGTTTCATATTTGGAAGATTACTAGTTGGCACATATGTATGCTGAATTTTTAACTTATCTTTCTTTTTACTTACAATTTATTTGATTTGCTTTTCCTTTCCCATTTAAATTATACTTTCTCTTCTGTCAAACTCTTTTCTTTCCTTAGGCTACTTTACAGTAGAATCTTCTGTCCTCCTATTTTAAGCTGGATGTGTTAATGTGCTGCCATCATCCTAAGACTTCTTTTGACCTCTCTCCTTGGCTGGACCTGGGGTTTCTGGATCTGCTTTTTTAATATATTCCCTTATTTTTTGGGAGACATATCCTTAAGTAACTTTTTTGAAAAAAAAAAAAAAAGCATATGTGAGAGATTAAATTTCTGGATGCTTATATATCAGCAAGTGTCTTTATTTTTCTTTGAAGCTTGAAAATAGGCTAGTTGAATATAAAATTTAAAGTTGAAAAAAATTTTTCCTCAGAATTTGTTTTCTTATAATTATTCAGGGGATCTTTTCAATCTAAATATTTTCTTTCTTCAATGCCAGAAAATTCTCTTATATCATTGATAATTTTATTTCCTCCCCATTTTCCTCCATCGTTTCTTCTTGGGATTATATTAGTTAAATACTTTAATCACAAAATTGAGTTCTGGCCCTCTTACCTTTTATCTAATATTCTTTTCCTTCTTGTATTTGTAGTGTACTTTCTCAGAGAGTGTTTTCAGTCTTGGAAATTTTTTTTTTTAAAGATTTTATTTATTGATTCAACAGAGAGAGATCACAAGTAGGCAGAGAGGCAGGCAGAGAGAGAGGAAGGAAAGCAGGCTGCTTGCTGAGCAGAGAGCCCGATGTGGGGCTCGATCCCAGGACCCTGGGATCATGACCTGAGCCAAAGGCAGAGGCTTAACCCACTGAGCCACCCAGGCGCCCCCAGTCTTGGAAATTTTAAGCCCTTTGGTGTTTTGGCTGGAGTTCAGTGCCGGGGATTGGGTAGGAGAATTATGATGACTATAGATGTGCCTTGTATAGCTATTCAATTAATACCCCAGTTTCATCCCACTTCTTACTCCCTGCCCTGCCATGCCTTCTGACTCTGAGTCCAGGACTTTCTGTTAGGAAAATTGGCTTTTAACTTTACAGAAGCTTCCTTTTATAATTTTTAAGGCTGAGACTTTCTCTGCTTGCTTTATCCATCTGTCTTTATCTTTATTCTAGGAGTTAGTGGAAGTATGCCACTTATGGGTACCCACTCATCCTTAAGTCTCTTTGCTATTACATATTTATTCTCTTTATCTACTTTTTAATGCTTTAATTCAGTGGAATCTTGGAAAGGATGGGAAGGAAATTCAATTGCCTAATCTGCCATCGTGAACGCAGATTTAACAATTATAATTTTACATAAGTGACTATGAACTGAAAGAAGCTATACAAATGACCTAAAAAGTTCATAATAATTTACATTAGTAGCAAGGAGAGCCCTTTGTATTTGTTTGTTTAGCAAAACTCTTCAGCTTATGGTTTTAATAAGAATGTCTATTTAATTTTTATTTAAACAAAAAAAATTGTTTTATGTTACTGTTAGTCACCATACAGTAAGTACATCATTAGTTTTTGATGTAGTGTTCCATGATTCATTGTTTGTGTATAACACCCAGTGCTCCATGCAATACATACCCGCCTTAATACCCATTACCAGGCTAACCCATTCCCTGCTTCCTCCCTTCTGAAACTCTCAGTTTGTTTCCCATAGTCCATAGTCTCTCATGGTTCATCTCCCCCTCTGATTCCCCCTCTTCATTTTCCCCTTCCTTCTCCTAATGTCCTCCAAGCTATTACTTAGTTTTCACATATAAGTGAAACCATATAATAATTGTTTTTCTCTGCTTGACTTATTTCATTTAGCATAATCCCCTCCAGCTCCATCTATGTCGATGCAAATGGTGGGTATTCATCCTTTCTGATGGCTGAGTAGTATTCCATTGTATATATGGATCATATCCTCTTTATCCATTCACCTATTGAAGGGCATCTTGGCTCCTTCCACAGTTTGGCTATTCTGGACATTGCTTCTATGAACATTGGGGTGCATGTGGCCCTTCTTTTCACTACATCTATATCTTTGGGGTAAATACCCAATAGTGCAACTGCTGGGTCATAGGGTAGCTCTATTTTTAACTTTTTGAGGAACCTCCACACTGTTTTCCAAAGTACCAGCTTGGATTCTACCAACAGTGTAAGAGTGTTCCCCTTTCTCCACATTCTCTCCAACATTTGTTGTTTCTTGCCTTGTCAACTTTTGTCATTCTAATTGGTATAAAGTACTATCTCAATGTGGTTTTGATTTCCTGATGGCTAATGATGTTGAACATTTTTTCATGTGTCTTAGCCAATCATATGTCTTCTTTGGAGAAGTGTCTGTTCATGTCTTCTGCCCATTTTTTGACTTGATTATTTGTTTTTTTGGGTGTTGAGTTTGAGAAGTTCTTTATAGATCTTGGATATCATCCCTTTATCTGTAGTGTTATTTGCAAATATCTTTTCCTAGTCCATGGGTTGCCTCTTTGTTTTGTTGACTGTTTCTTTTGCTGTGCAGAAGCTTTTTATCTTGATGAAGTCCCAAAAGTTCATTATCACTTTTGTTTCCCTTGCCTTTGGGGATGTGTCTTGAAAGAAGTTGCTGTGGCTGATATCGAAGAGGTTACTGCCTATGTTCTCCTCTAGGATTTTGATGGATTCCTGTCTCACATTGAGGTGTTTCATCCATTTAGAGTTTATCTTTGTGTATGATGTAAGAGAATTGTTGAGTTTCATTCTTCTGTTATAGCTGTCCAATTTTCCCAGGACATTTATTGAAGAGACTGTCTTTTTTCCATTGGTTATTTTTTCTTGCTTTGTCAAAGATTAGTTGGCCATAGAGTTGAGGGTCCATATCTGAGCTGTCTGTTCCGTTCCATTGATCTATGTGTCTGTTTTTGTGCTAGTACCATACTCTCTTTGTGATCACAGCTTTGTAAAATAGCTTGAAATCAGGCAACATGATGCCCCCCAGCTTTATTTTTGTCCATCACTACCACGTGGCATTTATTCCTGGGATGCAAGGGTGGTTCAACATTTGCAAATCAATGTGATGGAACATATTAATAAGAGAAGAGAGAACCATATGGTCCTCTAAGTTGATACAGAAAAAGCATTTGACAAAATACAGCATCCTTTCCTGATTAAACTCTTCAGAGTGTAGGGATAGAGGGAACATTCCTCAATTTCATAAAAACCATGAAAAGCCCACAGTGAATATCATTCTCACTGGGAAAGAGCTGAGAGCCTTTCCCTTAATTTCAGGAACATGACAAGGATGCCCACTCTCACCACTATTATTCAACATAGTACTAGAAGCCCAAGAAACAGCAATCAGACAAAAAATTAAGTAAAATATATTCAAATTGGCAAAGAAGAAGTCAAACTCTCTCTCTTTGCAGATGACATGATACTTCATGTGGAAAACTTAAAAGACTCCACCCCAAAATTACTAGATCTCATACAGCAATTCAGTAAATGGCAGGATACAAAATCAATGCACAGAAATCAGTTGCTTTCCTATACACTAACAATGTAACTGTAGAAAGAGAAATTAGGGAATTAATTCCATTTATAAAAGCACCAAAAACCGTAAGATACCTTGGAATAAACCTAACCAAAGAAGTGAAGGATCCGTACTCTAGAAACTACAGAACACTTATGAAAGAAATTGAAAAAGACACAAAAAGATGGAAAATCATTTATGCTCATGGATCAGAAGAATAAACATTGTTAAAATGTCTATGCTGCCCAGAGCAATCTATACTTTCAACACCATCTGGGTCAAAATACCATTAGCAATTTTCAAAGCGCTGAAACAAATCCTAAAATTTGTATGGATTGAATCACCAAGGAAAAAACCCTGAATCGCCAAGGAAATGTTGAAAAAGATAAACATTTTAATTCATATTTCATAAAAGCTTAAGAATGCTATGTATTAGGGATTCCTGAGTGGCTCAGTCAGTCAGCATTAAGTGTCTGCCTTTGGTTCAGGTCATGATCCCATGGTCCTGGGATCAAGTCCCACATTGGGCTCCTTGCTCAGCAGGAAGCCTGCTTCTCCCTCTGCCTGCCATTCCCCCTGCTTGTGTTCTCTCTCTCAAATAAATAAAATCTTAAAAAAAGAATGCTATATATATTAGAATTTCATATTAATCAGATCAAAATAGAAGATATATTTAAAGATATTAATTTCTGTTACACCTTGTTCTAAACTCAGGATATAAAATGAGGTAGATGGATTTGACCCTCAAAGTACTTACTAATTTACTTGCCAACACATATGTGATGATATATATACTTACTTAATAAATTTATAACATATGTAAGAAATGTATACATATTTCCTTGTCATTAAAAATACCAAATCAGCAGAGCAGCCAGGCTCAACATAGTGTTTGTAAAATACAGTATTTGTATAACTGCTATGTAAATTGCAATTAAAATATGTAAGCTAATACTATAAGGAAGGGCAATAGAGGGAGCAAAAGCATAGTCATAGGAAAGCACAAGTTGTTCTAGGCCAGTTTGGCTAGGATGAGCACTGGCTTAGGTAGGAGCTGGGCTGGAAAGTTATCCTCACTTGCTTGATGGTCCAAATGAGGTGGTGTTTGCCAGAGGCCAGGGTGGACATGCTGGGAACAATTAAAATACCTCTCTAGTGTTTTCCCAAAACATCAGTTCTTTTTTAAGGAACAGAAATGTCAGCTCTCAAGTTATATTAAAAAATGTTTGCTGGATTTTGAACTGGACCAGTATCTTTGATGCCAAAGACATTAGTTTCTTAAATTTAACTCCAGAAACAGAAGAAACCAAGTAAGTTACCCTGTAAACTGGTGGGAGTTTGTGATTCTGAGGCTTAATGGTAATTTTGGTTGGTTGTTGTCTTAGTCAGTTTGGGCTGCTATAACAAAAATACCATATATCGGGTGTCTTAAACAACAAACATTTATTTCTCACAGTTCTGGAGGCTGGGAAGTCCAAGGTCATCATGCTGGCAGATTCAGTGTCTACTGAGAGCTCACTTCTTCGTTCATAAACGGCCATTTTCTTGCTATATCCTCACCTGGAGGAGGAGGTGAGGGAGCTCTCTGGGGTCTCTTTTGTAAGGGCGTTAATCCCATTCATGATGGCTCTGCCCTTATGACCTAATCTCCCAAAGGCCCTGCCTCCAAGTATCATCACAGTGGGGATTAGGTTTCATCATAATGAATCTTGGAAGGCCTCAGACATTCAGTCTGTTGTTGCAGTTTATTGGGTAAGTAACTTAAACTCAATTTTGGTTTCCTTTTCTGTAAAATTGGCTAGCAGTATTGATCTGCCTCACAAAAACATTCTGATATTTGTATAGTTTGATGAAGGACAATGTCCAGCTTTCTTCAGCAGCACAAAGGAAATAAGTTTACTTAGACCATGGTACCACTTGCAGTGTGGATTTATTTTATATCTTTTTCCTCTGCCTACAAATGCTGGCCATGTAGTATGCATTGAAATGTGAATGTTCTCATAATGTTCCAACTAGCTAAATGAAGATTTCCCTGAGGACTAGTCCTTTGAAAACAGGGCATCTATTGCTCTTTTGGTGGGAATGGGTAGGAAAGATTCTTGCAGATCCATATTCACTCCATTTATTAAGCAACAAAGAAAAGTCCACCTCAATTTAATCTAACTAAATTTAATTCCTTAAGTTTCTCAGTCACCGAACTTCTCTGCATTTTGCAAACTATTCACTAACTCTTCCTCCTTATAGTTGTCGTGGAAATGAGGAATCTCAAGAGGGCAAATTTAGGTGATTTGAAGAAGGCTTGACATTTTTGGATTAGAATACTCTTTCCTTTCCATTTGACTTCAGGAGTAGACTTTATTACAGGTATAGAGTGGGATTTTGTTGGTTAAATTTTCTCATCCACTCTTAATCTGCTCCAGTGGCATGTGGGCCATGATATGATGGTGATACCCAAAATGGAAGTGAAATACAATTTTTATTATTGGCTCTCATGTGTTCATAACACTCAAGTCCAAGACTTCTCTGCTAAATGAAGTGGTAGCAGGAGTATTTGACCTACAAACCCAAACACAGATTCCCACTCTATAGAATCTAGAGCATTAAGGGTGAAGGTCAAAATCCTCCTGCCTCATGTTGGACTCTCCAGGAAGCAGACTGTATGTTAAAGTTTAGGGTACAGGATGGTTATTAATGAGTGCCCGTGGATCCACACTTGTTGAAGGGAAGGCATGGAAACAGGTGTGGACCAAGGAAGAAGTTGATCTATGATGCAGGCCCAGTGACAGCCTAGGTTGACTCCTTGGGAGTTCTGGAGCTAGAATGGACCTTCAGAGTCTTCCTGAGGTGGGCCAAGATGGCCAGGCTTTTACAGTTCTGTATCAATCCCAGGATGCCCTGGGAAGATGAGTGACCTTAGGAAGGATGGGAATGACTCTCTATGACTAATACAGTCCCCAGAAGAACTGACAGTGATTCCAGCAGTTGGTGTAACAAATCCTTCCTTGAAGGAAGGATCTACCACAGCATCTACCACACCAATCAAACATTCTTACCAACAATCAGCATGCACAGAGCTGCTGTCTGCCTCTTATAGGGTGCTGCACTTACAACCTGGAACTTACACACAGACACATCCCATTGCCTGAGTGCAGGCAGAGAAAAAAAGAAGGGATGGAGCCTGGATCCATCTTTAACTCACCCTAACTATGACCTCTAGTAAAATGTGGCCAATCTATACTCTAATTATGAGCTATTATGAGCACCCTGGGGAGGAGCTTTTAGGGGGTAAACAAATTATCCAGAAGTGTTTAAGCTCTTGTGCGTTCTCCTGAGAATTGGGGCAATATAATAATTAGAGAGAAAAAGGGCACCCTATCTAACAATCTTGCCTGCCCAATCCCTATTAGATTATGACTTTACATACTCTTCATTTGCATGGCACTATTAAAACTGAACATCAATTATTTTGAAAGTTAAAATGACATTTATACACAGTGTATAGGCTTTCCTAAGTATGACATTTCAGAGAATAAATGTTTTAAAGGATGGCCTCCAACGATAGTAAATTTAAGTGGAGGTTACTGTGAACTTCTTGACTGAGGCTTACTTTAGTATTTTTTGATTTTCTTTCTTTTTTTGTTGTTGTTACTTTCTTTTATTTGTTTAACTTTTATACCTTCCAGTTAGTGAATACCCCAGCTCTGGTGCTATAAAAATATGATGTTTCAGTTTTTGGGTAATGAATGTAAGCAGCAAAAATAGAGGCCAAGACCTTCTTTTTTGAAGTTTGCAGTTGTCCTTTGTAGTAGGGATTATTAAGTTTCCATTTAAGTAGACTGCAATAATGGAAAGAGATATTGAAAGAATTTTAAAGCTGTCTTTATATGCATCCGGCCAAATATAGCCTTCAAATAGTACCCCCTGGGATGTGGGCTTCACTGTCTTCAGGCAGAATCTGGCCTATTGAGTGTCCTTAAGAGTTATTGTGCAAAAAAAGCAGAGGCTTTTTTTTTTTTTTTAATGTGCTAGAGCTCTGATATTTGTCTGCACTGGTATTAGTAACCATGAGGTACTTGAAAGCTTTTATTCTTAGCAACTATGAATGATATAATGAAATATCATTATAACATATATATACATACACACATGTATAATATATAATTTAAATATATAATCTATAAATGCCTGCACATATCATTTTTATAATTGTTTAAGAGCTATGACTTGGTCAGGTCGTCCTTTTCTGTCATGATTCAGATGTTGACTCTTGAACGAGTTTGAGAATAACAAACTGAGCTTGTCATTAGTAGATTAGTTGCTGCTACAAAGCCTTGTGTTCAGGATGAGTTCTTTTTTACTTGCCTGAAAAGTGTTTCTCTTGGAGAGCAATTACATCTGATTGACATGTTTTCATGTGCCTGCAGTCCTGGTGCATTTTTTTTCTTTGGAACACTAAACAGGTCTAGATCAAGGACTGTTATTTTATATTTTTGGTCTTGTTGTTTTCTGCTATTAACTAAAATCAGGATACCAGAGAAAAACTTAGACACCTTGTAAAGTACATCTTAAAACAAATTATAAAATATGTATAAAGAGGCATGCATTTTGTTGTGGGGGGTCACTAGACTATAGCTGAGATAGAATTGCTAAAAGTCAATTGAAAGACACAACATACATAGTTGGGTATGTTAATGTAAGAAGCAATTTGTATTTTTTGGAAAAATGTGGTTAATACCTATTCCTCTTAAAGATATCTCAGTATAAGAAGAAAAATGAAGGGGCTGAAAACTTAAGTTCTTGTCTCAGATTTATTGCTCTATTGTGTGTGATTTTGAACAAGCACTTAATGTTTATGGAATTTCTTTGTGAATATGTAAAGAAAACACAAAATGAGGAACCAGATCATTTCTATGTATTCTTCAAATTCTAACACTGTAACTATACGAAGTGTTAGTCATTTCTCTGACATGACCTTCTAACATAGAGCAGTAGAGAAACAAATGTGGATGGAACCTTGTAAATACCTCCAAGTCAACAACTTAAATACAACTCTGGCAAACAGTAGGAACTGCTTCTCCAACTACATTTATCTTTTCACTTCCTTTAGGCTGTAAGGTTCTTGAGGATGGGGACAATGTCTTATGTATGTTCTTACTGATGACTCTTCATCTTCCCATAATATTGACCCTCAAAGGCACTTATAGATGAATAATTGAATGATATCTATTATGAATGTTTACTGATCCCAACAATCCTATCTTTGAGTGATTATATATAAGGACAATTTATTGCATTCAGTCAATATTTCAGAATAAGTAACTTGGATTTTTTTGTGGCTTTGGATGATTCTAGTATTTAGTATTAGATGTCTCAGGCATATCAGTTTTAACATTTTAATTGTGATCTGTAATTAAAAAGACTCTAGACTGAGGGAGGAGTCCATTTACTGGCTTTCTCACTGTTTGGTTAAGTCCTCTGACTTTTCTCTTCCAATCATCTTCAGTATTTCATATTGGGGATTATAAATAGGATGCCAGGTGATTTAAAAGTCAAACACTGAAAACATTGTAATGTTGTCATGGTTTACTCTTAAATGCAAAGTTTTCATGTTTCATGTTTTATGATAAAATTTAATACATATTCTAATAATGAAAAGCCGTCTCTGCACACCTACCAAATGCAATTAAAGGTACATGTTCTATGTCTTCTCTTCTTCAGAGAACTTTCAGTCCACAGATCAAGATAGACACGGAGAGAGAGCTTGAAAAGTCATACCACACTCCCTACAAAGCACTCTGGGAATTCACAGTCAGAACAGCATTGAATATAGTTTCAGATTTTGCCCTCACACTTATTATTTTGACAATGAACACTTTTTTTAAGCCAAAACTATAGACCTTAGCCATGGCGACCCAAGACAGTCTTGTTATAGAAACCTTTTGTGGCTTTAGAGGAAATGACTTTGCCATTACTTTAAGAGATCATAACTGATATACTTATGTATTGGGCACAGTTGCTGCACAGAACTCCAGATGTCAAAGTGAGTTTGTGTTTTGTTTCTATGCTAATATGTCTCTGCAGGGTTAATTTAAGAATACTGACTCCTTTCTCTGTTGCTCAAGTTAACTGTAAGAGTGATTAGCAGATATCTGGATTAATTAATGTTTCAGTGTTTTTGTCACTTTTTAGGGAAAGCAGAAGGTAGCAATGTGGCAGAGTACTGGGAAATTGTGATGAATAGTTTTGACTTCTAAATATAAAAAGTTTACCCTAGTTTGAGTTTTCCAGAGAAAGTTTAAGATTTCCTAGTCATGGTGGTCTTTTATGATAGGATAGATGCCCTACATATCTAATATATTGCATACATTCAATGTGTACTATATACACAAACTATTTAAAAACCCTGAAATAGTAGGGAATAAAAGATAGGAACTACCAGAGAAGCTGGTTTCATGGGGAGACACATTCATTCTCTCAGGGAGCTTACACTGTGTTGGGGGAATTGAACAATTTCCAAGAACTCTAATGATTAAAACTATGAACATGCTAAGGGCTGTAACACAGGAATAAAGTACTGTGGGAAAGCAGAGAGGAAATCCCATGAAGGCAGCAATGACTTTATCATGTTTGCTGCTCTAGTGCCCACTGTCTGGTTCAAAGCACATACTTAATAGATGGTTTGATTTTATGGTTAATTCCTTCTTGGGTTCTACAGTGAATTAAGCTTTAAAGAGTAATTAAGATTTTCTTCATGAAGAATAGACAGTGTTCCAGGAAAAAACCCAGCAAGAGCAAAAGAATGTGTGTGTTTGGGTAGCTGTGTATAATCTGGGGTAGCTAATGTTAGGATGTTCATGACAGGGTTTGGGACAGGCCCCATGGTGAGATGTTGAGCCAGTGGGTATTAGAAAGGGATAGCAACTAGACACTACCTTTAGTGCTTCTTGCTTGTTGGCAATTTCTTACATCATGAAGAGTCCCCTGTATAGATAAGAGCCCTATGACTAATTCACAGACAAGGTCAGTAGTTGATCTTCAACACATTTTTTCATGTGTTTTTAGTCATAATATTTCCCCATTAACTAATTGTCTGTGGATTATATGGCATTGTGCTTGCTTTGCTTTATCAGCACAGTGTTGAACAAATTGGCCAGCATCAAACAAGATGTCAATTTTTGGTTTCTCCTGAAAAGAGCAGAAGATCTGGTAATACTGGGCTCACATTCTAGCTTGACAGCACTCTCCTGGAATGCTCCCCTGCCCCCCAAAACCAGGGCTGCCATCTCCTATTGGCTGCACATTGTCTTTATGCATGCCTGTCCCTTTACCTGTCTACATTGCTCACCTGGGCCCTTTCAGCTTTGGAGTTTAACCTTAGCAGCATGGCCCCTATCTAACCTAGGAGATGCGTATCAATTTACATAAACTTTATAAAAAATGAACATCATTTCTTTGCTTTAAATATCTGGTGGAATTCACTTGTGAAGCCATCAGGTTTGGAAATTTTATTTTTTGGTAGTTTTTTTCATTACTGATTCAATTTTGTTACTGGTAATGGGTTTATTCAGATTTTCTATTTCTTTCTGGTTCAGTTTGGGAAGATTGTATGTTTCTAAGAATTTATCCATTTCTTCTAGGTTGTCCAGTTTGTTGGCGTATAATTTTTCACAGTATTCTCTTATTATTTTTGATATTTCTGTAGTATCAGTTGTTACTTCTCTTTTGTTTCTGATTTTATTTGTTTCAGTTCTCTTATTTTTCTTGATGAGACTGGCTAAGGGTTTGTCAGTTTTATTTATCTTTTCAAAGAACTAGCTCTTCATTTCATTGATTTTTTTTTACTGTTTTTTGTTGTTGTTGTTTCGTTTTGTTTTGTTGTTGTTGGTCTCTGTGTCATTTATTTCTGCTCTGATCTTTATCATTTCCTTTCTTCTACCCATGTTGTATTTTGTTTCTTCTTTTTCTTCCTTTTTTAGGCATAAAGATAGATTTTTTATTTAATTTTTTTGTTTTGTTTTGTTTCTTGAAGTAGGTCTATTTTGCTATATAATTCCCTATTAGAACTGCTTTCACTGTGTTCCAGAAATTTTGGTCCATTGTGTTTTCATTTTCAGTTGTCTTTATGTATTTTTTGATTTCCTGTTTGATTGCTTCATTGACCTATTGGTTGTTTAGTGTCATGTTATCTAGTCTCCATGTGTATATATTTTTTTCTAGGTTTTTTATTGTGTGTGTGTGATTTATTTTTTAGTCTCATACTGTTGTGGTTGGAAGAGACACATGGTATGATTTCAGGTTTCCTAAATTTACTGAGTCTTGTTTTATGTCCTAAAATGTGATCTATTCTGGAGAATATTCCATGTGCACTTGAAAAGAATAGGTATTCTGTTGTTTTGGATAGGCTGCAATGTATGTATCTGTTATGTCTATCTGCTCCAATGTGTCATTAAAAGACATTGTTTCCTTACTGATTTTCTGTCTGGATAATCTATCCATTGATGTAAGTAGAGTGTTTAAGTCCTCTACTGTTATTGTATTACAACCAATTTCTCTATGTCTGTTAATACTTGCTTTGTGTATTTGGGTGTTCTAATGTTGGGTGTGTAGATATTTACAATTGTTATATCTCTTGTTGGATTGATCCCTTTATCTTTATGTAATGCCCTTCTTTGTCTACTGCTACAGTCTTTGTTTTAAAGTCTATCTTGTCTGATATAAATACTGCTACCCCAGCTTTTTTTCACTTCCATTTGCATGGTGAATATTTTTTCATCCCTTCTTTAGGTCTGTGGTGAGTCTCTTGTAGGCAGCATATAGATGGGTCTTGTTTTTTATCCATTCCATCACTCTGTATCTTTTGATTGGAGCATTTTGGCTATTAACCTTTAATTATTAATAGGTATAAACTTATTGCTGTTTAAAAAATTTGTTTTCTGTTTGTTTTTGTAGTTCTTCTTTGTTCCTTTCTTCTCTTCTTCTCTTTCTTTGTGACTGATGAGTATCAATAGTGGGTTTTTCTTTTCTTTTGCTTTATTTCTCTTTATTTATTTTTTGTGTATCTGTCATAGGTTTTGGATTTGTAGTTACCATGAAGTTCATATATATCATCTTAAGTAAATAGCAGTCCATATTAATTTGATGGTCATTTAAGTCGAAACACTTTCTATTCTTTCATTTTTTCCCCCTTCTCTTCCGTTTTAACACTCTCCTCCACATTTCATGTATATGTTGTCATATTTTACATCTTTTTATCCATAACTTCCTTGTGCCTAATTATGACAAATTCTTTTCCATTTAAATAAGTCCCTTTAACATCTTTCGTAATGCTGGTTTAATGGTGACAATTTCTTTCATCTTTTGTTTGTCTGGGAAACTCCTTATTTCCCCTTCAAATCTGAATGACAACCTTCCTGGGTAAAATAATGTAGCTTTGTTCTTTCAGCACTTTGAATGTATCATGCCACTCTATTCTGGCTTGCAAAGTTTCTGTGAAAAATCAGCTGAAAGTCGTATAGGTTCTCTCTTGTAGGTAACTTTTTGTTTCTTTCTTGCTGCTTTCAGGAATCTGTCTTTATCATCAACCTTTGACATTTTGATTATTATTTGCTAGTGGTGTGCACCTCTATAGGTTCATTTTGTTTGGCACTCTCTGTGCTTCTTGGACTTGGCTGTATTTTTCTCTCCCTAGGTTAGGGAGGTTTTCAGTTATTTATTCAAATAAGTTTTCTATTGCTCTCTGTCTTCTTTTGGGACCACTATAATACAAATGTTTGCTTGATGTTGTCCAAGAGATCTCTTAATCTATCATCATTTTAAAAAATTATTTTCTCTTTTTGCTGTTCAGCTTGTGTGCTTTCCATTACTCTGTCTTTAAGATTGCTGACACATTCTTCTGCATCCTCTAATCTACTGTTGATTCCTTCTAGTGTGTTTTTTTTTAATTTTTTAAGACCTTTTTTAATTTATTTGATAGACAGAGATCACAAGTAGGCAGAGAGGCATGCAGAGAGAGAGAGGGAGGGAAGCAGGCTCCACCAAGCAGAGAGCCCGATGCGGGGCTCGATCCTAGAACCCTGGGATCATGACCCGAGCCGAAGGCAGAGGCTTTATAACCCACTGAGCCACCCAGGCACCCCTAGTGTGTTTTTAAAATTTCAGTTATTATATTCTTCAGCTCTGATTGGTTCTTTTTAGTATTTTCTGTCTCTTTATTGAAGGTCTCACTTTTTCCATTCTTTTCTCCAGCTCTTTGAATATCTTTCTTCATTATTTTCAATCATCAGGGATGTTGTTTAGCTCTTGTCATTGCATTCTTTTATTTTGTTTTTCCTTGTCCTTTCTTTTGGAACACATTCCCCTGTCTCCTCATTTTGTTCGACTTTCTGTGTTTGTTTCTATGGATTAGGCAAATGGCTATTTCTAATGTTGAAGGAGTGGTCCTGTGTATGGTTACCCCATCTAGACTTTATCGTTGGTGACTTTTTCTGGCTGGCTGGAATAGTGGCTGTATATACTAGTTACTCTTTTATTTATTTATTTGTTTGTTTGTTTGTTTATTTAAAGATTTTTTAATTTATTTATTTGACAGACAGAGATCATAAGTAGGCAGAGAGGCAGGCAGAGAGAGGAGGAAGCAGGCTCCTTGCTGAGCAGAGAGCCTGATGAAGGGCTCTATCCCAGGATGCTGGCATCATGACCTGAGCCAAAGGCAGAGACTTTAACCCACTGAGCCACCCAGGTGCCCCTAGTTACTCTTTTAAACCATGGCTTTTTACAGAGAGAATTAAAAAAAAAACAAAACACAATATAATAAAAGAAAAAAGCAAATAAAGAAGAAAGAAAAAAGATAAAGGAAGAGAAAAAAAGAGAAGAAAAAAAGAATAGGAGAAAAAAAGAACAAAACCAAAATAAAGAATAGACATAAAACAAGAGAAGACAAATTTTAAAAAGTAAAAATAAAATAAAACAAAACAGTAAGAATTAAAAGAAAAAACAAAAAAAACACAAAATCACAGCTTGTTTTCTGTGCCCCACTACCATAGGGTGGCTGGTGTGGGCTTAGGGACCCTGAGCTTGCTGAGGTCGCAGGCCTTTTGTGACCATCTGACCTGTTTGCCATGGTGTCTGAGTCCTGCTCCAGTCTAGGCTTCCAAGGTTGGATGGGAATGTAAACTGTGTCATTCTCTAGTCCCTCTGACCTGGAGAGCCTTCCCACAGCTCCTCTGCCAACTGGCAGAGTACTAGTGTTGTTTCTTTTATATGCTAGTTGCTCTTTTAAACTGTGGCTTTTCTTCTGTGCTCAAAGACAGAGAGATCTGTTCCTGTTCCCTCAATACCCTCCTACCTCCCTGCCATTCACAATGTTGGGGATGGGGCTTCCCTTTGTTACTCTGTCTCTGTCTGTCTCTCTTGCTGTTGTTCTCTCCCATTTGCTCTGTCTTTGGTTGTTCAGTAGCTGTTCAGTCAGCCCTCAGTTCTTCAGGAGCAATTATTCCATTAATAGGTGTGATTTGGTTTATTCCATGGAGGAGGTGAGTTCAGAGTCTTTGTACACCACCATCCTGAACTGGAACCCCCAAGATATCATCCCTTTGAATTAATGGGTTCTCTACAAGTATTTTCCTTAACTTATTGTTTATCTTTTAATCCTACTCTTTACTTTTCTGGCACAGTTTTTATTCTTTATATAGTCTATCCTTTTCCTTTGTTCTAGTTTTAGTTTTCTTTCTTTATTTTTTAAACAATTATTTTCATTTATAAAAGTCTTCCTTTTATAAATGTCTTTTTCCTCCCCTTCCCACTCCTTCTCTGTCTTCCAATTGACTTTCAGTTTAGGAATTCCTCCTTTCACTATAGGCTAAGATAAATTAAATTTTATATACCTCTTATAGATAAGATATGATTATTTTTGGTTGAAATTTTACTTTTCCTCTGCTATGTCATGCAGGTCTACTCAAATACTGAATGTGCATGTGTAATGGGATGTATTTTTAGTTGTCTCCTTTTTCCTACTGATCTCCCTTTTCTTATATCTGTCAATAAGTTCTAATTACTTTAGTTTTGTGGTTTTGTGCTTTAGTGTTTTGTTAAAATTAATCTCTCCTTTAAAACAATTATTACTTTTCTATTTATACTTTCAAATCCATTTTAGAATCAGTTAGTTAAGTTCCAGAAAAAAAATCCATTGGGATTGGAATTAAAATTTTAATAAATGCACTTAACATTTTGAGAAAAACTTTTGTTTTATAAAAATTAAGGTTTTCCACTTAGGAACACGTTAGACCTCTTCTTTTATTCTGTTTTTCCCTTTTATATCTCTCAATAAATTATTGCATTTATTGTCATATAACACATTATTTCCCCTTAATTTAAATTTTGCTTTGTGATTATAAATGGGCTCTCTTTTTGGTTTACAGTTTTTCTATTGTTATTGTTATTTGGCATATGAGAATATTTATCGCTTGTCTGGATGTTATAACAACCTTTAATTAATTCTAATAGCTTTTCATTTTATTTCTTTCTATTTTTATGCTCTAAAAGCAAGTCAACTATATATAATCACATTTTGTTTCTTTCTTTCTAACATTTATAATTTTGTGTTTTATGTCTTAAGAACTTTTGAAATGCTGTTAAATAATGTGTGTATCTTTTAGCCAATTGCTTGCATATAAGAACCCAATGCATGTCAGATAATGTCATTATTATATTAATATTAAATAATAATAGCAATTTTACATATCTGTATTTTAATCATATCTTAATGAGATTTATTCTATTATTTACCACTGTCAAATAAAATGTTAGCTGATGGCTTGAATTAGATATCTTAAAAATATGTTAAGAAGATAGACTACTATTAAGATGATTATCTTTTAAAATTTATTTGGTTTGAATTTAAATCTATTGATTATAATATCAGTATTGCTATTATATATCAATAGATTTCCCAATTTTATTTATTTATTTTTAAAGATTTTATTTATTTGACAGACAGAGTACACAAGTAGGCAGAGAGGGGGAAGCAGGCTCCCTCCTGAGCAGAGAGCCCAATGCGGGGCTTGATCCCAGGACCCTGAGATCATGATCTGAGCCAAAGGCAGAGGCTTAACCCACTGAGCCACCCAGGTGCCCCTAGATTTCCTAATTTTAGACTATTCATAGATTCTGATAATAAACACCTTAACTATATTATTAAATTCTATTTGCTAGCATTTTATTTAGGTTTTAAAATGTGTTTATTAAGTGATATTCAGCTGTATTTTTCCCCCTGGAATTTATTAAAAATGTAAAAATTAGGGTATGTTTCTTCTTAGAATGATTTGAATTACTTTTAATCTTTTTCTGTGCCCTAAAATAGGTTATATAACTTGGCAAAGATCTGTTTCTTGAAAGTTTGAAGGAATTTACTGGTAAATCTCTCATGACCCTGAGTTCCTTCTCTAGAGGCTTAGACATGGCTTTTGGATAACTTTCTCAACTTGTTTTAATTTTTAACCTGTTGGGTTAATTTTGATATATTTTACTTCACACAAAGCATTAAATTCCATGATGTTTTAAAATTTATTAGTATACAACCACATTAGACTCTAAATCTTCTCTATCTGCTATATTCCACTTCTTATTTTAAAATTTTGTGACGTTTTTACCCTTTTCCCTTGATTATATTTTCAGTTGCATAAATTCTCTGAATTTTTCACCCTGTTTTTTGTGTATAATTGTTTTTATAAGCCATTTTTGAATTAATTTCTTTTTTAAACAATGATTTCCTATGACTCTATTGAAATGAATCAAAATGACACTAATGTGTCAAGATTTCACTAGTTTCAGAATCTTGCCTAATATCCACATATACTGGTTATTTTAGAATGAAATCAGCTTATTCCTTTTAGTACTGCCTTGATATTTCTGAATTGGCAATTTCAGCACATGCCCACAAACGTAACCCAATCAGATCTTTATAACACCATTAGCCTGTAATTCTCTAGTTCTTACGACTAATGTGTAAGCCAGACCTCATAAAACTCTGTATTTTAATTCATCTTAAGACATCTTCCCTAACAAGCATTTGGTATGCCTTAAGATATCTTTCCTAATAAGCATGTGCATTTAGATGCTATTCTCATTCTTTAAGAAGCAATGAGTGCAGCAGTTAATTAACTTATTATAATGTCATAAATCCCAGCTCTAGCTATGGTCATTGACTCCTCCCCCACCTTTACCGAGAACATTTTCATTTATGATGAATTATCCCTTGGGTGCTCAATGCAAAGGTGGTTGACCATGCAGAACTCAGGGTCAGACACAATAACACCATCTATACTGCTGGGTAATGACAAACCTTCTACTCCCACCACTTACCTTTCTGTGCTTGGGTGCCTTTATGCTTCACTGAAATCAACACACACTGATGACAGGATGAGGGGCTTCTCTCCTCCAGATTTCAATTCTCTGGAAAGTAATCTTCAGGATGATTTGCATGTGGGTAGATGTATGGGGTTAGATTCCTTGTTTTATATGGTAATTAAACTATTTGAATACAACAGTAAGGGCTAGTAACTCCACAGGTTTTTTGTTTGTTTGGTTGGTTTTTTTGAGGTGCTTTTTCATTGAGCAAATACAGTTAAGAGCTGTTCTGTGTGCCTTTTAAAATTTTAATTTTTCTCCTTCACCTTGCCTCTAAATACTTGCTTTTGCTAAATGATGGCTACTGACAGAAGTTTGGACTGCTATAGAGTTTCCTGTTTTTGTGATTCTACCTATAAAATTGCCCATTTAAACATATGGTTCATTTAATTAATTTTCAATAACCTAAAGTTTTGAGGATACCCATTCGTTATGGGTTGAATTGTGTCCCATCAGAAAAATATGTTTAAATCCTGACTCCCAATAATTCAGAATGTGACCTTATTTAGAAATAGGGTTGTTATCACAATTATTTTCTTCCTATTTGGTAATTTCCTCATTCCTTGGTGGCTAATTACATCAGGGTTAGCAAGGATTCCTTAAAGGGAATTGTCTAGAATCTTTAGATATTATTTTGATGTGTTAAATATACTGTTACCTGTTCCTTTGTATCAAAATAGATATTAAATTTTTTATCAATCAGAATATCTTTGGGGGGCACCTGGGTGGCTCAGTGGATTAGGCCGCTGCCTTCGGCTCAGGTCATGATCTCAGGGTCCTGGGATCGAGTCCCGTGTCGGGCTCTCTGCTCAGCAGGTGCCTGCTTCCCTCTCTCTCTCTCTCTCTCTGCCTGCCTCTCCGTCTACTTGTGATCTCTCTCTGTCAAATAAATAAATAAAATCTTAAAAAAAAAAAAAGAAAAAAAAAGAAATAGGGTTGTTGTAGATGTAATTCATTAAGATGAGGTCATACTGTTATAGGGTGGGCCCTTAATCCACTGAGACTTGTGTTTTTATGAGAAGATGATGTGAAGACATGGGGGAAATGCCATGTGAAAATGGAGGCAGAGATTGGAGTAATGTGTCTGTAAGGCAAGGGATACCATGGATTTCTGGCAACCACCAGAAGCTAGGAGAGAACCTTGGAACAGGTTCTCCTTCAGAGCCTCTAGAAGGAACCAACCTTGCTGAAACCCTGATCTTAGACGTCCAGCCTCCAGAACTCTGAGAGAATAAATTTCTGTTTTAAACAACTCTGTGGTAATTTGTTATAGCAGCCCTGGGAGACTAATATACCATCCAAAGCACATGCCAAAGGAATGCATCTCAATACTGAATTAATCACTTCACTGGTTACAGGTTGTATAGCCCTCTGTAAACATTAGTTCTTCATTCCTAAAATTAGGATACTGTTTATACTTTGGAGTAGAGAGATAACTTTGTAATGTGCTTAATGGAAGGCAACCATTTGATTGCTTTTTCCCACCACTCAATTTTCAAGGCCTCTTGAAAATTGATCCTAAAATAATGGAGAAAAAGTTGCCCCCCAAGTTCTCTTCTATACCAAAAGAGCTCTTACTTAGAATTTTAACAAGTTATGATATAAATAAGTATAATCTGGTTTAACTGTCTAACTACTCACATGAGTAGGGCAGACGTTACTATTATCCTCGTTTTAAAGATGAGGCAACTGAAGCTTTTAGTATTAAGACATTAAATAATTTACTCATTCAGGGTTACAGTGTTGAGTGGTGACCCAGGATTCAAACACTTGATTTCCAGTCCCAGACATTGCAACTCCATCGTACCCATCATTATAGAATGCTTAAAGTGGCATTTAAGATCATTATCTTTTAGCAACAAATAACTGATTTTTCAGTTATTCATACTTCATGTCTTTATTATCAAGCGTTTAATATATTTTAGCAGAATCATTATTTTTGTGTTCTTTGGTTTGTTATTTTTCTAAATCAATCATATTTTCCTTCTAAAAATTCATTAATAAAAAATTCATAATATAAACATTTATTGAACATCTGCTATGTTCCCAACATTATTCTAGTCACTAAGGATATGGTAGTGAACTATAAGTGCCTTTTTATTATGTAAATATTGTTAATAATAATAAAACAGGTGTTATGTATACCATCTCATTTAAAAATAAGTTAAGATTCTCTAAATAGAATCTTTTCTCTAAAAGAAAGCAAACTTTCTTTTCTGCTTCCAAGACACTCATTTTCCCGGCTTATGATTCATATTTTTTAAATTTGAGAAATATGTTTTTGTGATCTCTTGCCCACTCTTTATATTTCACCTATGCCATTAGAACTTTTGGTCTTCTTCTGTATGTGAGGTGCAAAAGAGCCAGGACAGATTCCATTTAAGGCTTAAATTTACCTTGTCGCTAAATAGATTCTGATTGGTGCCTGAAGAGGTGATTTTTAATGCTCTCTGACAAATCTGATCTCCTCATTTTCTGACTACAGTCTACAACTATTATAGTTTTTTACAGTCATTGTTTAATTGTGACTGTTTATTTCCCAAAGTGATCCCTGACCTCAATTACACCCTAATTTGGACTGCCTGCTGCTTTCTTTACTGTGTCTTTACAATGCCTTAAAATGTCTTTACAAAGCCTTATAGACTTTAGTGACTACTCTTCTTCATTCAGTACTCTTCCCAGGTTTCAGTTGGACCTGTAATTTCATAACCATGATTATTATTCTGAAAGTTGAATTCTATTTTCTTGCAAGCTTCTTGTAATACTATGCAGGCATTTAGGAACAATCAAGTAAATTGCCCCCAAGTGTTCCCAGCCAGGGTGAAAATGACCATCAAAGATAGGTTTAGATATTTATGACCTAACAGAGAGAATCAGAAACACAGAAACAAAGAGAAAGATGAAGTAAATCTCATGTGGTAAGTAAAGTTACCAAAAAATTAACTTCTTTAAAAAAAATATGTATTTTTTCTGATTGTAGAAATAATACAGGCACATTGTAAAAAATAGGCGATACAGAGGTGTGTGTGTGTGTGTGTGTGTATGTACACACACACACACACGCACACACACACACACTAAGGAAATAAAAATTTTCTATAATCACACTATCCAGAAATAACCATTGTTAACATTTTGGTATATATCCTTCCAGAATCTTTTCTATGCATATATTACCTAAAACAAAATAGAATGAAACGAAAATGAGATCATGCTCTGCATATTTTGTAGCCTCTTTTTCCCCCTTAATATAGTGTGTATATTTTCCCATATCAATAAATAAAGATCATTATCATCATTTTTAGTGGTTACATTTTATGAGCGGGTCATCATTCATTTAATTTTCAAACCCATTTAGTGGTCATTTATGTTACTTAGAATTTCAAATATTGTAATAAATTTTGTGATAAACATTCCTGAATAAATGTCTTTACAAACTTGTCTATTTAATCCCAAGAATAAATGTTTGAAAGTATAATAGCTGTGTCTAAGGGACCCTCCTCCTTTCTCCATTGCCATTTCTTATAAGATTAAGTCCTAATTTCTTAGCATGTTTACAAGATCTTGCATAACCTGGTCTTAGCCTATTACTCTTCTAGAGTTATATCATTACCCCAAAATGTACACTATACTGATTCACAGTTTTGTCAAAAGCTAATGCACTTCTACATTTTTGTTCTTATTTCTACTGTTCTGTTGAAAATGTTTGTCTCCTGTTTTATTTTCCTCTTCTATTAAATTTCTAATTATCCTAACTCCAGTGTTAGTTTTTCTCTGTGTCTTCTTTTAATTCCTCATAAATAAAATTACTTTCCCTTCATCTGTGCTTCCATACACTTATAATTTTTGAACTGTAAGGTTTCTTGAAGGTCTTTCCCTCTTATCAATCATCAAATACTTAGTAAGCATCTACTAAGTGCCAGGCTTTGTGTTAGATGAGCAAAACAGGCTCATCTAACTTATCTTATGCAGATTATATTCTTGTATATTTTAGTAATATTTTCATTGCAAAGTTGCCTCTGAAGTTAAGTAAACTCGAAGCAACCATATGGAACAAAGAATTCGTTAGCTAAATTATGATCCATTGACATGACACAGTGTAATTTTTAATATCTACCACGAGGTGGCATGGACAGTGGAAGTTCGCATGCCCCTGGTTTGGGCCACGGTTAAAAATCACAAACAAGTATGAGCACAGGGTGTTATACGTAACTAATGAATCATGGAACACTACATCAAAAACTAATGATGTACTATACAGTGGCTAACTGAACATAACTTTAAAAAGATATACAATTTAAATATACTGTTCCTTGTATGTCAATTACATATCAATAAAACTGCTAAAAAGTTCACAAAGGGTAGCTTTCATCTCACTGGTCAATAATAATAAATTATCAGTTGCTATTAGAGTGTGTGTTGAGAATGTGAGGTACGCTCTGCTTAGTGGTTTATTATGGGTCTGGGAGCAAAGCTATTTACCATATTCAGGCTTGGGGGACATGTCTGTTGCAGTTCTTAGTGTTTGGAGACCCAAGAGGGAATGAGATCAGTTGGGGAGAGTTGATGATGATAAGAAAAGGGCTAGGTGGGGAGAACTTCAGAGCCTTGAGTATTGTGCAAAGTGCCCTGAATTTTTCCAATAGGTCAGGCCCGTCTTAATATTCTCTTCTATCTTTTTCATAGGCCATTGTTTCTCAGCATCTTCCTTAACATCCTCCATTAAGCGTAAGGAGTTAGGCTCTTCTGTTGTCACTTCTGTCATGTTGCCCTACTTGATGGTGACATGTCCCACATTCTAGACTCTCCTTTTCTTGCTGGCCTTTCAGTCTCTCTGCTGGGCTACTAATAATCTAGGTTATGTGGGTATGGGATGCATATTAATTGGTCTTTTCTCGATATTATGAGCAATGTTGTTAAGAACATTCATGAATCTACAAAATTTTATGTTTATTTCCTTAAGTCCAAAAAGATGCCTGTGGGCAGGATGACTATACTTCCTGGCTTGCTGGTGACAGTCCTGGGAGAAGCCTATTGTCCTGGAATACCCTCTTTGTTATCCTGCCATAGAAATTTTACTTGCCCACAGTGTAAATTTTTGATGGTAAGAACCGGAGGTATTTGTGAGGATGGAGCCTTTTCATACTGGCTCAAATAGCACAATAGAACAGAACTTTTTCAACACAATCTTTAAGTCAAAAGAAATAGTAAAATAATTGGCATGAGCTGGGAATTAGGCTTTTATTCCAGAGTGGGGGAGGGGAGCTGTGGAACAGGAGGGGTATAAAATATTTTTAATATGGAAATACATCTTATTAAAACAGTATATTTAATCATTTGAATTAAATCGTATTGTGTTATAATGGCATGTAACTACTTTGTCCTTTGGAGAAATACTCACTATTGATTCAAGATTATTGAAAAAAAGACTAGGAAGCTCATGAATGTTTTTAACATTCCTTGTCACATATTAGCATAAAATAATAATTACCAAATTATGTGATGTTCTCAGGAACAACTCTTAAGAGCCTTGGAATCAAAATAACTCCATCAGTATCAGTAGATTCAATGTGTGGCTTAGCTTTAATTGCACTTAGGAGATCCTATTTGTTTTTAGCATTTGAAAGCAAGTCTAAATTGTGTCCAGTGGGGGCACTTAGAGTAGCAGGCTTTGGCACCTGCCTCAGGTAAGGAAAGTTTGTGTTTATTTCATTAGTGCTTGATGCTTTGACAGACTATAGCTTTCCACTTACTGCAAGAAGAGCTGCCAGCCATCCCTGCCGGGAGAAGCTAGTATGGGACTAGCAATGAACTTTTGAAAGAAGTTATTATGCCTTATATGGTTGATCTCCCATGCAAATAAAAGAAGCATTTCATACTGTAGCTAAATGGAATTGGTACTTCATCCAGTGTAAATGTATGCCAGCATGCTTTCTGGCTTTTATCAAATACTGCATCTCCCTCCGAAGTAGCTTCCAAGTTCTTCCGTCTATAGGGCCACTGCAAGGCAGGGCAGGAGTAATGCAGACTCATGGGTCTGTATAAAAATAAAAAGGAATCAATCAGAACAGCACATGTTTACCGGTAATACCAGAATACAGATTCAAGGGAGCCAACCGCCAAGATTCTGGAGGTCTAAGATGGGGGCTACTTTTTTTTTTTTTTTAACAAGTGGAGTCATTCTGATGCAGAGTTAGCAACTTATTATAAGAAATACCCTTCTACTTTCCACCCAGTACTGAACCAAGACTCATGATAAATGAAAAGAAATAATAGATATGATCTCTACCCTTAAAGAAGCTTAGGAATGCAAATATCTCCCAAACACTAACAGCTAATATTTATTGTGCTATTTCTAGAACACATCAGGCGAGCTCTGGATCAGAGCTTTTGCACTTGCCATTTCCTCCTCACAGATGAGTCTTCCCTCAGATATGTCTTTGGCCCACTCCTTTATCTCCTTTAAGTCTGCACTCAGATGTCACCTTCTTAATAAGTCCTTCTCTTTCTGCATTTAAGATTACAACTTCAGTGTTCCTTATATCCCTACTGTCTTAATTCTTTTCTATAGTACTTAAACCTTTTGATAGACTATCATTTTAATACTATACATTTTACTTATTTATCTATTGTCTGAAATGGACCCCCCAAAGGCAGAAATTTAAATCAGTTGTGCTCACTGCACTGCTAAATCTCCAGTCCTATATCGTGTCTAAAACATAGTGGGCACTGAGTATCTGTTGCCTGAATGAATATTAACTAACAATTATTGAGCACTTACTGTTTTAAGGGCTTCACATGCAATAATTCTGTTAATTTCGCCAAGAAGTCTAGAAGGTAGGAAGTATGATTATGTCCATTACGAAAAGGAGACCGAAGGAAAATACTGCAAGATGTCTTCCACATCGTACATGATGGAGCTAGAATTTGAATCTGGGTGTTATGACTGTAGATCTGATCTTTTTAACCATATTCTGTACTAACATAGATAATTAATATTCTCTTTGTGGCTAATTCAAGAGGCAGAGCTCTTACGCTTGTTTTTTGTTGTGAAATTTGCAAAATGCTGAAGGCAAGTGTTAATGAAGCAAATTCCATAGGACTGTCCTCCCTTGCTTTCTGAGCTGGGGTGATCTTCTTCCCAACAGGCTGGTGTTATTTCTAAAAAGCATTAACTTTTTAGAACAGAGTCAATCTGACATTTGTAGCTACAGGGTTAACCAGGCTCTTGACGGACATGGGAGTGTTATGAGTGGTTGTGGGGGTGGGGGTGGGGCTCTCCCTCACCCCCTCTCAATCCAGACTGACCTGGAAACTTAAGGATAATAGAATGAATGCATCCATTTGAATCCTGTGAGACAATATTTAACCCACTGACATGGATAACTATATTGGCTGATGTAGTTAATATGATTTCTGTAAGTGAATCCCAGCCTAATATTTTTACCACCTTTTGTGTGTCCTTCCTAAAGCAGAGTGTTTAATCAATAAGCCTTTTACCTCTGCTTTTCAACTCCTGTAAATATTTAAAACTTACCTGAGTTTTGACCCCTATCATTTTGATGATCTCAAGGGTCCTAGAAAAATCAAATACTTATTGGAATTATGTATGTTGGGAGGAATTTACTGATTGTTGATGATCATTCTTCCAAGTCCCTGCCACAAGTGAACAATAATGCACTAACTTACTACTTCTGCAAGGATATATGTTTTTGGCCATATTATTGATTGATACTTATCTATGGCCCTTGATCCATATTGTTTTGAATCATTAAGGAAGGCAGAGTTGTTCATTAAATAATGAAACCCATTCTACATTTTCAGATTTATTACTCTGTTCAAATTCATTTGGAAATCATAAGGCTGTTTTGATTTCACCTTGACTAAAAGCCAATTAATATGATTAACCTACTCTAGAATACCCTTTAAGAAAGGAAGAATATGGATCTTGAGAATTTAGATGCCTAACCTAGAGATGACTGTGTCAGCTCCAAATATCACCTACAATTTCTAACAACCACCCTACACATACTTACGAAAGAAGCCTCTGGAAACTTCGTCCTCCACTGAGCAATATTGCATTTGTAAAGATAATATTAATACAAAATTTTAATGCTTTGTGGATCATTATCTGGCAACGGACCAATAGTAGAGCATAAAACATTAACAACTAAAAGGGGGTTCTGAGTCTTAAATTTTCTAATTGTGGTTCATTACAAAAAGCCACCAAAATCATCTTGAGCTGATTCATGGAGAATTAAATAGATTTGCTTTAATAAAATCTTCAGGTCTCTGAATAAATTATGAATGCATCCTGACTGTAAGAAGGGTACATTGACATTAGGAAATGGTAATGAACAGATATTCAAGGGTGGGGGGAACCCTCTGCTGATCATCCCATTTGAAACTGATTAAAAGCTGATGAAATGAAAGTTTTTCATGGGTAGATGTGCAACAAGTCATGAGTTGTGGACTTTAATAATATATTTTCTTCACAAGCAATAACACAGCAATTAGGAGATGCTCATTGAGGTAGAAATAATGGTAACTGCTGTGCAGATTAGGTTTGCTGAAGGGAGCTCTCAGACATACACTAAAACAACATATTCCAGGTTCTTGTTGGTGTGTAATTTCTACTTTATTTACTTATCATCTCAGTTAAAGAGGACTCCTGGCAGTAATGAGGCTACATAAAAATGTTTAAGATGCTACAAATTATATAAAAGATAAATCTAATGATTACCTATTCTAATGACAGTGCAATCTTGTCTTTCCTCGTGGGGAAATTGTATGGTTGTGAGAAGCTCATAGCTGGAGAGAGTGCCATGGTACAAATGTATTCATTATTTTTCTGCCTGCTTTGCTTCTGCATGGCTGTTCATGAAAGCTAGGTAATTCATTCGAGCAGGAACCACTTACCGAATGGTTCACAAACCTTTCAGTGGTGCTGCAATGCCTGTAAGCAACCTGGCAAATACATAAAAATAATACTCTGGAAAACAGGTTAGAAAATTTTTCAGCAAGGAGAAAATGACCTACAGTGGTGTTACCAAAATAAGGGAAAACAGGGTCAGGTGAAAATAGTATATTGCCACCTCATTTCTATTTACTATAATTGCCTTAAAAGTAAACACTCATGAAAGACACATAATGAAACTTAAAGACCATATATCTGAGGATTTCTGCATTCACTGGGGGAGGAAGCTGGGGAAAACAGAAGACTCGAGCAGAGTTCTGAGATCTGTGGTTTGTTTGAGCAATAACTCTGATTTGCAGAAGGCATAAAGATAATTTGTTTTTCTTTTTCTTAATTGTATTATTCCAGATCAAATGGATTTTCTCTTTCTTTCTTTCTTTCTTTTCTCTTTTTTTTTTTTTTTTTAATTTTCATGTGAATCTCCCTTCCAAGGCTCTGGTATCTAAATGCAGAAAAGCTTGAGGAAATAAATAATACTCCACTTCCTCCTCCTCACCTATCCTTTTTTATGAGGGAAGTGATTGAGACAAGTCTCTGTCAATGTGGCAAATAAGTGACTTGGGTGAACCATGTAACTTGAAATGCACTTTGTTCTTTTCCATGAAAGAAAGATGTAGCCAAACCTCTGGTATGAAGCCTAGTGTATCTTAAATAACAAAAATAATTTTACGTGATCCCTTCCAATTTTCACTTTTTAATTCTCTGAGTTAAATCATTCCCCTTCCCTCCCTCTGCCCCCATACAAATCATTTAAAATTGGTGTTTAAAAAAATTGTTTAATATATGCTTCTACTTGTGTTAATTAGTAGCAGCATATCTGACTGTGTTGCTTAGATTGAAATCTGTCCCTTTCATATCCTTAATACTAGCAAATGCTTTCTGATCATTCAGGTGTCTCTCAGAGGTGTGCATGGCAAAATCCCCAATGGTCTCATCTCTTTGCACTCCTAAGTCCATGGCAGGCATTGCTAATTAGCATGCCGCTGTTTCTTTGGAGCCTGGAGATGGCCTCAAAATCTTTGTCAGTCAGTGGTGGTCCACTGTCAGAATAGGCAAAAGATGAAACCCATCAGCCACTTCTGCTCTAAGGCAACTCTGTGCAAGAGTCAAGGCGATGTCATCCTGAGTTCAGGACCTTGTTCTTGACTTGTTCTTTTCTATTTCTGACCACTTTCACAGTTCAAGAAAGGAAACGGTTCTGGATTTAGAGTCAAACCAACCAAGTTCTGCTATTCTCTTCACCATGATAACTTACTTGCTGTGAAAACTCCTAAACCTTTGTGACTTAATACAATTCAGGTTTGTTTCTCATACAGGTCCTAGACCAGTGCTGTATTGTAGCACAGGTCTGCTCTATGCCACTCTCTTCTCCCTCTCATCTAGGGACTGTGTCTTTCCCTAAGGTCTTGGAGAAATCCATTAGATCCTCTGCATTCAACCCCAGAGGAAGGAAGAGAGAAAACTCCTGAATTCCAAGAGAAATTTTAGGGAAATGGAGTTTGGTTGTATGTCTAGGAGATACAGTTTGGTATACTTTTTCTGTAAAGGGCCAGATAGTAAATATTTTAGGCTTTTGGACCATACAGTCTTTGTTTTAATTGCTCAACTCTGCCACTGTAGGACAAAAGCAATTCCTAATAATATGTAAATGAATGTGTGTGGCTTTTTTCCAATGAAATTTATTTACCAAAACAGGTGGCAGGCTGGATTTGACCAGTGAGCCATGGTTTGCCAACACTATGAAAAGATAGGTGGTTTGGTCAGCACGTAGCTGGGTCTCTTCTGTAGTGATTCTACCAGCTGTATGACCTTGGGGAAGTAATTTACCTTCTCTGAGTTTTAGTTTTTTTCATCAGTAAAAAAAAAAAAAAAAACTAAAACTAAAAAACAACAATAAAAAACAAAAACAAAAACAAAAAAAATGACATCTGCCTTAATTTATCTCAGTATTGTTAAGAATTTCAAAAGGTTAAATGGATTATATTTAATACTTTATACACTATAAGACAACATGCATATGTATTCTTTTAAGAGTGTACAGACATGGGGGTGCCTAGGTGGTGCAGTTGGTTAAGTATCCAGCTCTTTGCTTTGGCTCAGGGCATAATCTCACGGTCCTGAGATAAAGCCCTGCGATGGGCTCTGTGCTCAACATGGAGTCTGCTATTCTCTCTCTCTCTCTCTCTCCCGATGCCCATCCCACTAGCGCTCTTTCTCTCTCTCTTAATAAATCTTTTTTTTTTTTCTTTTAAAGTGTACAGAAATGCCTACTAAAGATAGCTGTGGTATTCCATTTCTCATAGACATGAGAACCTTCATATCTTGTAACAAAACAAGGGGAAAACACTATTATTTTTTTAAGACACTTGAATGTTATTTAAAATTATTCCAGAAAACCCAGTGGGCTTAAACTAATCCAATTCTTGATTTATCCTTTCTATGAAAATCCTAGCTTGGATCTAATTTAAGGATTCAGTGTAGTTAGAAAAATAAATCCATGGTTGATTACGTCAGCCAACCTGGAAAAAAGCTTTTATTTAGAGGACTTGTTATGGATGTGACTGGAATTTCTTTGGAAAGCATTCTTGTAATAATAAAGGAAGTTTAACACTATATGAAAACTATTCTAGTTTATTAGGGCTACCATAACAAAGCACCACAGACTCAGACAATAGAAATTTATTTCCTCACAATTTAGATGCTGGAAGTAAAAAATCAAGTTGTCAGTAAGGTTGGTTCCCCTGAGAGCCTGTCTCCTTGTCTTGTAGATGGCTGTCTTCTCTGTGTCTTCACAGGGTCTTCCCTCTATTCCTATATCCTAATTTCCTCTTTTTAAAAGGACACTAGTCATATTGGATTAGGGCCCACCTATATGACCTCATTTTACCTTAATTACCTCTTTAAAGGCTCTATCTCCAAATGTAGTCACATTCTGAAGTACTTGGGACTAGGACTTCAACATAAGAATTTCGGGGACCACAATTTCGTCCATACACAAAGTTTCTGCCTTCATTCTTAAAAGATGGGGATATCTCTTCAACTCCTAAGGCAGTTTAACTGTCTTCATCTCTTATAAATAGGTCTTTTAGGTTGTTCTTTCCTCTTAACTCCTGCTCTTTATTACCTTTTTCTCCCTTCATATTATTATTATTTAAAAAAAAAATCTTTCCTAAATCCGTGTCTTCCAAAAGTAGAGTTTGGATAAAGAGAGAACAAAGAACATTTAATTCTCTGTTCTATTTTCACTTTTCTCTATAATTTTTCTTGTTGACCTCAGTAGTTTGAGTCTAGAGGGAACAGCTCTTAGGAAATGAAAAGATTAAAAATAGATATTAACTGGTGATAAAAATCAAATGTATTTGTATCCCACTACTATAAAGAAGGCTGTACTCTGTGTGTGTGTGTGTTTCCTACCTTAACAATTTTATGCCAGTATGAATAGGGATGCAATAAAAGATCTAAGAGTAGCATTAGGAGTATTAATTAATGATTGAACAGCACTTTGAAAATGAAAAAGCATTTTGTGATAAAGCACAAGACAATATTACCACTGTCATGTCAGCAAAAGAAAATAAAACAGGGATGCCTGGGTGGCTCAGTGGGTTAAGTGTCTGACTTTAGCTCAGGTCATGATCTTGGGGTTCTGGGATGGAGCCCTGTGTAGGGCTCCCCACTCAGTGGGGAGTCTGCTTCTCCCCTCCTTCTTTCCCTCCCCCACTTGTGCTCTCTTTCTCTTAAATAAAAAAGTAAAATCTTAAAAAAAAAAAACCATTATGGCATGCTAGTTCTTATCAATTCTACCTGAAATTCCAGTCTTAATGTATTAAAATGTTCAGATTTCTCTGTTTATAATTCTGTATTATCAAAAGCTTATTCCTAAAAATAGTTAAAGTCAAATGGCTCATGCTAGTAAATTCAACCTATGTGTGGCCTACTAAGCCCAGTTCCTTTATTGTGACTTTCAGATACACACAGTCTCAAGCTATGATTAGCACTTGATAATACCTTTGAGTTCGTTATTTTTAACTTTCTATAGACTCTTCATATCTTTAAGCCTTCTTCCTATTCATTTGACACATTTTTATTGCCAGGCATTTTGCTAGGTAGATCCTGGGGACATAACTGTGGGCAAACCAAATGTGACAAAATGGGAGAAAATATTTGTGACCATATTCCTGATAAACATCCGTTATCGAGAATATATAAATAACTCCCACAACTCAACAACAAAAAGACAAATAACCCAATTAAAAATTGTGCAAAAGACTTAAGATTTCTCCAAAGAAAATATAAAAATGGCCAACAAGCACATGAAAAGATGCTCCATAACGTCCGTTAGTTATTAGGGAAATGTAAACCAAAGCCACAGTGAGATGACACTCCATACCCACTCGCATGGCTATACTTTTTAAAAATGTAATACTTACCATTTACATTGTTATGGATGAAACTGGAGGGGATTATGCTGAGTGAAATAAGTCAATCAGAGAAAGACAATGATCATGGTTTCACTCATATGTGGAATATAAGAAACAGTGCAGAAGACCATAGGGGAAGTGAGGGAAAACTGAATGGAAGTCATCAGAGAGGGAAAAGAACCATGAGAGACTCTTAACTGTAGGAAAGAAATTGAGGGTTGCTGGAGGGGAGGTGGTTGGGGGGATGGGATAATTGAGTGATGGGCATTAAGGAGGGCATGTGATGTGATGAACATTGGGTGTTATATGCAACTGATGAATTATTGAACACTACATCTGAAACTAATGATGTATTGTATGTTGGCTAATTGAATTTAAATTAAAAAAAATGGAAAATAACAAGTGCTGATGAAGATATGGAAAAATTGGAATGCTTGTATCCTGCTGGTAGGAATGTAAAAAGGTACAATAATTGTGGAAAAGTTTAGTGGTTTCTAAAAAGGTTAAATACAGAATTACCATATTACCCAGAAATTTACCTTCTAAAAATAGACCCAAAAGAATTGAAAGTGGGACCCAGACAAATACATGTACACTGTCAATATAAGGACTGTTCACAATAGCTAAGAGGTAGAAACAACCCCCCAAATGCTCATCATCTGATGAATGGCTAAACAAAATGAGGTATATCCATACAGTGGACTAGTATTCAATCAGAAAAACTAATGAAGTACTAAAACATGCTTCACCATGGATGGACTTTGAAATCATTACACTAAGTGAAAGAATCCAGATGTAAACTGTCACATATTGCAAATATTGTATAGTTCCATTTATATGAAATATCCCAAATAGATAAACCCAAAGAGACAGAAAGTAAATCAGTGGTTGCCAGGGGCTAGGTGGAGGAAAACATAGGCAACAGATGCTTAGTGGGTTTAGTAGGGTGACAAATATTAATAGATATTAATTATTCTATAAAAAATTATTTTATTTGTCAACCTGGTTGGCTATGGTGTCAGATATTTGGTCAAACATTATTCAGGATGTTTCTATGAAGGTGTTTCTTTGGATGAGATATTAACATTTAAATTAGTGGATTCTGAGCAAAGCAAATTACCCTACATAGTGTAGGTGTCCCTCATTCAGTCAACAGAAGGCCTTACTAGGACAAAGACTGATCTCCCCTGAGGGAGAAGCAAGTCTGCCAGGGGACTGCAACTCTTACCTGAGTCTCCACCCTGTGGGCCTGCCATATCAGATTTTGGATTCTCCAGGCCTCCATAATCACATGAGTCAATTTCTTTAAAATCTCTCTTTCAGCCCATCTCTTAGGGTATGTACACATATATCTTGTTGGCTCTGTTTCTCTGGAGAACCCTGGCTTATCTAGGATGATTCACCTGACTCTTACAGCGCCTTGTGCAGTTCCTGTCCAAATTCTCACTGCTGTGTGTAATAACTACTTTTTGCTGATACCCCTACTACACCATGAACATCGTGAATACAAAGGCCATCTTTGTACCATTATCAGCTCCACAGTTCTGAAGTTTGAAGTATGTTATAGAAGCTTCTCTCTTCAGGAATAGTTTGAGATAGTTTTACTGCATTTATCTATAATTTAGTTATATATCATTCTTTGAACATTAAATTCTAATCTGAGTTCCAAACATTTCCCATGATGGTCTTAGTACAGAGATCAGTGGAAAGCCAAGAGTAATAGAGATGTGGTATTGCTGAAGGAAACTTACCTTAATTCCATCTCCAAGCCTATAAATATCCACACTCTGAGAACAATATGGGGTCTGAGTGTTCCCAAGCATAATTTTGTTGTTGTTGTTTTTTTAAGTCAAGAATTGTATATAATTTATAGATCACCTTGTACTCCTGGGGGCCACTGCCCTTTTTCATAAGAATATACCTTTAGCTTATAGAATTCTACTGCTAGACCACTCATCACTTCTGTAACTGATCATTGCCTCTGTGTCTTGAAGAATGACAAATTTGTCTTGAAGAATGACAAATTTCCTCATTTCCCTACTAATAAAACATATAATTGTATTGATGCTCTCTCTCCTCCAAGACTGAGGCAAGACTCATGACAAGCCAAAATACTACTTTAGAACTTAGTCATAACATTATGCTAGAATAGATTTCAGTATATGTTGGGTTGATTTTTGAGAGGAGTCCTCCCTTATGATCATCAGTATATTAGAAGAACTTCTGTTATCAGGAGAGTCTCCTATGCGATGGTCTCCTGACTCCTGTCAGGACAGCACCACATTTAATTTCTGAAAGGCTAATGAGAAATCTGACTGCCTGTAAGTTTTTATTTAATTGGTCCCTTACTATAGAAATGTTGACTTCCTGTTATTCACAGTTTCAGTCTGTCTGAACTCAGGCAGTTAACCACTCAGGAAAGAAACATCAACATTCTTTTAGCTTCTTGCTGACTACCAATGATGGAAAGTAGTTTACAATGGAGAGAAGGCTGCTGGTGTAGCTATGAGTCATTCCTGCCCAGATCTCCAGTGACTCATTTTCCTTCATTAAACTGAGCAGAGTCAATAGCCCTTCAGTTTTCTAACAGTAGATCTAACTGCACTAATGACTGGCTGTTGAACAAGTTTAGCTGTGTTCTAATTTATTTATTAAGCAACAGTAAAATAAGTATAAAGTACCCATCAATGGATAATGGGAGGACATTAGTGTTTTTGCTCATGAATTACACCTAAAACATAGCTTCTTCCAGATGAAAATGGAGAAAGCTGGACTAGCCCCTGTCAGTATAAGAAAAAAGTCAATTTTTGAGGCTCTCCTCCCTCTTGTTTTAGACCTTGTTCTAAACTAGTAGCCATCTGAGTGGTCCCATTGCCCTGGGCCTCCCTTCCTTGGCACAGTGTCTGCATGGCTTCCATCCCACACCACTCTTTTCCTGCCGTGGCCCTGCCTCCACACACCCCCTTCTTTTGTACTATTTCTTACTTGCCGCCTGAATACTCTGTTGGTCTCCTTGCCCCTCTTGCAGCAGTCCACTACAATTTACTGACCTATACCTTAAAACACCAGGGCTCTAGTATGCTAGATTTTAACATGAACTTGTCATCCCTAATAACATTTTAAAAACATTTTTTTAAAATTAATTTTTTGTAGTGACCCTGTATTTGTCATCTACCACAAAAAGTAATCTAATGGGGCTTCCTAAAGAGGATTTAAGAGCAGATCTTTGGAGTTCAGTAGATCTTGGGTTAAATCTGCCATCTGCTTACTAAGGGACTTTGAGTAAGCTATTTAACTTTTTTAAGCCTCAAGTTTTCCTCTTCTGTAAAATAAGGATAATAATAAGGATTTGTAGATTAATGAAGTAATGTATGTGCAAGAGCATTTTATTGAGGGGAGTGATAAATTTTCTATCATGGTTGTCTGAAGTCAAGTTGTACATGTTTTCTAACTGTCAAAAAAGCAGTTGGGGAGTTTCTTAGCCATTACACAATCTTTGGTGGCTTTTAAACAAATATCTGGCCACATTCCTTGTTTTTTTTTTTTTTTTTTTCTCCCATAGAAGCCAGAAACCAGTTGGGAAACTGAAGTAGTTGCTGTGAATGTGATTCATTTATATTCACAAAATGTTGAAGGGGGCATTTATGTTACATGCAATTTACTTACTTCACTGCTTGGAAACTAGTAGGCATTCAGTGTATGGTTATAGTTACTATTATGATCATAGCAGGTAGGAGCAAACCTTTTTTGAGGGTTACTGTGTCTTAATTGATCTTCCAAACCATCATTTCTTTCAAAGGGTATTTATCAGTACTATTAATAAGTAATGCCTTGGGAATGTATAGGCTTTTTACTGACACATGTGTTATTTTCTTTAGTCCTGAAAACAGCCCTGTGATTATTCCTGCTTAACATTCTCATTTATAATGAGTTGAGACTCAAAGATAGAGTGATCATATAATTTCTTGTTTAAACTGAATGCTTTGGGAGTGAAAGGGCACTAAATTAGGATTGTCCCTGGCCAACCAGGATGTTTGTTTACTTTAATCAAGGAATTTATGACTGCTCCAAAGCTACCTAGCTTGAAAAGTGACAGATTTTAGAAGGCAAATGTTCTAATAACTCTGTGTAAGACTCTACTAGAATTTTTCAGGAATGGTATGATGTAGAAAATTAGCCCCTTCCTGTCTACGTGAGAATCACCATGAGCAAGTTTAAAGTACAGATAAAGTGGTCGCATAAGTAGGTGCTAACCTATCTTGCTAATGTGCTGGCCTAGCCGTAAGGACAAGGGATTGCAATTGTAAGATGTGATTTCCCATGCTTTTCTTAAATTAATTGATTCATTAATTTATTTGTCTAACAACCCTGTATTGAATGCTCACAGAATCATTTATCTATTTCTGTGTAACCAAACACTGCAAAAATCAATGGCTTAAAACTACAAGAATTTCACTTGCTCATGTTCTGTGAGTCCACAGTTTGACTGGGCTCAGCTGGGTGGTTCATCCATTGGTCTCACTTGGTGCCACTCATGTTGCGGCTTTCCTAAATGGCAGCCCAGGAGGAGCCCGGTGGCCTCAGAGGGCCTTGCTCATTTACCTGGCAGTTGATTATCTCTGTCAACTGGTTGGTGAAGGGAGCCTCAGCTGGAAAGGCTCCTCATCATTGTTCCTTGTGGCTTCTCATCCTCAAAGATGCTAGCCCAGGCTTCTTCACAAGGTGGCACCATCACTTCATGAGAACAAAAGCAGATGCTTCGTGGCCTCCGGAGGCGTTGGCTCTGAACTAGAACACTGTAATTCTGCCTCATTCTATTGGTCAGGACAAGTTATAAAGTAAACCTGGGTTAAAGGGCTAGGGAAAGCAACTATATCTCTGGATGATAGAACAACAAAGAGGAGGGTGATGCACACACAGGTTGAAGGAACTTATAATCAGTTTTTGCAGTCAGTCTTAATCATTATTCGTCAAGTTTCATCCTAGGCAGTGAAGACATGAAAATTGATAATGAGCACTCATTTATTTGCACAGGAGAGGTAGGCAAGGAGACAATTGCAATGGAAGGTGCCCCTTTGACAGAAGGGTGCATATGGCATTGTGGAAGCACGGGAACAGAGTTAGCTAAATCAAAATGAAAAGCTACTATCAGAAAAGTGGTCCTCTGGGGCTGAGAGTTTATTTGCATCCTGCTTATCATCTTATCCAAGGCTCAGGGGTCAGAATTGAAGACCCTGGAATGATTTCTTTGTCCTGATCATTTCCTCCAGCCACCACTTCGAGGTTTGAGGGTGAATCGGTAAGAGAATGAGAAGGTATTATGGAACATATGTTTGTGTTTATCCCCTCCACCCCTTCACAAGTTGAAGCGCTATCCAGCCTGTCCATGAGATGCTATTAGCACCTGCAGCCTCTGGGGAGTAGTTAGAATTAGATTAGATCAGGAGGGTGGAGTTCTTACACATGGGATTAGTACCCTTACAATAGTCAGGAGAGACCTGGCGTCTTTTCTTTGCTCTCCGGGATGAGAGGATACAGCAGTTTGGCAGTCTGCAACTTAGAAGAGGGCCCTCAGCAGAACCTGACCATGCTGGGATCCTCTCCTCAGACTTCCCCTAGGCTTCACACCCGTGAGAAATAAATGTCAGTTGTTTATAAGCCATCCAGCCTATGGTGGTTTGTTACAGCAGTCCTCACTGATGAAGAGTGAGTATAAGAAGGAGACCCGTGGAGGGGGGAGGGAGGGTTTTTAAATGTTCTTTACCCACTTACAAATGGGTACAAGAAGTTGAAGCATTGCCTAATAATGAGGGGAAGGTCTTTTTTAACTACCAGTGCCTTCAACTCTAATGCTGCTTTAAAGGGTTGGGAATTCTGAATTGGGTTTACATATATGATACCAGAATATTCAAAAGATACACGACACTTTTTATCTAAACCTTGTCTGGGAGTAGTCAATGTGTGGGCAGTTTGGTATTTGACCTTCATACCCTCAATTCAACATCAAAAAAGAAAGATCAAGTTAGGGGTATTTGGTCAGTAAGTTCATCTCTAGCCGGGAAGCATTAGATTGAAGGAGGGAAAAAAAAAACAAAAAACAAAAAAACCAAAAACCTTGCTAGATAATAAAGCCAGTTAGATTTATTGTATATATGACATTAGGGAATTCCTTTAATCACATATTCTCAAGTGCCTTTGGGAACTTGGATGATAATAAAGTGTATGCTGAGAGGAATCGGTGACAGTGTTCTTCCCAAGGAGAAAAAAATGATACTGAGGCTCATCATTCCTATATTTCTTGAGGGGCTTAGAAGAGCATATCTCACAGCTGCCCACAATATGGCTAAGTGGAACACTGGATTGGAACCTGCTTGGGAAAACTCTTCTGAGCCCTAGCTAGTTGTGTCCTGGAAAAGTCAGTTCTGTCCTGGTTTATTTAACAGGGTAAGATAGCACAAGGGACTCAGAGAAAGCTGAATTAGAGCTCTCTTCCTGAGTCAGGCAATCATTATGAACCCTACCTTTGGATCTCTGGGTGACTTTGTGGTTTGTGTCATTGGCCCTAGCTGAAGGGGACCAGACCGAGGTCAGAGGAAGTTCCAGATGGTTGGGTCCAAACTACACCAGTGAATGGCCCAGATGGCTCTTGTAATCAAATTAAGTGTTGGGCTATCAATCAATGAGTGTATATTTAGCACCTATTATATGCTCAACATTGTGAGAATACATAGGAAATACAAGACTGGTTTCTTGTTTCATTGAGTCTGCAGTCTAATTATGAGATAGAAGAGGGTGAGAGGACAGATAACAAAAGTCAACTTCTGTTTTCATTTTGGTAAAGCTGTGTAACATCAAACATATGGGGAAAATGATGTGTGTGTTTATAAAAATATGCCTTAAAAATCTTTTCTTTTTATGTGGTGCATCACACAATTACAGAAAGCTATTAAAATATGATCAAATATGATTTCCATTGACGAGGAGAGGTAGTAGAGAGTCATGTTAACAAGCAGGATAAAATCACTGCCACGAGGTCTCCAAGTCTTATTTGTTACCCTTGCCTCAGTAATGACAGGCAATGATAATAGGCAACCTATGTTGAGTAGTATGTGCTGTGCATTCTTCAAAGTACTTCACATTCATTATCTAATTTAATCCCATTAAAACCCTCTGAGATAGTTGCTGTCACTATTCCCAGGATCCGGGAACAAGTAACATGCTCAAGGTCACATAGCCAGGAAGTATGACAGGATGCCAGACTTGGGATAATCAAGAGTTTGGGTGACAGTCACAGAGGCATCTGGCCCTGTTCTTGGGCTAATCAGAGTTCTTGGTTGCAAACAAGGGAAACTGACTCCAGTTAACTGAAGCAGAAAAGGAATGCATTGGAAAGGATATCAGGGATTTCATAGAATAGCCAGGAAATCTTGAGAACGAGGCTCAAAAAACAGGCAGGAGCCAAAGGATACTTGGCAGCAAATTCTATAGAGAATGCCACAGAATAGTCACTTTGGGAAGCTACTATTGAAGCTGCTGCCAGTGGCTACTTGCCCCTGAATCTCTGGACAGCCTACCTACAAGTAGTGCCAATGACCACTCTTGGCACCTCCATCTCCATGTTGAGTGTGGGTCACATGCCTATAACCCAGCATCCGGGAGGAGAGAAAGGAATTACCTTTGATTTACCTCTTCACCTTGATTTCCCTCTCCTTTGGAATTGTCCTCTAATATTTGTGTTCTGGGTGGGTGGGCCAATGGACACATATCTGACGCATGCCTGCCTCAGGTCTCCCATCATGTGACTGTATGCTACTGGAATGCCTGTATTGATCCCTGTCCACAGACCCTGACTCTGAGATTTCCTGCTTCACAATGACTGTTGCTGTTTTCCATCTTCAGTGTCACTGCTCACATAACCTCACCTGTGCCTTTGCTCTGACTCTGGGCCCCTGTGGGAGTCCCACTGCTCCTGCTGCTGTTGCAGGAGCCATTTCATGGTGAAAGAGTTTTTCCTTCCTGGGAATTATGTG
Organism: Lutra lutra; assembly: GCF_902655055.1. Taxonomy (NCBI): domain Eukaryota; kingdom Metazoa; phylum Chordata; class Mammalia; order Carnivora; family Mustelidae; genus Lutra; species Lutra lutra. The sequence goes on from NC_062281.1 coordinate 122,724,186, forward strand.
TTGACTCAATCAATCTTAGATAGTTAGGCTTTAAGTCTCCTTTGGCTCAGGAATTGGAAGAACATTTGAGTGATCACCTTCAACCTCGAAAGTATTCAAAAGTTTAATGAATTCAATTCAGTTCGACAAATAATGAAAAAGCACCCAGTAGGTAACAGCTCTTTGTTAGCAACTGGGGATATAGAGAGGCATAGATACAGTTTCTAATGTCAGGGACTTTGCAGTTGAGTTATGAAAACAAATAAGGATTTTTAATATAGATATCTTTACTTAGCCCTCTTGTTACCTCTGAAATCTCTCTTGGTTAAAAGGAAATGTATTCTGGATAAACATAGTGTCACATATTAATGAGTGCTTACGGTACGTCAGCCAGTGTCCTAAAGGGCTTTGCATTTAACTGACAATCACTGCAACAACCTTTTGAGAGATGATTATCCCCATTTTACAGATGAGGAAGCTAAAGCACAGAGAGATTAAGGAATGTATTAAATAACTATTAAATTATTAATAAATGTATTAAATTAAATAAGCTGGTGGAGATAGGTTTTAAGCCAGCACCTTTGGTCCTAATTTTATGCTACATTATCTGTCCCTCTAATATCATCCATCTGGAAACTGTGTTCTTTCTATTGGTAGAAAAAAAAAAACAATACTCTGGTTGTTCTTTCTCACCTTTTAGACTCATTTCCTCATTTTCTAAATCATCTATTAACCAGCATGCGTATTTAAAAATTAACTATATATTTAAAAAATTACTGTTTAGATCTATTAATTTGAATTGATGTATGCCAAAAATCTCTAAATAAGATACAGGTCTGCTGTACCATCAGCAATTGGCCTCATTAGAACAAAAACAATGATCTATATTATGATTCCTCCCATCCCATGATGCTTAGCAAAGTGTTGAATATAAAGTAGGTGCTCGGGAGGAGGAGTCAAGATGGCGGAGAAGTAGCAGGCTGAGACTACTTCAGGTAGCGGGAGATCAGCTAAATAGCTTATCTAAAGATTGCAAACACCTATAAATCCAACGGGAGATTGAAGAGAAGAAGAACAGCAATTCCACAAACAGAAAATCAACCACTTTCTGCAGGGTAGGACTGGCAGAGAAGTGAATCCAAAGCGACGGGAAGATAGACCCCGGGGGGAGGGGCCGGCTCCCGGCGAGCGGTGGAGCAGCGGAGCACAAAATCGGGACTTTTGAAAGTCTGTTCCGCTGGGGGACATCGCTCCAGAGGCTTGGCTGGGGTGGGGCCCGGGCGGGGTCAGCGCGGCCTCGGGTCCCGCGGGGTCGCAGAGGGATCGGGGGTGTCTGGGTGTCGCAGAGCTTGCCGGTGTTGGAGCGGGGAGGCCGGCTGCAGAGACAGAGCCGAGGAGTGAGCTCTAAACTCGGGGTTGCCTTGGGCCGGTCGCGGGCTCGGTCGGCTCGGAGCGCGGCCGGAGGCCAGGGTGGCGGGAGTCATTGGGCGCTGTTCTCTGGGGGCCCACTGAGGAGTGGGGCCCCGGGCTCACTCGCTCCTCCGGGCCGGAGACTGGGAGGCCGCCATCTTCACTCCCGCCCTCCGGAACTCTACGGAAAGCGCTCAGGGAACAAAAGCTCCCGAAAGCAAACCCAGCAAACCCGAGCGGATTACTCAGCCTGGCCCCGGGTAAGGGCGGTGCAACTCCGCCTGGGGCAAAGACCCTTGAGAATCACTACAACAGGCCCCTCCCCCAGAAGATCAACGGGAAACCCAGCCAGGACCAAGTTCACCTACCAAGGAGTGCAGTTTCAATACCAAGGAGAGTGGCAGAATTCCAGAGAAGAAGAAAGCAAAGCATGGAATTATGGCTTTCTCCCCATGATTCTTTAGCCTTGCAGTTAATTTAATTTTTTTTTCTCTTTTTCAATTTTTTTTCTCTTCTTCTGCTAAATTTTTTTAACTTTTACCGTTTTCTTTTTTTAACGTTTTTTAAATAGTTTATCTAATATATATATATATATATATTTCCTTTTTATATTTTTTATCGGCTTTCTTTTTTTAATAGTTTCTTTTTTTTTCTTTCTTTTTTTTTTTTTTTTCTTCTGAGCCCCCTTTTATCCCCTTTCTCCCCCCTCACGATTTGGGATCTCTTCTGATTTGGCTAAAGCATATTTTCCTGGGGTTGTTGCCACCCTTTTAGTATTTTACTTGCTCCTTCATATACTCTTATCTGGACAAAATGACATGGCGGAAAAATTCACAACAAAAAAAAGAACAAGAAGCAGTACCAAAGGCTAGGGACCTAATCAATACAGACATTGGTAATATGTCAGATGTAGAGTTCAGAATGATGATTCTCAAGGTTCTAGCCGGGCTTGAAAAAGGCATGGAAAATATTAAAGCAACCCTCTCGGGAGATATAAAAGCCCTTTCTGGAGAAATAAAAGAACTAAAATCTAACCAAGTTGAAATCAAAAAAGCTATTAATGAGGTGCAATCAAAAATGGAGGCTCTCACTGCTAGGATAAATGAGGCAGAAGAAAGAATTAGTGATATAGAAGACCAAATGACAGAGAATAAAGAAGCTGAGCAAAAGAGGGACAAACAGCTACTGGACCACGAGGGGAGAATTCGAGAGATAAGTGACACCATAAGACGAAACAACATTAGAATAATTGGGATTCCAGAAGAAGAGGAAACAGAGAGGGGAGCAGAAGGTATATTGGAGAGAATTATTGGAGAGAATTTCCCCAATATGGCAAAGGGAACAAGCATCAAAATCCAGGAGGTTCAGAGAACCCCCCTCAAAATCAATAAGAATAGGTCCACACCCCATCACCTAATAGTAAAATTGACAAGTCTTAGTGACAAAGAGAAGATCCTGAAAGCAGCCCGGGAAAAGAAGTCTGTAACGTACAATGGTAAAAATATTAGATTGGCAGCAGACTTATCCACAGAGACCTGGCAGGCCAGAAAGAGCTGGCATGATATATTCAGAGTACTAAATGAGAAAAACATGCAGCCAAGAATACTATATCCGGCTAGGCTATCATTGAAAATAGAAGGAGAGATTAAAAGCTTCCAGGACAAACAAAAACTGAAAGAATTTGCAAACACCAAACCAGCTCTACAGGAAATATTGAAAGGGGTCCTCTAAGCAAAGAGAGACCCTAAAAGTAGTAGATCAGAAAGAAACAGAGACAATATACAATAACAGTCACCTTACAGGCAATACAATGGCACTAAATTCATATTTCTCAATACTTACCCTGAATGTTAATGGGCTAAATGCCCCAATCAAAAGACACAGGGTATCAGAATGGATAAAAAAACAAAACCCATCTATATGTTGCCTACAAGAAACTCATGTTAAACCCGAAGACACCTCCAGGTTTAAAGTGAGGGGGTGGAAAAGAATTTACCATGCTAATGGACATCAGAAGAAAGCAGGAGTGGCAATCCTTAGATCAATTAGATTTTAAGCCAAAGACTATAATAAGAGATGAGGAAGGACACTATATCATACTCAAAGGAACTGTCCAACAAGAAGATATAACAATTTTAAATATCTATGCCCCTAACGGAGCAGCCAACTATATAAACCAATTAATAACAAAATCAAAGAAACACATCGACAATAATACAATAATAGTAGGGGACTTTAACACTCCCCTCACTGAAATGGACAGATCATCCAAGCAAAAGATCAACAAGGAAATCAAGGCCTTAAATGACACACTGGACCAGATGGACATCACAGATATATTCAGAACATTTCATCCCAAAGCAACAGAATACACATTCCTCTCTAGTGCACATGGAACATTCTCCAGAATAGATCACATTCTTGGTCCTAAATCAAGTCTCAACCGGTATCAAAAGATTGGGATCATTCCCTGCATATTTTCAAACCACAATGCTCTAAAGCTAGAACTCAATCACAAGAGGAAATTTGGAAAGAACCCAAATACATGGAGACTAAACAGCATCCTTCTAAAGAATGAATGGGTCAATCAGGAAATTAAAGAATTGAAAAAATTTATGGAAACAAATGATAATGAAAACACAACGGTTCAGAATCTGTGGGACACAACAAAGGCAGTCCTGAGAGGAAAATATATAGCGGTACAAGCCTTTCTCAAGAAACAAGAAAGGTCTCAGGTACACAACCTAACCCTACACCTAAAGGAGCTGGAGAAAGAACAAGAAAGAAACCCTAAACCCAGCAGGAAAAGAGAAATCATAAAGATCAGAGCAGAAATCAATGAAATAGAAACCAAAAAACAATAGAACAAATCAACGAAACTAGGAGCTGGTTCTTTGAAAGAATTAATAAGATCGATAAACCCCTGGCCAGACTTATCAAAAAGAAAAGAGAAAGGACCCAAATAAATAAAATCATGAATGAAAGAGGAGAGATCACAACGAACACCAAAGAAATACAGACAATTATAAGAACATACTATGAGCAACTCTACGCCAACAAATTGGACAATCTGGAAGAAATGGATACTTTCCTAGAGACATATAAACTACCACAACTGAACCAGGAAGAAATGGAAAGCCTGAACAGACCCATAACCAGTAAGGAGATTGAAACAGTCATCAAAAATCTCCAAACAAACAAAAGCCCAGGGCCAGATGGCTTCCCTGGGGAATTCTACCAAACATTTAAAGAAGAAATAATTCCTATTCTCCTGAAACTGTTCCAAAAAATAGAAATAGAAGGAAAACTTCCAAACTCATTTTATGAGGCCAGCATCACCTTGATCCCAAAACCAGACAAAGATCCCATCAAAAAAGAGAACTACAGACCAATATCCTTGATGAACACAGATGAAAAAATTCTCGCCAAAATACTAGCCAATAGGATTCAACAGTACATTTAAAGGATTATTCACCACGACCAAGTGGGATTTATTCCAGGGCTGCAAGGTTGGTTCAACATCCACAAATCAATCAATGTGATACAACACATTAATAAAAGAAAGAACAAGAACCATATGATACTCTCCATAGATGCTGAAAAAGCATTTGACAAAGTACAGCATCCCTTCCTGATCAAAACTCTTCAAAGTGTAGGGATAGACGGCACATACCTCAATATTATCAAAGCCATCTATGAAAAACCCACCGCAAATATCATTCTCAATGGAGAAAAACTGAAAGCTTTTCCGCTAAGGTCAGGAACACGGCAGGGATGTCTGTTATCACCACTGCTATTCCACATAGTACTAGAAGTCCTAGCCTCAGCAATCAGACAACAAAAGGAAATTAAAGGCATCCAAATCGGCAAAGAAGAAGTCAAACTGTCACTCTTCGCAGATGATATGATACTATATGTGGAAAACCCAAAAGACTCCACTCTAAAACTGTTAGAACTTGTACAGGAATTCAGTAAAGTGTCAGGATATGAAATCAATGCACAGAAATCAGTTGCATTTCTCTACACCAACAATAAGACAGAAGAAAGAGAAATTAAGGAGTCCATCCCATTTACAATTGCACCCAAAACTATAAGATACCTAGGAATAAACCTAACCAAAGAGACTAAGAATCTATACTCAGAAAACTATAAAGTACTCATGAAAGAAATTGAGGAAGACACAAAGAAATGGAAAAATGTTCCATGCTCCTGGATTGGAAGAATAAATATTGTGAAAATGTCTATCCTACCTAAAGCAATCTACACATTTAATGCAATTCCTATCAAAGTACCATCCATTTTTTACAAAGAAATGGAACAAATAATCCTAAAATTTATATGGAACCAGAAAAGACTTCGAATAGCCAAAGGAATATTGAAAAAGAAAGCCAAAGTTGGTGGCATCACAATTCCGGACTTCAAGCTCTATTACAAAGCTGTCATCATCAAGACAGCATGGTACTGGCACAAAAACAGACACATAGATCAATGGAACAGAATAGAGAGCCCAGAAATAGACCCTCGACTCTATGGTCAACTAATCTTCGACAAAGCAGGAAAGAATGTCCAATGGAAAAAGACAGCCTCTTCAATAAATGGTGTTGGGGAAATTGGACAGCCACATGCAGAAAAATGAAATTGGATCATTTCCTTACACCACACCCGAAAATAGACTCAAAGTGGATGAAGGATCTCAATGTGAGAAAGGAATCCATCAAAATCCTTGAGGAGAACACAGGCAGCAACCTCTTCGACGTCAGCCGCAGCAACATCTTCCTAGGAACATCACAAAAGGCAAGGGAAGCAAGGGCAAAAATGAACTTTTGGGATTTTATCAAGATCAAAAGCTTTTGCACAGCAAAGGAAACAGTTAACAAAACCAAAAGACAACTGACAGAATGGGAGAAGATATTTGCAAATGACATATCAGATAAAGGGCTGGTGTCCAAAATCTATAAAGAACTTAGCAAACTCAACACCCAAAGAACAAATAATCCAATCAAGAAATGGGCAGAGGACATGAACAGACATTTCTGCAAAGAAGACATCCAGATGGCTAACAGACACATGAAAAAGTGCTCCACATCACTCGGCATCAGGGAAATACAAATCAAAACCACCATGAGATATCACCTCACACCAGTCAGAATGGCTAAAATTCACAAGTCAGGAAATGACAGATGCTGGCGAGGATGCGGAGAAAGGGGAACCCTCCTACACTGTTGGTGGGAATGCAAGCTGGTGCAACCACTCTGGAAAACAGCATGGAGGTTCCTCAAAATGTTGAAAATAGAACTACCCTATGACCCAGCAATTGCACTGCTGGGTATTTACCCTAAAGATACAAACGTAGTGATCTGAAGGGGCACGTGCACCCGAATGTTTATAGCAGCAATGTCTACAATAGCCAAACTATGGAAAGAACCTAGATGTCCATCAACAGACGAATGGATAAAGAAGAAGTGGTATATATACACAATGGAATACTATGCAGCCATCAAAAGAAATGAAATCTTGCCATTTGCGACGACGTGGATGGAACTAGAGGGTATCATGCTTAGCGAAATAAGTCAATCGGAGAAAGACAACTATCATATGATCTCCCTGATATGAGGGAGAGGAGATGCAACATGGGGGGTTAAGGGGGTAGGAGAAGAATAAATATAACAAGATGGGATTGGGAGGGAGACAAACCATAAGTGACTCTTAATCTCACAAAACAAACTGAGGGTTGATGGGGGGAGGGGGGTTGGGAGAGGGGGGATGGGGTTATGGATATTGGGGAGGGTATGTACTATGGTGAGTGCTGTGAAGTGTGTAAACCTGGCGATTCACAGACCTGTACCCCTGGGGATAAAAATATATGTTTATAAAAAATAAAATAAAAAATAAATAAAGTAGGTGCTCAATAAAAGCTTTTTGATCCAGCGATTGTATATGCAGGGGTATGCAGCTAATAAATTCTATGAAATCAGGCCTCTCCTCAGCCCCTTGGGATTGAGACTTACAGAAGTTTTTAGAAGGATGAAATGAAAGAAGTAATTTGAATGTGATGTTTGGCAGCTAGATGATCCTGCTTCCCGTTGGGTGTCCCATTTTGGAAAAGTAAAGCCCACCCACAAAGGGTCACTGGGCAAGTGCCCAAATTCTGAGTGAGATAGAGTGACCTTGGATGGAATTAATCTTATGTAAGCAGGACCACACTCATTAATCATTCACAATAAGCTCTTCTTTATGAACTAATTTCAAAAAGACACATTGAATCCATTTTCCCAAGCAAAAATGAAGTTGGGTAAATCACAAACTGCTAAATTATAGTTTTGGCACATGTACGCCATTTTTTTTCATATTTGGAATTATTTGCCTCCTAGAGTAACCTAATACAATGGGAACACTCTGCAGAAAACTATAGAGAATGAGTGTTTATAGAGACTTACATCTGATTTACATTTAAGGAGCATAAAACTAATTGCAGAGAGACTGCTACTAAAACATTAAGCCTAGGAGACAGCTACGTATGAACGCTTGTAAGAATGCCGATATGATTCCTTGAAATTGAGACCTTCGAAATTAATTTCCACTACTAGAAATAGGGTTATCTTAAAATGTCCTCAGTGGACACAGATATATTGTAAATGATTCCAGACAAAGTAGCTGTTATATGAGAACATCTTTCAATATGAGATTAAAATCTGGAATTGCAAGTGGTAATAAATATATCCATCTATATTAGTACAAAAAAGTGACAGTATTTTAAGAGTAATAAGCAGGTAGACAGCTAATGGTCAGTGCCTATGATGAATTGCCTTGTCGTTATTGTAGTCTCTTTGATCTTCACTAAATAGCCTAATTTTTCTTTTTCCTATTACTGCATATGTATATGAGGAAAAAATTTCCCTGATATTATTTTTTAAGCCATCTGAAATAAAAGGCTTACAAATATATATACCCTTCCAAACTTCTGTTACAGAAGTTAGCACACCTAGTAGTCTTTTATGATGCAAAATTCTCTTAACTTGGAAATTATATATTGCTTTAATATTTTCATTTTCAAACGTTTTGGAGCTTTCTTTTCGTAGTTTCATGTAGCAACAGTTACTCTGAAAAGTAATAAAAGTAATATTTTTATGTGATGAGAGTGTTATATTATTCATCAATTCCCATGTACCGTGCCTAACCCTTTAAATCATTTGTATCCACATGTGTATGCTGTGTGTGTGCACACACATAATGACCTGTTTTCTCTGGGTGCTGTTGTAGCTTTGCCGTTTTGTCATGTCTTTGCTGTGATGTTGTCTGGGAAGGTTTAAGTGAAATTGATAGCATGCATCATGTACTGTAAGTTTGTCTGTCCTCTAATGATCAGCATGCAAAAAAAGTCACATATTTAGACTGTATATTTAAGCCTTGTAAGTAATCAGATACAAAACAATGCAAACATGTGAACATTGTATGGCAATTAATAACATCTCTGCCAGTGTAAATACGTTTTTTTTCCCATAAATCATTTCCAGCTTGTCAGAATGGATCTGTGCTGGCAAAGAAACAGGGTAATGTTTCAATTTTATCCATCTGGCAAGAAATTTTCTGTTAGATTTCCTCCTTCCCTTTTTCAGTTACAGAATTTATATGAGCAACTACATATAGTATGATTAAGAAAGGGTGCGGTGTGGCAGGGTACAGAACAATGCTGAATATTAGGAGCAGGACTGTGAATAACTGCCCCAAATTGTACATTCACGTCACATGTGCATAGAACAGAAAATATTTGGTTGTTGAAGCATAAAAATGATTCCCTTTGTGGCAAAACATTGCTCTCATTAAATAAAGCACAACTTACTTTTAAAATGTTTTCCCGTAAGGATTTGAATCTATTTTAACTTGTTTGGAATAATTTTTTATACTGATTGTGGACACGTTTAAATCTTAAAAATTTTTATCGTGTCACTTGAGAATATTGTAGAAATTCCAGTAGCAAATACACACACACACACACACACACACACTCCCAGTACAGATCTAGGAAAGAATTTACCCTTTCATGACCCAGTATTCAAAACAAAACTCAAGAGAGCAAGCACACTGCATACACATTGTGCCTATAGGACTCCAGCCGTAGCAGAGTGGTGGTGTTTTTAACCACAATAATGTATGTAAACTACTCTGATCATGTGGATATGAATCCGTTCATAAGCACCAAAATGCACTTATTTCCAACTTTCTTTTCTTGTTAGTATCAAAATGTTCTTAGAGCTTATACAGTGTCTTCTGCGTAATCTCAGTTCTCTAGAGCATGAGCAGGCACAGGTTTGATGAAAAATCATGTATATTTGGGTACTTGCGTGTGTCCTGTGAGAAACCAAGTCCAGTGTAGTAGGCATGCCAATAGCTGTCTGTGGAGCGTCCTTTCTCAGCCGTCTCTACATTTGGAAAGACACAGATAATCCAGAAGCCCAGAAAGCTCATTTATACCTGGTTTGGGGTTACACCGTAAGGTGTCTTTGGAAGCTCATTTTTCTCTTCAATTTAAAAAAAATGACCGTTAATTTGTGTTAGTTCAGTAATTACACCCCAGTAAGGAAAGGGTGGGAGGGAAGGAAAAGGTGCTGGGTAATGGTTTGGAGACTTCACGGGCAGATAATCAATGATTGTAAGCACCCACCTCCAGATAAACTTGTACAATGAGTGAACTGTGAGCGTTTTCCTCAGGAGGGTGATCAGTGCGGCATCTCTGGGTCGCCTGAACAAACCAGCTCATGCATTTGGGTCGCACGAGCAAACCAGCTCATGCATTTTTTTATGTATGACTTTATCCATCATGTAGGTCATTGAAGAGGTGGCTCCAGTGTGTTGATATTAATCACTTAGAGCCAGGGTGTTTCAGTTGTCACTTAGCCTTGCTGCGGATAGTTTTAACTGCACATATGGAACATTATTTGTCATGCACTCTTCTGAGACCCCTAGAATGTCAGGACACAACAGATGATTAAAGGATTGAGAAGCAACCTTCACTCTGAATATCTTTGTCTTAAATTGTCAGATCAGGGCTTTAATGCAAGTTGACGGTTTAGTTTTCTTTCACTTACGTTTTATGGGCACATGCCAAAAATAATTTGTATAAAACTTCACCTGAAAGGTAGCCTGGAACAAGCGACGTGTTGTTGAAGTATAATCAAGTAAATGGTTTGTTCCTCATTCCCCACCTGATTTCATCCCTCTTTTCACTTTTCTATCCCCCCATCCATGGGAAGATCGATTACTCAAACAAAAGGCTTTTCTCACTCACCTTTATTTGGGATGAACTCATCACACTGAGGGAGAGTGCCCTCACTTTTTACTGGTCTTATTTGAATATGATCCCCTGTTTCCTTTGTCCCACCACTGCCTTCTACTCACGACACTCTATGTGCATATAGGTTGCGTAGGATTTCTCAGGCCGGGCAGCAAGTGAATTCCTGGAGCTCCCAGCACATCCAGTCCTCAAAAGCAAGACAGAATTCCCTGTTGATGTAATGGAAAGTATGTATTTTAAATATTCCTACAAACAAATTTGGGTCCAAAAATTGGACAGAATCATACCGAAAAGTGGATCAAATATCTCAGTATTACAAATTTTTAAAGAAAAAGGGAACAATATTTGTACTGCATTGCAACAAGATTGCAGAAATTTCTGAACTGAGCACCCAAAGAAGTGTGGTTCTCAATGTGAGGCAACACGAGCACATAGGGATGTGGAGAGTCGGGTGTGAGGGTTGTCTGCCTCAGCCTGGGAAGAGCCATTTTGCTGTTTCAGGCTGTCACCTGGAGAGCAGTAGGGAGTGGAGGAGGGAAACTTGGTCTGCCTGTGAGCTTCTCAATAAAGTATAATCTCTTGCTTCCCTTTCCTGGTGGTTGGACAACGACTCTGCAAAATCTTACATTTTTAAGAGGTCATATTCCCTCCCTCCCTTGTCTTGAAAGGTTTTGACTCTCGCTTGCCAGAGGCAGTATTAGGCCAAAAAAGGTACACAGGGTTCCTTCTAGCTCCTAAGTGCTGCTGATTCTTAATCTTCCTTAGTCTGTCTTTGTTATCTGTAAACTGGGAAAACTGATATGCATTGGTTTGTCAAGTCTTTTTTTTTCTTCTTCTTAATATTTTTTTTTTAAGATTTTATTTATTTATTTGACAGGCAGAGATCACAGGTAGGCAGAGAGGCAGGCAGAGAGAGGAAAGGAAGCAGGCTTCCTGCTGAGCAGAGAGTCCAATGCGGCACTCGATCCCAGGACCCTGGGATCATGACCTGAGCTGAAGGCAGAGGCTTTAACCCACTGAGCCACCCAGGCACCCCTCTTCTTCTTAATATTTTTTTTAAATTAACATATAATGTATGATTTGTTTCAGGGTACAGGTCTGTGATTCATCAGTCTTACACAATTCACAACACTAACCATAGTACATACCCTCCCTAATGTCCATCACCCAGCCACCTCATCCCTCCCACCACCCTCCACTCCAGCAACCCTCAGTTTTTTTTTTTTTCCTGAAATTAAGAGTATCTTATGGTTTGTCTCCCTCTCTGGTTTCATCTTGTTTCATTTTTTTTCTTCCCTTCCCCTATGATCCTTTGCTTTGTTTCTCAAATTCCACATATCAGTGAGAGCTTATGATAATTGTCTTTCTCTGATTGACTTATTTTGCTTAACATAATACCTTCTAGTTCCATCCTCATCATTGCAAATGGCAAGATTTCTTGGGTTTTGATGGCTGCATAATATTCCGTTGTGTGTGTGTGTGTGTGTGTGTGTGTGTGTGTGTGTGTGTGTATACATGTATATATATATATACATACATACATGTATATATACATACCACATCTTCCTTATCCATTCATCTGTCGATGGATATCTAGGCTCTCTCCATAGTTTGGCTGTGGTGGACATTGCTGCTATAAACATTGGGGTGCACTTGCCCCTTTGGATCACTACATTTGTATCTTTAGGGTAAATACCCAGTAGCACGATTGCTGGGTCGTAGGGTAGCTCTATTTTCAACTTTTTGAAGAAACTCCATGCTGTTTTCCAGAGTGGCTGCACCAGCCTGCATTCCCACCAACAGTATAGGAGGGTTCCCCTTTCTCCGCATCCTCTCCAACATCTTTCATTTCCTGACTTGTTCATTTTAGCCATTCTGACTGGTATGAGGTGGTATCATCATTGTGGTTTTTATTTGTATTTCCCTGATGCTGAGTGATGTTGAGCACTTTTTCATGGGTCTGTTGGCTATTTGGATGTCTTCTTTGCAGAAATGTCTGTTCATGTCCTCTGCCCATTTCTTGATTGGATTATTTGTTCTTTGGGTGATGAGTTTGATAAGTTCATTATAGATTTTAGCTACTAGCTCTTTATCTGATGACATTTGCAAATATCTTCTCCCATCCTGTTAGATGTCTTTTGCTTTTGTTGACTGTTCCCTTTGCTGTGCAAAAGATTTTTATCTTGATAAAGTCCCAATAGTTCATTTTTGCCCTTGCTCCCATTGCCTTTGGCGACTGGACAACCATATGCAGAAGAATGAAACTGGACCATTTCCTGACACCATACACAAAAATAGACTCAAAATGGATGAAAGACCTAAATGTGAGACAGGAATCCATCAAAATCCTTGAGGAGAACACAGACAGCAACCTCTTCAACTTCGGCCACAGCAGCTTCTTCCTGGTTTGTCAAGTCTTAAGGAAAGGTTCTTCCTCCATCCAGGCTAAACCATCTGGCAGTCTTTCCCTTACCCTCATGCTGTTGACTGCATTTGTGGAATCAAGGAATAGATGACACAGCAGCTGCTTTTCTTCTAGGTTGAGGGCTGCTGACAGAAACTTGTATATGGAGGCCCTCTGCAATTGATAATTACAACATTCTTTGAACGGTCCAGAAATTATCAAAGACAATGGGCTGGTTTTTGCAGGCCCATATTGGAAAATTAAGCTGCATTTCCCTATGAGGAAAGTAAAATTAAGTGAAGGATCAAGTTATGAAGAAGTAGAATGTTTAATGGACTTAGGAGCCTGGGCTCCCTGCATCATTTCAACACGTGGCTTTAGTGCTTTGTTGGGACAGACCTCCCTAGGACTCTACAGAGGATGGGAGTCTGGATTGTATCTTTATAAATGGCAAGTTGACATTCTTCTGGAGCAATTGAAAAGATAGAAGCTAGAAGATAACATGATCTGGTTAGATTTTAGTGATAGTCCTCCTTATGACATAATTTAACTTTTTTCCACTATGTTTAATCAGAGCCTGAAGATCATAGCCTAAAGATAATCTAGTTTTGCCCGCTGCCTAAGAGGTTCAGATCATCTAAGGACGGACTGTGAGATTGATCCCGTTTATCTATTTTTCACTTTTACCAGTAGGAAACTGAGGCATGGAATACCTACATAATTTGCTTGAGGTCAGTGGTTTAAGAACCTTCTAGAACATACTACCTAAAGGCAATAGAGCAGAAAATTTACAAACCTAGGCTTTGAAGTCAGACTCAGATTCTGACTTTAGTACTTGGTAACTCCCAAGCCTTAGTCTCTTCAGCTATAATCTGGAAGAGTAACACCTGTTTTATGGGATTATTATAGTGCATAAATAAAACATATATGGAGCTCTTGGTATAACTATTGGCATACAGTTGTTATATGTAGTTATATTTATTAATATAGTTTTCTCACTTATTGTTATTTCATTTAAAGTATGCTGCCTGATTTACTAGACTTGATTGAACTATTGATAGCATCTTTTCATTCTTAACAGTATTAATTAGACTTGAAGAAGAAAAAAGAATTAAACGTAATTTCCCCTAGAGTCCTAAGGGATTTGTGTGGGTCAATTTATTAATGCAATGTGAAGAACATTTGGCAAACCCACCAAATGAGACAAGCATTGTAAAGAGCCTTTAGAAAGAAGTGGTATCTAATGTTAATGTCTGTGGAATGGAACTGTCATGAGATAATGGCCTTTTGATGGTACAGAAAATACCAAGGCAGAGAGAAGACATTTATTTTTAAAGCACTAGACAATCACCTTTGGACAGTGTCCTCCCACCAAGTCTTTATTTCTAATAGGCCAATAATTGATATGGATGTAATTATTTTTCTTGATGGATCTGATATCCTAGGCAATGGCCTTGCTCTCTCTATACAGTCATCAAGGTGCGGCATCCTCACTGGTCACCAGAACGAAACTTTTATCTTGTATTCTCTTTAATCAGAATTCTGGGTACCTGTGATTTTTTTCTCTCAATACCAAGTGTAGTACCTTAATGTATTTACTGGGGTGACCACAAACTCAGGGCATCAGCTTGCCTGCCTCACCTCGTTTCAGGCAAGCTGTAACCCTGAGCCTATGGTCACCCTACTGATCTAACCATCAAATCAGGTATTTTTTAAGTCTCTTGTAAGCAAAAAAATCTATGTTTTGTGTGTGTGTATGTGTGTGTGCACGTGTGTGATGCAATAAGTAATTTCAACATGGAGAATCAGATTTGCAGCAGACTGTGATCTTTACTGTAAGCTTGAAATACAAAAACTCAAACTCTGTGAAAGTTTCATGGAACTATTTCTGCTGAAGAAAGTATTTGCAGTAGGATAATAAAAATCAACTGTACAGTCAATTCTGTGAGTCTTGTGATATCAGAGTCCCTATTATCCAGAGGAAATCATTGTGTGTGTGTGTGTGTGCACACACACACTAGTGCATGTGACAGGCAGACATCCAACACCTTGACTGGTTATTGTCCCTCTTTCACAGAGAGTAATGAAAGCCTAGTAGGATATCTCTGATTTGTTATTAATCTTGTTTTAAGGAAATATGAGACAAGGTTGATGGTTTAAATTGACTTTTTATTTGCTCTGAGTGTGGTAATTTCAGCTGCATGCTATTTTGAATGTATGCATTTCAACTTACGGGATTTCTCAAGGGTCAAGTTATGGCCTTGCTACGATGAAATTCACCCCATGGTGCTATGGAATAGTACTACAAAAAGAAGAAGACCTTTGACCTTCTTTTCCAGGCCTGCCCATAAACTCCAGTAGAGCGCAAATGGTGAGAGCAAGATTTCATCTTTTGTCTCCTGTCCTGAACTTCTCTGATACATGTCTTGAATTTTTATTCAAAGTACTTTGGGTTTTAATTTATTCAGTCAAATGTCAACCAAGTGTTGTTTATCCTGTGGATTACATTCATGCTCACTGCAGAATTCTCTAACATTTGATTTCTAATTATTTTCTTGTTTATCCATGTGGTGGGATGTTTTGAATATTACCTTCTGACCACTGACCAGTTGGAATTATAATTTTCTCTCTTTCCTAAGCATCTGGTAGTAAAATTTGGCAAGCATGTGGTCTTAGCAAATCTAATGACTGGATTGCCATAGCTTTTATTCTGTATAGTACTGTCTTCCTTGGGTATTTATTGTACTTAAACAAGCCAATGCATTTTGGCTTTTGGAATTGAGCCTTGTACACAATACACAACTGCAGCCTTTCTAAGATTTCTGAACATGAGACAAAAGGGCTTTGAGGTACATCTCCAAGGAATATGAAAGCAAAAGAAAGAAAGAGTTGATTCAAAACACTGTGAAGCTGGTTTTACAAGAGAGATCCACCTTGAACTCTGGCTTCTCTTTTCTACTATCTTCCATTCTGTTTTTAAACTTATTTCCTTCTACCCTCTTCTGAGCCCAATTCTCATCCTTCTCCCATGTACATAATTGAATAGTACTGAACCTCTACTCTGTTCCTGATTTAGACTTGGCATGGGAAGAGCACCATTCGGAAGTGTCTAGCCAACTCTTGGTTTTAGCTTAGGTCATGATTGAGCCCTGCACTGGGCTCTGGGTTCAGCAAGGAATCTGCTTAAGATTCTCTTTCTCCCACTCCCTCCCCCTCTCTCCCTCCTCCCCATCCTCCTGCATGCTCTTTCTCTCTCTCAAATAAATAAATAAAATCTTTAAAAAGGGGGGGAGGGTGGGTGGAGGGAGGTTGGGAGGGGGGGTGGGATTATGGACATTGGGGAGGGTATGTGCTATGGTGAGTGCTGTGAAGTGTGTAAACCTGGCGATTCACAGACCTGTACCGCTGGGGATAAAAATATATGTTTATAAAAAATAAAATTTAGTAATAAAAAAAGGGGGGGAGGGTCTTTGGAAACAGTTTGGAGAATGGACTGAAGAAAGAAAAAGCTGAAAACTAGGGAGACCCATTTAGGAAGCTGTTATAATATACAAGGGATAAAAGTGCCTAAAATAATGGGATGGAAGAGACCAGAACTGAGAGATGTTTTTAGTGTTAGGGTGGACAAGGTATAGTGACTCATTAAAAATTGGTATATGTGCTGCTGAAGCGAGCACATGACTCATTAAAAATTGGAAGAGAAAGAAATGTCAGAATCCAAGATAGTTCTGGGTTGGTGGGTATATTAGCTTGTTGAGGCTACCGTAACAAAGTACTATAAACTGAGTGACTGAATGATAGAAACATATTTTCTCACAGTCTGGAGGCTAGAGGTTCAGAGATCAAGGTGTTGGCCATACTCTCTGAAAGCTTTAGGGAAGGATTTGTTGCACATTTCTCTTCTAGCTTCTGGTACATCTTTGGCTTTTGTATAGCATAATTCCAGTTGTTATGTGGTATTCCCCCTGTGTATGTGCCTGTCTTTCTACATGGCATTTTTTTTTTTTTATAAAGACATCAGGCATATTGGTTAGGTTCTCACCTTATTCCACTATGACCTCTTCTTAAATAATTACATCTGTAATGACCCTATTTCCAGATTCTCAGGTACTATGGGTTAGGACTTCAAACATACCACTTTTGGGGGGACACAGTTCAACCCGTGACAGTTTGCTATCAAGACTGTAGCATAGAAACGCTTCCTGAGTTTCCAGCCAGCCTGGCCTGCCCTGCAGAATTCACATTTCAGACTGCAACTTCAACTCTTACGTGAATTTTCAGCCTGCTGTCTTGCCTTGTAGATTTTGGAATTGTCAGCTCTCACAATTGCATGAGGTGATTACTTAGAAGCTCTTGATACAGATTTAGTTGTAGTTATAGAAGTAGATATAAACATAGATATAGATATGTCCTATTGGTACTCTTCCTCTGAAGAACCCTGACTAAGATAATGGGGGAGGCTGAGTGCTTATGGAAGGGTAGGGAAGACTTGGAAAAGACAAGAGGGCAGTTAAACTCTTGAGAACAGATCAACATTCAAGCCCAAAAAGAAGTTAAAAAAAAAAAGGAAAGAAAGAAAGGAGGAAAACATTGCATATTTCTGAGGTTCTAGGATATAACTTTATGACTCCAGTATTATTTCTGTATCAACTTGCAAGTTCACAACTAGAGTTCGGCCCAACTAACCTTTGCTTGCCACATTGAAAAACAGTATTCTAAACAAATGGAAAATAGTGGTTAGGCCATATGAAATTACCCACACTTGATAATTTATTATTTTATCACCAACAATACTGATAATTTTGTATAATTAAACCTAATATAAATTTGATTATTTACTTGTGTGGGATCTGCTTAGAAATGCAAGTTGTTTTCCTAAATCTATCGTGTGACAGTTTGAGAAAGGTGTAGTCTGTGGAATCAGGTGTTAATGTTTGTCCTGGTTAGGTAGGAGCAGCGTGGGTAGGCCACCTGGTCGGCATATTTAAGAATATCCACTTAAGGGGCACCTGGGTGGCTCAGTGGGTTAAAGCCTCTGCCTTTGGCTCAGGTCATGATCTCAGGGTCCTGGGATGAGCCCCAAATCTGGCTCTCTGCTCAGCAGGGAGCCTGCTTCCTTTCCTCTCTCTGCCTGCCTCTCTGCCTACTTGTGATCTCTGTCAAATGAATAAATAAAATCTTAAAAAAAAAAAGAAAATCCACTTAAAGGCAATAGCTAACAGTAGCTAATGGCTATCAAATGCAAAAATGGTGAAACCCAGTACTAGTCATCACACTTATATTATCTGCATTCATGTCTCACAAAACACTGTGAAATGGGTACTATTATAATCGGTATTTTACAGTTATGGAAACTGAGGACTAAAGAGCAGAATGACTTGCCCTAAATGGTGGAGCCAGGAATTGAGTCCAGGCATGTCTGGAGAGCCTGTACCCTGGTATCTTAAGTTATATAGTTCTGATATAGTAGGTATTACCTGAGGGCTGCTTCACATGGGAACTGGGGTCCAAAGACCATGGGCATCACTAAGGTAGGAAATGGAAGCTGATAAGACAGAGAGGGTCAGGTACCAGGAGTTCCAGACAAATTTTATTAAGGAGTTTTTCTGTTACTTCTGCTATGATGCTTGGTCTTAATGACTTGGTCTAATGACTTGGTCTAAATGAATGAATTTATTCATTCAAAAATATTTGTTGAACAGTATTATGTGGCAGGGATTGATCTAGATATGTGGGAATCACCTTTGAACAAAAAAAATAAAGATCTCTGCCCTTGAACAGCTAAAATCCTAGATAGGGAGACAGAAAACAAGCAATAAACCTAATACAAAGAAATTTTATAGCATGTTAGAAGGCTCTATGTGTGCAGTGTGAAAAATAAAATATAGATGAGTAGGGTGGTTCAGTAGTGCTGCCGTAAGATGGGAGCTAGGCAAGTTTCAGTATTGCATAGCATGGGGAGGGCCACCTTTAGTGAGAAAGGGTAATTGGAGCATAGCCTTGAAGCAAGTGAAGGGGTTAGTCAGGTAGATGTCAGAGAGAACATTCTCATCAGGGTAAAGGCTCTAAGCAGGAATATACCTGGGTCATTCTAACAACATGCAAACAGAGTG
Organism: Lutra lutra; assembly: GCF_902655055.1. Classification (NCBI taxonomy): domain Eukaryota; kingdom Metazoa; phylum Chordata; class Mammalia; order Carnivora; family Mustelidae; genus Lutra; species Lutra lutra. Next base: position 122,743,384 of record NC_062281.1, read on the forward strand.
AGGAAGTAGAGGGAGGAAAGAGGGAGAAGAGTAGAGATGAGGATAGACTACAAGCAGGAGGCCTGGTACATAGCAATGGGTCTTGTAGGTGTGGTCATGACTTTGGCTTTTACTCTGAGTGAAATGGGAAAGGAAAAACCACTTCAGGGTTTTGAGCCAAAGAGTGATATGCTCTGACATACTTTAAAAAATGTTGCTCTGGTTATTGTGTTAAGAAATACACTAGAGGGGCACCTGGGTGGCTCAGTGGGTTAAAGCCTCTGCCTTCGGCTCAGGTCATGATCTCAGGGTCCTGGGATCGAGCCTGGCATTGGGCTCTCTGCTCAGCAGGGAGCCTGCTTCCTCCTCTCTCTCTGCCTGCTTCTCTGCCTACTTGTGATTTCTGTCTGTCAAATAAATAAATAAAATCTTAAAAAAAAAAAAAGAAATAAAATAGAGGGTCAAGAATGGAATCAAGGCAACCTGATAGAGACCATTTTAGTAATATAGCCAAGGAATGGTGGTAGCCAAGATAGGTGGTAGCAGTGGGGGAGATGAGATGTCATAGGATTCTGTTGATATGTTGCAGATAGAGCTAGCATGAATGCAAGATAAAGAGGAGAAATCAAAGATGACTGCAGGGGTTTTGCCTGAGCAGCTGCAAGGAAGAAGTTACCAACTGGCATCAGTAAGTCTGCAAGTGGTGCAGATTTTGGGGGAAGTTCATGCGTTCAGCTTTGAATGTGTTGAATGTAATATGTCCATTTGACATCTGCATTGAGATGTTGAACATGAGGTAGATATATAAGTGTGAAGATTGGGAAGAGAAGTCCAAATAGAAATGTATATTCGGAAGGCTTCAACATTAAGTTGTTATTAAAGCCATGACCCTGGGCTATATTACTGAGTAACATCTTGAGAAAGAGAAGAGAGGAAGCCCCAAGACTGATACCTAGCTCCCTACCCACCCTCCCTTGGCATTAAGAAGTTCATGAGAAGAAGAGAAATCCGCAAAGGAGACCAAGAAGGAATGACCAGGGAAGTTGGAGGAATGTCATGGAATGGGTTGCCTCAGTGTTGGCATGAAAATGGGATGAAAATCTCACACATGTTTTTACTTTCCCAGCCACTGGTTGAGTGCAAAGGACTCTGAGGACCTGGCAGAGTGCAGAATAATGAGGTCCAAGGAGCCCGATCGCTGGATGGTGACGCAAAGCTGAGGCCATCGCTGCCAACCTGGACTGTCATGAGGGCAAGAAGTAACATTGTCCTGTGTTAGGCCTCTGAGGTTTGGGAGGTTTTTTTTAACAGCTGTTAGCTTACCCTGACTAACACAAGATCTGTTGCCATTTTAAAGGCACCACCTTCTCATTTTGAGAGCTTTAGCACATTTTAATTGTTGTATACAAATGAGTGTTAGTCATTATTAATGAGTCATTAAAGAAGTACTTGCACTTAGAAAAACTTTATTTGAAGCGAGGATATATTTGAAAGCATTTTAAAAAAAACGATTTATCATCAGATTTATGCTTACTTGAACTAGGTCTGAAAAGTCATTCCAAGTTAGGCATTATGTCCACCCTGAGTTCTCAGTCTGAGTTGACCCACCACAGGCTAAGTTTCAGCACAGCCTCATCCCATCTTGGACTTCTGGGAACTGGAATGGGTGATGGTGTTCTTACCTTTAATTGGCTCCTGAAAACACCTGTTACTAATGGGAAGCTGTCAGGTATATTTTGGGAAGCCCATTATTAATAAACCTTTGATTGACTATTATGGTTAAAGAAAAATGTCAGCCTTCTCCCAAGTGCAAAGTTTGGAATTGCACTTGGAGAACTGGCTGGAAAATTAGTGTTGTAAACCTGAGGTTGATACTGTGAGCCCTGTTTGATGCATTTGATTTTAAATTCTATCAGGATTTTAACTTCCATCTAGAAAAAGACAAGTTTGAATATCTATTAAAATGGCTCTTCCGTACATGTAGCATAAAATCCAAAGATATTATTGTGGTCTACAGGACTCTACTTATTCCAGCTTCTTGCTATTTCCCTACCCCTCCTCGTGCTGCTTTCCCTGTTGTTTCTGGAGCACTCAACACGTGCTCCCTGATCAGGCCCTCTGCACTGGCTGTTCCTCCCATTCACCCACATGCTCACATGGCTTCTCCTTTCACTTCGTCAGGACGATGAAGGTCATCTGAGGTCTGAGGTCTCCCTGCCCATATGAAATCTAAAAATTATAGTTACCATCACTGCCTGCCCTCCTCCCCTGATTTTTCTTTTTTCTTTTTTTAAGTTTTTATTTATTTATTTGATAGAGACACAGAGAAAGAGGGAACACAAGCAGGGAGAGCGGGAGAGGGAGAAGCAGGCTTCCTGCTGAGCAGGGAGCCGGATGTGGGCCTCCATCCCAGGATTCCGGGATCATGACCTGAGCTAACAGCAGACGCTTAAGGACTGAGCCACCCAGGCGCCCCTGATTTGTTTTTCTTTAGAGCATTTATCATAACCAACATGAAGTTACCTAGCTGTTTGTTTCTTTGTAGATTATCTAGTTTCTCCCACTAGAATGTAAGATTCTGAGGGCAGCAACTTCGTTTCCCTCACTGCTGCATCCGCAGCTCTGAGGACCGTGTCTGGGACATGGTAGGAGCTAAGCAAATATTTGTTGAATAAATGAGTGAGGGGATTAATGAAGGGTTATGGCTGTCTGATTTGTGAAAACAATCTTATCTGACCTTAGGAAAGACTAATTTTTTTTTTTAAGATTTTATTTATTTATTTGACACACAGAGAGAGATCACAAGTAGGCAGAGAGTCAGGCAGAGAGAGAGGGGGAAGGAGGCTCCCCGCTGAGCAGAGAGCCCGATGCGGGGCTTGATCCCAGGACCCTGAGACCATGACCTGAGCCGAAGGCAGAGGCTTTAACCCACTGATCCACCCAGGCACCCCAAAACTAATTGTTTTTTGCTCACAATATAAAATACGATAATGGTAGCCTACTTGGGTAGGCTTTGAGCATCAGAAATCTTAGAAAATCTGAAAAAAAAAAAAAAAAAAGCTCTTGGCTCCAATTCTCCCTACCCCCTCCCGTCCATCCCCAACTGTGTCTTTCATATTTTATTTATTTATTCAGTAAACATTCAGTAAATATATATTGCGCATCATTTCCTCCCTAACCTAATAAAGAAAAAAGCCCCACCTCTCTGCTGATACTTTATTTAGTGGAAATACTACCTTGAATAAGACAGGATACCTTCAAAGAAGTGAAAACCCATTGGCCATTGTTGCTGAAAACTTTCCAGGGTCCCAAAGGCAAGGGGAAAAAAACAAGCTCTGTCTGCACTCGTTACTATCCAATTTGTAGCCACGGAATCTATTGGTTTTCACATTTCCATATTTTTGAGGCACATTAACAACCATAAGGAAATATATTAAATGTGAAAGTGGTTAGCTATATGTCAATAGAAAGTAGGCTTTGAAAATGCGTCCTGCCACACCGATTCACAGAGTGCTGACCTACATGATTTCATAAACTCGGTTACCCGCTCGCAAAGTTATCTAGTGCTTAAAATGTAATAAGAGTTAGAGGCTTTTTTCTTTGTTTTCACTGTGAAAAACTGTGTTTCCTTTAGAGGAGCTCACAATTTATATACTGAAAATATATAAAAGAATTATGTGTCAACAAAATGATGTTTAAGGTTTTAAATCATCCTAACAGTCAGCCCTGAGACTTCCTCACTAGACATCTCAGAGACTTTATGAAAGTTTTATTCTACAATTCCCTGCTTGCCTTTACTCTTAGCTGCTTCTTCCAGCTATTCATATAGTTTGAAAAATAGAGTTTATATGCTTTAAGTTGCAAGGCATTTAGAATTTTCATAATCTCTTTATTGTGGCTGAAGCAGTCAAAAAAATGAAGTCTACTGTTGATAATATTTCACTGTGCTCTTGCTAGATTAACTGGAACAAGAAGCTGGAACTTGTGGCATTTTAAAAAAATACTCTTTTTAAGGAAGCTTTTATTAGGAGCAAGGTATAGGGCAATTAAATTAGTTTCAAAATACTCGGTAAAGAACCGGGAGCAGGGTAATAATGAACCTTTGTAAAGCACAAATGCTGAAAATAAGATTCTTAACAGGAATTTTTGTTTTGTACCTTTTAAAGCATGCAGTAATGTGCTAAGCACTTAGTAGGTGATCATTAAGTCCTTATTTAAATTAATCTATAAAAGTGTAATCAAGAACTGTAGTTACATTAGTTGGGGCATCTGGGTTGCTCAGTGGGTTGAGCCTCTGTCTCTTGGTTTTGACCCCGGTCATGATCTCACACTTGTGAGATCAAGCTCCCTCTTGGGTTCTGTGCTCAGTGGGGAGTCTGCTTGAGATTCTTTCCCTGCTCCTCTGCCACTCCTTGCCCCTGCTTGCTCTCGATGTCTCAAATAAACAAAATCTTTTTTAAAAAAGAACTGTGTACAACATCAAATTTCAGGTTCTATATTTTGCAAGATAGAGAGGAGTGTGGAAGAACTTCCCTTGCATAATTATCGGTTAAGAACAAAGTATCTTTAAATAATTGATGGGCCTGTTATACTCTCGTATTGTTTTACCTAAGTTTCCTATAGTTAACCTAAGCTTACAGGCAGCAGATCCCCATGACCTGCCTCCAAGGCCTTCTCCTATTGGATTCCTCATTCAAGGATTTCCATATCTATTCTGTTTAGTGTTTACTATGCTCCAGATACTGTATCTGTTCTTTTACCTCTTAAGGAGCTTATAGCCTAGGGGTAAAGACCAAAGAGGAAAGAGGCAAATTCAATGCTGTTTTAATTGGACCCTTACTGACTTAGAACTAAGATTCAGCTCATACTTCTTCATGTGTTAGAGAAACTAGTATAGAGATGATTATTATTAGAATATAAGCATACAACAGCCCAGAGAAAGCTGAGCCTTCTGACTTCAGAAAACGCAAGCATTCAAGGTAGTTCTGCATTCCAGTGACTCTGGGATTTCAGTGGTTTCTGAGCAGGAGTTCAGAGTCCTCACTACAGTCTCTTCTCTGTTTCTTACCCTTCTGCTTACTTGTGGTTTCCGCTCTCTTGGAACTTTCTCTTGTGAGGGACCAGTCATGATTTTTCTGTACATTTGGGCTTTCAGAATTTGCCCCTGCTTCTAACTTTTTGTCTTTCTTGGTTCAAAATACTTACAAACATGGTAGAATTGGTGCAGGTCATGTTTTTCAAAGCAACCATGGCTGTCCATTGACACTATGTCCTTACCCCTGATTTCATCAACTGCAAGAAAAAGGCAAAAGTCACATGAGAACAGGTGTAAGAACTGTATGTTCATCAAAGGCTGTAGGAGGAGGCAGAACAGGCACTGTGTGATGTGCCTATTTGAGATTTGTCTTTGAAAGTACTAGGATGTGATGGAACACAGAATTCCCTAGGGTTATGGAATTGGACCACTTGGCCAAGTCTGAGAGTATTCAGAACATACCCTGTAGGGCAGATGACACTTAAGCAGTGTCAGTAAGATTTAGTCAGAGTTAGCTAGTTGAAGAAGAGTGGGAAGCTGTATTAGGCAGAGAACGCAGCATTGGTATGGAATAGGGGCAGGAAGAAATGTGTTTCAGGGACTGAACCATATAATCTTCCTGAAACTGGAAAAGTTAAGCCCAGAATGGTGGGAGGTAAGAGCAGAGCAGACAGGACCTGCTTGGAACGCACAGTGAAAGTAATGGGAACTGTTGTCTTACGCAGGGGAATGACAAGGTCACATATACATTTTAAATATCTCACCCTGAGGGCAGATGGAAGAGGTATATGAACATGGCAGGACTGGAGGCGGAGACACAAGGTAGAAAGATAGTTTGGGTAAGAAATTTAAAGAACGCCAACTGGAAAATGCAGGTAGAAGTAAGAGGAAGTAATATATTGCAGAAATGTTATTTGAGTAAAATCAAGTCTACTTGGTAACTAATTGGGATATGGTGGGTGATGGAGAGAGAAAAGCCCACGCTTCAGTTTGACAAAGTTGGAAGATGGTGGTGTCATAGTTGAGATGAGTAAGAAACAAAGGAAATTAGCTCTGGGGGAGGGGTGTTGGAAGAGAGTTGAGACGGAAGGAGCTGATACGTTGCAGGTATGGAAGAAGTGAATGACTAAGAGTAAGAGGGAGAGAAATAGTATTTTAGTCAATGAGGTAGTCCATCCAGCTTTTCTTCATATCGCTGAGAGAAAGTACACTGGGAAGTTGACTAGGTGGGGCAAATGTGAAAGACAGAAATTAACAGTTCATCCAAAAAGAGATGTCAATTCATTCTCAGTCACCAATGACCACACCATCTGGTGTCCCAAGAACCACATGCACCCAACCTAAGACCTTGCTGGGCCTCCAGTGAAATCCATTCCTTTTGATCCTGATGATGTATTAGGAAGGTATTCATTAAACTAACAAGAAAGGGTAGTTTGGGACACTAGGTGCTTCATTGTTCTTTGAACAGATACCCACCTCGTGGTGTACTCTAGTAAATAATTTAGAAGGCAAAATTTGCTTACTGCCTGCAAATGCGTTTGATAAATTGAAGAATTACTTAGGACAATGAGGTAAGTGGCAAACATTGAGGTTAGTAAACAAAAGGAAAAAAGTCAAACTACCAAAGTAGTAGAATACATGATTGGTTTACTTTAGATAGGAATGGCAGAAAAAAAAAAAATGGGTCATAGTGAACTATGGATTGAACAGGATTCAATAGTGTAAAAAAGCAAGTGTGATATTAAAATAGCTAAATCAATCATTATATTGAAAGACCTAAGTAGAAGTATGGCATATAAGAACAATTGGAGATTCATCTTCCTGGGAAGTCAGATTTCTAATCGAATACTGTATCTGTTAAAGTTCTTTGGTTCTTACTGACAGAAACAGACACTGAATATGATTTAGGATGGTTTCAATTTAAATAATAGAAAACCCAAATCTAAATGGTTCCAACAAGAAAGGGAATCTATTGCTTCATATAACTAAAAAGTTCAAGTTTCAGACCTCTTTAAGAATGTGGTTTCTTTGTTTTCATCACAGTTATCACAATGTTGGCCTCATCCTGAAACTAATTCTTCTCGTGATGGGAAAGATAGATTCTGGTACTGATGCAACTAGGTTTTCATGCTTCAGATCCACTGAGAAAGAACAAGTTTTAAGATAATTCCCACAGAAGAGAGAGTTCCCAGAATTACCAACAAAGATGTCTTATATTTGGCCCAAATTCTGTTATGGCCCATGGCTGAACCATTTGCTGTGGCTAAAGGGAGATGTGATAATTAGCTTGAGTTAATCAAGATCCACTCTTAGAGAGAAAGATGAAGTGAATTCCACATGAAATCCATGGCTGGGATCTCCAGGCCCTGTTAGGAAGAAGCAAGGGGAGCCGGTTGCATGTGGGAGGAAAAAACAGCCAGTGTCTACCACACTCTGAAGCAGGAAAGGATGTTTTTGGGGAAGCCTAGAGGGTAGCTCGGCCTGATGCTTCGGCTTCCTGAGGGAAAGTCTAGAGAATCCATTGCAGACATAGGACAGCAACTAGGTCAGCTTCTGGAGCCTAGGGGCTGAGGTAACAGGGGCCAGCTAATAAGTTATTTCAGAGCTTGCTGCCAGAATGAACCAACGGATTGCTTTTAGCCTCTTGTTTTACTCTCCATAACAGTTAAAGTCACACTAGTGTGAGCTGGCCAAGCTTGGTTGATGTGCTCACAACTCAGCTAAATCTAGTCAGAAAACCTTGACTGCTAATCCCAAGAGAACTGTTCATAGTGGAGGAGAGATAATTATCCCTGAGGACACTGAGGTCATTTTCTAAAGGGGGAGAGGAGTCTGGTTTGTCCCCCCAAAACTGTCCACTATAAGTATTATATTCCAAGTACAAATGGGGTAAAACAAACTTAGAATGGCAGAATTAAGTAAAGGAAGATAATTATAGGACAAGGAATTTTTTTTTTTAAGATTTTATTTATTTATTTGATACACAGAGAGAGATCACAAGTAGGCAGAGAGGCAGGCAGAGACAGAGGGGGGAAGCAGGCTCCCTGCTGAGCAGAGAGCCTGATGTGGGGAAGGATCCCAGGACCCTGAGATCATGACCTTAGCGGAAGGCAGAGAACTTTTTGACAGGAAATGTGCTACTGAAGAAATTTTTGTGGAGCACCTAATGCTTGCTATATTGATATAGAGATTTGTATGATACCTTCTCTACCTTCTGGACAATACAGTGAATTTTAGAGCTAGGAGGAAAGAAACTGAAAGTTCATGCAATCTGACATCTTATTTTTAAGGTAAAGCGAACAAGGTAAAGAAAGGTCAAATCGTGAATTTTGACACAGCATTATTCTGAACTATCTGCGGTCTTTCTCTGATGCTTTATCTACCCGCTTAGTTCTGCAATGGTCATAAACAAAATCTACTTCAGAGAAAGGACCCAGAATTATCTCAGCGTGGAGATAAGGCTGAGAAGTGATTGGAATGTCTTCTTCTTTATCATCAAAAGGGGCAGGTCAGAACCCATTGTTAAGACTCCAGTGGTTCGAAGTCACGTCAAAACAAGAGTTACCAGTTGGAAGAACGAGAATGTTTGCTCCAAGTTCTTTCAGTAGACACATGGTGGGCATGAATCCTGTATGCCTGGAGGACTTGCTTTCTTTCTTTCCTGAGGACTAAAAAACAAGCTAAATTAAAGTAAAAATAAGGTAACTACATATGGCTCCCATACAGTTATACTCCCAAACAGAAGAGGGTGTAAGGGGCAGGTTCTCCGACTTCTAAAGGTCCCTTCTGCTCCTCAGATTCTGCACCTTCGGGCTCTTTATTTGTATTTTAGTTCAAGAAATGCTTTTTTTTTTTTTTTTTTTCATCTGCTCCTTTTAATCTGTTCGCTACTGTAGTACATTTAAACATCAGCAGATGGGGCCCTTGGTTCCTTTGAAGAATGTCAGGCTTGAATTTTGTTAATGTCTGTGGTCCACATGAATTTTTCTTGTTGTTTTACAGCATGTTAAATTTGCACACTTTATAGTTCACAAACCTTTATTTAATCAGGAAAAAGAAAACTCACTAATGACAAATTCCTTTTTTTCTCTCTTCCACTGTTCTATAGGGATAAGTTAGATCTGTTTACAAATGGAAAAATGAATATAACGTGATACCCAGACAACAGCATCTTTTAAAGGACAGAAGAAGTCAATGTCAAAATCTGTTGTCCTTAAGTCAGGAAGCTGTGGGGGAGGCTTTCACTGCATGGGACCACAGGTGACAGGTCACATCCAAGTTCCCTTCATTCCAGATTACTTGCTTTTTGCTTTCCTGAATTCCATTTTAGGAAGGCACTGTGTGAAACTGTGCCAAGATATCATTTTTTTAAGCACTCACCAATGATCATCATTTTTTTAAGTGACATTTGTCAACAGTCCGTAAAGAGAACAACCGTATTCTGGTCCTTAAACCTGTTCCAGCGGGTACGTTGCTGCATCTTCAGCATGAGATCTCTTCCCAGGAAAGATGGCACAGCCCTTGGAGGACGGAGTGTGGTTTGCAGGGCAGAAGAGATGGCAGCATTCAGTCCTCCTGGAGTCCTCACTTAATTTTCTGCCTGGCTTTTTAACCGGAACTTGCTCTGAGAATTAATCACTGTTTCTCTTGTGTCCCCCAAGATGGGATGACCCAGAATTTTATTTTTGGCCGAGTACTGCGAGATATCCAGAGCAAAAATGTGTCCTATGTGTGAAGCTTCATTATGTAAATACTTATTTCAATGTGCTTACTGCATCTCTGATTAGTATGATTTAATTGATAGATTGAAGGCATCTTCCTTTGTGTAATTAATATTTGTGTTGTAAATAAGCTCTTACGCTTGGACAGATCTTAATAGCAGATTTAAAACCCAGTAAGAAAACTAAGGGCATATCACTGATAGAAGAGATAAAATTGGGCCTCCTTTTTGTCATTATTCTGAGTTTAGACAAATAGGTCTGTTTTCAATGGGACTGACACCTCTTAAGAACTGGTATTTTAGCTGGAAAGACCACCTATATATTTAAGGTACATTACAGATCACTCTCATTTCCAAATTCAGGTCCTAAATAGCTCATAAATTGGTGAGAATGAAGTGTCTTCATTGATAACATTCTCTATATTTTTATAAATTTGCAACCTAATGTGGCAAATTGGGATGCAGTTTGCAGATTTAGGATTTACAGAGTTTACACAGATGAGACTAATGTATTACTTCTGGGTAGAGATGATGTTTGCCCGTGGTTCGCCTGAAGCCAGTTTTCGGGAGGAATTGTTCAGTTCTCCTCTCCTTTTGTGCTGACATGCTAAGTGATATATACGGAAATTGTGTGCACTACTTGTGCCCTAGTCTGAAGAACTGCTTGTGGGCAAATTTCATTAGTACTTGATTAGTACTTGTGCTAATTAAGCCAGGCACAATTTTGCCTCCAGTCCTAGTATGATGAGTTAAGGCTGGACTGAAAATGTGGCCCTCAATGCATATGTTGGAAGCCCATAAAGCCCATATAATCCCACAGAGAATTCTCTCTCGACTCCCCCATTAAGGGGCTGAGAAAGTGGAACAGAGCCCTCCGTTTCCAGTGCAATTTGAGTTCACCCAGATATGTGATATGCTAATGTTTAGATTAAGCAGATGGCAGGGAAGGCAGTTGTTAGTTGAGGATTGTTTTCCCCTTTCTGCATATTATTTTCAAACAAACAGCTTAAGAGGTAAGTTACTCTACCTCCTCTCTTCCCTTCCCTTTGAATTAAAAAGAAAAAAAAAAAAGAAGAAGTTAGAAATCCCTGGTTATATTATTATCATCCTATGTGTCCAAGCGCGCCCATCTTAATTCGGGATATGGTGTAAGAGTGTTTTCCACTGTTTGGTGAGTTTTCTGCTATTTTTATCATTTCAAAGAAAAAGGAGATGGGGCTTGGCTGAGGCGAGGAAAGGAGAGGAGGTGAATTTAGAAACAAAAGCTGCTTGGAACAGAAGAACAGATGTTATGCCTCCATGTCCTTGTCTAATTTCTCCTCAGGGCTTGGCAGCGCTGGCCCCGATTCTCGATTCTCCTGCCTTTCTGTGGTCCTCCTCCTCCTCCACCTCCTGCCTTCTCCTAGAGCTTTTCCCCCAGCTACTTCCCTTGCAATTCTGGAGTTTTCCACATGAGTTTGTTTTTTTTTTTTAACATACATTATGATGTGGCATCTTGAGTCACTTTATTAAAAAACCTTCAGTAACCTTCAGAATTCCTCCGAGCTTGCTCAGCCTCTCACAAATGAAAAGGTGGAGTTTTAAGTATCAGGTTTATCATTTATAGAACCATAAAATTTTAGAGCCAGGACCAGACATCATTTCATCTCACTCCATTTATATTTTTAGTAAGAGATTTTCAAGGCTCTGGAGTGGCAGGAAAAAGTAGAGGTAGGAGCACGAGGGGCAGAGACAGAAAGAGGCAGAGAGGTGAAGTTTTAGGAAGTTTCGGGGTTTTTTGTTTGTTATTAATGCATTTCCTTTGGGGATTTCTCCAGAGACCACGAAAAAAATATTTAACTGCTTTTCAATTATGTTTGAATGTTAGGCAGACCTTTCTTTGAACACACAACTCCTCACTTCCATAGGTTTCAGGGCCAGATGGCTCTACTGGGTTAAGTGAACAAATCTGCAAAACCTACTCTCACTTGCACCCATTTTCCTTCTTCACTTACTGGGAAAGTGTCCCTCCTTTCAGCCAGGACCAGGCCCTCACTGCTCTCTGGATCTTACTACCCTTCCTGTGTTCTCAAGAACATTAGTTACCTCTGGCCCTTTCCTACTTTGTCAAGTTGTCCTTCTCTATTGGATTATTCCCCTTGACCTACAAAACTCAACATGCATGATGCCCAGACCGTGCTTTGCTCTTCTGGTGTCCCCTCCATTTTGTTTCTTGAGTATTGTCTGTCTTCTCAATTTTCTTACCTCCTATTTACTCCAACCCATTCCAACATGGCTTCAGATCCCTTTAATTTATTGGAACTACTCTCGATGAGGCAATAAAGTTTCTTGGTAATGACATACCTGGCTCATATTTTTCTGTTTTCATCTTTCCTTCTCACCAGCTGCCTGAAAAATAGAACAAGGCCCTAGCCCCTCTTGAGTAAACGTCTAAGTTTCCATGATGCCATATTTTCCTGTTTTCTTCCAATCTTGTTCTCTCTTTTGGTCAGAAACCAGTATCTATTTTATTTAGTGAACAAATTCCATATAAGGTATAATACTGAGTCTGGTATAAAGTAGGCTCTCAAAAAGTATTGGTTGAATTAGTAAATTAGATAGTTTCAGTTTAATGAGCTTCATGCTTTTTACTCTAGAGATGAGCTGTGCACTAGTTGGTAGCCACTAACCATATGCAGTTATTTAAATTTAAATTAATTAAAGTTAAATAAAGTTAAGAATTCCATTCTTCAGTCATACTGGCCAGATTTCAAGTGCTCAATGGCCACCTGTGACTAGTGGCTACCATATTGGGCAGTGCAGATTTTTAGAATGTTTTCATCATTGCTGAAAGTTCTATTGGCTGATGCTGTCCTAGAAAGTTTAAATTCAAGTGCAGTTTTGGAGCATGGGCCATATAAATTATAAGGTCACAGAGAAGTGGGCAAATGATTAGATGATTCTACAGTACTACAAAAACACACAGAATAAATGCTCAGCTAAGATAATGAGATATTTTACCCCTCATGAAGCAAGGGAGTGTAGTATCCTAGTTAAATGCATGGGATTGGTTATGGACAGATTTGAACTAGTCCTACCATACCATTTGACAGCTATACATCAAGAGCAAGGGTTCCACCCATTTTGCTCCTCAGTATCTCATTTGTTTTACCTGTAAAATAGGATTAATAGGGGTACTTTCCTCATAGGGTTGTTGTAGAAATTGAGGAGATTGATATACATAAAGTATTTAGTATTGTTCCTGGCACAAAGGGAGAGCTCAGTAAGTGACAGGTATTCTTCTTCTTGGCTGCTGTTATGTATATCTTCAGGATGTAGGTGCATGTTCACACATCTATCTGGTCTTCTATTTCCTCAGTGCTCTTGAGCCCCAGTGTCTTTTTTTTTTTTTAATAACCTACCAACGGTGAGTAAGGGGTCACACATACTAGGCAGATATGTCAGGAGAACAGGATTAGAAATGAGAGAGTCTTGAAGAGTATGATTTACCTGGCAAAGTTTGGTACAGAATGAATGGAATCTTCTAAGACGCATTTTCAGTTTGGATCTCTGTATCCACCGTGGCCACAACTCAGGAAGGTTTGCTGGAGTAGCTTCCACCAGGAGTCTACACGCTCCTCCCTGATAGTTGTTCTCTTTGAGCTGACGACACAAGGAAATGCTGTTGTTTTTCTCCAGCTAGAGAGTGCCTGATGGAACCAGGGACATCATAGATTTGCCAGTGCTCCCTAGTGGATCTTAGGAGTTTCTTTATGAAGGTATTGTCCAATCAGTTCCCTGTAACATGTCGATAACAACCCACAATTTTCAGTTTCATTGCAGGAATGCTGGAGAGTTAAACTGACAGTCTCTGAAGAAGCACTTCTGCAAGCACTTGTCACTTGAAGTTTGACATTTCTGACTCACTGTGCCCCATAAGAATGAATTCAGAAATTCCTTTAGGAAGGATTTTACATTTCACAAATTTTAGAATAGTTCTGATTATCATTTGTAGTCTCCGATTTAGATTTTCTTTCTTATTAGAGACTTACTCAGCCCAGGTCAGCAGTAGTTTTCATGAAGGGAATTGGTTTGCCCAGTTTAAACATAGAAAGTGGCTCTGACACACCTGTTTAGGGATTTATTAATTTCACAAGTGCAGTAATTTGAGCAAATCACATGTGAAACACTTTTTTTTAAAAACATCTCTTTGTCGCAGGAGCCCCCCGACCGCCTCTGTCCCTACCCTCCATAGCACCAGACCCAACTGCTATTGGTAGATTCCACTAATGAGCTGCCGCTTCTTCCAAAGTTCTTATGGTCAGCTCTTTATAAATTAAAGTGTTTTAATTCAACTTGATATCTGCTGGAAACAGAAGATTGACTCGATCTTGCATTGTTTTTTGTTTTGTTTGGATCTGACCCAAAACGACCGATTTCCATATTTCTAGCATTTCCATTATCTTCCTGATCTCTGTGCCTGCTTTGTTCACTAGGTTAGGACTTGAAACCCATTGGTTTCAACTCCAGCCCGTGGCCCTGTGAAGCCCTCTAACCTACCTGATGGCACTGTCACAAGGGGGGCAGCTAAACATCTGCAGATCATGGCAAACCTTGTCTGAAACGCAACTCAGAGCTTGCCCTTCTCAAGGTGGGTTATCCTTTGTAAATAACAGTATACTGTCTAGACTTTAGCCACACAAAATTAGGGTTGCAAGTGAAATTTCACAGCCAGAAATTTTAACTGGGCACCTCAAAAGATGGTTTCCTAAGTAAAAAGGTTAGTAAACTCTGTCCCTTTCCTATGATAGTTCCATCAATACCTTTTAAAAATATAAAAGGTAATTTTATGATTTGACGTATATGGTATGCTCTTTATATAGACCTAAGAGGTTAAAAAGATAAAATTCTTCCCTCTCTATTGCTGAATTAGCCGATGAAAGAGAAGGAAGACTGACCGACAGCAGCCGGCTTCCTATGGGGAATATATTAAATACCCCCATAATGAGAATGTTAGTTCCAGGAACAAAGAGTTAGTTCATTTAAATGATTATTACTTTGTCGTCTTACTTGCTTTTTTTTTCTTTTTGCTTCCACAGTTATTTTTTTGTATTTTTCTTTGAGCCACTGTTTCCGTCCTTACCAACTATTTACAATTTCTTTCAAGTGAGATCAAATGGGATTGCACTTCCTGTTTCGTGGGGGTTGGCTCCGCCATTGAAAATTATGAGTGCCAAGCAGAGAGAATCGGGTAACTAAAGGGAGATTTCTCCCTTTAGAAGGAAAAGCTGCATTTTAGTTGAAAAGGAAAGACAATGCAGCTGTTTTGAGTAGCTTACATCTTTAGAAATGCTAATGAATGTGATTGAATTTCACTGAAAGTGGGGCTGAACAGTTCAAGTCAAAAAGAAAAAGGAGTTTTGAGGGAACTAGTTTCATTTAGAGACAAAGATCTTATTTACAGTAACTTTCTCCTAAGATCTCCATTTGCAGTGCTCCTAATTTAAAAATACAGAGCCAAAGCGAAAATGTTCACCTAAGCTTTTGGCTCTTATCAGTTTTCTCTGAATGTCTTTTTTGGGAAAAGCATTGTTCTCCAGTAATAATAGGTTCAGGAAATTTGGTGTCAGATTTTGCTAGCCCTTCCACATTTAATTGAATAGGGCTTGTGAAATGAAGAAACAAGGCAGGCAGGCAAAAGGGGACACTTGCCCCCAGTGAAGAGCTGGTGGTAATGCTGGAGGGAACCTTGAGAGCAGTGGAGCTGTGTAATTACCTAGGATTACAGTTGTGATTCTTCATTATACATGGACTTCTAAGGATAACAGTTGATCTATCCATCTAGGCAACAGGCTCTCCGTTTTGTAGGGATTTGGAGGGAAGTCTCAGATATTGTTAAATAACAATAATTCAGCTGAATAAATTTGAAGATCTAATTGGCTTTATTCAACCATTCATGAGTTGGGCAACATCCCATCTAGCAAGTGGAAAGGAGCTCCACCAAGCTGTAGAAAAGGAAAGGATTTTAAAAACAGAAAGGAGCTGGGAAAAGGGAACTGTTAGCAGAGTGCATTGTTTTCAGCAAGGTCACTTCCTAAGGTTCCTTCCTAAGGAATGGAAGGGGTGTACTGGGCAGAATATCTCACTAGTGTTGACCAGGTAATTCTATGTCGACGTGATAAAGGTTGCTTACCTTGGGGATTGAAACTGCAGTTACGGTGGGAATTCCATCTTGGTTTCTGGACATGGGGTTTAGCACAAGGATTCCATTTTGGGCTTGCTATCTCCTTTTTAACAAATATCTACAAATGGTAAGCTTAGGGTGTTGTGTATTATTAGGCTTCCTACAGAGAATATGCTCATGGCTGGGTAGTAATGAAGCATCCGAAATCAAAGATGGTGAGAAAGATGGAAAGTAGGAGACTCTGTAGAAATTTCTGATCTTAACTCAGACCCATCTTCCTGACCTCTGGCCCATGTTTCTCTTTCAGTCATGCTTTCTTTATCTTTTTCTCCTTCTTTTCCATTACCCGAACTAGTTCAGAGTCAGTAAAATAAAATGTTGAAATAAAGAATTTGGAGGGATTGTTTGTATCTGTCTGCCTCTGTCATCGTCAGGATTTTTGCCTGTCTTTTGTGTTTTGACACTGATGGAACCCGGATACAGCAGTGCCTGGCCCTCAGTAAATGTTTTGAAGGATGGCAGACGAAATCTTGCTGGTAACTAGCTATTTCATCTTTATGCTACCTAGGATCTGGTTGGAGTATTATAGGTAGGGACACCTGGTTTTGAGCAGGATGACATGGCCTCCTTGGGCTTACACATGATAAGAGCTCAGTAAATACTGAAGGAAAGAAGGAAGAATGGGAGGAAGGTTAGAATCAGCTCCAGGCAGGCTGATACCAATCTACTTGTTTAAGTTATAACTAAAATACTGTTGATGAACATGCTGTTACATCCTCCACATTAGGTATGTAAAATACTCCCTGCAGTCTGGACAAGTGCATTTCTTAAAAATAAGGATAGCTTTGCTTTATTGGCTTTGAATGGTAGGGCTGCAACTGTCTCTTTGACAATACAAGCATTTTGGCTTTCAGTAGCACTGTGGTGTTATATATAGTTGTGTTAAAAGATGAGAATATTGATGAAGATCCTTAGAAGAACGCCTTTGGGTAGGTAGAAATATTTAAATGGAAATATTTGTCTATATTATGCTGAAACTTAATCTGAGTAAATTTAAACTTAAATCTACATGTAATGAGGGGTGCCTGGGTGGCTCAGTGGGTTAAAGCCTCTGCCTTCAGCTCAGGTCATGATCCCAGAGTCCTGGGATCGAGCCCCACATTGGGCTCTCTGCTCAGTGGGGAGCCTGCTTCCCTCTCTCTCTGTCTGCCTCTCTGCCTGCTTGTGATCTCTGTCTGTCAAATAAATAAGTAAAATATTTTTTAAAAAAATCTACATGTAATGAGATCTTACATTTTAGATTTCCTGCCTCGGAGAAGTGGTTTCCATTGGACTAAAGAAACTTTTTTATTTCTTTGTCCATTCATTCATTCACTGAGCAAACACACGAGAGTCTACTCAGCATAAAACACATTGTGATAGTCCAGAGGGGAGAAGGAATGCATCCAGAATGATTTTCACTATCTTTTCAAAATGCACTCCATCTTAAAACCCCTGAAGTCTCTTAGACCCTATGCTATGATCAGGCCTAGTTATTCTCATCGACAACTCTGATGGTGGAATTGAGAACATGTGCTCTAAAGATCATGTTGAGGTCTAGTTGAGTGAATTTGGAGTTGGAATGTTATAGATACTAAAAGAGTTTTGGAGAACAGATTTAGAGTTCTATATGCCCTTTACCAAATGAAGACACTGGGGAGATAAATAGGGTACAAATCAGTGGAAAAAGTAGGCACCTGGGTTGGGGGTCGCCTGGGTGACTCAGATGGTTTAGCGTCTGCCTTTGGCTCTGGTCATGATCCTGGGATCCTGGGATTGAGCCTTGCATCAGGGTTCCTGCTCAGTGGGGAGCCTGCTTCTCCTCCTCCCCACTCATACTCTTCCTCACTATCTCTGTCTCTCTCGTTCTTAAATAAATAAATAAAATCTTAAAAAACAAAAACAAATAGGCACCTGGGAAACAAACAGACCTAGGCACTGGTTGCCTATGTCTCTGTGTACATCTGGCTGGAAAGGTCTACCAGGCAAAGGGGCATGATCTACTGGAAACATATGGGCAATTCAGCAAACTTGCCAGCCAGTGGGGCAGACAAGAAGAGAGGAATTTCAGAATAACCTCTTTAACAGAGGGGGTTGGGCAGGGCAGGGCATCTATGAAGACAAATGCCTTGGTTAGGGTCCTGGATGGGTCTTCTCTTTTTCAAGAGCAAACTTACAAGGATAAATGATGAAGAATTTAAAGTGAGCTTCTCATCCAGTGCAGGAGAACAAAATACAAAGCTACCAATGCATTGCAAGAATCTTACTGGTGTGTTAAAATTTTTTTGGCTTTCATTCCTGCTTACAGTAACTTATTCATATCTACTTTTTGACCAGATTGATTAAATAGAAAGGTGAAGAGAGGATTGAAAACACCAGGAATGTTGCACTAAAAGAGTTTTGGAGAAAGAAACCCCTGTTTCCAGAAATAAATGTTATTTAGCCAGAAGTAGCCTGTTGGAAGTTAGGCATGAAAAATAGCCAGCTTCTCTTTGTTTCTAGTGATGATATTAGGGGCCACTGTACTATGTAAAGGTAAAATTTAGCAGTTAGAAATGTTGCATTGAGGATCCCAGAAGAGATTATGGCATCCCATCTCTAGTTACCTTTAAGGACACAACTCTGGCCTTAGGTATTGTTTTACCCAGAACATAGAAGCACACATCTACTGTCATGTAGGCAATCTTTACAACCCTGTGATTTTTGTGAATTAAACTTGTTGGGAAACCACATCAGAAGCCAGAGATAAATGAACTTGAGTAACAATGTGAGAGAAAGGCAGGGTCAAGTGCCCCAACACTAGAATCTGACAGTAGGGTCTAAGGGTCTGTTTGATGGGCCTACTGCATTACTAGTGACCACACAGGCACACTAACTGCTTGAGGTTCTGGTGTGACAACAGCTCATTGGCCAGAAGGCAAAATAGAGTATGTTTACATAACAACTACATCTACATTTGATCTTTATGTCCAGAACAGTCAAGGGAAACGCACTGGCATTTGCTTCTGTCGTTAGATACGAGCAGGTCCTGCTTATCCTCTATAAGCCAAACGTGACAGTTCTCCCTGGTTTTGTTGTATTCAGCTGCTTTTGGAAAGCTACTTTGGTGTTTGGAGCCGCTGCCAACCTTTTTTCAATATAAATTAAAAGTCACAAGGCTTTGCCACTTCTCTGCATGTGTTAAAGAGTTGCAAAAAGCCATTCTGAGTTCACTTTCCTCAAAGAGTCCTTTTTATTATTCACATCGAAGCTGTCAATTCAAAAAGGCTTGTTATAAATGGATTAATTTATGGCAAGATTGTTGATTGACAGGAAAAAGTTTGTTATGTATGGATTTGACATCACAACCATGCATAGCCAATTTTCCCACTAACAGCTTCTTTATGGAAGAATTCTTCCAGCCACATTGCATAAACAGCTGTTGGAAACACCTTTGCATCGATCATTTGTAATAGTTTATTAAAGTGGTACCTGGCAACATGTCTATATAGTTAAAGGCTTGCTCATTACCAAACCCCATTTTTCAGGAGTTTATTACTCAAGCTTTTCAAATCATATCAGACTCAAACCTCACATGTGAACACTGACTCTAAACATTGTTTCTTTTGTTAGTGAAGGTTCTAAAGCAGTGGCCTCACTTCCTACGAAGTGCCGTGGACTGTGATTGATTCTGCTTCAGATTTTTGAAAAAAGGTTGTCTTTTCGTAATCTTTTTTTTTTCTGAAAATGAGTTTTGTTTTTTTGTTTGTTTTTTTAAAGATTTTATTTATTTATCTGACAGAGATCACAAGTAGGCAGAGAGGCAGGCAGAGAGAGAGAGGAGGAAGCAGGCTCCCCGCGAAGCAGAGAGCCCGATGTGGGGCTCGATCCCAGGACCCTGGGATCATGACCTGAGCCAAAGGCAGAGGCTTTAACCCACTGAGCCACCCAGGCAGCCCTGAAAATGAGTTTTTGAATGCTTATATCTTTTCTTCTCTAGAAAGAAATATTTATTAAAAAAGAGAGAGAGATATCCTAGGAGATGACCCTTATTATCATAAGGATGCCTTTATGATTTTTTTAGTTTGTACTTTCTGGACTGTATTTGGAAGCTTCTCTCGATCATTTAGATGCCTGCTATTTCCCTCTGCTGTTCTTCTTTCTTTGTGAAACAAAATCCTCCTTAAAAGGCTTTGCCTTTGTCTTGGAATTGAAGGATAGCTCTCCTTCCTTAGAGGTTGTACTAAATAGCAGGTAGGAAGATGGACGTATTGTTGAGATGCCAGCTCTTTTTCACATGCCACAGGAGTTCAGGCAAGGTATTTTGCCTACGCAATCCCTGTTTCTGTTTCCTCCTCTGAAAAATAGGAACAATAACAGTACCAAGTTTTTTGGTTTGTCTTAAGGTCTGCAGAAGCTACTACGTGTAAAGAGCTTAACATGTTTGGCACATAGGGAGAGATTACTAACTGGTGGCTGCTTCCCTACAGATGTAGAGCGAAGTAGAATGAGTAGCTGATGCTAATTCTCCTGCATTCTTGGAATGCCTTGTAGCCATCTTCTGGGGTCAGGACACATTTTCTTACAAATATTGATATCCCTTATCTACTTCATAGGATATTGGCAGCTCCCTTTGGCAGTTTCAGTGGCAGTGATGCCTCCTGCCCCAAACCTGGTATACACTGGAGCTTCCTCACGGGGGGTAGAAGAGGAAGGTGCATAATGAACTGTGATACTCCATTAGCCTGGATAAGCCCCAGAGCATACGAAGTGCTAAAGGAGCCAGCTGGCTCCCCAGTAAGCCCTGGTTCTGCCAAGACCCACTGATTGCTGACGAGGAAGTGAAGAGGAAGCCGCGGTGCTGGGAGGAATGAGAAGGGCATTTCCCCCCAAGACGAGAAAGTTATTGGCTTAAGCAGATTGTGAGGATGGAATGAGCGAATGAATGCTTGCTTTGAAATCCACTGAGAAAGCTTTTATTAAAATTCATTGTATTAGTTTGTCATTTTTTCCCTCTTGGGGATGGGCCTTTGCTACCCATGGTAGAGGCAAACTTTCTTGGTGATGCTTTTACAGACTTCCTGAACTGGCTCCCAGATCATACTCATACAGTGCATGCAAAGCACTGTGCTAGGCTTCCTCCAAAATGATCAGGCTTTCACAGCTGGATCCCTAAAAAAAAAAAAAAAAAAAAAAGAAAGAAAGAAAGAATGAAAGAAAGAATGAAAGAAAAAAGAAGCTGATACTACAAATGTTGCTGGTGAAAAAAAATCATATAGAGTTTATCTTCTTTCCTTTTTTTTTTTTTAAGTTTATTAAGAATGAAAAGACCTCTGCAGCTTGGCTTTACTTGTTATTTTCCCAGATATTTAAAAGAAGATATTCATAGGCCAAAAAAAGTAACTTTTTCTAGCCAAAATGCAGCATTTTTCCTTCTGTCCTCACAAAAGTGTTGCTATGTATGTCAGTTATAGAGAATACATCACCCTCTTTTCCTCAGAAAATGCTTCTTTTGCTGCTGGTGAAAATAAAAAAATCCCCCTACTAGGCATACAAATTCTCATGGGAATATGGTTTTGTTCCTGAAAAATATTACAAAGTAGAAATTGAAAATGTCGTGACATATTTTCAAAATATCAGGAATACTCAGGTGAAGAGGTAGGCAGTTTTTGGTGTTACTATGAAAACCATATGTGGTATTGTAATGTCCAAAATCATGACTTTGAATACTCCTGCTTTAGTGCATGCACCTGAGAATTTTTTTTCCTTATTTTATTTTCAAGAGAATCAAATTTCAAACAAATAGAACTAATCAAACTAGACATTTCTTACCCATTGCTTCAGTATAGGCAGTAAAAACAGCTGAGGGATCTTATTGAGAAGTACCTGTAATTCATGAGCTCTGCTATCTTGATAGTATTTGGTGATCTCCTCACCTATGATGTCATTCACTACAGTGACAAAAGGCAGGAAAATCAATGTGCTTTGACTTAATTCTAAAAAGCACTCAGGAAATGCTAAATTTTTTGAGATGGCTAAATTTTTGAGGTGGAGGAGATGGGCATTTTTTGAAGACAGAAGTATACCCCTTTGATTCTAGCAATACCACCATCTTTTGGATCCCACTTGGACAGGTTGGGAGGAAAATCATGGCTAATCAGAATATTCATCAATTTCATCCCTTTACCTTGGTCAATGATCCAACGTTTAAGCAATTGCTGATGGAATCCCCCAGTAAGAGGTCATCTCAAAGTCTTCTGCTGAATGAAATCAATGCATTTGTGATTTTTGGGGCACATTCCATTTTCATGACTATTTGAGGATATCCCAAAAAAGGCAGCACAGGGAGGTATTTGGACCAGGAATGATTGACAGTGTCTGTAAGTACTTATTATGTCAAGGCTTCAGCTCGTCGATTGATGGGAAATGATGTATAATAAATTAGAATGATCACACATCATTTCCCATCGATTGAAATGCCAAATCCTTGACGGAGTAATGAGTTATGGCCAATACCACTCACTGTCTTAGGGGGGAGATTGATTGCATATCCTTTCATCGATGTGATCAAACAACTAAGAAATCCTAAGTACACATCTAGCTCCCCAATTTTACCATCGTTCCAGTGCAGAGCATGACGTTAGTGTTGCCTCAGTGAACATTGCACAATGCCATGTGGGCATTGGAGCAAGGGTATTCTTCATCATCTGATGCAGTGAGAGCCTCATTCCCTGCAGAAATACAGATGCATCCTAAGTGCAGAGACACTCAATGAAGCACCATTAGCCTCCCTAGCTACAACAGAACAAAATAGGAAGGCTCCCAGGTCTCTCCATAAAAGCAAAAAGGAGGAAGTTCCCAGTAAACTCAATGGAATGAATGTTTAGTATGCTCATGTACCAGTGGGTGGGCGTTTTATCCTTTTTCTCTTGTGTCACTTATTCTCAGTTTAATACACTTTCCAAGTCATTCTAGTGGGTGAGACCAATTCATGTTCCTCCCCAGTGAAAAAAGCAGTTCCTTCTCATCTCATAATTAAATACCAAAAATCACCAGCTGTGAAAAATTTTTGTTTATTTAGATAGCCAACCTGTCTGTTTTATTCCAGTGGAGGCGGAAGAACTGGCACAATGCATGAAATTCACATTCTTTGCTCTTCCGTCAACATTCAATGACTATTTCAAAGGCTTTTTTTGGCTTGAAATGTCTTCCAAGGCATTTTAGAGCTAAAATAAAAAAAGGCTCTTTTAAAACTTCATTAATTCAATAAATGTTTCTTGAGTAGTCACTGTGTATAAGACATTGTGATAACCCTAAAAACATGTTATTGGCAACCAATCCAACATGAAACTTTTGTCTCAGTTAAGAAACTATAAAAAACTTTCATGCTTAGAAAATATAAACTGTTCCCCAGCTTTCTGTGTAACCTCAAGCATTGGATTTCTTTGTAGTTTGAAGGCCATAAGACAGAATGCCCTATAAAGGTAAAAAATATTGTCTGTGTTGAGAGAGGCACTTTGTACTCAAATTTTGGCTACTTAGCTTTGCTCTAGAAGTTTACAAATGTTGCTACTCTTCATGGTCTATCCAAAAAAACCTAGGGTATAAGAAATAGGGTGTGTATGTGTAAACAAACAAACAAGTAAGTAAATAAGTGAATAAATAAAGTGTATAAAAATATTATCTGTCTTAACTGCTTTATATTAAAAGTATGCTTAACCTTTCCAGACCTTAGGCATTTAATGAATATTCTTGAATGAATAAATGAGTAAATGAATGAATGAGGTATTTGAGATTATAGGTCCTTTTCAAATCAGGTGTCTTAATCTGTTTTCAAAAATCTCCACTTTTATATTCACTTTTTCTCCCTTGGTAGAATTAAAGTGGCCATTAGGATTATCTCCCATATGGTTACATCACATTTAGCTCTTGAAGGAGGACAGGAGTAGACAAGGAGAACAAGCATATATAACTGATTCCGGTTATATGCTGGCACTCTCTAGGGTGTTCTACTGATATTGTCTTACATACAACAGCCCTGTGAAATAGGTATCATTCTCAGTTTACAGATGTGAGGTCTGAAGAGGTTAAGGAACATTCTCAAATTTACACAAATAGTGAGCAGAATTGCTGAGAGTCCAACAAATTCAAGTTTATTGCTGACCTATTCTTGGGGAACCAGACTTCCAAATGAGTCTCAGGCAGGCAACCAGAACACAGAGTAGAATTATGGCTTCAGGATTCAGGTGAGAGACTCAAATAAGGTAGTGGGACATGGATAATGCAGGGTTCATCATCCCATGTCCATGCAATGGATGTACAGAAACCACAAATAACATCTTGACTTATTCACTGAATGAAAAAAACAGATGAGATTAATGAATACTTCTTAATGAATACTATGTAACTTCTTAAGCTGTCAGGAAACGGAAACACCATGAGCATAATACTTGACACTCAATACCACTTACTCATGTTAGAAAAGAATGATCGACTATTTACTTGATTCATAGTTTATTCTGTGGTTACTATAGATGAACAATGTATTCCCTGTTCTTAGCAGTCTGTAAACCAGTATTTATAGGATGGCAATGTAAGTGCTGGTGGAGTAAGTACAAAGTGCTATGGGAGAGTAACACATGGACCAAGTGAGATTGTGTTTGGACTGGGACAGGACTGGAGGGAATAGGGAAGACCATGCAGATTAGCTTGGATTGAACATGCTATGAGAGAAAAGTGGGCAGGCTTCCTCTGAGAGGCAAGGAGGGGAGAATTCCAGGCAGAGGAAAAAGAATGTGCCATGGCATATTTAGCAAAGTATCTGGCATATTTAGGATACTGCAAAATATATGCTAAAATTTATGCCAGTATTTATGACTTATTTTCTGGAAAAACAGAATTAGGTTGGGTCTATTGGGCAATGATAAGCCGACTTTAATATGACATGATAATATTTTTACTCATGAGAGTTATTACAACTCCCCACACAACTGATTGAGTCACAGCTATTAATTGCCATAAAGAGAAGCAGCTGAGATAATAGAATCATCTGGATCATAGTCATTAATTTATTAGTAATTTTTAAAAGGGATTCCTTCAATAATATTTGTGTCAGGTTGTAAAGAGCACTAAGTTTTAAGAGTGGCGTCATTGGCAATGAAGAAGAAAAAGGCCATTTCCACTGGCTGCCTTCTCTTATTCAAACAAGTGGAATGTTGTATTAAGACACTGTCTCATCGAGCACTTAGGTGGCACAGTTGATTAAGCATCTGTCTCTTGGTTTCTGCTCAGGTCATGATCTCAGGGCCATGAGTTAAGCCCCACATTGGCATCTATGCTCAGTGTGGAGTCTGCTTGGGATTCTCTCTACCTCTCCTTTTGCCCTTCCCTGAGGTGCTCATGCATATGCATGCATTCTCTCTCTCTCTCTCTCTCTGCTGTACCAAAGCAGGTTGAGACCATTCCTGTGATATCAGGATTCACAATTGAGCATCATGGGTAGCAGTTTACCATTATGAATTCACTTGCAGTCAAATCCCAGATTCCATCCTTAGGAAATCTAACCCTGGCAGAATTTGAAACATAGTTTATATTTAATTGATTATACAAGCAGTCTCTAACTTTGAGCAGAGTTGAATTCTAAATGTTTATTTAAATGTTATCAAAAACACATTTTCCTGTGGAGGGAATCTCATGTGTGATGGTTGGGTTCAGAGGCTGTCTGTAAAGTCTTCTTGTGCACAGATCTGGAAACCAGCAGTGTAACCATGATGGCAAGTCTTATTTCAACTACAGCTCTTACACCTAACATTATTTACACAAGAATATGTATCTGAGCTCTGCTTCTGAATACTGGGAACCACTTTCTTCTGCAGTGCTATCTCTCCTTGCAAAGATCCCTTCTTATTGTGTATCCATAGTTTATAAAGTCTTTTTCCCTTCTAAAAAAATAGAAGTTCATGAGATCATCCTCTTGCTATACATTTTATATTAAGGAAAGAAAAAGATAATAACCTTCTTGGGTAGTAGGAGCTGGTTCTTCCTCCACAGTTTATGTGAATGGGTTGTTTGTAATCCAGAGAAAAACTATACTGTTATATTTATACATACACAGGGCCACAGTGATGTGTGTTCTATCATCTCTGCTCTTGGATTAGTCTTCTATGTATTCAATGTATTCTTTTTTTTTTTTAAGGATTTTATTTATTTATTTGACAGAGATCACAAGTAGTCAGAGAGGCAGGCAGAGAGAGAGAGAGGAGGAAGCAGGCTCCCCACTGAGCAGAGAGCCTGATGCGGGGCTCGATCCCAGGACCCTGAGATCATGACCTGAGCTGAAGGCAGAGGCTTAACCCACTGAGCCACCCAGGCGCCCCTATTCAATGTATTCTTAAAGGCAGAGATTGTAATATAACATTACAATTGTATAGTGATTTGCAATATACAAAGTACATTCACATTTTTTCATTTAATGCCAATAATAACCCCATAAATTAGGTGTTATTATCCCATAATGGTAACTGAAACTCAGTGGTGTGAAGTAATATACCCAAAGACCCACTGCTGTTGGATGGCAGAGCTATGATTCAGGCAGATCTTTATAATCCTCAAGTCCAGTGCTATGTCTATGATATCAGACCAGCATAGCAAAATTTATATTGTCAAAAGACTAAAGGTTGAACACTCAAATCTAGTTAAACATTTGTACCACTCTTTCTTTTAGAAAATGGAGAATCCTCCTCAGCATTAACTTGGGGTTTCTCTGAAGTCCACCAATATTGAAACAATTGGATTTTCTGCCAAGAAACATTAAGGCTGATTTGACAAGAATGACGAGGCACTTTAAGAGTTGATTGACTGTTAGTACAAGGCTTTTAGAGCTTTCTAAAATTGCATCAACTGTAAGTGAAAGAAATGGAAGTATCTACTCAGAGCTTCAAAGGAAAGCCTGTGACATGAGGAACGAATGGTAGCATGGTCAAATATGAATACATCTATCCAACATTTCTTGGATCCCTATAATATACAAGTTCATTTGGTTCGTCCACAATTTTCTATAGTCCTCACACTCAGCGACCCATTGAGATCTAAGCTGATCAATGTAAAAAAATCATTTTGTGTTTATTGAAGGATTTTCAGAAGACCCATTCAGCTAAGACTCTTACTGAATGTGTTTTCAACTCTATTTTGGAGCTTCCTATCTAAGGCCAACTTACCCTACTGTCACCATATTGATAGAGTGAGGCAACAACAGAAACCAACTGAAAGCAAAATCTTTGAACTGACAGCATCTATGCTGAAATCTTCAAGGTGAGTGGTAGAAACTTCCATTATGAATCTATAGTTCTTGAGGATCCATGGTGACAAGAATGATTTCAAAATTGTTGCAATTTTAAAGAAAAAAAGATACGGCAGATTTTTCTCTCCATGTTTGTTTCAAAGAACACATCAAACTACAATGTGGATTAGTGTAACAGATTTTTCACTGCTCTCCTGTTAAAGGAAAACAAACACACTAACAAACATCTTTTATATGGCATCCTTAATCTTATAAAATTCTGGCTTTTAAAATTTTTTAAATTATTTTTTGTTTATTTATTTATTTACAAAAGATTTTATTTATTTATTTGACAGAGAGAGACAGCGAGATAGGGAACACAAGCAGGAGGAATGGGAGAGGGAGAAGCAGGCTTCCTGCTGAGCGGGGATCCCGATGGGGGGCTCGATTCCAGGATCCCAGGATCATGACCTGAGCTGAAGGTAGACATTTAATGACTGAGCCACCCAGGCACCCCTAAAATAAATTTTTTAAAGAAGAAGTTTGACTGTGTACTTTTCCTAGTCTTTGCATTTGCTTAATGATCATTTATGGTACAATCTTCTCTATCCCTTCTAGCAATGAAATCCCAAAAAGAATATGTTGTCTTCTAACTCACATTACTGCAATAAGATGAGGGCATTGACAAGCTTAGTGTTGAAAAAGACAACCAAGTTCAGGGTCAGGGAGAATAATCAAGTAAGTGGTCAACTGTTTAAATAGACCAACCTATAGATAAGCCCACTTTGATTTCCAAGTTGTATCACATTTATGATGCTAAGGCATTTGGTGATGTGAAAACAGATTTTTTTTTTAAGATTTTATTTTATTTATTTATT
This sequence comes from Lutra lutra, assembly GCF_902655055.1. Lineage (NCBI taxonomy): Eukaryota > Metazoa > Chordata > Mammalia > Carnivora > Mustelidae > Lutra > Lutra lutra. The sequence continues at coordinate 122,771,455 of NC_062281.1, forward strand.
TATTTATTTATTTTTTATTTATTTGACAGAGAGATCACAAGCAGGCAGAGAGAGAGGAGGAAGCAGGCTCCCCGCTGAGCAGAGAGCCCGATGCGGGGCTCGACCCCAGGACTCCGAGATCATGACCTGAGCCGAAGGCAGTGGCTTAACCCACTGAGCCACCCAGGCGCCCCCAGATTTTTTTTTAACTGTCCTTACTGAGATAAGAGAAAATGCAATGGATTCTTCAGGTGTAAATAACTAATTTTATATGAATAAACCCAAATTAATTAAGCAATTGTAACAGATGAAATCAGCAATGATGTTCTTGACTTTTCTAGATATTTTCCGTCTTTAAGTAGATGGAGTTCACTAACCATCACCTGAGGAAGTCTAGAAGCCAATTATCAATGTTCAAACTTGAATAACTTAAAAAAGTAATTGTTTAAAGTTTTGATCTAACACTCATTTGAACTTCTCTCCTATGACAGGGTGCAACTAGAGGGTAGAGCAGGCCTTCTCAAAGCTGTGCTATTGGCAATCTGGGGCCACACAATTCTTTTTCGGGGAGCTATCCTAGGCATTATAAGATGTTTAGCAGCATCTCTAGCTTCTACCCACTAGATGCCAGTAGCTCCTTCTCCCAAGCTGTGACAGTATCAAAAATTTCTCCCAGCATTGCTAAATGTTTTCTGGATGGATGGGTGGGTGATGAGGAGGAAGGGTTGGGTGGAAAATTATGACTGGTTAAGAACCATTGGAGTGGAAGCATAGATTTCTAGGGTTCCACTCCTTTTTAGTTTATGTAGATATTAAATTTGAAGGTGAGTGAGCTTAATGACATGTCCTAAATCACACAACTGATTAGGAGCAGAGGTAGAACCCAAACCCAGATCTTATTGTTCTTATAGTGTTCTTCCCTTTACAACATATTATTATTGAATATTGCTAATGGAAGGAATATTCCACTGACCATAGACACTAAAGTCATTACCCAAGAACATCCTGAGACCATTGAGAAGATGGCCACCTGATCTGACTTTAGTCAGAGGGATCTTATTTTTTATATGAGTGAAATAGCAATATTCAAAAAACTCTATTTGCTGTTGGGATTCAATCTTGCAGATACTTTTGGTGATGATATCAAGTAACATCAACCTACTCAGGCAGTATGTATGAAGTTGTAACCCCAGTGAGATCAATCTCTGTGTGTCTCTTGCCTTTTACCACCTTATTTTAGATAGGTATTTGTTACAAGTGTCCTGACACTTTTTAATATTTTATAACTAAAGATAGACAAAATGTGCCTGGCAAGAACAATAACTAAAGACTGCGTCAACAACCCAGGACCACTCATTATGCCAGGAAATATGTGCTTACGCTGTGACAATGGCTGTCATCTTAGATTGGCCCCATTAACCACCTCTGGTCCATCAAGGCAATAATGGAAGTCATTCTCTTCCTCTAACAAGATAATGCCAAGAAAGTACACTGCTGCGCAACCAGCTGTTTGAGGAACTGAAGAGGATGAAAAGAGGGTGAAAACAGATGGAATATATTTTGCATTTCTACTTAGATATGAATATGTACATATGATATATTAGGGCATCTCTCCCACACATGTCCCTCTCTTCTTGGTACATTATGTTAACCATTTATCACTTTCATATGTCAACTTTATCCAAAAATTATATATGCTCTTTGTTTCTTAGATTTACTCCTTTCTTTACACCACTTTTTACTGAACTATTTGGTTAGAACTTGTGAAAACTTCGTATAGCTTATGCTGCATGGAAGGTACTTTGTGTAGAGGGAACATTTGTTTGAAACAAAGCTTAAAGTGTACTGTTTGCTGAGAATCATACTAGGCTTCAATATAGGGAGAAATACATAGTTGAAAGTGTTTAGATTGTCCTTGTACCATATTTTTAAAATCTCACATGTAAGAAATATATATACTTTTTTGTTGAATTGGAAAATATAGAAAGAAGAAAAATAAATCAATAAATACATAAATAATAAATAAGAAGAAAATTAGCACTGTACATAGTCTCATCGCCTGGAGATTGTCTATATTCTTCCTCTATCCCTCTATCTCACACAGAAGTATATATCTGTATACGTATGTATATATGCATATGTATGTATGTACATATTTGGGATTATATGGTAAACACTAGTTGCTACTTTTTCCGTATCATTACAACTATTTTTTCTTGTTCTTGATTATTTAAAAATATATTCCAATTGTATGGGTGTACACTAATTTACTTAACTATTCTTTGTTTTCTTGTTATTAAACTTTGTTTCCAGTTTTATTTGGGTATTGTAGTATGACAATAAAAACATATATAATACAATGCAAATTAATAATACAGTTGATTTTGTAACTTTATTCTTCCTAGTTTATTGTTTCCTAGATGTTAAATGATGGGTCGGAGACCATAAACATTTATAGTGCTCTTAATATATATTGCCCACTAGACCTCTCAAAAGACTTGCCTGTTTAAATTTTCTCTAGGAAAGTATAAGGAGATTTTTAATTTAAACAAAAATGTAATTGCTCAGTCGAAGTTAACAGTAAAAAACTCAAGAATTTCTGTATCTGGATTTCTTCCCCGCTTTTGGCACTATAGATGTTTTCTTTAAAGTTAACGCCTTTAATGAGTAGACATGGATCAAAATTTAACAGAATTTTCCATGGGTTACCAAAGTGGTTTCCAATTTAAAAATAACAAAATCAGTAAAGATATTTAAAATATTAAATATGAAAGGACAGAGGAAATCATTTAACTCAACTTTCTCTTTTATTCAAAATATAGTCATTTGTTAAGCAACTATTATATGACCGCACTGTACTCTTAACTCTAGTTGGCAACACATGCAAAGTACATAATTAACTGTGATACAATTCCATAAATACTGAAGAAAATAGTGGACAAAATGCAGTGGAAACAGATGGAGGTAGGGGAATGTCTAACTTTTCTCTGGAAGATGAAGCCAGAAGAGCGTTTGGAGTAAAGGTGCTTCCTAAAGAATTTTTTTTTCTTTTTTTTTTTTGGAGAGGTAAAAAAGTGTTTACGCATGAAGAGACACAAGGACATGATATTATATTGCTTGCTCACACAATGCTGGTAGTGAAGTACAGCTGAAACCTCTGAGGCTGCAGAGGTGGTGTTGGTACCATGTTTTCAATGCCACATTTAGAAATTTCGACTTATTCTCTAGTTAAAGAGTAGCCATTGAAGAGTTTTGAGCAGAACACATGATTCTTTCTGTACTTGTATTCAAGCTAAAAGGGACTGGAAGCAAAAGGCCTGACAATTAATGTTGTCTAGATGAGATTATAAGAGATTAAATCATATCGGGCACCTGGGTGGCTCAGTGGGTTAAAGCCTCTGTCTTTGGCTCAGGTCATGATCCTGGGGTCCTGGGATCGAGGCCAGCATCAGGCTCTCTGCTTAGCAGGAAGCCTGCTTCCCTTCCTCTCTCCGCCTGCCTCTCTGCCTACTTGTGATACCTATCTGTCATATAAATAAAATCTTAAAAAAAAAAAAGAGATTAAACCATATCAAATGGTAGAAAGACTACACATGAGGGGCCAGGGTAAAATGTGTATCCCACAACCAATGAATCAACAAATATTGAGTGCAAGTGAATGTCAATACTCTTGGTGGTGGAGATTCAGAGAAGAGCAAGAGAACAAGTTCTCCCCCATGGAGCTTCCATTTCTTTAAAAAATTGGGCAATATATATAAATATACGTGTGTATGTTATATATATATATATTATATATATATAATAGATATCAATATATATTCTATAGATCTCTCTCTCTCTCTCTCTCTCTCTCTCTCTATATATATATATATATATATATATATATATATACACACACACTGATGCTTATGAACACCATGGTCAAGGTACCATGATACCATGAGAGTAGGGGAAAGGGGGTGTTCTTAGGATGACATAGAAGCTGCTACATGAAAAACAAGAGAAGAAACCAGCCATGCAAAAGGCCAGAGTTCCCTCCTTGCAGAGGGGATGAAAAGGGAGAAGGCCTGCAGTGAGGAACTTTCTAAATTGGAACAGATTACTAACTGGAAAGGCTTATAGTAGAGGAGATAATCATATACAAAACTTTAGTGTCAGATACCCTTGACCACAGGTTCTGCTGCTTCACCTCCAAAGCTTCAGTTTCCCTTATAAAATGAGGATAATAATGCACACATTAGAGAACTATTATAAGGATTATGTGAAGTTATGAATGTAAGATTTAGCACATTGACTTCAGATAATAAAAGCTCATAGAAGATATTTGCCATCATCATCATCAAGATGAATAGGGAAAAATTGTACCTTTCGTTACTATCTTAGGTGACTGAGAAGTGAGCTAGGCAGCCCAGAATAGGAGCGTATTAGAGGTATTCAGATAGTGAATCTGCTTTGAGGGATTTATTGGAAATCCAGTGGACATTTGGATCCAGAGGTCGGAAAAGAGGTCAGCGTATAAGGTACATCTAGTCACTGGCCTTGCGCAGTAAGAATAAAACTAAAATACAAAAACCAAGGTGAGAAAACTGGGAACTTAACACTTTTTGAGGGTAACCATCTCTTTTAGAAATTTCTAATTGTTTGAAAAAAATTTTTCATTTTAATGATTTTTAATCTACCTCTCTACCTATCCACTGGTCAAACTTTCTGGAGAATAGGAACAATAACTATTCCAAATCAAAGCCTTTCAAATATTTGGAAAAAACATATTCTTGACTGTCCAAGCTTTATCTGGGCAAAGTGTTTATAGATATTTCATTCTTTCCTCAGATATTGGGGTTTTTCTGTCCTCTACTCATTCTAATTGATTTTTGGGTACAGTTCAGTTTGTTCTTGCCCAGAACTAAACCCAATATTCCAAATGTGATTTGACCACCATGTTAGTTTCGACCTATCATTTTTGTCTGTCAGGTCCTTATAATCTTGATTCTGGGTCATCTAACATAGAATGCCAGCTTTGTCATATACCAATTTGACAAGTATGATTTTTAAATCTTTTTCCAGGTTTTGGACTATTCCTGCTGTTGACTAGTAGATGGACATAAAATCCTTGGCTTCATTTAACAGGGGGCAAACTGTTGTGCTTGAAAGTTAGACTTTAAAGAGTTGAGTGATAGTGGACATAGAGAAGCCAACAGGAACTTAAAGATAGGAGATGGGATAAAAACTATTTGATAGGGAGGGTGGGAGCTATAAAATCTTGGGATCCTTTGGTGGGGGTTATTTTGGACCACTTCTCTAATTTCTCCTTGATGATAATGATAATGATGGTGGTGATGGTAATAACAATAATATAATGATGATAGTGATGATGATGATGATAAATAGTTTACTGGGTGCTTATCTTGTGTCAGACACTCTGGGAAGTGCTGAAAGTCACTAATTCTCAGAAAACTTATGAGGAAGTATTATTATTATTATTTTCATCCCCTTTCTCAAGTGAGGAAATTGAGCTTTAGAGTAAATAATGTGTTCAGAGTAACATAAATGGAAAATGAATGAATCTGGGATTTGAACCCAGGCAGTCCATTTACAAAGACACTATATTATATCACTCTGTTTTATGACTAATAGTTATTACTTTTAGTCTATGTCACTTTCAGTACCAATTACCTTTATTTTAAGGATTTTTTTCTCCCACAAAGAAACAAAGATATTATTTCTAGATTCATAAAAGTGATTAGAAAAGGAAGCTAAATCAAGATAAGGATTGTGCACAGCTGGCCAGGCTCACTTCCTAGCTAAGTCATTCTTTTAACATACCAATCTCATCATGGACAAGAGCAAAGATTTAAAAAATAACCACTTCATATACCCTCAGAGTAAGTTTTGAACAGTCAAGAATTAACTATGTAAGTACTAAGGAATTAATGTGTATTTTTGGAGAAAAAGAAGAAATTTAAGTTAAAAAGACTCTTACATCACGGAATTCTTCTTAGACTTCGTGTTTATGTATTAAAATTCAGTCAATAATGCAAAATCACCAGTGCCTCCAATGGCCATTGAATGTGGACGGAAGACATAACCAACTAACAAATATTCTATTTGACTGTATTAGTAGAATCCAAGAGACACTCAATATGTAGTGGAAGATTTAGTGTTCAAATGGATCTATTGACATATTTAAATGAGTTAACCCACAGAATTTAGAAGTGATTTTTGTAAAGATAAATTGGAGAAACCGGAAACTTCTCCTCATGCAGATAATTGTTTTGCTACTTAAGCAATTAAATGTATACATGCATAAATGTTAGGACTTAGAATTTTCCAAGATCTTTTCAGATGCATACCATATCTAGTTGAACAAAGGAGAAGCAAGTGATGATCCAGTGCTTTTTTCCAAAAAGTCTGGTGAACTGAAGTGAATATGACATTGAAAATGCACATCTAAAAGCTTCTAGGTGGAATTTAAATAACTTCATTATTTTACCTTTTTCTTCAAACCACCCCAAATATTCTGACTGTACTGTGGACCAATCACTTGACCAATTTTTATATAATTAAAATCATATGCCTTCAAAACTATTTGTAAGGAGAATGCTTCTGAGACTCCTTCCCAGCTGTATCTTTTTATACTTGTGTAACTTAAAAATGACCAGGCAGAAGTTTTTCTCTTTTCTTTAAATTGCTTTGCCAAGTTTCAGCTTTGAGCACATTTTTATGACTGATTTATTAAATCTGGAAACTAGAAGTTTATAATGGAAATTCTCATAAAGCCTTAACTCTAGCATTGCTAGCAGGTATGCTGAAGAATGGGAACCCTGATGGACCCTCAGCTGAGGCATTTCTGAAACACAACCTGAGGAATTTGGTCAAGTGTTCATTTATTTATTTTTAGGTGAATAATCTTCAACCATTCTAGCAGAAATTCTTGTTCTGTTGACAAAAAGGAATCATATAGTGGTATGGCTATAAATCATACCTTCTGTTGTCATTATTAATTTTAAGGACACATTCAAAGAAGCTTCCTCCATAACATTGCAGTATGGGAAAAGAAAAAAAAAAGTGTGCTTATCTTTGAGGCCGACTGAGGAGATTTATTGCAAATGAAATGATTCCAAATTGACTAAGGAGATTTATTGGAAATGAAATTATTAGAAATCCCTGTTCCTTTTTAAGATATTTAGAAATTATACCTAAGTGGAACATTTTTGCCTTAGTTTCAGAAATACAAACTTCTGGCATTGCTCATCATTAGAATTTTTCCCTGCAGGCTTTGGCTTTATTAGCAGCTTAAGAGTATATTTAGCACTGTCATATGTGAAATCTCTTCACTCTGTTAAACTAATATGGGATAAAATGTCTTTTTTTACGGTGTTACTCATTCATTATATAAAAATGAAAGCAACTACTTCAGTGTGGATCCAGAGCTACTAACTATTTTTATGACAAAAGCGAGGTGACAATACATATCCCGTAGGCACATGAGAGTATTATATAAGAGTCATTAGTATAATTGATATCCATAGAAAGTGTGTTTTATCCAACATGATTAAAATGTGCAATACATTATGTAGGTTCCAGCGTTCCAGCTGCTATGTTGTAATCTTTCCTTTGATAGATATCTAGTGAAAAATAAAATTATCCTCATTAAAAAGATAATCTTCTACTACTTAAGGCTGTGAGAATGTGAGACAGTCGCATGCCATGTGCTTGAACCATTTCCGTGTGATTTTTGCCTGTGTGTTGTGTTTTGTGGCGGGTTCTTGGACCACAAATAGAAAAGGCCTCTTTAAGATAAGGCTTCTTTCCTGATAGACCACAAAAAAAGCCTGGGTAATAATTCCATGCCTCTCTCTTAAATTCTCCTGGCCCACCTTTAAATGCCTACGGTAGTGGGCCAATCAGGAAAACAAATCATACAGCCTAAAATTTTCAATTGGCTTCAAGTTGAGAGTAACTTCTTAAAGACAAATGACCCAAATAATTATTTTAAAAGGGTGTTTCTGCACAATATATGCACCAATTGATGCATTCATCTCAGAAGTATTTATTGATTACCTACTCTATCCTAAGCGCTTAGGTGCTGGGGACCCATAGAACTACAAATCCATGAATTCCATTTTAAATAGTGAATCAGGGAAGGAAAAACGGGGATATCAAGAAGGTCTTGTTTTCTCTGATCAGTTACCAGAGCTGTGCATTATTGAGTCACAGAAGTAGAAAAAGAGATAATAATATGTTGACGCAATGTCCGTCTCCAAGAAGAGAAAGCGGGGTGTATATACACTATTACCTCGACACCTACAGTAATGTCTCTGAGTGACTGTCATTTTTTTGGTTTTGCATATATGCGTGTGATAATAGCAATGCTAATTACTGAGAAAAAGGTCACATGCTTGGGATAATGCAACATATTGGCTAAAAGAAAGTAAATGGCTAAGAAAGTAATATGTCTAATTCTCAATGAAGTGCCTTTTCTGCTAGGGCCAAGAGGTCTGTTGGAGGCTCTTCTGGTCATCGGGAGTTCCACTTTCTTCCCTTCCACTGCCCTGCGGTGCTGTTGAGGGGAAAAAATGAAATAAAACACATGAAACTGCTTTGCAAACAATCCACAAAGTGCTTTGTGGGCTTGTGAAACTGTTTACATGTTTGTCAACTACCTTCTGTGAGTTGCAGGCCTTACCTCAAAATAGGGGACACCACTTTTGCCACCCATCTAAGTTACAAATGTGTTTCAAGTGGGATGGAAATCCATTGGTTTTAAAGATCCTGGATATCACGAAGAATTGAAATGATTAATATCTGAAAATTATGTAAGTAAATGAGGTGCTCTGCAGTTCCATGGCCTTGTCTATCTTTGATACTACAGTGTAGAGAGTAAGGCATCGACGTTTGAGAAGGTAAATTATCCTTTAAGGACAGGACAGTGAAAAATAAGAGGCAATATTAGATTAACCACATTCCTAGGTACAAACTTTATAGGATGAAAAAAATAATGACGGACCAAAATGTGTGCTAGGGAGATTGATTTATCTTTACCTGTTTCTCATTTGTCTGTATATGACCGAGTGCTTTCATTTGTGAATAAGAAACCAAAGTTGCGGTATCTCCTATGCCTCTTGCTTCCCAAGATGGTCAGATTCCATCAGGTTGTGAGTTGATGTTATCCCCCCCATTTACAACCCCCCCCCCCCCCCGCCGCCCTCACATACAAATTACTCTTTTCACGATGCTGGAATATGTCGCTGGTGCATTTCCCGGCCCCACCCAAGCATTGTCCCTTCTCAGCTTTTCCTTCTGATACTTTCTGTGTCATTTGCAGTCCTGTGATGCAGAAACTTTTCTTCCCTACCAGTACTCTGAAAAGCGACTTTCTCCCACCTGTTCTTCCTTCATCACTGCAGTCACTTTGTATTATTGCCTCCATGTGCTGGTTTACATGATGTCCTCTCGCACCTTGATGTGATGAGATTTCTTGCGAGAAGATTTCTGAATTTTCTGTTCATCTTCCTTCTTACAAAGGTTCAGAAATGCGTGTGGTCTTAGAAAAGTTACAGTGTTGAGATTTTGATTCTAATACGACATAAATATTGTTATTATTAACTAGAGTATTAATACTAGATGAGGATAATAACAAAGACTTGGCATGGTCTTTTCCTCAGAGTTTTCAGTGTTTCCACTGGCACAATTGCCAATATTATTTAGTATACCAAGAAGATCCATGATCGTCCGGGAGCCATTATCAGCCTCTGTTAGAGCCTTTTCAAATCCAGTGCTTATTGTGTATGTTATGAATAAGAGAGCACAAAAATTATGCATGCGGGGCCAAATTCTCATCTTGCTCTGGACCCCCATGGACCTCTCTTTGAAGTCAATAGGAACTCAGCAGGAGGTGGAACAAGATGAGAATTTGGAAAAGGAACGTGAAGAAAAAGGGATAATTTTCCCCGACCATATCATCATTTGGTGCGCGTTAAATGCTCACACCGTGCCTCACCTCAATCCTTTTTTACTTCAGTCTCAATAAAATTGCACGACAGATTTTTTTGTGTGTGTCTCTGTGTGTATATACTGTAGGTCATTTTCAATAGGAAGAGAATTGGATAACTTCAATTACTCTTCTGTAAGCTGTTATTATTGAACTGAGCCCGAAGTGCTTTATTTTCAATAAAGAAATATTCATATAATACAACTTTCATGCAAATTCAGGTGCTACAGGTTTTCAAAGATTTTCCAGAAAGAACATTTTTTTCACTGGCCCAAATAATTAACCACTCATCTTTGTGCCCTTGCTTTCATTCACCTAATTCTTAAAATTATTTTGTCTGCTGTGGGATTGGCTACACAAATATGTGCTCTCCCAGGACAACACTGTTTGAAATCAACAATGGAGTTTTTGTTTCTGGATTCTGATATCCACCCTCCTCTTAGGATTTGAATTGTTTGGTACACACAATGGTAAAGGAATATCCAGAGGGGAACTTTGGGGAAAAAACAACAACAACAAAACCCTGTCTATGAACTAGATGCGACACCTTTCACCTTCCAGCCGGTGCCTGCTCTGTCAAATTGGCACATGCCTTTTGAATAGGGACTGCTCTCAGAAACTTGGCTTTCAAGATAAAGCTCTTTTAGATCCCACCATTTTCTTTCAGAAAGAAGCTGGACTCCATCAGAATTTCACACCTGGATGTGTGTTGATGCAATGTCCTATACCTCAAGACCATCAATATTCATGGAACATCTAACATAATTCATGATGGTCTATGATATATGATAGTAAACAATATCATTTACACTGAATCTTAAAAGTATTGACAAAGACAAGTTCCTAAACACTGATGAAACCTTGTATTTTGTGTTATGATTTCTTGGTTTTATACTTGGTACAGTTTTTCAATTAGCTGCTCTGTATTCAGAGCAATTATTCATTTATTATAGTCAGTTTAGATACGGTAGAGATTAGAGGAGTAAAACAAATCATTTCAGTGACACTGGCTAGTGATACATTGTTATTATTCTGATTTTTATTTATTTATTTTTTTATTTGGCTCTTGCATGGCAGGATTTATAGTACCTCCTTTTGAATGCGAAGTCTTTTTCCTTCCTCGTCTCTATTTTTATGGTTCTAAATAAGCAAAAACAGCCATAAGATTTTAACTGGAGTTACCTATTTCATTTAGCAAATCATAGATACATGTGTAGACATACTAATTCTCACACACAAACACACACACACTTTTTTTTAAGTTTTTGTTTTTTTTTTTTTTTTTGGATCAGTAACAAGATTTTCTTGGTTATGTGAAATCAGTATTGGGTCTTTTTAAAATGTGAAGATTCCCAGAAGTGTTGAACACAGAGCTGAATTTATGTAGTACATAAACTAGGCATCAATAGATGAAGAATCTCATAAGATATAGCATGTAATTTTGAATGCAAGTAAACCAAGGTAACTACACATATTAGACATTTGGAAGTTAATAGGAGCACAATGCTCGCCGTCAACCTTGCAGTGCGGTTTTCCCAGTTTACTGCGACGACATGCCCTGTAATGTGTCATTTTGCTTCTAAAGGGGTTTACATGCTTTTAAAAGTGCCTTAGATTTTGGCAAAGTTTATTTTATGCATTATGCATAAAAGTTGTCATCAGGATTTAACAAAGCATTTTGCACAGAAAGATTAGAAATAAAATCTCTGCACACCAAAATGATTTGGATGGTTTTGCTAGATGGTGTGAACTTAAAAAAAAAAAAATTAGCATGTATCTTACCCTTTTCCCAAGTTTCAAAAGATGAAAAAGCTCTACAGCGAAGAGAATTTTAATGTACAGAACGGGAGCGGGGCTCACCCATGCTTTTTGCTTCCCTTTCAGCTGCTCGTCTCTTGTTTATTGGTTACAATATTAATAATTCCAAATCAAAGGACCCTCAACATTTCGTCAAGGAATTGTCAGGCTCAACAGTATGTGCGAGAGAGATTTCCTACTTGACAAGTGAGGATATTGAGAACAGCAACCTATCCCGTATGTTTGGATTTTAAAAAAGTAGGACCCTCAGTGAAATAAAATAGTAGCTGTGGATGAAGAGGAGAGATTGGTAGAGAAAGCTGAAAGAAAGGAGAAAAGGTTTGGGCTTTAAGCTTCAAATGACCATTTTACAGTATTTTCTGTATTTCAACACTTTTTAAAGATACCCATGCTAGTTCTTTCCATGTTTTCAATGAAGAATAAAGTGGCACGAGAGTGAGCCGTCCTCTGAAGGATCTGCCTGTGTAACTGAGCTTCTATGGAGACAATCCTGAAGAATTCTATTTTTAAAGGCATATGGAGAAAGGGTAACTTTTTTTTTTTTTTTTTAAATAAGAAATAGACCAATTGTGTCTTGAAACTTGAGTCTGGAAATGCCTCTTCCGAAGTTAAATTTAGCCTTCTAACTTTCAGTGTGTGTCCCTGCATTCCCAGGGTCGTGTCTAAAGGTGGGTGTTGTCCGGGCAGGCCTGTCTGTATAGCCATCATTCTGCCAACCATTCTACCGGAGGCATGGCTGACACGATTTCCGGTGGCTGCCGATGGGTCCGCCATGCTCATTGGCCTATAGCTTCTCATCATTAGACTGAAGTCATAAATTGAAGTCCCTGGTTTTTATTGCTATTTTTGGAGGTTTCATTTTGATGATCTTTGGGTGCAGCCCTTAGAAACCCACTTCTTTTTGGTAACCATGAAGCTGCACTCCTTGGAGTCTTCCTGGAAATTACAACTAGTGGAGTAAACTGTGAGCAATACCCACAGGGACCGAGAGATCTTCCTGTTTCTCAGTCCCTGGAGGGTCTTATGAGTATTGTTTCAGGTAGCAATTAGCATTTTGTTAGTAATGTCGTTGCATATTATTATTATTTTTACTATACTAGACTTCAGTGGCTTTATTCAGCCCTGAGAAGGTTTTTAAAAAAAATACGTATATAACTTACTCTTTTATTTTTGGCTCCTCACTTCCAGGAACGTTAATTGGAAGTAATTGGTTTTATTTGCTGACTTACCAAGTACCACAAAGCTGGAAATGAATGAAGAAACATTAACTTTCCACTGTCTGCATTAGTTTTTAAACTCTATTCCTCTCAGCTTGTCTTTTATCCACAAACCATTTTTTTTTTTTTTTTAAAGAACACCAGTCTCTGGATAAGAGGAGAAAATTGAATTGAAGGATCATAATAATAATGCTTTACACTTGCATAGATCTTTAAAATTTTTTTCAAGTATATTCATTTCTACCATAATTGGATTCCCATAACAGCCCTTTAAAATAGGAAGGAAGGAAAAGAACACTTATCGAATATCTTCTATACAAAATGCATTCACCACATTATCTCACTTAATTCTTGCTGCGGCGCTGATGAGGTGAGAATTCTTTCTCCCAATTTCAGGAGGAAATATGGGTGAGCAGTGTGATTTGTCCAGACTTTTACAGTAGGCAAGACGGGAATCCTGGATTTGAACCCTACTCCGAATGGCTCCAAAACTTAGTTCTGTCCACTTGGTTGGTGTGGGCAGGTCCAGATCATCATCTCATCTTTTTGGTCATTAAAATATGGGATACACATGCTTGATTTGCTTCTAGTTAATCAGCTAAACTAATACCACCAACCCAGCCCGAAGATACAAATATGTATTTGTTTTTGCTGGCTTCCTAGACTTGCATACTTTCTGTGACTCCTGCCGGTCTCTGATGATCTGTCAGAAGTCAATGATGCTTTCCTGTCCAGATTGATTCCTCAGCTTCTCAGCCTGTGATGCACCCCCTACTGCTTGAGGGCCCCTTAGTAGATGACAACAGAGATAGTGAGAGAGAGAGAAAGGAGAGAGAGAATCAGTAGGGGAGAAGGTGAGAATCAGCCTGAATGATGCTTGTCTGTGCATCTGTGGATTTACAGATTGCAATATTGCCGGGTGGGTTTTATGTTCAATACCAATTTGAATCAATGTTGCATTGCAGCATAGCATAGCTAATATTTTTTGTGAGTGCTGCCTCTAAAAATCAGATCAATACAATTAAACTTTAAGCCAGTGGTTTTAATGTGAATATCTTAATACTTGGCGCCAGAGTTGGTATTTTAAATCTGGTATGTTGGAAAGAATAAATATCTTAGGGGAACACTAATGGGAAAAGAGTTGAAATCAGGTAAACCTGATTTGGGTCATAATCAGCTAGTCAATTAGTCCATTCCACGGAGACCGGTGCCAGGCTATATTTTGTTTTTCTTATGTGCCTCGGAAACGTCACTGGACGTCATGTTAGAATAACACTTTCCAGTATTTGAAGCATTATTACACCCATTATTTCGTGCTTGAAGTGTGAGAATAGCTGAACAGTTGTATCTTTGGTATTCTCTTCTTTTGAGCTTTCCAGAATAGCAGGTGCCCCTCGTGAGCTCTAGAACCAGCCTTCAAGGATTCCTTACTTTCTGGTGCTAACATCAACTGAAAAAAAACCCTTCAAAGAAGCCCATTTACTAGATACCTATCTTTTCTCCATCCCACTTACCTCAGAAGTGTCCATCCTAACTATCTACAGAGGCTGTTAGAGGAGGCAGGATTTCAAAGAGCTTCTGAATGGAGAAGGGGAACGGCTGTTCTGGAAAAGTGGTTCTCCACTTTTTTTCTGTATTTTTCTTATGCCTCATTGTACCATCTTTCTATCCTCCCCATTATATATTGCTGAGGCCGTTCCTCCATCCTGTCCCTTGTTTTTCCTTCCATACTTGACTCCTACTGCTTTAGTCAGAGCTTCACTTCCTGCCCAGTCTGGTGCAATAGCTTCCTGACTGGTCCTTCTCACCCAGCCATTCATGTGAATGCCAGACATCCTTCCAATGCTTTGATAGACATTGCTTCTCACCAACAAATATGCAGTGGGTTCTGATGCCTAGAGAATGAAATAGAGACTTCTTGGTCTGGCTTTCAAGATCTCCATGAATGACGTCTTTGTAGAGTAATAGGAAAACATTTTTTAAAAAGATTTTATTTATTTATTTGACAGACAGAGATCACAAGCAGGCAGAGAGAGAGTGGAGGAAGCAGGCTCCCCACTGAGCTGAGAGGCCGATGCGGGGCTCGATCCCTGGATCATGACCTGGGCCGAAGGCAGAGACTTTAACCAACTGAGCCACCCAGGCGCCTTAGGAAGGCATTTTTAAGGGTGAAAATTTAGGAGGCTGAAGAGCTCTGTAACTTGCCTGTGCGGCATTGAATGTGATATTTAACCTCTCTAAGCCTTAGATTCCTCTCTCGGGGAGGAATAAAGTGAGACAGTATATGGAAGGCGCCGAGCACAGTGCTTGGCTCCCTCAGTTATTAATGTTATTCACCTAAACTGTCTACTCACCATTCAGCATATTTTGGGTATGAAAAATATGCTAGGTATTGTGTTAAGTCCTTTCAGTACTCAATCCCATTTAATACTGAAAGTAGTAAGATAGGTGATTGTATTATGGCTATCGTATAGATAAAGAAACTTGGGGTCAGAGAGGTTAAGCAGATTTTCCAAGGTTACACAACTAGTTAGTGCCAGAACAGAATTAGAATTCAGATCTTACTGACTTCAGATCCTAATCCCTAAACTAGAGCACCTTTCCATTCATGCTTCCTTGCCTCTTCCCTTGCAAAATCTAGGATGTCCTTGCCCCATTTCAGGTCTGTGAACATTCTTCATATGTTTCAAAGCCCAGGTCAAATTAGACTTCAAAAAGAGAAGAGGCAACAGAGATAGAGAAAAGAGGGAAACGATAGGAGGAAACATGGCTGTCAGAGAACAGACAGCATGTGTCAAAGCATTGATTTCTTATATTTATCTCAATAGCATTTGAATTAAAGTTGTCTCATGTGTATCTGTGTTCTTGGAAAATGATGAAGTCTTTGAGGACAACAGTTTATAATATAGTGCTGCATGTATTCTGATGTTCAATATATAGAGAATCAGCTCCTTGAGAGCCTGTGTAGGAATCCTCTCTCCCTTGGACAAGCAACTCAGTAGTCTTGAGTGCTGAGATGTAGAAGGATGTTGAGAAGGGGTTGTTCCTTTGAGTGCAACTAAGATTTATGTTATGGGGGGGTCCCAGGTGACAGTGGGAGAAGGCCAGTCAGGAGGACCCTAGCAGGGAGACACAGTGCAATTGGGGGAGTAGGGGGGTGGAGATTGGGCGAGGCATGGCAGACAATGCAGGCTTGGCTGGGTGTCAGAGGGGCCCAAAAAGTTGGAAGGTAAGCACTAGAGTTCGGGTAGATGATAAATTGAGAGCAACTACAATCATTTTGGGGTTCGTGACATGACATTTTAGATGTTTAAATGGTATTGTCATGTGAAGAATTTGGAACCAATTTGGTAGCAAAAAGAACACCACACTGCAGTCTCAGTAGGGTGCTATTAATTTGTCATTTAATATAATCTAAGTCTCACTCCCCATGTCTATATAATGTCAATATTTGAAGACTGTCCCGGATTACCTCAGAGGATTATTGGGAAAGTAGAACAGAAAGGAATATGTAAGGGAATTGAAACTTGAAAAGCAGTTCTATTGTTTTCCAAACTGTTTTCACAGGTGCAAGGAATTCCTGTTCCTATTGATAAAGAACAGGACAACACCCTGCCTTTTGGTAGCTTTTCATTGAATTATTGAGATATGTCACCCACACTCACACACTTAAGAAGACAAGACCATAATAGAAATGTAGAGGACAGAGGGTTCACTGTAAAGCAAGGTTGTCAATTGTCAAAGAAATACCAGAATAGAAGATGACACCGAAGCTAACTTTGAAGAGTGCATTGCAACTAGATAGTTAGAAAAGATGATCGATGGGTCCCAAGCTGTGAGGGGCATTGGATGGACAGATGTAGACAATACATCTTTTTATTTTTATTTTTTAAAGATTTTATTTATTTATTTGATAGAGAGAGAGAGATCACAAGCAGGCGGAGAGGCAGGCAGAGGGAGAGGGAGAAGCAGGATCCCTGCTGAGCAGAGAGCCCGATGTGGGGCTCAATCCCAGGACCCTGGGATCATGACCTGAGCTGAAGGCAGAGGCTCAACCCACTGAGCCACCCAGGTGCCCCAACAATACATCTTTTTAAAGTAAAGGGTCAGTATCAGAGCAGAGGGAATAGGAAGAGGCTGGGGAGGCCTTGGGACTGAAGCACCCATGTCTGTGATAAAGCGCTGATGTTCTAGGGCTCATTTCCTCACTCATGAGCACAGCCTGGAGGCCTCAGCATGGATCCCCAAAGAAATTTCATTTGTTCTCTCTCCTTTGCTACATTCTCTTGGGAATTTTGTCAGGAGAAAAATTAGTACCATATATTTCCCAAAGCTAGAAGTTTAAGTTTTATCAACTTAGTGTTTGGTGCAAAGAAAAAGATGGTATAAATATTTGATATGGGGCCCAAAAGAGGTCTTACAGATTAAGTATTATGGAAAGCTTAAAGTCGTCTGAAAACTAATTTTTGAAGGCTTTATTAAATTGTGGTAAGAATCCTCATTGTTCTTATTCTTTGTGAGTTTTGAGTTGCAATTTGGAAAAGCACTGGGCAGGGCAGTTACAAAAATAATAATCATTGGCTCAAGCTTTTTAATGGTAAAAAGATGATTTGATTCTCTGAAGAAGTGAACAGGCAACATTTTCTCATTGCTGTTAATTATAATTTAAGACAGACTCAATTTTGTATTAGTCACAGATGTTTCATTTCTCAGTTCATATATAATGTGGTACATGGAATATCTCCAAAGAGATTTTAGAAGTGTTTGCAGTCTTGTCCATCTCTTCGCCACTTGGTGTGGTCTTTTCCAAAAATCATGACATTTGGGAAGAAACTCAGATAAGTTTTGAAGACATTTTCAAGACATTTTGCTTTCAATGATCTCTAAAAATATTCCTATTGAAAGTGAAAATTGAGAACATGCTCTGCGAAACAAAATCAAAATGTATATTGTGTCTTTGGAAAGCCTGGTTTTGGGAGTGGCTGGGCTGTGTTTCAGTTGTGCCACGGGTGAGGGTGGGGACCGAATGCTTGACTTCTGAGTAGATGTTAGTCATAGAGGTCTTTCAGAAGATCCAGTGTTCCCACTGCTATCAAGCCAAACATGTATTTCGAATAATTAGTCCGAGCAGCTAGTTCCCAAATTACTCCACTGTGGATTATTCTAACCAGGGAGAACTTATCAGTAGGACAAATCACTCGTGAAATTGTGATAGGTTTGGGAATGTTCCAAAATGTGGCAGGTTGGGATTGCAAACCCTTGATGAGGCTAGGTGTGTCTGAGAATTAAAACTTGCCTAAATGTTAAATCGACCACAAAGATGGTCTGAAACACAGTAACACCTGTATTTTCGGCTATAGCGGTATGATGTTTCTTAGAAAATAAAATAGAATCACCATAAGCACATGATAGGAAGTGTTCCTTGTGTTATATCGGTAAAAGTTGGAGTTGCAGGCTATATGCCAAATCTTTCCTCAAAAGAAAGTGCATGTTAAAGGAATATCATAATCAGATAGTTTAATTTTAAGATGAGCATTTATGAAGACTTCTTTTGGGTAAGAACACGTAAATCTGGTACCTTACACATATATGATGAATTCATTATGGCCACGCATGCAAAGGTCTTTAAATATCATTTTTCCTCATTTACTATTATTATTATAGACATTAACTTTTCCCAGAAAGAAAGGCATGGTGAATTTGTATATTTATAATCTTCATACTTTGCTATTCACATCTTTCTCTAAAATCCATCTGTGATATCCAGTCAATGAAGTTCAGGCAGTTAATCTTTAGAATAAATTTCTTGCACAGTTTCTCTGTGATCCGTGGAGTCTTTCTTTCCAAAGCTTGAGGTGGGGTGATGGGAATGAATTCATTTGAGTAAATTTTTAGTGGTGAGTTTTCTTGTGTAAAGTTCTGAATCCCAGTTGGAACTCCTGACAGTTGGTTCAAAACTTTGGGAATTCCCCAGATGAGGACCAAAGCTGGCCCCCATCCACACAGGGCAGGGAGAGATGGAAGAAAATGGCAGGGCACTCCAGATGGTAGGTGGCAGTTTTAATAAACAAGGAAATTTACACAGGAGGCTAGTCTTGGGTGGCCTCAAGATGAGTAATCTCATACCCCCTGACAGAGTCATAAAGGTTTATATAGAGGCCCTAGCAGGGTTTGGTCATGTGTACTATTCAGGTGGTCTGAATAATACATTACTCTTCCAAGGTTGTGTCCTTGATGAGTCTCCTACTGTGGGAACAGTGGGAAGAATGCACATGCTAAGGGCAGGGGAGCTGCTGGTTGTTCAGGTCCCGCTCATAGGTTGTATCCTCTTGATAATCTCCCCCAACACCAATACTATTGGAGAAAGAGCTGGAGACATGAAGATAGCAGGGATAGGAGGGAGGAGTTGGATAAAATATATATTTTCTCAAAAGTTGAAAAGATTGCAGAAATGACTAATTTGGGGGCTCATTTAAATTAGGCATTTAGCAGGTATGCATCTCTAGTCTGGAAACACATTCTTCCGACTTGAGAATGGCATATCAGTATTGTTGACTACACTGTTTTCTCAGCAGTGAACATCCAGTGTCCATAGCAAAAGCCCTGGGCTGCGAGACTGAAGGTCCAAATTCCTGTCTGGGTGTTGCTTTTATTTTGTTTTGGGGTAAAATGCTTTATATTTCTGGTTTTCTTTCTTTACACTAGAACATAAAGGATAACACAGACTTCTTCACAGGTATAAGTAAGTCAGTATCTGTGAATTGTTCAGAAGAGAAGAGACTTAACTATAAGATAATTGGAGCATTGAGGAGGGGGGATTTGGAAAATCTTGAGTGAAGGTGTTGCTATCGAGTGGACGAGCATGACCGAGCAATCACATCATTCATCTTATTTTTATTTTATTTTATTTTATTTTATTTTATTTTATTAAAGTAGGCTCCATGCCCAGTGCAGAGCCCAACGTGGAGATTGAACTCATTACCCTGAGATAAAGACCTGAGCCAACATCAAGAGTTGGACGTTTAACTGACTGACCCACCCAGGTGTCCCTCATTTATCTTATTTTAAAAGAAATGCCCCTCCAATACTTTGCAAGTCCTGACTGAGAGGACATCTGAGACACCTACTTTTCCAAGGCAGCAGCTCAAATTTGAAGGCAGGTACAGTTCAAGGTCCAAGAAATGTTGCTTACTATCAAATTCAAGTTTTTGATGTGGTTTGGCAGGATGCTAGACTTGTGTGATGTCCTGGATTCCATGGATAACCACTAATGATTTGGTGACTTGGTATTAGAATGTTCCATTTCAGAGCTTCTGAAGGGTAAAGATTCTGAGCACTGAGTAGAATTTTGTTGTTTAAGAAACCCCAGTGCAGGGGAGAGAATAACCAACTGTTTCCAAGATGAGGGAGTATATACACCTTTCGGTTTCAGAGGGGCTGTCAGTTGTCTGAGGCCTCCTCACAGCCATTCTCATTTCTAGCTTGATCTAGGGTGTTGAGTTCCCAGGGGAAATAGAGTTGGTTTATAGCTGCCCTCACTGCTCTGCTTTGAACAACTTCCTGTTAAGGTTCTTCACCTTCCTTCAGACTGTCCTCTTAGCCTTGCATGCATATCTGTTTGTTTCATAGAAAAAAAGAGGGCATTGGAATGACTTTCAGAAATGATGTTTGCTTGCTCAATATGGTAAAATGACATTTAAGGAACATCCTAAATTAATATTTTTTCCTCAGAAACTTCATAATATGTTACTACATAATTCTACAAGAGAATTTTGCATTGACAATTTCAAGGCTAATTTTGGGCATTGTGAACTCTAATGTTTGGCATTCCATTAACCTGAAATACCTATTTAATAATACTCTCGTGTATCAGTTATCTATGGCAACAAAACTGCTATTTAACAAACAACCTCAAAACCTGAATGGGCCTATAGGCTGATTCATGGCTCTCCTGATCTGAATTGGGATTGATGAGGCTACCACATCAGGGCACGTACGTTCTCTGGCACATCAGAGGGTTAGGCTGGGAAAATTGGGTGGATTTGGTTCTATGCCATATGTCTCATCCACTAGTGGGCTAGCCTGGGAATGTTCGCATGGTGAAGGCAGAAGAGCAAGAGAGGAAACAACATGCAAGTACTTTTTCAAGCCTCTGCTAGTGTCAAGTTTGTTCTTGTCCAACTGGCCAAGGGAACTCACATGAATGCTGCCAGGGTCAGGGTAAGAGGAGCTTCTAAAATGGCAGAGCAAGAGGTATTCATATCAGAAAAATCATTAATTTGGGCCACTAACAAAATTAATCTGCTACTTCTATCTATGGTATAATGATAGTTGTATAACGATAACCTTGAGATTCATCATGACCTTGGAGTATATTTTCAATGAAAAAAACATATTGTTTATTTTGGCGTGAGAAACATTTTGTCATACTCTCATTTTTCATAAATTTATCATCCATTGTTTGCTATTATGCATCAATATGATGATAAATATTTAGTTAACCACATACCAAGTCATATGTTAAGGATTTATATTATTCTTGGTATTGGTAGGCTTGGGGCTTGAGTAATCACACAAAACTATACAATTTTCTCTAATTTAATCTTAATAGCTTGAGAAAAAATTACTTTAAATGAAAAAAGAATCACATTTGTGAATACATTGGTGTGTAATTGATGAATAAGTTCTTAATTAGACAGTTACTCCAGGCACTACGACTAGTATAATGGAATAAGGCATTAAAAAGAGACCAAGGAGAGTATAGTGAGTGGGCAACTGAACTGAGACATGAAAATGAAGGTCAAGCCAGATGGGCATTGGCACTGCTTGTGAAGTTTTGTGGCACACCCCTCCTCTCTTCTCTGCTCCACCTCTGAGTCTTATAAACACAGTCCAGTTGGCTTTGCGGACTGTGGCAGTAATGAGTTATTGATGGGAGTGAGTGCCAGGTGAATAACTATTTCTTTGAAGATCTCTTCAGGCGGTGGTAACTGGAAGCAGCACAGAAGGAGAAATTGATGGCCCATATTCAGCTTTGAATAGTAAAGCTTGAAGAGCTTTTAGGTACTGAGCAGCTTGAGGAAAGGCAGGATAATGGGACATAATTGTACTGATTACGCAGTTGAGGTATGTTAAAGAAAAGTTGGCTAATTCTGCTAAATGGTGGCATTTTGTAGCTCCTGTTAATATTTTTTAGTAGAGGAACAAGCAATGAATTTATTGAGTCTTATTCAAAAAGATGATCTCTTAAATCAGCTCTAGCACCTTGGCGTTTAATGGTTCAAGGCACTTCTCAACATTACCTCACTAACCCTTCCAACATCCCTGAAGTGTATGTGGGTGTCAAATGTTTATGACTAAGAAGGCTTAGCAAGTAATAACAAGTGACTTGTTCAAGGTTATACCTAAGTAAAGCGCTAATTTCTCTTCTGTGTTAAGCCCATCCCAGGTGTGTATGTGAGTGTGTGTGTATGTTTGTGCATGTGTGTAGCCCACATTATCTCAGGAGGCTGTCTAGCCTGCTGAGTTAGACCATTCAGAAGCAACTAAAAAGAAAAAAAAAATCTAAGCTCCAAATCACTTTCTCTAAGAAACTTTTCCAGATTAAGTTCTGTCCTCTGGTAAGTAAAAGATGTGGGAATGAGAAGATTATTTTTGCTAAAATATATTAGTGCTTTGATGATTTTCTGTTGAGTGGAAGCTGTTGGAAGACTTTCTTCACATTTTATTGGTGTTGTATATTGTCTATAATCTAGGAACTCTCTAAGTGTAAATTGACAATGGGAAGGATATTTCTTCCTTTGATTTGTGGAGTTATTTGATCACTTATTAAGTTGCTAAATCTTTTTCTTTAAGTATTCCTCTGTGATATTCAGTGTTGTTCATTGAGTATATCTAGTTCTACTTCTGGCATATGGTAGCATTTCCAACCCTCTCGGAGTTAGGTATGGCTTGCTTTGGCTTAGATGGTACATGTCACTTTGGGCGGGTGCGTTAAGAGCCAGTGTGCGATTCAGATGTTCTCTCGTGAAGCCTGGAATGGTGACCAGCGGCTTTTCAAATAATGGTTGGGACCCTGAAAGACAGCAATAAGCAGTTATCCTTGACAATCTGCAGTGGTTGTACAGCATGGACAAACAAAAGTTCCTATAGCCTCTCCCTCCCCCCTTTTTTAATCCATTAAGATTTGAAGTTGTTTTTCACTTCAGCATAAACTAGTCTATCCTGACTGACATAAGAATTGGTACCTAGAATCTGGACGTGCTGCTCTAACAGGTAACCTAAAATCTATGGGACTAGCTAGCACGGACTGACTGCATTGGGTATGTTTGACAAGGCATTAGAAGAGAGACTAATTTATTCTATTAAAAGATTTTGTGTATTTGCAAGCTGGAATAAAAAGGAATAGAGAATCCAAAAACTCAGAAACTTGCATAATTGCTTTCAATTCAAACAGCAAAGCATAAAAATGAGAAATTCTTATAATTATTGCAAGGGACGCCTATTGTTAAAACCTCTGGATGGATCAAGTTTCAGTCAGCAAGTACTTTCAATTGGACCAAAAGAGCTAAGAGAAAAGATATTGAAGTTGTGGATCTCCTGGAGAAACCTGATATTCCTAAAGTACCAGCAATTAAGATGAGAAAGAGAGGTGGGAGTGGCAGTAAAGTAAAGGAATATAGAAAATCTGAGAATTTGGTCTAGAAAAGAGCTATAATTACTGGTGTATGAAAATTATTGTAATGAAATTGATAAGAAGCCTACTAAGTTTTTTTTTTCCTTAATTTTATTTATTTATTTGACAGAGATCACAAGTAGGCAGAGAGGCAGGCAGAGAGAGAGGAGGAAGCAGGCTCCCTGCTGAGCAGAGAGCCTGATGCGGGGCTTGATCCCAAGACCCTGAGATCATGACCTGAGCTGAAGGCAGAGGCTTTAACCCACTGAGCCACCCAGGCACCCCAGCCTACTAAGTTTTTAAGGATCTTGTATTCCAAAGAATGACAAGCTTACAAAAACCCTCAAGAGTTAAAATGATACTTGGAGTTATACTTGTCTGAGATCCAGAAGTGGGTGGAACAGCTACCCAGCTCCAAAGGAGGGCATATTCCCTGATGCCCATTTTATATGTGGCCAAAGAGGATAATGGAGAAGAATAAACTTCTAGGAGACAAACTCAAGGACCACAATGAACAAGGAAGGAAGCAATCAGAGCCTCACTGAGGAATATTTCTTACCTCCAGGATAAGGACCCTCAAAACATCTGCCCAGGATTTCAGACTTGAGTAGACAAGAGATCTGTGTGTCCTTTGCTTTCTCTTTCCTGGATGGAGTGATTATAAATGATAAGGAGACCACTGTGCATTATTCCAAGATCCTGGGCTTTGAGTTTGATGCTGTAATCATATGAAATTTTCAAGGTGTTTCTCCTGGCTAGATATGAATATGTTTCATATATGAGAATAAGAATGAATAAAATGTTTGAAAATCAGAAGGGCAGATTGCAGTAGTTATTTGTTTATCAGGTTTTTCTGGTTCTCTTTTTAGACACATGGTAGGTTGGAATTTTCTTAATTCTTTTATCCAAAGACATGAAAACAGAAGTGACTTCTGGATGAAAGCTTTAAGAGTCAAGGAGTAGTCATCTATGTTCTCTTTTCTCTTGGTTTGCATACCAGCACCTTTCAAGAATCCCTCCATCAGCTCAAGTCTTTGTGGAAAATAAGCCTAAAGTCTGCAGTGCTGATCAGCAGTGGATGTTGTGCATTTGAGAAGTAACCTATTGTTGTTTTAGACCACCATTACTCTGGGGATTGTTTGTCACTGCAGCGTATTCTACTCTGATCTGACAGATATATTCCCCAGTTGGAAAATAGGGATGTTAAATGCATATTGATAAAGTGAATAAATGTAAAATACTCTATTTTACTATTGAACTTTATTTAATATATGTTGTTTTTTTTTCTCAAAGCAAAACAACAGTCAAGAAATACTTAAGTTTCTTGAAAGCAATTTTACTCTCTATAGGAAAAGTGTCTTATTACCTGGGATATTAAAAATTGTCATCTGTGTTGAACACTGATAGTACTAAATAACCTATGTATCTCAGAATTTGATAACAGGATAATCAGAAGCAGAGTTTAGACACATTAGTATTTGTAAATATATGAACAGATTTAGGGGGTTAATCAAATTTCATTATTTCTAATCCTGAATCTGATTTCCTGCTGGGGCCTGGAAGAATTCTATTCTAAGCAAGTCACTAGAAACATAATGTGTGTATGGTGGGGGAGGTGGGTGTGTGTGGGTGTGTGTTGAGTTCCACTGAATCACTGGGCATAGGCTATTCTTGGAGGCAGCTAGGACACTAGATTTAAAAGAATCATGTTCTCATCTGATATATAAATGCTGTGCTCCTCAATAATTATGGATGGGTGAATGTAGATTTCTCTCACATGAGCATAAGCCCAGATTTCACCCTTTCCCTCAAAGATTATTAATACTGTGCAGTACTCAATGCTTGTACTTAATAATATAGCACTATTACATTCTGTACTTATACTTACAAAGCAATTTTGTAATGTCTCTTATTTACTTTATGGTATCCTGCAATGCCTAGGGAACAATAACTTAGACAGAATCAGCCAACTACAATAACAAGCCAGGCATATTTTATTATTGCTTTAATGGTAGACTTTTGATATTCAATTACTCAACAGTTGCCTGGTGCTTGGGTTTGTGACTGCTTTGAGCCATTGATTTCTACCTCCCCCACATCCCTCCACATGATATAAGCAGTAATCATTTGGTAAATGCTAAATCCCAGTATAATAAACTTGGTTTTGGCTACATCCTTGGGACTTCATTGACCAATACCAAATTCATTTGCAGAAAAAGTGTAGGGTAGTACACGGCTTCTCAAATTTGGCTACACATTGGTATTACTGGTAAGATTTTTAAAAAGGCTAATGTCTGAGTCACATTCCCAGAAATTTTGATTTAACGGTATGGAGGTTTTTTTTTTTTTTAATCCCCCCATAAATCTAACATGTAACAAAAATTTAAGAATCACAAGTGTACTGGTTAGAAAGCACATATTCTGGGGTCATACAGATCTGGATTTATGTTGCTGATTTCTCCTTACTAGCTATGTAATCTAGAACAAGTATTTAAATTCTCTAAGGCTTAATTTCCTTATCTTTAAAGTTAGCATGAAATGTTACTGTAACATTTTAAGCTTTTTAAATGGGTTATTTTAACATTTAAATGGGTTAATACAAATGAAGGGTTAGTTCTAAGAGTACCTGACACACAGAGAGCACTCAATGAATGTTTTAACACTAGATTAATTATTAACTCAAGGTTGAGGGGGGTCTTGAAAGCAGAATAAGGATTGACTTGCAGAACAAAAATGAGACATTTCAGAGAGAGGAAGTAACATGTGTAAAGGTTTTGAGTTGAGCAGGTATGACGCATTTTGGGAATGATTTGAAATTCATTGAGGTGGGAATATGGCATGTGTAAGATAGAGTAGAGAAAGATGAGGCTGAAGACATTGCTGGAGGCCAGATTTTAAGAGTTATATATTCTAAGTGTTAGAGCTGGGTTTTTACCTTTAAATTAATAGTAGTTCTTAACACTAGTATTTGGACACCCTGACGCTTTACAATTAATTGTGAGTTAGTTACAGGTAGAGTGAAAACTAGATTCATATTTATTCATTCCATAAGGTCATTCTTCCTTGCTGGTATTCTGATATCTTGTCTTAAATATGGGGGAGTAAACTAAAATGCAGTAGATGTGCCAGAAATTACTCATAACCATCACAAGCTTATTTTAGGACCAGGCCAACCCTACTGATATAGTGTTATTAGTTGTGGGGATTGACAATTACTTTTATGTTGTGAGATGTAATTTCAGAGCTATATTTATTATCTTTATCCATGGATGAACTTCTGCTTCAGGCCGTGATGGAGCAACTGGTACTAGACTAGCTTTCCTGCCATAAACAATGAGTAAACAACTGGAAAATTGGGCTCGTATGTGGAACAACTCTTTTCAGATGTTAGACAACAAGCAGCACACATGATCTATGAAAGATAGAAAACAAACAAGGCAAGCCCTGTGACAGCTCTGCTTTCTCCCTAGAAACATTTAGCACACCACAGCAAAGGGAGGGGAAACCAAGCAGAACCTAATGGTCTTACCTAGCTGAGACAGAAATTAGAGTTTAGGGAAGCTGAAGCAACCAAAATTGTAGGACAGAGTTCTGAAGATTAGGGAGCTATGCAGAGAAAAGAGCTTCGTATACCTATGTGGAGTATCCTTGAGTTTTAAGTTGAATAGTAAGTTGCATGGGTATAGGCCAAGACTTCCACAAGCCTTGGCAAAGGACAGTTACTGGAAAAGAACAACTCTCAAGGAATTATAAACAGAAAAACTCCCAGGACTCAACAGGGTGGGGCCATTTGATATCCAACCAGCAGTGTAGAGAAACCTCATGGCACACTCATGTGTATGATAAAGATTGATAAAGATCCCAGAAATCGCAAACTTTAAGAGTAAGAACAAACTAACCCTTGAGTAAAGACCACTCTACACATGCTCTAAAAACAACAACAACAAAACAACAAGCCTCCAAAGAACCAAGCTCATCTATAAGTAATTTAGTGGCTTAAAGGTCTAAAACTTACATTTTTCAAAGACAAACAACAAAACCTGGACACTGAACACTGTAATGTTATAAATGTTCAACTTCCAACCAAAAATATATGACAGGAAAAAGCAAGAAACTGTAAACCATAACAGTAAAAACAAATTCAGAAATGAAAGAGAGGATGGATTTAACAGATAAGGAAATTAAATTATGGATTATAACGATGTCAAGAATTTAAAGGAAACAAGAACATGAATAAGTAGAGAAATGGAAAGCATAACAAAGGAAAAAGATTCTTCTAGAGGTAAAAAAAAATACAATATCTAGAATGGATAATTCACTTGATAGATTTAAGGATAAATTAATCATTTAAGTAGAAAACATCAGTGAATTTGGAGACCAGAAAAAAAAGAAATTTAACAGAGTCTTTCAGACCTGTGGGCAATGTCAAGTAATTTTACATATATTTAGTTGGCATCCTAGAACGGGTGGAGGCTGGGGCAGAAATACTATTTTAAAAAATGGCTGAAATTTTCCAGATTTGGCAAAAAATGTGAACACACAGGTCCAAGAAATCTAACAAAATCCAAGCAAAGTAAATACAAAGAAATTTCCACCATGGCACATCATAATAAACTTGCTGAAATTCAGTGATAAAGAAAACCTATGAACAGCCACATGAATAAAAGAAAACATACCCTATACAGGCAAAAATATGAATAACCAGAGACAACAAAAACTAGAAGACAAAGGAATGATAACTTTTAAATTTAATTTTATTTTTTAAAGGAATGACGTTTTTAAGATGCTGGGGAAACAATACCATCAGAAAAAAAAAAACAAAAAAGTGAAACAAAGCAAAACAAAAGCAATGGACATCATAAAATTCTATATGAAGCAAAAACATCTTAAAAAAATAAAGATTAAATAAAGATATTTTGAAATAGTCAAAAAGAAATTTATTGCCAGAATATATATTCTGATTAATTTTTACTTAATAATATAGCCTTGTACTTAATAATATAGCACTAAAGGAGTTAAAGGAAATTTTCTGGGCTGAAGAAAAAAATAATATAAGATGGAAATTCAAATTTGTATAAAAGAATAAAGATTACTGGAAATAGTAAATATACAGGTAAATATAAAGGGTTCCCCCCCCACTTAAAATTTTTCTTTAATAGACAATGCATTGAGTAGTTTAAAAAAATACAGAATTAAAATGTATTATAGGAAGGATGGGGCATAGGAAAATGGAAAAATACAGCTGTCTGGTTCTTAAATTATTTTTTAAGTACAGTAATATTATTTGAAAGTAGTTGTGATAAATTGAAGGTACTGTAAACCCTAGGGCAGCAACTAAAAAGGAAAATAAAATGAAAAGATCTACCTAGTAAATTAAAAGACAAATCACTTTTTCCAAAAGAAGGAATTAAAGGAAAAAAGGAGAAAGGAACAGACACAAATAGCAAGATGTTAGACTTTAATCCAACCATATTAAAATTACAGTAAATATAAATAGCCTAAACATATCTAATGGAAGCCAAAGATTATTAGCTTGAATAAAAAAATCAAAGGATGGCTAAATTCCATTTATAAGAAATGCACAAGTAAGTTAGAGTAAAATAATAGAAAAGTTATACCATGAAAATAGCGTAATAAATCTGGAGTGGCTTTATTCATATCAGGCAATGTAGATGTCAGGATAAGAAATATTAATGGAGGGGCACCTGGGTGGCTCAGAGGGTTAAGCCTCTGCCTTCTGCTCAGGTCATGATCTCAGGGTCCTGGGATAGAGCTGCATTGGGCTGTCTACTCAGCAGGGAGCCTGCTTCCCCCTCTCTCTACGCCTGCTTCTCTGCCTACTTGTGATCTCTCTCTCAAATAAATAAATAAAATATTAAAAAAAAGAAATATTAATGGAGCTTTAGAGGGATATTAAAAGGGTTAGTTGTTTAGGTAAATAAAATTATCTTATATATGCATTTTATAACAGTATAACAGTTACAGAAAACATGGAGAAAACTTGATAGAACTGAAAGGTGAAAATAGAAAGAATCCACAGTAATAATTGATGGTCTCAACATTCTTTTAGCAATTAATGGAACAACTAGACAGAAAATTGGTTAATATAGAAATCCTGAAAAACAGTATCAACTAACCTGACCGCACTGACATTTGTAGACTACTGTACTCAACATCGGTACCATACAAATCCTTTGCAAGTGCTATTCTGGGGCTATCTTCACATATTTAAAGGATTTAAATCAAACAGTATATATTTTTACCATAATAGAATTAAATTAGATATTAATAATAGAGATATCTAGAAAATCCACACATATTTGGAAATTAAACAGCACACTTCCAGTTAATCAATGGGTCACTTAAGCAATTAAAAGGGAATTAGGGATGTCTGGGTGGCTCAGTCATTTGAGCGTCTGACTCTTCATTTCATCTCAGGTCATGATCTCATGGGTCATGAAATCAAGCCCTGTGTCAGTCTCCACATTAGCAGGGAGTGTTCTTAAAGATTCTCTCCCTTTGCCCCTCTCCCTCCTGTGTGTGTGGGCATGTGTGCCCACACACACTTTCTCTCTAGAATGAATAAATAAACCTTTAAAAAATGGGAATTATACAATATCTTGAACTAAATGATTCTGAAAAGGCAATGTATCAAATTTTCACCTAAAGCAGTACTTTAGTTTTTTTTTTTTTAAATTTTATTTATTTATTTGACAGGCAGAGATCACAAGTAGGCAGAGAGGCAGGCAGGGAGAGAGGAGGAAGCAGGCTCCCTGCTGAGCAGAGAGCTTGATGCTGGGCTTGATCCTAGAACCCTAGGATCATGACCTGAGCTGAAGGCAGAGGCTTTAACCCACTGAGCTACCCAGGTGCCCCCTAAAGCAGTACTTTGAAGGAAATTTATAGTAGCTAAAACCATGCTTCAGGGGGTAATTTATAGCTTTAGATGAGCATATTAGAAAAGAAGGAGAGTTTAAATATGATGATCTAAAATGTCACCTTAAGAGACTAAAAGTGAGAAAGAAAGTTAAATCCAAATTAGGTAGAAGAAAAGAAAAAACAAAATAATTTGAAAGAAATCATAGCCTAAAAATAAAAGCTAAAATTGTGAATCTTCTAGAAGAAAATAAAAGAGAAATGTTCACCAACTTTAGATAAGAAAAGATTTGTTAGGTAGGATACTAAAAGCATAAACTAAAAGAAAAGTGATAAATTGGACTTTATCAAAAGTAAAAACATCTACTCTTTACCAGACACCATTAAGAAAATAAAAAGGCAAGGTATTGACTAGGAGAATGTATTTGCAATACATATAACTGCTAAAGGATTTACATACAGAATACATTTTAAAAAGCTCTTAAAACTCAACATTAACAAGCTAAATCCAGTTTAAAATAAGAAAAACATTTGAGAATACTTCAAACAACAAAAAAAGATGTACAAAATGCCAATAAGTATATGAAATAATGTTCAACATCCTTAGCTGTTAGGGAATGTAAATTAATGCCACAGTGGGTTCCTCTACATACATGAATGGCAATAGTATGGAATAATCAGAATTGTCATCCACTGGTGATGGGAATGGAAAGTGGTACAACTACTTTGAAATACAGTTTGTTAATTCTTATAAAATACATTCACTTAACACAGAAATTCAACTCTTAGGTTTTTATTCAGTAGAAATAGAAACATCTAGATAGGACAGAAACATACAAAGACTTTTATATGAATGCTTGCCATAGGTTATTATTATTAGCCCCAAATTAGAAATGTGCAAATGCTCATTGGTTAAAACAACTAACCAGCCTACTCTAAAATTAAAAAGAGACTAATAATTGACAAGTGCAGCAATATGGATATAAAGTTAAAAGACCATTGTACACCCCAACCTCCCTGCTCCCCTTCTACCAAGCACCAACAAGTCAGCTTCTCATCTTTAAACCCAAGGTCATTGCCTCCTTAGAGACTTTGTACTTGCTGTTTCCTCAGTCTGAAATGCTCATTAGCCATGTCTTTTCATGGCTGGCTCCTTCTCACCATTTAAACCCCTATTCAAATTTCAACTCTTAGGAAAGCGCTTTCATACACCTGCCTATCCACTCTATCACATTATCCTGTTGTGCTTAGCATGTTATTAAAATCTAAGATTGTTTACTTACTTATTGTCTGTGCTAC
Source organism: Lutra lutra (assembly GCF_902655055.1). Classification (NCBI taxonomy): domain Eukaryota; kingdom Metazoa; phylum Chordata; class Mammalia; order Carnivora; family Mustelidae; genus Lutra; species Lutra lutra. The sequence goes on from NC_062281.1 coordinate 122,803,310, forward strand.
TGCCACTACAATGTAAAATTTAACCACAGTACCTCTGTTGTCTTATTCCTCAGTATAATTCCAGTGTTTAGAATAATGCCTGGTACAAATATTTTTGGGATGGATAAGTGAGGGTAGACTTGCTGCATATTTGAATGTTACAGAATGATAAAGTTGTGAATGAAAAGTTATCAAGATGTATTATCATAAAAATTTATAAACATATATATCTTGATAAATATATGTGTATATTCTCATTATACATGTTGCGTTGTTTTAGAGAGATTTATAGGACTCTGTGTAAGAGGGACTCAATAGCTGAGAGGATAGATATCATCATTTCCTGTATTGTCACATTGCAACTTCTCACGAGTGAACCCCGTTTATGTATCACTCATTCATTCAGTCATTCAGCACTTATTGAGAACCTTTGCGCACTGACAATTCAATAAGTACAAAATAAGATGCATGGAAAAAGTAGAATGGAAGTACAGAGATGGAAGAAATAATGTTGTTTGGAAAAGAGGTTGAGGAAGTGGTAAAATCTTTGAAAAGAAGTTGCCATTTCTGCTTAGCCCTAGGTCAAGTAGAGTGAAGAGAAAGGGATTTTCAGGCAGAGGGGAAAACCCTAGCAAAGGCAAGAGGCATAGGAACTCAGGAAGTCACTCGTGGTGACTGAAGTATCGTGGGTGTTAGAGCGCAGTAGAGAGTGATGTTGGAAAATATGTTGAAGTCTGATCGTGAAGGATCTCCAATGCCATGCCAAGAAGTGTATCTAGTAGGTAATTTAAGAACCATCAAAGGACTTTTTCTAGGACTGTGACATGAGCAGGTTTGTGATTTACAGGATAGTTCTTCAAGCTGTTAGGATGAGAGAGTGAGCCCTAAGGCGTAGAGATTCCTTAAAAGGCCATTACAATTTTCAAGCAAGCAATGAGGCCTAAATGAAGGCAGTGGCAGTATGAATAGGGAGGAAAGGGCTGATTTCAGGATTAAAATTGATGGGTCTTGGGACCTATAGGGGAGTGAGGGAAAAAGAGGAGATAGAGCTGAGTCGGAGTTTCTGGTTGGGAGTCTTGCAGATGGGGCTCTAATTGATCCACTGTGACCTGCAATTGATTGGCCCTCCTGGTTCACCTCATTTCCTTCATTGACCTTTCTTCCCAACTTTAACTCCAGGAAAGAGGTTTCCTTCTACTTTGGGCTCATTAATACCTCTTTTCATTCACCAGGTATAGAACCTACTAGCTAATCAATCTGTAGGAGTAACCTTTCCTTTTCCTCTGTGTCAGCAGCTGAGTATCTCACAGATTGATTCAATGCGCTCTCAGTTCTGTCAAAACTGTTTCAGGATGCCTAGAGAGCTCTTTCGCTGCTTTGTAGGTTTGCACGTCTTCTAACAACCTGCTGTAATACTTTAATTCATTCAACTTTTCCTTATTATCCCCTTGCATCCATTTATATCAGCCCATAGATGATCTCAACTCCGGCCTCAGTGGTCTCTAAAGGTTTGTTCCTAGTCCTTATGTAGGATTCAATATTGAGATGAGTACTATAGGGGAAAAAAAACAACAGTGCACAAGGGGTGGTTTCTGACTTTTCAGAGTTTATAATCTAGAAGAAGAGATGAGACTTTACCCCTTCTCCTTTTTCTTCCTTCCTTCCTCCCTTTCCCTTCCTTCCCTCCCTCATTCCCTCCTGCCTTCTCCTTCATTTCTTATTTCCTTGCTTCCTTTCTTCGTTTCTTCCTTCCTTCCTTTTTTCCTGCCTACCTTTCTGCCTTTCCCCCCTCCTTCCTCAGTTAAATCAAATTAAAAACTGCAAAGGCAGCCAGAGTGCAAAGGTAAGTGAAATATGAAGGTTTTTGATCATATAGCAACCAATAGTTAAGTGATAAGTTATTTGGCATGGAACTGAAGCCTGGATTAACGTGGAAGGCCTCATAGAAAAACCAGTACACAATTTAAGGAATATCTATTATTAGGAATAAAAGGTGGAAGAATTCTCATAAAGATGGGACGTCTTGATTTTAGGGAATTTTCTTCCCCATGCCAAATCCAAACACAGTCTTATTTTTAGAGGAAGTTGAACAAAATATTGATTAGATTAATAGATTAATAATAGAATTACGGGAAGGGAAGTAGAGCAAAGAACATTGAATATTCTTTTTACTGTGTTGTAAAGAATGTATATCTTCCTAAGAACATTAGGCAAATTTCTTGGAAGTAGATATCTTGGAAGTTGTTTTGAGTTGATGTACGCCAACAATGGAACTCTTTACTTCATTTTAGTCCTAAAGTGAAAAGGGAACCAGTAATGCATCTCATGCATCCTTTTTAAATAGTTAATTGTCATATTGCCTAGTGTGGAACAAATGAAAAAACACCAACCTAGTTGTTAGGCTTTCAGTTAAGACATTTGATTCACCAAATTCTGATGCTTAGCATGCACAGGGCACTTTATATTTGCCACATTATTAATTTGTCTTCATAATAGCCATGGGAAAGCAATGCAGGGATAACTTTATTTAACAGATGAAAAAAATAAGGCCACCAATATGCAGAGTCACCAAGTCTACCATTTTTCAAAAAACTTTAAGTGGGTTTTTTTTTTTTCTTTTTGGTAGCCTTGATACTTATATTTCCAGATGTTGAATCCAAGGAGCCAACCAGTTGATGTCAATCATTCATTAACATCGCCCTAAACATCAGGTGGAGTGTTTCTTCTGAGTCTCATTCTTTGAGTTTAGCTGATAATTTTATGGTTATTATAGGAACAATACTTAAATTTGTAACACATTTTTGTTGCCTACAAAGAAGCTTTAAATTATTAAATATCATTTAACAGATAAAATCAAATAAGTGTTCTTAACTACCCTATATGCCTCATATAGGTGTTTCTATAAATCCAAGGAAAAATTTCAAGTGAATTTGTTTACCACTGGCTGAATAAAAAAGTTCAGGTGACATAGTTCTGATAATTTAATATTTGGCACATAAAATTATTTTAAATTGCTGCATTAGCACTGACTCATTCAGAATAGCATCTGCTGGAAGACCACCAAAGAATCCCAGGAATTTGGTGCAGTCACTACAGTGACAATAAACAACAAATTGGTAACCTCTGGGACTGGCAATTTTATTGAAACACATTATTTTTTTTTTTTCCAAAACTTCAGCAGAATCTATACCACTGATTACAAGTTTTTAAAAAATTCCATACTTCATATTGCTTATTTTGTATTACTCAATATTGTCAGGCTTTTTAATTTTTGCCGGTCTAATGGAGATAAAATTATATCATATTGAAGTTTTAATTTGCCTTTCATTGGTTGCTAATCCAATTGTGAATCTTTTAAAATATTTATTCACCATTTGTGTGTTCTTTACTGTGAAATATCTACTTATGTCTTTTGCTCATTTTCTATGGGTTATTTGTCCTTTATTGTCTTGCTGAATTTTCAAATATATCACAGAAAGTAAACTTTTGTGGTTACATATGTTACTAATGCCTTCTCTAAGTTTGTGTTTGTTTGTTTTAACCTTTTGTAGGAAATATTTTGCTAATTATTTTTGGGGGGATGAGGAATATATACTAATAATTTATTAAGGAAAAGTCAACTTTTTTTAGAAAAGATTGAGTGTTCCACCAACTCATTTAAATCATGCCTATCGGGGCGCCTGGGTGGCTCAGTGGGTTGAGCCGCTGCCTTCGGCTCGGGTCATGATCCCAGGTCCTGGGTTCGAGCCCCACATTGGGCTTTCTGCTCGGCGGGGAGCCTGCTTCCTCCTCTCTCTCTGCCTGCCTCTCTGCTTACTTGTGATTTCTCTCTGTCAAATAAATAAATAAAATCTTTAAAAAAAAAAAAAAAAATAAATCATGCCTATCTGGAGTAAAAGCCTTGTTTAACGCAAGATGATGAACACTGGTGCCTAACAGGTTAACAAGAAAGTGGGCAACATAAAACATGATAAAATAAGCTATGCAACTGGAAAAAAGCAGATGTGGAAACATACTGAATAGTTTTGGTAAGTGCAGCTTAAATATGGAATAAGTAAAGACAGGTCACTAGCTTCTGAAAGCCTGCCTATAGTCAGTAATGTTCTGTCAATCATTTCTTAATACCAGCATCATCAAATTTATCAGTTTTGCCCTATACAGTTAGTAGACTTTGGGTTCTTGTTTAAGAAATCCTTCTCTAACAGTGATGATAAAGATCTTTTCTTCTATTTCTTCTAAAATTTGGAGATTTGCTTTTCACATATATGTATTTAGTCCTTCTAGAATATACTTTTGTATAATGTAGAGATCCAATTTTATTTTTTCCAAATGGAAAACCAATTTTCCTAACACAATTTATTGACTAGTTTTTGCTTTCCTCAATTATCTGCAATGTCATTGCACATGTAGGTATATGTGGTCCTGTTTCTGGACTCCTTATTTCTATATGGCAAAAAGCTTTATTGTTCCTGCTTGTCCCAGGCTTAGGGGACTCCAGGGTGGTCAAAAACTGCCTAGCCGCTGCAGGGAGAGCCTCAGCCAGAGACCCTGACACCAGGGGTGGGGTGCCAGAGGGGCCCCTCAAAGCTTGCCGGGTCCGGAGGCTCCTAATCGTGCGGGAGGTGGGCGTTTGGAAGAGACGCCCGCGGGCCCAGCCTGAGGCTGCCAGCCCGCCTGCTGAGTCAGGTGGTCGCCACCTCCTGGATGAGCTTCACCTGCGGACCCAGGCGGCGGTTCTGCAGGAAGCCGAGACCGGCGCCTGCGCGGACGAAACCCACACATAAAGGGCGGGATTGAGGGTCGGCCCCAGGCCTCTGGCGGCCGGCGTGGCGTCCCGGGCTTCACGCCCCTGGACTTGGGACGGCTTCTGCTTCTGCACGTCTGGGCCGAGGCCGGCCGGCGCGCTGGTTCTCCGTCTGGGAGAAAAGTCGTCTGGCTTCGCCTGGGCCGGAGCCTCATCCTGGCGGTGGAAAGAGAAGTCCGAGAGAGGTGGGTGCGGGAGCCCAGGAGAACGCGTTGACCTGGCGGTGGACAGCTGGGTGGGCCTCCCCTCTAATGACCCTGGGGGGAGTCATCCTGACCAGTCCGGGGACTCGTGGTTGAGCCATTATCAGGAGCTCAGCGCCAGACGCCGTGCCGGGTGGTCCTGGGACCAGAGGGTGGCCAAGAATAATGTTCCGAGGTTGGGACTGGCAAAGACGTTGCAGGGCCATGGGAGGCTGGCAGAAGGGGCCTGGGACTCTTCCGTCCACGTGCTGTTGAAGCAAGACACCGAGCCCCCGGGCCGCCGGGCATACTGCCTTTTATTATATTTTTGATTGGTTTTAGTATATTTGTCCAAATACATAACTGACTTAATACATTCTAATAATAAACCTTGATTTCTGGTAGAAATATAACACTTACTTTGACCATGCCACCACCCCTTTTGGGAATGTTTTGGCTGTTCTTAGCACTTTGCCCATATACATTTTAGAATTGTTAAATTTCTCAAATATTTTGTTTGGAATTTGAGTGGAATTTTATTGGATCTAAGATTAATTTTGAGGAACACTGCTATTTAAACTATGATAAGCTATTTTATGAATTTGGTATATTTCTCAACTCAGGCATTTAGAAATATTTTCTTATTGACTTATGGAATCTTTTTCTTGGTAAGGAATACCTTTTTGTATTTTATTTAGTTCAGTCCTGAATTTTTTGTTTTCTGAAAATGTCTTTTTTAGTTTTCATTTTTGAGGACTCTTTCCATTGGGTATAAAATTTTATGGTACCAGGTATTACAGCATTTTGAAAAATCCTTCCATTGCCTTCTGGCTTTGAGGTGTGTGTGTGGAGGGAGGGGCGGTGCAGGGAGTCTGGGGAGGCAGCTGTTAGACTCACTGATCCTCATTTGAAGGTGAGTATCATTTTTCTCCAGCTGCTTATAGGATCTGTGGTATGCTTGGATGTGGTATTTTTAATATTTATCTCGCTTTAACTTTGTAGTACTTTTTGAAAATATGGCTGAATGGCAACATCCTCAGTTATCTTCTCAAATAACATTTCAGCTTCTTTCCATCAACTCTTCTAGGACTTTAATTAGATATAGATTAAACCTTTTAACAGCATTGACCATATTTCTTATACTCTCTTCTGTTTTTCACCCTATACTTTTTCCTCTCTGTGCTTTATCCTGGATATTTTCTCTTAATGTATTGTTTATTGACATTGATATTTCTATTGACATATTGATATATTTCCTAGTATATCTTGGATATATTTATATATGCTGAATCATTAGTAGTCCCTCTAATTCTATCCATTCTGCAGTTAATTCTAGCCATGAAATTCTTGAGTACAATTATATTTTTCATTTCTGAAATTTCCATTTCTATAATTTACATTCTGTGTTTAAATTGTTACTCTTACTTTTTTATATGAATATAATCATAGTTTAAGTTGCTAGGTGATAACTCCATTATTCATATTCTATGGATCTGCTTCTATGTTCTATTATTTCTCTTAAGTTTTGATTACATTATCTTAATTATATGCTTAGTTGTTATTTTTTGTTTTCTTTGCTAAATCCAAATCTCTGCATATCAAAAAAATAGCAATATCCTGAGGCTTAGGGTGATGTTATTTTCCACCAGAGAAAATTTGTTTATTTCTGACAGGTGGGTAAGGGCATTCATCATCAAAGTTTACTTTAATTCAAATAGGGCTTTTAATTATTTGAGACTAGTTTATGTTTTGTTCAACCTTATTCCCAAGCCTTGGAGATTTGCCAGTCCCTCCCCACTTGGCAGGTTCTGAGCTTACATTTTTTTCCATCTAGCCTCATGTGTCTGTTAAGATCTCTGCTCAGCTTCTCTGTCAACTCTTTGTATTGGAAATACAGGCAGCCATAGAGGAAACTAGACTCAAATATATATTGATTACTCCATGTGTTTATCTTCTGAATTTTGATGTCATAATTCTTTACTTTCTTTTTGTATCTCCTATGAATTCAAACATATTAAAACATTGTGCCCACATTTATTAGTTGTTTTAAGCTGGAAAAATGATCTGAAATATCTAGTTTAGCAGTATCAGAATTCCTTTCCACTAATTTTGGAAATTTAATGTGTGTGTGTGTATTATTTCAAAATATTTTGTTTAGCTTTCTTATCTGGTTGTTGTTTTTTTTTTTGTTTTTTTTTTTTTTTAAGATTTTATTTATTTATTTGACAGAGAGAGATCACAAGTAGGCAGAGAGGCAGGCAGAGAGAGAGAGAGAGAAAGAGGGAGAGGGAAGCAGGCTCCCTGCCGAGCAGAGAGCCCGATGTGGGACTCCATCCCAGGACCCTGAGATCATGACCTGAGCCGAAGGCAGCGGCTTAACCCACTGAGCCACCCAGGCGCCCCTATCTGGTTGTTTTTGATAGTGTCTTATTCATGTTCATATATCTTGATTTTTTTCTCTATTTTAAACATTTCATTCATAATTATTTTACCTTTTATGTATTTATTTTTATTGTGTTATATTAGTTACCATACAGTACATCATTAGTTTTTGATGTAGTGTTCCATGATTCATTATTTGTGCATAATCATAATTATTTTACATTCTATAGCTAATATGTTCAGAACTCTAAAGGCCTAGAGGTTTAAACTTGTGTTTTTTTTTCTCTTCACCCTTCTAAATAGTGGAGTATTTCTTCATGTGTTTAGTAATTTTCTTTTTATTATGAGGTCATATTTTGTTGAACTTCTGTGGACATCTTGAGGGCCTAACATGGGGGTGTTTTCCTCCAGAAAAAATTGGTACTTGCTCCTGGTGGGTACTATTGGTTTTGATTAAGTTGATACCACTCAGTTATAATATTTCAACTTCAGGCTTCTCTGGATGAATGAATAGTCTATATTTGAAATTGCGACCTGAATGATAATATGTCTATGGGGCCAATTCCTAGTAGAAACTATTATAGTGTGTGTATGTGTGTGTGCATGTGTGTGTGTGTGTGTGCATGTGTGTGTCTGTTCTGCCTGGAGTCCTGATGAAGGCACACAGATTTCTGGTAGGTTTCTGTTGCTAGTATGCAGATGTTTTTAATGTCTTTTTAGTAGTGCTGTAGCACTGTTGAGGTCTCAAATTAATGAAGTCTATATCTCATGGGTCCTTTACTGGGTTGTAGCTGTGAGTACATATCCTAGATGTGTTAGGTAAAGAAAAATACATCAAGTACATCCAAGAACAGATGAAATAGCATATTAATAGAGAAGTAAAATAATTCCTTAAGCCAGATATAATGCAGAGGTCAGGTAGGTAATGCAAAGGCATGTAGTTGCTAAAAGTAAGATAATAAGAGGTGGTGGACCCACCGTCTGAAAGATCAAAATTTAAATTTAAAAAAGATGACCAGGAGAACGTCTCCTGGAAGGCTTTGACCCAGAGACCACCAGTTTTTGACCTCTGCCGACTCTCAACCCATACCTTGATAATATATTTTAAATAGGCACTTAAATATGTGTAAATATTTCTTAATATATTGTGACAGCATTCAATTTGACATCTATGTGATCTATAACAATTTGGTCTGCTTAGGCTCGTGTATTTAAAACTCTCTGCCTGGTATAGGTTTTGTTCTACATTTCTTTTTTTCAAGATGAGAAACATCTTTAGCCTACATTAAAAATAATGGTCATGGAGCAGGGATTTCCTAGTCATAGTAAACTGAAGGAGTTTGGATAAAGGATCAATTCCATAAATTAGGGATTCTAGAGGCTAAAATTAGCAGTATTCATGATTTAGAGAACAAAAGTTACTATTAAAACATTGTGCATAAAATGCTTCCACCACCAATCTATATTATATGATGATGAAAGAAATGAGGTGAAATAGAAGATTAATGAAAAAATCAATGGTAATTTCTGTCTTCTTACTAAATAAGAGTCGATTTGTATCATCACTATTAGCATCTAAGTATAAATGGGAATAAGATCAGGTCTAGAGGGAAAAGTTGTGTTGAATTTTATGGCTCTATGTAGGCAAAATGATGTGCTTAATTCTACAGCTTTCCACTTATGTCATGACCATACACTACTTTTTCCATCTCTGGACTAGATATTCAGTAAATTCTTTCTATCTATCAAGAAAGAAATGCTGCAGAAATATATTTCTTATTTAATTTCTACTATTCTTTTATATGGTAGTTTGCAGAATGCATCTGGGTGTACAGCTAATGACCCATGAGCAATAAGCAACTGTTTAAGTAAAATGCACTATGAAAAAGCTTTTACCAAACAGCATTTTAATATTTTAAATAGATTTTCCATTGCAGGCTCTTTGTAACTGGATTAGTTCTCTGATGTGTTCTGACAGAGCTGTGGTTAGGGATACTCCATTAACTTTGTCTGTCATCTTATTTTCCCTAGTATCCAGCAGAACACCCTTATATTTCATAATTTGTATTGCTATCAGTGCTGATTTGTAAATGTGCAAATTATAATTAACAGTGGCTACTACTTCTATTAAATATTAAATCATTCTTGCAGCTTATATTTTCCACAGCAGATGGAGCCCTGTGGTATGCAAATAGACTTTCCTTACATTGTCAGCAAATTTTAACCTATATTTTAGTTTAAAGAATACTTTTTTTTTTCCGTTTGCTTTATGTTTTCTATAGCATTTAGGTTAATATTTATTTACTGCAGATTTTCTTTCTACCAATAAGAATTTCATGGACTATTACATTCCAGCACTGTGGTTTTGTTTCCCTTCATTAATAGCTCCTTAATCATCTAGCTTGCTTGTAAGTATGAGAGCTTGTTATTTGTACTGATACTGCAGTATTGCATAAGAAGCGTTTAGTTATATTTTAATATGTACAGCAGAGCAGAGATGTTGGGTACACCATAGTAGGTTTTAATTTGAAATCCAATCTATGTGCACATTTTTCCCCCAGAATAAGCAAACGCATTTAAGGTTTTATATTGTGTCTTAAACATTCTATTAAATGTCATCAGCCGATTCAGGAAAATGTATTGCAAAAATATTAGAGAAGTATAAAATGTGTAAATGTAATAGATGCTTTGGACATGGAGAGGAATGTAAAAGTCCAACATTTATCAGGTAACCATAAACCACTAAGAAACATTGATAGAAAGTAACATTCTTATGATATATAGTGTCTTAAGCATGAACTCTTATTTCTGGTATTTATTGCAGTGCTGTTGTATTAAAAAACACTAATCCAGAATTATTGCAACCTGTCCAAACCGCGGATTCCTAGAGTATGAATATTTTAGTTGTGGAGCAAGTTCTTACTTTCTTAACAATGAAAGGGTATATATTCTTTAAACCCACTGGAATCAGAAGATTGTTTCCTTGACAGGTTTTTAGTGGCAAGTTAAGACTGCCGGGGAAACCATAGAACTCAAAGGCATTAACTGACAAATTAAGCAAAGAGTAATGAAAACTTCGATGTGTTTGAATCATCATTCATTGAACTGTAATTGCCTTAGCAGCAGAAAATTAAATTGTAACAAGTAAGGGTCTTGACACTTCCCGCATTTTCTTAAAAAAAAAAAAGAAAAAGTTTGTGCGTGCCATGGAGGATAAGCAGCGGTCACATGAAATACTGGTTGTGAGTCTTTTTAATTACTGAATTTTATTTATTTTTTGGAATCAGCCATTCAATAAGACACACAAGTTTTTTATAACAACCTGCTTTTTGGATTCTTTAACATTGGAAATTTTGGTGTATATTAGATAATACAGTTATAAATAGGATCTCGTTCAAGGTATAGGGCCTGTTGGTCTATGGAAACAAGTAGAAATGACTTGCCAATTATACGATCTCCTTCTTTGTCCTCCATGTCATGGGGGAGGAGAGATCTGGAATATGCAGGATAATTTTATTTTTTCAGATATTGCCTTTATGGGTGTCATTCAGAGGTCCAGTTAAAAGTGTATTAATTCATTTGTGACTGGCCAAAGAAATTAATCCCCAAGTAGCAGGTTTTTCTTGAAAGAAAAGGAATATCTTTGTTGTTGTTGTTCTTAAGTGGTATGAATACTAGAATGCATACAGGGTACTCAGAAAGAAAAGCCTATCTGTTTTTCTGCGGATATCCTATAGGAGTCAAAACAGAGACAACACAAGGCTTTATAAAACAATGTTTTAGATTAATCGAAAGGTATAGTTATGGAACCCATAAGAACAGCCTGACCAACCTCTTCGTGAACTGTAGAGATTGTGAATTTCCCAGCAGATAATGCTTCAGCTTTGGGTGGGAAGCTGTGATGAATGTTTGAGTGGGAAAATATGTGTGTGAGTTAGAGCATCTGTTCTCATTACTTAGTTTTCAAGAGGACATTGAGAGTCAAAGAAATGAGTGGGTTTTATCCTGGAAAAGATCCAGGGGGAAACTAGATCTTCTGAAGACAAAGGAAGAGCTGATTTCAGTAGCTCTGATTTTGGGGGTGGTGGGCAAGACTGAGTAGGGTAAGGACTCACCATGTTGGTTAGTGGTTAACTCTGCTCAACTGGGAACACTGTCCTCCCTCAGTACCTTGGAGCTTTGTTCAGGGTTAACTCATTTTAAAACCTCCTATTGAAATATTTCAAAATGAGGTGCCCTAAGGGAATGTCTTTGCCTCAGGAAGCTGTGCTTAACAGGTGTCTCCTGAAAGAGAAGGCCTCCACAGGACGTTCGTAAAAGCCTGGAGGAAGGAATGTAATGGGAACATGGAGAACAAAAAGGAAATGGACAGGGGTTTGCAGTTGCAGATTCGAAGTTAGAGAAGACTATCCATAAAGAGACTAATTCTCTAGGTCAAGTAATTTCATTAACGATTCAGAAGCCATCTATGTTCGGAGGGATTTATATACTATCAAATAGTCTATATTTCTATAGCTTGAAAAAATAAGAGTGCAATAGTGACAAATACAGCAGGTGTTTATATCCCTGTGAAAATCTGTCACAGGAATGGAGATAGGCTAGTTTTTATTCCCTCTTCATTTAGGGGCAAAGGCTAAGGATGGAGACTGCGCTGGAATGGAGAAAGGGGGAAATGGGATATTTCTGGATGAACTGGATAAAAAGCTGTTTGTTTTGTTTGAAGGCCTATGGCAGCCGTTGGGGACCTTATACAGTCACTAACTTCTCATATTTGCTAAAGCCAGTGTCTGTTCTGGACATTGCTTCCTTTCCCATGTATCTTTGTATCTTTAGCCAGCAATACCTACTACACAGCCAGGTTAAGTTCTCCTTGTTTCCTGTGAAAACTCCAATACTTAAGATCTGTTATTATGGCCACCATGAGGCTAAAGTATAAAGTCGAGCAAGGGGTGCCTGGGTGGCTCAGTTGGTTAGGCCGCTGCCTTCGGCTCAGGTTGTGATCTCAAGGTCCTGGGATCGAGCCCCACATCAGGCTCTCGGCTCAGCAGGGAGCCTGCTTCCTCCTCTCTCTCTGCCTACTTGTGATCTCTCTCTGTCAAATAAATAAAATATTTAAAAAAAAAAACCGACTAAGTGGAATTCACAGTTCATTCACATTTTGTTGGATCCTTCTTTCTGATAAGACTTTCCCCTCACCTCCTCCAAGGAGCCCAGTTACAGCTGTCCTCTGCTGACATACCTCACCCTTCAACCATCCTCTTCTTGTCCTCATCTAAGTATATAATTTCTTTGGCCTATGCCCTCAGTACCTTGTTAGGTTTATTTAATCTTGCTTGGTAAAGTAAGTAAGATACTATTAACTGATAAAGGCTTTTGGATAACATTTGCCTTTTGATAGAAATTTTATTTACATGAGCCAAGAGACCCTGTGCTAAGACCAGTAGAACAGGAACATCCTTTGTTTTCCTTCCAGTCATCAGTTTAACTACTTTGACTATGAGGAGCTTTGGCCTTCTACTTAAAGTCTGGAGATTGTGTAAGGCCCCAAACCAGAACCTTCTTTAAGAGGAAAAAAAAAAGGTGAAATAAATATAGCATATCGTCCAAAATAATGGTTGTCCAGGATCAGTGAATTTATGCAAACCTAGTGTTAGGCTCAATAGAAAGTAAATAGTAAATCTAAATAAAATTACCCTGTAGGGGATCTAGCTTGGCAAAAATGTGAGCTCTCCTTGACCTCTTCATATTCCTCATGTTCCATTTGAATTTTTTATGGATTCTGCCTTTGAAGACTGAGTATATTTGTTATAGGTATACATGTTCTCTGGAAAGCTTGACTTGAGAGAAACTTTATGCAAAGGTCTTTTTTTCTGGGGGAATGCATGATTCAATAATTTTCAAAATGTTGTAGACACTAAATAAATAATATATAATTAATGTCATGTAATTATATATAATATATATAGTATATACATATAGTATATATGTGTGTGTATATATATATAGTGTATATATAGCATACATATTTTAGATTTTATTTACTTACTAGAGAGAGAGAGAGAGCATGAACTTACAAGAGCACTCAGGGAGGGTCTGAAGGAATGGGAGAGGGAAGGGAGAGGAACAAGCAGACTCTGCACAGAGCACACAGCCCTGAGATCGTGACCTGAGTAGAAACCAAGAGTTGGATGCTCAACTGACTGACCCACCCAACACTATCTAAATTTCAAGGATTTGCAATGTGCGTTAGTGTAGTAAAGGCTCTTATAAGTTCCTGTAGTGAAAAAGCCGGTTTGAATTTGTTTAACTTAACATTTCCTAAAGGCTTATTCTTTTGAGCACAACTTTCTGGGGCACTAGTTTCCCAATAAGTACAATTGTGGAGGGTGAGGCAAGGCATGATGCTATGGACATCTACCTGTACTCTAGTTATTTTAGTGGAAGCAAATGGAGAAAATATTATGTTGGAAGATGATGTAAGCAGCACCAGTAAACACCCTCATTTGTTTTCAACTCATTCATTTATTTATTAAGAACTTACTAAATACTATATAAATAATACCGAACCAGGAGTTTGGATTTTCCCTAAAAAACAAACAAACAAAAACAAAAAAACAACAAAACCCTCCTAACCTATGTTGGGAGACACTTAGAAAATAAAAATGTTCTAGATTGCACTTACTTGACTGAATCCATGATCAGTGGTGAGATGTCTTCCAGTGGTTGAGTCTCAATGTCTTAGATTTTGCAGGGAGGAGTGGATGCTGATAACTACTCCCTCATCTAAGCCACATTTTATGCAGATATCCAGACTCAGTAAAGAATGTCTAAACAAAAAACATCCCTTCAGAGTTCTTTCATTCTGTTAAAGTTTCCTTTCTCTGATACTGGAAAGAGTGTATAGGACTTAGATTCAGAAGACTTCAGTTTGAATCCCACCTCTATCTTTCATAGCCTTGTGGTTGGCGACATCCCTAATATTGCCAAGGCAGAGACACTGAGGATCCTGTTATTAATATTTTCCTGGACTGAATCTAGGAGGATCCTAAAGGGATCTAATAAAAATAGTTCTGTCCTTCATAAAATGTGGAAGTCTGTACAGATGTTAGGTATTGTTTCTATTATTCTTGCCTTTATTATTCTCAATCTAATCAAGGCATTGTCTTAAATACATTCCATTTATTTTCTCCCTTAATCTTCACAACAATCCTAAGTGTTAGATATTATAATCGTTCCATTTTACAGGTGAGAAAAACTGAGGCTCCCAGAATTTAAATAACAGGTTTAAGTAAAACATGTACAGATTTTCAATGCATTAGATCTGTGGCATGTCCAGCAACTTTTTGGAATTTTTTAAATTCAACTAGTAATATTAAGCACCTTCTATGGTTTGTGTATGATTTCAAGTTCTGTGTGTATGTACAGTGATAAAAAAATGGACTAGAATTTCTGTACTTGTAGAATTTAAATCCTAGTGAGGAAGAGAGACAGTAAACGTATCTATACAGCATGTTAGAAAGTGATGAGTGCTATGGAGGAAAAATAGAATAGGATAAGGGGTAATTGAGAGTGTGGGGAGAGGGGATGAAATAACTTTAAATAGGTAGCGCAGAGTTGCCTATCAAGATGGTGTCTTTGAGCAAAGATTTGAAAGAGTTGAGGGAATGAGTCATGTGGATATTGAAGAGAGGAATGTTCTGGTTATAGAAGGCAGATAGTGCAAAATGTCCTTAGGTGTGAATATGTTGGACATGTTTGAGGAACAGCGTGTCTAGTGGAACTGGAGTAAAGTGAGCAAGGGGTGGGGGGTAAGAAAGTGATCAGAGAGGTCAGATCATATAGGGCTTGTAGACCACTGCCAGGGCTCTGGCTTGCACTCTTCACAGAATGGAGATAGGGAAGAATTTGTAGGAGAGGAGGGACGTGATCTGATGTATATTTTGAAAGGATTTCATTGGCCATTTTGAGAATGCACTGTAGGGGTTAAAGGTGGAAGCAGGAAATCAAAAACTTCTCATTCCAGGTACAGAATGAAGTGAATTAGAACGTGCTTCCAAATCTTATTTGGTGAACATTAAATTCAGTTAGTTCATTTTCCATATAGCAAAATGAGTAAGCTGGGGAGGCCTGTTTGAACACCTATTTATCTTGGCCAAATACTTTCTTCTAGCATCTTGAAGTCATTTATTTGGTCATGTTGGTGCTATAACCAAAATGAGTTTTTCTATAATAGCGACATAAATCCTTGACTTCCAATAGAAGATTGGATTAAATAGGATTTTTTTTTTGGGGGGGGGTAGGTGGTATATTCCAACTACCTCTTATTAAAACCAATGTAATTTTCAGTATAGACTAGGTAGTGGTTTGAAATATCATCTATCCAGATTCCATCTGATGGTAGAATATAGGATTAATAGTGGATTATCATTAGAAGCCCATATTCTACCGCGCAGAATTAGGATCAGAGCCATGATCCTTTGAAAGCAAATCATGGAACACCAACACAATGGGAATTTGGATTCATTTTGAGTAACCATTGATATTATCCAGTCCCTAGCCTTCAGATCCATACAATGGAGTCTAGATGGGGAATTTGATGCTCTTATTTTTATGGAACTGATAGAACCGGGAATCACATAAACTGTAGTGAGCTCATTTATTGATATTTGAGTAACTTTATGGACCATGCTTGGGTTAAAGATAGGGCAGAAATGCCATTAAAGCAGAATACTATTAGTTAATCCGCTGATGACATGCATTAGTGATACTTGAAAAATTGTACAGTGGTGAGGACTTTTGTAGTTGTAGCTCATCCCCCAGTTAAGATTTGTAGGTGTTTTTTACGTGAACTTAATTTTCTCCCTTCACCCTCAGCCAATGACTCAGATCTCTTAACCTACCAGCAGACATGCTCCAGAAGGCTTTCTGTTAATGGAACATGACTGCTGTGTTTTCTTTGAAAATGCAGCACAGTTGCTTTAAAATTACAGGTCTACTATGTGACCGAGAAGCATCCTCAGTTGAGGTACGGATTGCACAGTTTATTGGAAATGTAAATCCTACTTCCTTAATTTACTCCAGGATTCATGATGGGGAGTAGAAGTACAGCAAAGGGAGGAGAGTGCTCAAGGAAGTATTGGATTAATCTGAGGCCCTGCCCCTTCATATCTGATCTATCTTTTGCTAAGAATTGATCCGTGCTTTCTTGGAAAATACGCTCTGGAAAGGACAGTCAGTTACCTGTTAGAAATATCTTTGGTGCTCACCTTGACCGCATGTATACTAAGAAATTGTAATGGTACAGAGGATATTAGCATGACCTCTGTGAAAACAAATTCATGAAACATTCCATATTTTTAAGCTAAACTTATGGTGTAATAGTTACATATAGCAAATCATTAAGTTGTACACTTAAAATACAATATTATATGTTAATTATATCTCAATAAAACTGGAAATAAAAGAGAAATATTTGTGTTTAGAGACCTCTCCCGGGCCAAAGGATCAGATAAGGCGGTCCCATCTTTTGAGAGTATGGTCAGGAATTTAGCAAGAAACTAAACATACAAAATGCTGTATTAAGTACATGTGTTGGTACCTGAAATCCGGCATCCTTTTAAAACAAAGTGGTTAAGAGGGTATAAATGTTAGTATTCCATTGCCATCCCTGCCACCACAAATCTACAGCCTACTATTTTCCTACCATACGTTTCCTAATGATGCTTCTGTTGATAGAAAGCCCCAGTCATTTTTTATTAATGGATGCTGTGACTTCTTCCCACTCTCTTTCCATTGGCACAGCATTTACTGATTAAGGATGCTGGGTGAGTCAGAATATTTCTTGCATAATGATTGGTTACTTGGAATGGGTACCAGCTCTTCCTTTGTGATAAAGAACAGTGTATATAAATAAGGGTAAGAGATTTTCTTGATGTTCAAGGTCTTTGGTCTCTGAGTTACAGACTATAAATTTCCTGGGCCACATTCTAGATGCAGAACTTCCATTGAAGTTAACAGAAGTTTAAAAAAAAAAATTAATGGCAGGAAAATGCACTATTATTATTTATTATTCTTTTTGACTGCTCTGGAGATAATTTAGCACATAAAGTATTGAAGAAGTTTGGGGTTTTTCCAGTGACTCATTTTCATGCAAATGTTTATCACATTTCTGGGTATTGTTTTCCTTTATCATATATATTTCCATCTTCCATGGGTAAATCAACCTCTTCATCCATATTGCACATTCAGCGGCTGTAAATTCAGCCTGTATTCTCATTAAATGTTACGAATATGTGATTTTCATTTATGATTTTAGCGGGTGTTTCTGAAATTTCTACTGCAGCATCTAGCCAGGAAATAGTGTCTGTGAATCAGAATTACTACACCTAACTTTATTTTTCTTCTGTATACTTCTTTCTCTAATCCTTTCATAGCCAACAGGAGACAATGGGAATTTTTTCTCTCCTAATTCTTATAGACCCCCCTCAACCCCACACACACTCATGTATAGACCTTAGGTTTGATTTTGCTCTTCCTGTTATGCATGGTTCAGGGAACAATGGAAGCAAATCCTGAGTCCCGCCCCTTCCTCCCTGCCAGCACTCACATCTAAGCCACCACTGTGGTTTAATCAGACCAGTGCAAGCACCTCCTAAGAGGTTTTTCACAACATTCAGCTTCAGTCCTTTCTAATCTTTTGATGCTGCTATTAGAATGGTCTCTTAAAAACACAGGGATGATTCTGCATCTCCCTGCTTAAAACCCTTATTGTCCTCAGGATAAAGACCAAATTCTTGGACCTGGCTCGTGGAGCTCTTCCTACTCTGGTCGCAACTTGCCCCTGAGGACAGTTGTTCTACCCTGTGTCTCCCTCCATGCTCCAACCACAGGCCCAGCTTTCAGACCCCCCACATCATCGCGTTCTTCACCTCTGGGCCTTTGCACATGCTCTTTCCTTTGTTTGCCTCACTGTTCCACTTAACCTGCTCCTGAACATATCCTGTTCATTCTTCAGCTTAAACTCTTCTCTTCTGAGTGACCCCTCTTACTGCCATCCATGAACTTTGCATTCCCCCAGTATCCTGCTTGACCTTTTAAAATAGCCATCACTCCTTCGACGTTTTAGTGCCTAACTTCCCCAATAGATAGCTCTCTTCACAAGGCCAGTGACCCAATCTGTGTTTTTATTGCTCTGTCCCAGCACCTTGCACATAAAAGACATTTGGGCATGTAATAGGTATGTAATGAATGTTTGCTGACTTCGCTCTCGTACTCTGCTGCTATTCACCTCAGTTACTCTTTTCCACTATCATTGGATGTGTGTTTCTCTTTGCAAGGAGACAGTGGGATGCTCTTCTTTTGAATTGCACAGATACTCATGGTCTTGTATCCTTCCTCTCTGGACCAGCTTCCAGATACTCATTTTCACTCTAAGAGCCCAGTCTGCTTTGGAGTGACTGAAACATCCAGGTGTGAGGAGGAGATCACTAGATTGAGAGGAGGGGCTTGAGTTTGAACTCACCTATGACATTAATTTTAATTCTGGGGGAATTGTTGAATCTCTGTGGTTATTATTCCCTAGGCGACAAAATGAGAGGAACAAACTGGATACCGAGAAGCCATTTCGTGTACTTTAGGGGAGACTGAGTCCATTGTGCTAGGGTACAGAAGATGACATGATTGAAAGGTGAACAAATGGAAATTCAGCATATTTTATTACTATAAATGCTAGTAATTTGACCCAGAGAGGGCTGAGGACAGGCTGTTTCTGCCAGCATGTGCCCCCTCTTCCCCACTGCTCTGTGATTCACAGCAACCCTGGACAATTATGGTTCAGAGAAGAGAGCTGATGGTGGACATATATGAAATGTGCTCCCACATGGATTAGTGACAAGCCAGGGTAGTATAGAGTCACATGGTGGAGGCTGTGGGGGTAGGGTGGTTGTTATCATCTGACATATAATCATAGTATCTTTCCTTATGTAATAGTCACATTGCTGAAGAGTGCCTCATGCATAATTAGTGAAAAGGTGTAGGATTTAGAATTAGACTGATCAGGGTTTAAGTTCTATCCCTGTCATCCTATTGTGTGTGTGTGTGTGTGTGTGTGTGTGTGAGAGAGAGAGAGAGAGAGAGAAAATGTGTGTGTCAGAGATATGAATCAATCCAGTTGGATTTCTGTGAGACTCAGTTTCCTCCTCTGCACATTTATGACAGTAACTCTGTCATAGAGTTGTTTCAGGATTTTAAAAGATAATATTTATGAGTCATTTTTGTCCATTTAACATGCTTCTGTCTTGTGATAATACCATTCTCCTCTAGAGGAACTCTTCTTCTCTACTTAGTTCATGACCCTGGTGTAAGGGCTGCTGATCAAGTAGTGACTGGTTGCTCCCGCCTGCCCCCCCCTGCCCCCCGTCCTAATATCCCCAAAGCAAGAGATGAACTGAGCCTGAGCAATCCAAATATAGTCCTAGATCTTTGAAACTGAGGCTCAAGTGAGGCTTTCTAGTGTGGAGGTGAGAAAATGCAGACTCAGAAGCTGGGGCGTTATCTTCTCAGAGACTCCTGATTTGCAGAACACATGGATGGTTGGAGGAGAGCTAACAGAGAGGAAAGATCCTGGTACCATCACATCTTTCCTTCTAGTCATTCCCAATTACACTTTTCCTTTTCCTTGTCATCTGAGTCAATAAATTCACCTTTTTTTGCGTAAGCCAGCTCAAATTGCATGCCTTTAATTTACATATCAAAGAGTCAGGACTAATGGAGTAGCATACTATAGATCCTGAGGGGAACTTAGTTCTTTTCTTCATACAAATATGATCTTATTTTTTTGTTTCCTCCTAGAATAAGCCCAGGTATTATTGGTTGAAAAAAACCCAAAAGTTTCTATATGCTGAATTCCATGTTTTTAATATGTTAGTGCTCTCTCCTTTTGATTTCCTCCACAGATTTTAACTACTAATCTAAACAATTTTTTAAAAGATTTTACTCATTTATTTGACAGACAGAGATCACAAGTAGGCAGAGAGGCAGACAGAGGGAGGGGTGGGGGAAGCAGGCTCCCTGCTGAGCAGAGAGCCCGATGTGGGGCTCCATCCCAGGACCCTGGGATCATGGCCTGAGCCGAAGGCAGAGGCTTTAACCCACTGAGCCACCCAGGCACCCTAAACAATTTTTTTTTAAATACTTTGGGTACTTTAAAAATATAACAGGTATGGATATTTAAATATGTTAATATATATTATTGCAGAGTATAAAATTGGTACAGTATTTCTAGGTGGTGCTTTTGTAATGAGTATCCAAAAGTTTTGTTTATACTTTTTACTCATGAATTCCATTTTTGGTACTTCATCCTGTTGATATAAGCCTGGATGTGAACAATGCTATATGTACAAATTTATTTATTGTAGCTTAATTTGTAAGGATGAAAATAAAACAACTTAATGAATATTCAGATATTAAGGGTTATTTAAATTCCATGCAGGCTTTTAAATAATTTTTATAATATTTAATGACATGACATCAGAGAAAATTCTGATATATTTTTCAGAAAAAATAGAGGCCATAAAATAGTATATACAATGTAATTCTGATTTGAGACACACACACACACACCCAAGTGTGTGCTCGGAGCTATTTAGCAAAAATATTAGAATAGTTCTTCCCTAGGAAATTGCATTGCTTAGTGTATGGAAGACATTGTGATAGATTCCCCAGCATCCATCCCATCATCCCCTCCCTACCTCCACACCATGTGCAGCAGCCATGCTATTTGGTAAGGTTGACCTTCATCTTGAGTTCTGTGGGTGGTCAGTCATTGTATGAGATCAATCAGCATGATCCCATCCCTTTAGTGATGGTTATTAGGTTAGGTATGGACACAGAATCCAGGCACAAGCCATTTAATGAAAAGCATTATGTTAGCATTAATGTCTGGTTCAGCTATAGATAATTTCATTGGATCTAATCAGAGCTGAAAGACTTTTAGTTGGGTAGGAGATACTAGTCTCTCTCCCTGAGGTGGTTAAGGACACCTGGAGTTCCAGGTGATATTGGAAGAGATTTTGTGATCTTAGGGGTAAGCTGGCCTTGAGTGAACTGACGCGGAAAGGACAGAGCAAAGGGGTCATGAGACTTTTTATGTGGTGGCATTGTCATATCTCTGAATCATAACATTAAAGTCTGCCCTAATTTTAGAATGAGCTAACATATTACCTAATTAATTAGGCTAGGTGGCATTGAGGTTTTCATTCCATGAAATAAAACAGATCAAATTTAAATTAAGTGGTTTTCACTTATTTTTTCTTTTCCATTATTTGTAAAGATTTTTTTGCATTGAACACTTTTTACTTTCATAATTAGATTATTTATTATAAAAATTGCTATTAGCCCAAAACTGGCAAAGACCCATTAAATCAGCGTGTATTCTTCTCTCCTTTCTCACTCTCCCCCTTCTTCTGAACCTCTTTCAATTCTCTTCCCCAAATTCCCACAAGAGCCAGAGAAGCCAAAAAAATGTCAAAATTTTGTCACTCCATTAATTAGGAGACTTGAATTGGGTGAAGCACAACCTACATTCTGTGAAATTGATTGGCAAGTGACTGGCAGAGCTACCTTCTTGCTAACGGGGCAATGGCAGAGATGAGATGATCACCACTGTTTATCAGCGTGTGGCTCATTCTCAGTCTGTGGAAACCTGAGAGGATTCACAGAGACACTGGTTAACATATGCTGACCAAAGAAGCTCCAAACCAGGCTCTAGAACTCCCTTGCCAAATTTAGCAGTGTGGTCAAAGAAGAAACCCCATGAGCAATGTGGATTGCAAAAGCTAAAGTAAATTTAACCTAGACATATATTCACATCTAATGAGTTGCAGTCAAATTGAATTGGTTACAATTTATAAGGTATGATGCTTTGGAGAGGGGATACTTTTTGAGGGAAGTGAACCTGTAGCAAACGGTGAGCATGGAGAGAAGAAGCTCAGAATTCTATTGAGAAGGTGATTCAGAAATGGACCTGGAGAGAAACAGAGCCAGTGGTGGCATATTTAAGATATCAGGGGGACAGCTATAATAAATCCTGCCTTGGGGAAGAATAATGTTCCCTGGCAGGATCTAATGATGGTACCCCTATCTCTATCTCCCCACACCCCATTGCTCCTGGTTCCAAATTATATGCACTGTGGGGCTGCCATTAACTAGATGTGAAATCTTAGGCCAGTCACTTAACCTCTCTGTCCTTGAGTTTTCTCATCTGTAAAAGGGCTGAGAGTAAGTCCAAGGTACTTTTCAGGACTCTGCCTGCTCTGCGGTTGGTCCATCCTCCTGTCCATCTGCACAAAGGAGCCAATGACGAAAACCTCGGGAGCCTGTGCTCTCTGCTGCAGAGTGTTGATTCCCTGCTGGTGAGGAAGGCAACCTCCCAGAGTGGTGCTCCCAGGGAGGCAGGGGGCTTTTGAAGTTAATGCTGCTCTCCGTGCAGCTGCTCTGCAGAGGCGAAAAAACCTGGATTTTAAAGAAGCAAATGGTCTTTTTTTTTTTTTTTAAACAAAATTAACTCACAGCTGCAAGCAGCACAATGAAAGCACATTTTAAAATAATCAAATGCTTTTGGGGCCTCCTTCTGCTGCCAGAACAACTTCAGTCCGAGCTGCTGCGGGCTGCCTGTCAAGGCTGCAGCCTCAGGCGCCAACTGTCCAGGGGAGGAGTGGGGCCTGAAGCTGTTGATGTCAGAAAAGAGTCCGAAAGTTTTATGATCTTGGGGACCCTAAAGGCCTCAGCTGTTTGTTTGTTTCTTCTGTTCTAATTAGGATGCATTATATATATTTGAAAGGCATCTGACAGCTAATAGGTTGTTTTTAAAGGGTCATTTCATGAAACACTTTTAAAGAAGGCTTAGTGATCTTTTACATTCCATTTAATCAACTAATCTTTATTTTGTAACAGTGATAAAATGTGAACCCAGTGCAGTCTCTAAAAGGTGCTCGAAATGGCCACCGTCTAAAATCATGCTAGTTTCTGAATTTCTACCTGTACTCAATACATTGATTTTAAGATAAGGATACTGTGTATTTAGAGTTGTTTACAATACTGTACTCCATCAAAATGTGTCTGCATGTGAATTTCTGCATGTTGTTCAGGCTGCTGAGTTGACCTCAGAAGAAAAAGAAGTAATGGAGTTGAATATTTTGGGAAATGCTTAAAATGAGATACTTAATATGTTGGAGAAGCCAACTTTGTCTAAGAGAATTAAGATCATCATCAAGAGGAGCTGAAGGCCAAGAATCGCCTTGATGGCTAGGGCTGGGAGCAGGGACATATAATCAGGTGACCTCAGGTCAGATCATCTATTAATGGTGTGACCCCAAGCAAGGCCATGCATCTTCCAGATTTCTTGCAGGCACAGCAGAAGTAATAATCACTACCTTATGTGATGGTGATGTCTTGAGGACCAAATAAGAGTCCATATATCTATCTGGTGAGCATACTCTCTGCTCCTTTTGTCTGGCCTGACAAACTATTATTGAGCATTTACTGTGTTTTCAATAAATGCTTCCTTTTCTTTTAAAGATCTTATTTATTTATTTTTGTGAGACAGAGAGTTTGAGTGCTGGAGTGGTGGGTGGGAGGGTCAGAGGAAGAAGCAGACTCCCTGTTGAGCAGGGAGCTCGATGCAGGACTCAATACCAGGATCCCAAGATCATGACATGAGCTGAAGGCAGATGCTTAACCAAATGAGCCACCCAGGTGCCCTCCTTTTCTTTATTTTAAAGCCCAGATTTAGCTGTCAAATTTCAGGAGGATGAATGGGTTGAGCATTTTCTGAAGATTGGAAGAGATGTAGGACAAGGGAAAGCAGTACTGGGCATAAAAGAATGGGCTTTTTCACTTCAAGATTAAAATCTCACTGAGTTCAAAAAAGTTTTTATATAAACTAAGAGATGTTTTATATTTACCAGCTTTTAAAGGAAAACTAGGAAAAAATTAAAACGGGTCTAATCTCTTGAGATTGCGGTTTTCAAAGTAAATCATGTGTTTACGTCAGAGCCGGGAACTTGGATGTGATTGAAAGATAATTCCTTTTTCTTATTATAATTAATAATGATGATGCTATCTTATTTTGGATTTTGAAGACAGCCAGACTATTACTGTCATAATTAAGAATATTGGCTAGAACCCATTCATGTTGTTAAGGCCTGAGCCTGCCTTTCTTTAATTGGGCGATTATAACAGCTATGATAATAATAATGTCACAGCTGTTCTAAGATTTGTACATATAATAACTCATTAATACTCATAACAACCTTTGTGGCAGTTAGTTTCTTGTCTCCTTTTAGAAATGAAGAAAAAAACTGAGACACAAAGAGTTTTTAAATGACTTGTCCAAGATCCTACAGCTTAATGGTAGAGGCAGAATTTGAAGAAAGGCAGTTGTCTCCAGAGTCTGCTTAACCCACTTACCATACAATCATTTTCTTAACTGTGCATTACATGTTGTCACAAGCTGCCTTGAATCATGATAGGTCATCTTAAATACTTAAAATCTGGGTTACCTATTTATAGTTTGGAACAAATATTTTCCTTGAAGTTTGCAGTGATGTTAGCAATTGGTGTCTGGAAAAGGTATATTTAGGAATTTACCAATTCTTCTATTATGCATAGGGACATGTACACACAATATTTTTTATTGTGATGTTGCTGTTTGGTTTCTTGGCAAATTGGAGAAAAGTCCATCCTGTCATAGGATGTCAGCCAGTTATAAGTCAAAAGCTCATTCGCAAATATACCTGTTATATTGTGAGCACAGTACAAGGTGTGATTTCAAGAGAATAACAGTTTCCCTCTGACAAACCTTCATTCCCGTCTTTAGAAACTTAAGGGCTAATGAATCGTGTCACCTAAACACTGAAGGAACAGAGAAGCTGAGAATCAGGGAATACATGCCTATGTATACCATAAATAAAATCCAGTAAACGATTTTGTTTCTAATTATCTTTCAAATCCATTTCCTCTACCCAGTCCTGGGCCTTTACTTCCCCTGATCCTGCCTCAGATCCTTATAACTTTCTCCTACTGCATTGCAATAGCCTTGTACTTGGTGGCTGTGCTTTTAATATCTTCCATCTTATTTTACATAGTCTTTCCACAGGATCCCTACGAAACAGAATAATTACCCCATTGCTGTCGCTGAGAACCTTCCCCTTACTCTTTACCTCCAGATAATAAATCTTGAATTCTTTAGGATGACACATAAGGCCTTCTACAAAATCCTCTGCCTAGTTTTCCAACCCTTTCTTCCCTGATACACTGTGCCCTTCATGCTTTACTCTTTGAAGCATGTAGGATGCCTTTTCTGTCCTTGTCTGCTAGGAGAAATCCAGTGAATGTTTTCAGACTGAATTGAGCCATCACCTCATTGGAGAATCCTCCATTGACCACCTCCTTACTTGTTTCTTAGTCAGAAATAATTCTCTCACCTCTGTGCTTCCATTACACTTTATACAGACCTTTATTATAGCCCTTCCCATGGTGTTTTGTCATTCTTTGACTATATGTTGACCTTCCTCACTGGAGGGGAGGACTCTGTAAGGTAAGGATTGTGTTTTCATGCTCTATCTGCAGTATCTAACGCAGTGTCTGATACAGAAAGGGTAGTCAGTGAATGATTGTAGATGGAGGGATGAATGGATCAACAAATGATAGAACAAATTATATTGCTCAAATAGAGAATTTTGGGCGTTTTCTCTAAGCTTCTTTAATGAGCTCACTTAAATATTGGTTCAGGTGGAATAGAACACATGACATGGACTAGATGGCACAAAGTCTGGATCTAGTCCAAGACTGTCCCAATTTGGTCTATAGCCTTGGACAGATCGCATAACTTAATCAGTGCTTCCAGTGTCTTCATCTAGAAGATAAGGATACAGATATATAAACCCTCCAGGGTTGCCATTAGGGTTGAATAAAAGTAATTCATAGTCAAAATGCTTTTGAAAAATATAGATAAGGCATGTCAGCAAAGCTTCTAATGACCAGATCTCTTATGTCTAATTCTATGTCAGGGAGGCATCACAGATATATGTTTCTGTATTCATTATCATCTCGTGGTCATCTGCTCGTCCCTTTAATTGCTCTGGGTCATTGAAGATACTCTAGAAGGTTACTTTTAGCAGATTACTTTTAGCATTATGTTCACAAGCAAAACCTGGAATTGCAAAGAGATTCTTAGAAAATATAGTACACATTCAGTACAAAAAGAGCATGCCTATATTAGACCATCAAAAGTCAAAGGCATAATTTGAAATGATGAACGTATCCATTTTAAGTTACACATTACTTTGCATAGTTAATATCACTGTAATTAGTCATAGTTCCTATAATTTATTGAAAAAGATGCTCATCCCCTCTAGTGTACTACAGTGATGAATGTTGGGAGAGCAACTTTGGAAGCTGGAATCAAGAAAATGAGTAACAGTTGGAGAATAAGTATGTAAATCAATAATACCCTTTCTTCTTCATTTTAAAACCGGGATTTTCATGACACGCTGCAAAAGTCAGAGAGCTCCCACAAGTTAGAGCTGTCACCGCACCCCACAGAACTAGGCAGGCCGCTTCAACTGTAGGAAATGTTTAAAATCCTCTCAAACATTTGAGCAAATCTCTAGTAAATATTTAAACTCTGTATAACTAGTCACAAATAAATTAAGCTGATTTTATGCAGTCTCTCTAATTAGAAGGGCACAGCATTTGTTGAAACGTGATTAGTATTATTCATTAAGCAAAAAATTCTCATTTGTATCTTATTATCACTATTCTGCATAAACCAACACAATTTGTCATGAACTCCCTCATTTGCTGTATCCTCAAAAAGCAGATTATGCTTATTTTTCATTTGGACAGTGGAAAATCAAGCCAGGTGTTTGGCAGCACCGGAGTGTTCAGGTGTAACTGTGCCAGTGATGGAACATTACGAGCAGCGTGGATGAAGAATGAGGCATGGAGAATCTTGGGACTGAGGTGCCTTGAGGCCCATCCCTTCTGAGTGCCCCTGCTGATGAGACAGGTGTTGCATGGGGCTGCTGGGAGGGGAGAGGGAAACAGAGAAGAAACTTTTTTGTCACGTCAGATCTTTTCCCTTCAGTTGGAATCTGAAAATGCTTGCTTGAATTCCTGCCGCATTCGGGGGCTGGGCCCGTGTGGCGTAAAAGCACAAACAGCCGTATCTTTGTTTAAAATATTTCCAAAGCAGAAAGATGCCGCTCTGTGATGTGTCTAGAACTGTCTGTGTGTCTAGACACATAAGCGCTGTACATATTTAGCTTTGCAGACTTCTAGATATTGACAGATAAGACAAAGACTCGGTTGTATTAGCTGGGTGGAAGGGGACTGAGGGCTGCTGCGATCTATTCGTTTTGTCTTTAAAATCTTCTTTGTTCTCTGGCTCAGGTTAGAGGCTCCATTAGGGCTTGGGAGTGCAGCTGCTTTATGATTCTGGCAGAAGTAGGGGTGCGAATGCAGTAAGGTCTATAAAAGAGTGACACGATGATAGGAAATTATTTTTTAAGGTAGTAGTGGGCTTATGTGCTCTTTGAGATCCTGTCTGTTCTTGGGGAATGTTGGAGCTATGAAGAGCTGGGCACTATGGCTTGTGTTTCAGTTTCTCTCCTTTGTGTCTCTGTTCCTCTCTGTTCCTTCAGTGTTTTCTCTTGTTTTTGTAAATATGCTGCCTTTCTCAGGCCTTCCTCCCTACTACTCCGGATGTGGTTGATTTCCTGAGAGACAAATCATGTGGAATAGTGTGGGGAAAGTATCCAACGAGATATTGGAGAGGCTGGGAATATTGACCTAAAAACATACACAGCAAAGGGGTGAGGTATGATTGTGGTCTCCAGATGTCCACAGGGTACTTGACTATGGAGAGGCTCCGAAAGCACTCTAAAGCAAGCTGGGGCGGGGGGAAGATAGTGAGAGGCAAATTAGGGCTCTGTTTGAGGAATCACTCTGCCATAGAGGTGTCCAGACATGGAATAGGCTGGCTTGTGAGGTGGTGAGCTCCCCATCACCAGAAATAGTAAAACAGGGTTTTGCTTGGGAACTTGATCTGTGTGAGTTCCGACTGCCTTCTCATTACTAGTTTAACATTTTTCTTTATTAGAAAGGTGATGCTCAGTGGCCTCTGTCAAGAAAACTGGGAGAATCCCCATGGGAATCCCCATCTCAATTTCCTGCTCTTCTGTGCCACACATTTTTCCCCCAAAGATTTTATTTATTTGTCAGAGCAAGAGAGAGTGAGCACAAGCAGGGGGAGCTGCAAGCAGAAGGAGAGGGAGAAGCAGACTCCCTGCTGAGCCGGAAGCCCAATGTGGGGCTTGATCTTAGGACCCTGAGATCATGACCTGAGCTGAAGGCAGATGCTTAACTGACTGAGCCACCCAAGTGCCCATCTCAAATTTTCTGAATCCTGCAAAACAGTTTTTACCTATTACCACATGTTGCCTGGCAAAATATTCTGTTAGCATTTGGGGTGGCGGATCTGCTGAGAGACCAGTATAATGCATGGCATTTTTAACTCTAACTGTAGTGTACCCCTTGTCAAATTTCATACAGAAACCTGACAGTAGACTGAGGGCCTCCTTTTATTACCCTGTGGCCAGTGGACAGCTACAAAGTAGTTAATGGCCCATCCAGAAGGCATCCTCTTCTTTCACAGCATTTCCTTGTCCTCTCTGTGAATGAGAGAGATGTCCTTTTCCAAATGGATTTGGGGTGTCACATTTAGATGTAAATACTTAATTCACTTTGGAGACTTTTACAAAGTTAAAATATATTCAAGGGTATATCTATGTGAGGTGGAATTACTCACAAATTCAAGGGTTAATTATATTATCTTCATAGGAAATTCATTGTGAATTTAGTTTATGGGTCAGATGAAATGGAAAGTATTAAACTTTTGAATAAGGTTTCTCAGATTGTGGTCAGGGACCACCTACTTGCTGAAAAACAGATTCCTGGGCCCAGCCCCCATATTTATTATATTAGTGTTTATTGCTGTGTAACAAATGGCCACTAACTTAGCAGTGTAAAACAACACGTATTTAGTATATCCTAGCTCTGAAGTCACAAGTTTGGGCCACGTGGCTAGGTGTTCTTGGTTTGAGGTCTAGCTAGGCTGGCTTCTTACTGAAGACTCCAAGGAAAAATCCAGTTCAAATCTGATTCAGGTTGTTGGCAAAATTCAGTTTCTTGCTGGCTGTCAGCTGAGGGCAGATTTCTGCTCCTGGAAGCCATATACATATAATTTTTTTTTTTTCCCACACGGCCCTTCCCATCTTCAAACCAACTAAGGCACATGGAGTCTTTTATGCACAGAATCCCTCTGACTTCTTTTGCTGTTACATGTCAGAGAAAACTCTCTGCTTCTAAAGCACTCATATGATTAGCATGGGCCCAACTAGATAATCTCCACATTTTAAGGTGTGCCAGCTTGAGACTTTAATTACATTTGCAGAATCCCTTCATAGCAGTACCTCGATTAGTGCTTGACTGAATAAGCGGGCTATGGGAATTGTGGGGGGCCCATCTTTAGAATTCTGTCTACCACACCTACTAAATCAGCATCTCTTCAGGGGAGCCAATGAAGTCTGTCTTTTTAATGACACTCTAAGTGATTCTGATGAATAATAAACTTTGAGAACTACTGGCTTAGAAGGATAATAAGAAAAGCAGTAAATGTTAGGTATTAGGTGAGTGATGTAAAAAACAGTTGTTGTAGGAGCTCCAAATGAGGGACCACTGAAGACTGAAGATATCGATGATTACAGGGATGTTTGTGGAGAAAATGGACATTCAGAAAGGAACAGCTGGCCTTCCAGACAGGGTAGAATGTGTGAACAGAGGTTTGAACTTGGGAAAACATATAATTGGCCTCTCAGAGTACAATTAAATTGAGTCAGGTTGGAGTGGAGAGTTGTGCAGTTGTGATTTGGGGGAAGTGTGGGGCTGGGATTATATTAACCTGTAAGACCTTGATTACTGGGTCAAGGAGTTGAAATAAAGGGGAGCCAATGAATGTTTTTAAGAATAATTATGTTTAAAAGGCAATGTAATTTTACTTACTTTACCTCATTTACTCACTGAATTTTCCTGCAGTTGATGGTTATGTTTTTTTTTTTTTTAAAGATTTTATTTATTTATTTGACAGAGAGAGATCACAAGCAGACGGAGAGACAGGCAGAGAGAGAGAGAGAGGGAAGCAGGCTCCCTGCTGAGCAGAGAGCCCGATGCGGGCCTCGATCCCAGGACCCTGAGATCATGACCTGAGCCGAAGGCAGCGGCTTAACCCACTGAGCCACCCAGGCGCCTGATGGTTATGTTTTGATTTGCTTTTTAGTAAGATCAGTGTCTTGGTCGGATTCCCATGATGGCCAAACATTCTTATTTTTATTCATGGGGATGAAGAAGGAAGGGGGTTTACAAGTTGTAAGAAGTGAACTGACATTTGAAAAAGGGTAAAATAGTCCAGGGTCAGACTCTCTGGTTGAGGAAGAGTGAGAGTGATAATCTGAGTCTCTTTCTCAGGCACCTTTTTACCTTTTCTGTTTCCTAAAATGTTTTCCACTCACCATCCTCCAGGTACAAATGTATTCCTAAGACCCAAATCCTCAATGGGAACTTATGGGGAAGAGGAGTGCTGTTATTCACTACATAGTCATTAGAATTGAAAGATGAGAGTTTTGTAGCTTGGAACAGAAGGTGCACTACCTTGGAGCCAGGTTTGATAGCTTTGAATTCCAGATGAAGACTGCAGATACAGGAGGGTATCATCTGACAAGCATCTTAAGCAGATGGATGACAGAGTGGGTGCACTGGAGAGTATTGTTAATTTAATGACTCCAGATAATGGTTCTTTAAAATTGAAAGTAAGCCACTGGGAAACAGCCAGCAAAGCTCTAAGTAGTGGGTTTCTGGCCTCCTGGTAGATCTACATGGGGAAAAGGGGAGGGACATGTGTAGTTCTAAATTCTGCAAAACTCAAATTGCTTCTCAGAAGAGGTAGTTTAGGTCTTACTCATTGGCATTTTTGAGGATTTAACCAAATTCTTTTCTCAGGAAGGTGGGGGACCACTTTATTTTAGTGGCAATTCTAAATCTTATGTTTAAATATTACATGAATTATAGAAAAGATTATCTGGGCTCTTCCTTCCCTAGGTTTAGTGAACCAAAACCTCAGGAATGTCAAGCCCATGAAGTCCTTCTAATCCCACTGTCTCTTAAATTCATTATTTTACTTATTCCTATCTCTTGGAGCTCATGCTCTACTCTAGGGAAGCAACAACCAAGTAGGGTTCTACTGCAAGCTGAACCTATACTGTTACCCCAGCAGCAATGATGGTGAGAATAGGGCCTTGTCACATTCTTCCCCTCCACCAGTGTCTGTGGGATCTAGCAGAGAGCTGAGGCTCCACCTGCAACTGAAATCAATGGAACTGAATGGAATAGAGTGAGTTGGTCCTAATCAGCCCCAATCTTCTGACCTTCTTGTACCCATGGGGCAGATTGGGGAGCTAAACTGAGTTTATACCCCAACTTGAAGGGAATGAAGTAGTGCAAGTCAGTGCTCCACTTTAAGCAGGAAGGAGCTAAACTTCCACTCCACTCATTCCCAGTGAGGCAGTGTGAGTCAATATTCCATTTTTGCCTGGGTAATGTCAGCAGGACCCAGTGGGATGCTGGACATACACATTCACCTAGTGCCCACACTATACCTCAGCAGGGAGACTATCTACAAAATCAAATAGGATCTAGAGCCCACTAATACTAATATCCAAAATGTCTGGATACAGAAAAAAAAAATCACTCATCAATAACAACAAAAATCACAACTTGGAAAGAACTGATAATCAAGAGACACCAACACCAAGACAAATTATATGTTAGAATTATCTGACAAGAATTCCAAAACAGCCATCATAAAAATACTTCATCAAATTCTCTTGAATCAAATGAAAAAAAAAAAAAAAGAGAGAAAATCTTAGCAAAGAAATAGAAGTTAAAAAAGAACCAAATGGAAATTATAGAACTGAAAATTACTGAAAGAAAAATAAAATAGTGGATGGGCTCAGTAGTAGAAAATAGATAACAGGGGCGCCTGGGTGGCTCAGTGGGTTAAAGCCTCTGCCTTCAGCTCAGGTCATGATCCCAGGGTCCTGGGATCGAGCCCCACATTGGGCTCTCTGCTCAGCAGGGAGCCTGCTTCCTTCTCTTTCTGACTGTCTCTCTGCCTGCTTGTAATCTCTGTCTGTCAAATAAATAAATAAAATCTTAAAAAAAAAAGAAAATAGATAACAGAAGATAGAATCATTGGACTTGAGATAGGTCAATAAAAGTTACACAATTTAAACAACAGAGAAAATAGACTTAAAAAGAGAAGGAAAAATACAGAAAGAAAATATTTGAAGAAATAATGCCTGAAATTTCCTAAATTTGATGAGTGACCTAAACTTACATATTTGAGAATCTGAGCAAACCCTAAGTGGGATAAACCCAAAGAAATCTATGCTAAGATACATTAAAATTAAAGTTTAAAAACTGAACACAAAAAACATTAAAAGCAGCTAGAGATAAATGACACATTATTTATCAATTGAATTGAACATCAGTTTGAATTCATCATCGATTTACATGATAGTGAATTTCTCATCTGAAACACAGAAGGCCAGGAAAAGGTGGCACAGAATTTCTGAAGAGGTGAAAGAAAAGAACAGTCAATCCAGAATTTTATATCCAGCAAAAATATCCTTCAGGAATTAAGACAAAATCATCATTCTCAAGGGAAAATGAAGAATTTGTCATTAAAAAGCTCTGCCCTTATAGAATGGCTAAAGGAAGTTCTCTAAACAGAAAGGAAATGAAAACAGAAAGAAGCTTGGAACTTGAGAAAGGAAAAGAAAAAACAAAATGTAAAAATTAGGGTAAATAGACTATTCTGATCATGAATTTCTTAAATTATATGTGATGGTTGAAGCAAGAACTAATGCATCTTCTGATATGGTATTTTATGTAGAAGAAATACTTAAGAAAATTGTGTTTTAAAAGTGGATAAGATAAAGTATCTAAATGGAAATAAGTTTTCTATACTTCACTCGAAGTGATAAAGCATTGAGACCAGTAAACTATAGTAAGTTACAGTATAGAATGGGAAAAATGTTTTCCTGAAACTAGAAATCTCCTCATCAACCAAACCACCTTCAGTAGACTGTACATGGGTGAGAAATACAATTTTATTATGTTCACACACATAAGTCATTCTGGTACTTACTGGATTGCATTGGATCAAAGAGATCTTTGGCAGGGTAAATTGGAGGTGGGAGCAGAAGCAGTAGGGCTTGAAGAAAGTGGATAAGTTCCCCTACTTGAATTCTTTCCTAAGTTCCACAACAAACAGACTTCAGCTCAAGTCAGAACTTATCTAAGGAAGACCGTCTCTGTCTTTCCCAGGCATTTTTACTTTTGAATTGCAGTAATATGGCTGAGTGATTGAAATTGAATTCTAGTGTGGGCTCAGCCCCACCAACAGGCAAAAACAGGAAGTAATTTTGCTGCCATGGGCCTGATGTCTGGTTTCTCAATTATAAATCATAAGTAAATACATTCATAATGGATGGAGCCCTTCCATATTACTCTGATATGTTGTGTAATCACATAGCTCTCCATGGAGGGGTAACCAAGATCCTCAATCCATCCCAGGCATCCACTGGAACCTCAGTACCTGTGTACAGTTTAAAACAGTGTTGCTTTGGGGCACCTGGGTGGCTCAGTGGTTTAAGCCTCTGCCTTCGGCTCAGGTCATTATCCCGGGGTCCTGGGATTGAGCCCCGCATCGGGCTCTCTGCTCAGCAGGGAGCCTGTTTCCCTTCCTCTCTCTCTGCTGGCCTCTCTGCCTGCTTGTGATCTCTCTCTGTCAAATAAATAAATAAATAAATAAAAATCTTAAAAAAAAAAACAAAAAACAGTGTTGCTTTGAGCAAACAAGTTTTAACCTAGGCCTTAAAGCTAGTATGCCTGTTTTGGGCTGCACTTGTGAACTGGTTATATACCTATACCTAAGCTTTGAGAACTCCTTTTACCTTTCTAACTTGAGATCCCTTTCCTCAAACCCCATCTGATGATAATGGTCTCCAGGAACTTACCACTTTTAGGGTGAGAGAAGGATACAGAAGACAACCCTTCTAAGAGTTAGCAGCTGAACTGACTAAAGCAGTATTTCCATTTCCCTGTGCTTCCTTGGTCCTGTCAGGCTTTTCAGTTAGAGTTAACAAAGGAGCAATGTTGGAAGAAGATAGGAAAGAATAAAGTAATGTGAGCCATCCAGATAAGAACTCTGGAACATTGCAGAGAAGTAGGGCTAGCTCTTCATCTTTTGGCTGAACATACCTGAACTTCCTTAGTTATCATGGCCCAACTACGTATCTAAGAGGATTTCATTGTGTCCTTGGATTTTCCTTCTTGGAGGAAAATTTCTTCTTCTACAGTGAGGGTTTTCAAACTTCAGTGGAGCACTGTGCTGGATATTCTGCTTGAAGTCAATGAGGCTGACCTTTCTTCAAAGAAAACTTATGTAAAGCAAGCAGGAAGCTGCTCTTTGACATGGGAGATAGGGATCCTAGATTCTTAATTTAATCAGTATTCTCCTCAGGGCTCCTGTGAGGGACCTTCTTAGACCACAAGGGCTTCACAATGTACAACTGGAAACGACTAAGGGTAAAGACAATATGGGGAACACACAGGTCCAGAATTTTACCTTCTCATCCAGATGAACACTGCAGGCTCCCTTTCTAGAGACCTTCCCAGGATACCAGCTAATTACCCTGTAGCTCTTACCTTCTGGTAAGGACTGATTCCACCTCACTTTGTCAACCAGCTGTTGGCTGGAGTCCCTTCCCAGCCACTGATCACTTGAGGCTACACAGCTGTTAATCCATCTGATTTAGGACAGTTGCTTATGTTCTGTTACTGCTGCTGTGCTCACCATCCTTGGGTCTGAGTTAGTTTTTAGTTTTTAGTCCCAATGGTCACTAGTCAGTTTCTGTAGATCCTTACCCAGCAGGTACTTGTTTTTTTCTTTGCTTTGAGTGGTCCAGGCATGCCTTGTGTGTTTGAGCCAGCCCATTATGATAGCCCATTCTTCCATGGATAGCTCCCTGCTAGCAATTTATTTATAATATTGGGGCCAAATCTACATCCCAATGGTCCTCACTCAGCTCCTTGAGAATATTACAGAACAAGGTTAATTTCTCTTTTACATGGCAAAAGTCATGTCTTCAAGTTTCTGAAGACAGATCTCATATCTTCACTGAATGTTCTCTTTTTGTATTATGTATTATCTTTACAGGATGCATTTATTTTATTTTTAATACTAAATAGTAAAACTTATTTACCTGATCACCTGTAGAAATGATTTTTTTTTTTTTTGCCTTAAAAACAATAACACCTTCAAGAGTTAGGACTTCTATAGGAAGTTCTGTAGGAACTTCAGATTAAGATGGATTTTCTCTGTGCTATCACCGTCTGCTTCTTTATTTGGTTACTATTATTGATATGGAGCGGTAATTGATCAAGAGAGATATTTCTCATTCTTGAGGGTTTAGATACAGTATAGGTATGGAAGGAGAAGAGTTAGTTGGTAGTGACCTGCACATTATCTTGGATGATACTTCTGTCCACTTGACTCCACCCATCATCTATGCTATTTTTTACTGGGCTCCTTTCCTAGGTTCTGGAAGTAACAAGCATTAATGTTTATCCATCCATCTTCTCCTTGTAAATGCATATCTTTCCAAATAAAATATACTTTTTATCTCTCCAGTGCCCAGTGCAGCGGATAATACAAAGTAGATATTCAATAAATAGTTGGTGATTGAATGAATAAGTAAATAAAAAAAGGAAAAGCCCAAAAGGCATTCTGTCTTCTTCCCCTATTTTTTTCTCTTTCTCTGTCTCTGTCTATAGGTCTGTCTCTAACATACACACCCCTACTTAGGGGGGTCCCAATCACACACTAAGCCCATGCACTAAACTTTCCCCTCACTAGCTCAGGGTTTTAGCATCATGTCACCCTGGCTGCAGGTCTCCTTTGACAGTTGATGCTGTTTGCAGGATCTGAACTTTCCTGCCACTCTAAGTGGCCAAGTCCATTTATTCTACTTGCAATAATTGATTCCTGTCTTGTGCCTTCTATCCCCTGTCTGTCCCATAGATTCCTGCCCCTACAAATTCTGATTAGCAGTGCTCTAGGTTTGGGCCTCTGCTATCTGCAGTTGGATCTCCCTAGTCCTAGCTGTCCAAGCCTCTGCTCAATGCCTCATTTTTCCTTTCTTCCTTTCCTCCTTCTTCCT
Source organism: Lutra lutra (assembly GCF_902655055.1). Lineage (NCBI taxonomy): Eukaryota > Metazoa > Chordata > Mammalia > Carnivora > Mustelidae > Lutra > Lutra lutra. Next base: position 122,840,056 of record NC_062281.1, read on the forward strand.
TTCTTCTAGGATAAACATATACTGTATGCTTACTCTATTGCTGAGAAAACAGTAATGAATAAAATACTAGTCCTTGCTTAAGAAGCATAAAGTCTAATGGAACCCCATGCTCCTGTGAAAGCCTTCATCTCTTGTCTGCTGCTCACACCTCTTGAGAGTTCACCTGGTTTCTACTGAGTCTGTGTGTTCTCCGGGTCCTGGCCTCACTCCATTTCCCCTTACCACTACCTCCCTGCTGCTGTTTAAGTCCTGTATTTTACCCTTGTGGGTCTGCTTTGGAATCTTGTGCTTGTTGAGGTCAGCAGCATGCTTCATGGCTGCCCGGTGACCCTATGTGGGCATCATCATACCCCATGGAATTGATACGTTCCATACAAGCACAGGTGCATGTGAGCACACACTCATGTTTATAATGCTTTCTTTATTGTACTCGACTAGAAAAGAGGATTTTCGTTTATATCAGTTACATTTTCAATTCTAAGACTTCCTGTTATGTGCCCTAAACCTTTACACTTGCATGGACTAGGTTACTGGGGACTCTGACAGGGTGTCCCAGAATGCATGATGATAACTGCCTTTAGTACCAAACCGAGCTCACTGGCTCTGTATCTGAATATGAATAGTGTGGGTGGTAACAAGGACACACTTTTTTTCCCCTTTTTTCCTAATTCCGTAGTATCACATTGAATGTATCAGGGTACATATTCATTGCCTTAGCCTCCTGGGTTGAGTTGCTGTGCTCATGCATAATCAGATAAGGAGAAATGGGCCCCATCCTCATTTAGAAACTCAATGCACCTGGAACAAAGAACTTCTGATTCTGCTTACCATCTGCTGGGGGAAGAGAAGGCCTCCCACTGCCCCATTTGCCACACTTAAATTGAAGGGTGCATTCCCAGCAGGTGGCTGAGAGTGTGGATCCACAGCCTGGGTATGGATTTCACCCTCAAATGCCCCAGATGAAGTTGTGTGGGAGTTCTTTGACTTCCCACATTTGGGAGCAGAATGAAATTGAATTTCTGAGTAGGAGGACTGGTAAAGAAGAGTCAATGTTCTGTAAACCATAGACTAAAAGACAGAGACAAGAAGACAGATAATAAGTATATGTTTTATTTAATAATGTTCTCAGTAGTTTCAGTCATTTTTCTGTAATTTTCATGATGAATGCAAGCGATACTTTTCTGCATATCCTTAGTGTTGAGAAAACAGGCTAGGGAAATAATTTTTTAGTCAAATATGAAACTGTACATGATTCTAATACCTTGGAGGAGATTTCCTTCTACTTTCCATTGTTCTGTAAATGAAAAGTAAATTATGCTTTGTTAAAAAACTTTCCATTGAATAGTTTTATTGCAAATGTTTCATTCACTTCAATAAATAAATGTACAATATTTTTTGAAAATTGAGACTCAGGCTTTGTAAAATTTAACAACTGCACCAAATTAGTCTCTCTGGTTCTTATTCTGCAATAGAAAATTATACTTTTTAACTTTTAGTTAAGTAGCATTTAAATAAAATGTCAAATTCACTTCTGAGCCTTTGAAAAGCATTAGACCTGAGATGCACAAAGGTAGTTACTGTTAGAAAGCTAAAGGATTTTTCATGATTATGTTCCATCTTAATGAGAGATGCCATCTTAATGAGAGGTAGTATGGTTGAGTGAATAGAACACTGCTTTAGAAATTGGGCTTTTGGCGTCCTCCTCATAGGATTTCCAGTGCATCACTCTGTGGCTCTTTGCTGATGCCTTAACCTCTCTGGGTATTTGATTTTTCTTCTATAAAATGGAAATATTAAATGCTGATGTCCACAAAGCTCTCAGGGATCTTTGAGCAAGAGGAGCTTTTTACATGCAAATGATACAGGAAATCATGGGGGACCTACCTAAAACCTATGAGGGACATTCAGCAGATTTCATCTGTGACCACTAATCCAAGTCAGAATTATTTTAGATCATGAGTTAATTTCATTGTTCTATGTTTGTGATATTGTTATTTTGACTTATTTTGGGGGAATGGGTATGAGAGAGGAAAGGAAGAAGGAAGAACTGTATATATTGAAACAATTACTTTTACTTCTAAATGTAGGATTGCAGTTTAATCAAAACAATAAATAGAACACATGCACTACTGTACATGATGTGGTATGAGAGGACTAGAATCTTCACAAAACCTCAAGTCTGGCTTTATGCTTAGAAAAAAAAATGGGGGAGAGATTATTGCTGCTACTTCATATCCTTTTGGCACTTTGTAAACACAAAGCAAACTACCTTCTGTACTCTTGATTCTTACACAGCAACAAAGAAAGAAGGAAAGAGATGTTATCTTAAAAGCTGTGCCCCCTCAAAACTGTACTGTAATGGTTGGTTAACCATAGCAGTTAGCCAGTTGGAGTGAGGCTCCCAAGCACTGATTTAGGGACAGGAGCTGCAGGAGCCAAAAGCTTTCTGGCAACATGGCTATGTCAGGAAAATAGTCAATTATGGTGGCTAGGGGAGGTGGAGGAGACAGTTGATTGTCATGGAGAATCTGGAATATTGATTCTTGGGAGGACAGTCAGCAAGGAATGCGAGGGGTCAGCATCCGTGAGAATTAAAAGTAGGCAGCCACACCCAGCACTGGGCTTTGGAGTCAGACCTTGAGCTTCCTGGAGAACAGATTTTGAAATCATAGGTGTCTAGGGCCAAATTCTCGTTCTATCATTTACTTGACAGCACGATTTGGGGAAAGGTATGTCACTTCTCAGGTTCTCAGTTTCTGCTTCGGTAAAAAGGGTTGAATGATACTTTGTTAGCTTACTGTGAGGATTTGAACAAATCATGCTTGTAAAGAGCTGGTAGTTTCTGACATTTATTAGTATTGGAAGACTGTGGTTTCAGCCGGGAAGATTGATAACCAGCTGCTGAATGTTCAGTTCCTTTTGTGTATGGTCAGAATTGATAAGGAGAACAAAAGTGGGTGGGATAGTGATAGGTCTAAGCCTGCTTTGGGGATTATTACTGAGCCTGGTAAGCAGACTGAGGCTGAGCTTTGTTGTGCATACATGGCCAGTTTTACCTTTATCTCAAAGGATGGGTTCATGTCTTAGTTATCTTTGTGTCTCCCATACCTAGACCAGGACCTGGCACAGTTTATAAATAATTATAGAATAAAACCAAATAGAACAAAAATATGGCACCTTAAGTGGGGTTGTATAGCTCCCAAGAGAGCTAGAGCATGAACTCTGGCATTCATTTTGTTCTTAAAGAGAAGTGGCTTAACTACTAAGTCCTGCTCTCTGACACGTAGCTCCAGTGTTGATTTTGTGTATTATGAGGCTGTCAGATCAAGAGATTATCTCCAGAATAACAAGTGAATATATGAGGACATCGGTGGGGTCCTGTGGTATATGCCTATCTGGGTATAGTGGAATATTAGCCTGCAGACAATAACTTATTCCAGAAGAAGAATGGATAATCCATATTCTTTTGTACAGCTGAGTCTCCCTTGAAAGAAAGGGTGTTTTATATTTCTCTGTAACTTGTAGGACTAAATTTAGAAAAAAAAAATATTTATGTCGTTAGGCTGGCTTGGTTGGCTAAGCATGTCTTTGGCTCGGGTCATGATCCCAGGGTCCTGGAATCAAGCCCCACATCAGGCTGCCTGCTTATTTGGGAGTCTTTTTCTCCCTCTCCCTCTGCCCCATTTGCCAGCTTGTGTTCTCTTTCTCTTTCTCAAATAAATAAAATCTTTAAAAAATTTTTTCATGTAGTTACATGAATTTCTTCAGCATCCTTTATGTGCCATCTTATATATGTGATATGCTTTTCACTGGCTTGGGTTTATTCTAGAGATAATGGGCATAACAAAAGCATGTGCACAGGACCTAGTTTGTAAGGACCTCAGGAAATCTTTTGCTGTACAAAAGTACAATCTTTTGTACTCCTTTGAGTCTCTGCCCAAACATACCAAGTTGTTCATGGAGAATTGTTATTCCTGGTTAAAACCATATCAAAAGAAATCATTAGTTGTTGGATAGCTTTGGATGAATGTATAAATCTCTTATGAATTCCTAGTCATAAAGGAGTGCACTGACTTAAAGTTTATCTCAGAGACACCCAAAACTTAACTCAGGTTTTTCTAACAGAGTTCACCAAAACTGGGTTGTTTTTGAATAAAATCCCTGAATGGACAAATGTTGCCTGATGGACAAATGCAATGGGGAATTTTGTTAATTAGAAGTGACTTCTAGTCTCATATAACATATTAAAAGAAAATTCACAAGCCAAATGTGGGCCTTCGTTGTAGCATGTCAAAAATAAGGCCAGCACAAGATAGACAAGGCCATCTTTGGAGAAGATTAGTTTTCGTTTGTTTTGAAGTGATGAAGGTCTTGGGCATAAGAGTATCTACCCAAATAGAGAATACATTCCACTGATGCATTTTCCAGATTTAGGTAGCCAGGTAATGCTGCCCTGACTTTGTAAATGGGCCCAGAGTGGTAGGAGTCAGTGTGTTTATGGCTGCCTTGTAGTCATCAGTTTTAACACATTTCAGAGACCATTTATGCCTGGATATCCACTGACTTTAGATATCAAAACAGGAGCTCCTGCAGGAACCCAGGGCTTTGGAATGAAGAGCTTATGACACGTCTTATCCCCAATGCCTCGCTTAGGCCAACCACTTAGAAGACACTTCGTGATGTTTGTTGAATGGTTGGGCAGTGCTGTCCACTCTGATTTTTGTTGCCTTTTATCATAGTTGCTGCTGCTTGAGAAGCTTGATGGTCATAGCTGTCTTCAGGCTTAGATCTGATGTTTGCTATGGTTACCTGTTAAAGACCTAACCTGTAACAGCCTCAATTCAATGACAATTTGTGATTGCCTTAACAGATAGCGTGAAGAAATCTAAAAGAGGCAGTGCAAAGGATCATGTTAGCTTCTCTGGGAAATAAACAGAAGTATGAAATACAGTCTGTGTTTTAGAAAAACATGGCATCCTATGAGAAGGAGCAAGGCAAATTTGAGGACGCACTTGAATTATAATATTTAACAACATAATAAGAAATCATGTGGCACAGGAAGAGTTAGTGGAAATCAGAGAAGGGTGAGAAAGAGACAGTTTTGTGGAAGAGTTGGGGCTTGATCTAGACCAATGATGTCATAGCGTGTTGTGGTGAGGTACATAGCTGATCTCTAGCAGGCTTGATGAGGAGAACTGACCTTTTAACTCTAGTATCCTAGAAACATTCCAAGGTTGATGGAACTACCTGTGTGAGAGTTTTCACTGAAGACTGGAAAGAGACTAATCACTTGCCATCCTGCTCTTTAGTGTGGTACAGAGGACCCAAAGGGAAGCAGCTGTCACAGGTTCACCTGGCTTTTCATGGATAGAACCAGAGCCCTCTTCCTTTTTTTTTTTTTTTTAAATTTTGTTTTTTTATAAACATATATTTTTATCCCCAGGGGTACAGGTCTGCGAATCGCCAGGTTTACACACTTCACAGCACTCACCATAGCACATACTCTCCCCAATATCCATAACCCCACCCCCCCTCTCCCAACCCCCTTCCCCCCATCAACCCTCAGTTTGTTTTGTGAGATTAAGAGTCACTTATGGTTTGTCTCCCTCCCAATCCCATCTTGTTTCATTTATTCTTCTCCTACCCCCTTAACCCCCCATGTTGCATCTCCTCTCCCTCATATCAGGGAGATCATATGATAGTTGTCTTTCTCCGATTGACTTATTTCGCTAAGCATGATACCCTCTAGTTCTATCCACGTTGTCGCAAATGGCAAGATTTCATTTCTTTTGATGGCTGCATAGTATTCCATTGTGTATATATACCACATCTTCTTTATCCATTCGTCTGTTGATGGACATCTAGGTTCTTTCCATAGTTTGGCTATTGTAGACATTGCTGCTATAAACATTCGGGTACACGTGCCCCTTCGGATCACTACATTTGTATCTTTAGGGTAAATACCCAGCAGTGCAATTGCTGGGTCATAGGGTAGTTCTATTTTCAAAATTTTGAGGAACCTCCATGCTGTTTTCCAGAGTGGTTGCACCAGCTTGCATTCCCACCAACAGTGTAGGAGGGTTCCCCTTTCTCCGCATCCTCGCCAGCATCTCTTATTTACTGACTTGTTAATTTTAGCCATTCTGACTGGTGTGAGGTGATATCTCATGGTGGTTTTGATTTGTATTTCCCTGATGCCGAGTGATATGGAGCACTTTTTCATGTGTCTGTTGGCCATCTGGATGTCTTCTTTGCAGAAATGTCTGTTCATGTCCCCAGAGCCCTCTTCTATCTCCTCTGTGTCACCAGATTGTCCAGCCGCCTGGGAGTGTGGTCCCTTGCCCTATCATCCCCTTTTAAAAAGCCTTTGTAATCACACTAACTGTGAAATAGCTGTAAAATTGTTAATTGTGAAATAGTTGTGAAAATGTTGATTCTAAAATTCTGACATTTCTTTTTTTTAATAAAGATTTTATTTATTTATTTGACAGAGATCACAAGTAGGCAGAAAGGCAGGCAGAGCGGGTGAGGGGGGAAGCAGGCTCCCCGCTGAGCAAAGAGCCCCATGCGGGACTCGACCCAGGACCCTGAGATCGTGACCTGAGTAGAAGGCAGAGGCTTTAACCCACTGAGCCACCCAGGTGCCCCCAAATTCTGATATTTCCTCTAGGATGCTGGACTATCCAAAGGACGATCTTTCTCTTAGGATTTTGATGATATATACATGAATCTAAAGAGACTCCAGCATTTCCTCAGCACATCCTCCAGGGCCTATTCCGTTGGCTTCATTGAGCAGAAGGGAACCTTGAAAGCTTGTAGGCTATCAATTGCGTCATATCAGAACAACAGGATGGAGAATCTGATGTTAGAATGATTACCTGACATTGATTTGAGTGTTCCACACACAGTTTTGACTGTCCCAAAGACCTGTAAGTTAGTTCAAAAGAATAAATAAATGCGGTAACACAAATTCAAATCAGGCATCTGTGTAGCTGTTTATATATGGACATTGAATTTGGATTCTATTACAGAGGTAACCCAAACTAAGGTTTCTTCCCCCCCCCCGTATGATATGCACATTTCCCCATATTGCTTTGTAAGTGTTTTACTTGTGTATGTATGTGTACTTGTGTGTGTGTGTGTGTGTGTGAGTGTGTGCGTATGCGCGTGTGTGTGGGCGCAGGCGCGCGCAGGCACGTACACATGAACTGCTTTCTAGGCTAGCCTGTAAACTCCTTGAGGGTAAAAATTACATCTTTTGTAATCACTCACAGTGCCTACCAGGTGGATTTAGATTACAGTAAGAGCATAAATGTAGCCTAGTTTAATTCACAGAGAATTTGTTTCTGATTCCTTGCTTTATTACATCTACCACTCAAACTCTAGTTTATCTCCTTCAAAAGCTTTCTATTTCTTCCTCATGTTTCATTTCATGCTCAGTGTATATGTGTGTAACCAGTCAACTTCATCTCACTTCTTTTTACTTTCTTGTGTGGGAGCCATTTTAAAAGTATTTGTTTCAAGTGAAGGTCTGTTATCTAAAGTAAACATACACAACTTGGCTAGAGAGAACTATTTGAATAATATTCACACAACAATAAAACCTTGAAGATATAAATATAAAGTACATATCCATGGGTAGTAATGTTATTCACATACTTTATGAAGTACTACTGGGATAGAAAATAGCTAATCATAGAAGAATCCTCACCTACATTCCATATAAGCATCTTTCATCCGAGGCACTCAAAGAAAATTTTACTAAAAATATTATAAAACGTATTCATAATCATTCTCTTCTCACTAACGTTTAATGTCAAGACAGAGATGGGTCAGTAGAATATGCAAGTGAGTTTGTGTCTGAAGACTCCATTTTTTTTCTTTTTAATTCTGAAATATAAATTTGGTACATGTGAAAGCACAAATTCTTGGTGGGTAAGTATGGAATTCTGATCTCTCCATTTCTGCTAGCTAGCAGCGCAGTGCAGTTAAAGGAAGGGGTTTTGTTATTCACCCTTACAATTCCAGTGGAGAAGTCATGAGGTAGTTTTTTCCTCCCAGCGAAGCTATTTTGAGCACCAAGGCATTGTGAAACTATTAGGTCATAGATGCTAATCATTGTGTACTTATGGTGTATGTGGGCGGGGGGACTAGAATTCTAGGGAAAGTGTCATTCATCTTATTAAAGATGACAAACTAGCTGCTTAGAAAGTGCTGTTGAGTGACAGGATCTTACAGAAAGAGCACTGAACTTAGAGTCCAAATGCTAGAATTTGGAACATGAACTCTGAGTGATGTTAGGGCATGTGATAAGCCATATGACTTAATAATGATTATAAGTATAATCATTATACTTTTATACTAAAAGCTGTACATTATTAAGTGGTTTCTATTACTGAGTACTTTGCATCTGTCATTCTAGTCCTTATGATGCCACTAAGTGGTACTATTTACTTTTCCTGTTTTACAGGTGAGGAAATAGACTCAGAGAGTTCAATAACTTTCTCAACATCACACTACCAGTACACTGGTGGAGCTGGGATTTAAAATAGGGTTTATTCCAGGCCAAAGTGTGGTCTCTTCCTACTAGACCATGATGCCAATGGCACATTTCTAAGCCACAGTGTTTTAAGCACTTACTGTAAGACAGCATAGGTGCTTAACATATATTATTTTGTGTGATCTACAGAAAATGCTGTGAGGCCAATATCATTTTACAGCTTCGTAAACTCCAAAATATTCTCCAAATATGTTGCTCTAAGTTACAATCCTTTTCTTTAACTTGCTGTGTATCATAAGATCTTGAAAAGTTTCTGGGATGGTAGTCAGGGCTGGTCTTTTTTCCTTCCATTTTGAAAATAAGGAAAAGGATGCTCCAGGGTATCCTTCCTGGTTTTCTCCTGCCTGTTGGTTGTTTCTCTTCCAGGTCCCCTGGCCCTTTCTTTCAGTGTTAGGGCTCCTCAAGGGCTTGTCTCCAACACCTTTTTCTAGCTTGACTTTATCCACTGTATCTTCTCAAGAGAATTCATATAGTCCCATGTTACTGAAATGCATTGATGGCTCCATGTTGATGATTTATTTAAATATCTACTTTTGTGGCTTCCAAATTGATGACTTCTAGATCTATACATGTACAAAATGGTTGTCTCCCAAATTTAAATCTCTAGCTCTTGGTGTCTAAGTTCCAGATGTCTGCTCAGCACTTCTACTTGAATGTCTTAAGGACATCACAAACTGGACATGAGCAAAAACAATTGTTTCCTACCCATTTTTCCAATCCGAGGCTCCCGCATTCTTCCCTGACTCAGCTAAAGGCACCACCTCCACCTCATTGCTCAGGGGAAAACCTAGGAGTTTTCCTTTCCCTTCCTTCTACAGCCAAGCCATCCCCAACTTTTGACTTTTTTTTTTTTTTTTTTTGTATTTCATAAGTCACAGCCTATAAATCTCCTACTTAAAACCTTCCAACAACTTTCCATTTTACTTAGACAAAAATACGTAGACCTTTTCAGGCCCTAAGAAACCCCCACTCTCTGTCCCTGCCTCTCCTGCTGACATCATCTTGTATCCTCCTTTCTGTTGCTCATATGCTCCGACCACATTGCCTTCTTGTTTTTTCTCAAATATGCCAGCATTGTTTCTGCCTCATGGCCTTTGAACATTTGATATATTTCCCCCTTGATCTGTGCATGACTGGGTCTTTGTGTTCACTCTGCTCTCGCGTAATCATACTCTTTTGTTGACCACTTTTTTAAGTAGGATCTCCCACCCTTATCCAGTTATTTTGTATTTTATTGCCGTGTTTTGTTCTGTTTGTAGGATTTGAAATTATCTACTTGAAATTATCTTCTTTTTGTTCTAAATATGTTTATTTTACAGGCTTATTATCTGTCAACCATTGTAATGGAAATCCCCAAGGACAGGAACTTTTTCAGACTTGTTCACTGTACAGCTGTACCTGATACATAGTGGGCACACACTTAATCTTTACTAATAATCAAATCATGGAGTGGATAAGAAACAACAGGCAGTATGGGAACAGGGTTATGAACCCAGACTTTGACTTGGTTATGAGTTCAGACTATATGACCTTGGGAAAATTTCCTCTTTGTAAAAAGGAAATATTAATGGTTCCATTAATGGTAATTAATGGAAAAATTAATGGTAATTTACAATTTCCATTGTAAAATGGAAATATTAATGGTAACAAAACAGAATGGTTTGTTCTGAGGATTAAATGATAAAAGTGAAGCACTTAATGAAGTATCTAGTGCATAGCAAGGCTTCAGCAGTGCTGGGCTTTCTTATTAAAAGCATCTCTTGATCCTATGATATAAGGCAGTAGGAAGAAAGATCTTTAGATTGCACCTCTTGTCAGGTCTGGCTCTAGGACAGGCAGTGAGAAATGAACTTGAAGAACATTAGATTGGGCTAGGAAAGAGTGCAGGTCTGAAGCTGACCAGTAGTTCATGATCTATCATTTGCATCTGCGCAGAGCTTCCATTTTGGCTCATGGATGCTGTGCGCTGCACAACCCCAGGGGTTTCCTTGATTTAGACTATGATGTAAGTGGTATTCATGAAGTTATCTAATGAATTAGCCTTATAACCTATACCCTAATTGAGCTAGTCTAGGAAAGTCAAATAAGTTTAATATCATCTGAAATTTCATAATTCTTGATTGCCTTTTATCACCAAGGCATTTTTAATTCCATGCTGTCTTATTTTTAAAAGTACAAGGATTCTTCCCACTTCAGTTTTCTACATCCTAAATGCCATATGCTGAAATCTCAGTAGTTTCAATTTTATCAGTTATTTTATGAATTAAGGGTCAGGGCTTTCTGTCTGACAACAGAACAGAATATTTGGGAAATGATCTGTCTTGGATTCTTACATGTGGAGTCATTGCAACCTGTTGTGAGTGGCTCAAGAGCTAGGATGGGTCTCATTTATCCTGCTTCCTCAGTGCCCTACACTCTACATGCCAGTTACAGGTATTCAATAAATGTGCACAACCTGAGTGAACATCTGACTCCCAGTCTTCTACTTTGTATGAGCAAGATGGGATTGGTTCTTCCAGAGGTGGCCCTGATATGAGACATCTCATGGCGGTGGAAGGGAAGAACAGCTGCCCCGAGTTGGTTGCACTGAAGATAAAACACCATTGTGACATTGATCCTAGCCTAATTTTAGATGTTATGTTATTTGACATTAGACAATATGTCCAGAGCAGTTGCAGTTTCATGCCTGATGTTTTTAGGCTACACATGGAGTCTGAGAGTTGTCCCAAATGGCAGAATGTCTTGACATATCATTTGAAGGTCACAAGTAAGGAGGGTCAGCTCTACCCTGAACTTGTTCATAGTCTCATCCCATTTGATTTTTATAGCACTGCTGACATTGTATGCTCTTGATTTTCACCTTCTTAAACTTCAGAATCTAAATACTGCTCTGTGAAGGCCTTAGTGTAACTATCATTGTCCTCATTTACTTCCATTCTTTTTTTTTTTTTTTCAAAGATTTTATTTATTTGACAGAGAGAGAGAGAGCGAGATCACAAGTAGGCAGAGAGGCAGGCAGAGAGAGGGGGAAGTAGGTCCCCACTGAGCAGACCATCCGATGCAAGGCTTGATCCCAGGACCCTGAGATCATGACCTGAACCAAAGGCAGAGGCTTAACCCACTGAGCCACCCAGGCACCCTAACTTCCATTATTCTTTTTTTTAAAGATTTTATTTATTTATTTGACAGAGAGAAATCACAAGTAAGCAGAGAGGCAGGCAGAGAGAGAGGAGGAAGCAGGCTCCCTGCTGAGCAGAAAGCCCTATGTGGGGCTCGAACCCAGGACCTGGGATCATGACCTGAGCCGAAGGCAGTGGCCTAACCCACTGAGCCACCCAGGCGCCCCAAACTTCCATTATTCTTTATCTCTTTGTAGGCATAGGAGATATATATATATATATATATATATTTTTTTTTTTTTTTTTTTTTTTTTTTTTTTTTTTTTTTGCAGATTATGTGGGACATTGGACTTCTGCTCCAGATCAGGTTCAATGAGTTAATGATGGAATTAAAAATATATATGCCCATTCTTTGACTTCTAATGATTTTCCCTGTCTTTTTTCTAATATAGTTTCTTTCTATAAAATTTATAAATAAGCAAAGATATAAAAGATGGGGGTGCTTTTATCATCAGGGGAAGCTCTTTATTTTTCATTTCCACTTAGAAACCCAAGGAGTTTATGGGATTATTTCAGAGCTCATTGATGTAGTGGAGTTGATTTCAGCAGTTCCTCTAAGTGACTTCTGTTTATTCTCCTTAACCTCAACCTCCCTGTCTGAGGGAGAACTTTGGCATCCAAAGGGGCTTCGTCCATGTTAAAGTAACTCTACTTTGTATTTAGAAAATGATCTTTTACAGAAGAGGTTAATCACACTACTTAAGGCAAATGCACAATAGTTAAAATAGATCATTAGGAATTCATTCAGCTGTGGCTTCTGTAAATTGACTTCCAAATTTTTAAGGGAAAAGAGGAATGCTTAGTTTTAAGGACAAGATCTATCCAAAAATAATGTTACCTTATCAGGAAGGATTATAGTCTGACAAAAACTATTTAATCTAAAAAAAAATCAATTCTTGTTTGAAAAACTTGGTAAAAATCTTAATCTAGAGTAAGCCTGGATATATATTTTGGTCAAGTAAAAAGGAATACTACTGTTAGATTACTGTTAGTTTGGATGTTCCTTGAGGGTAGAGGGCTTTCTTGCTCAACCTGTACAGCCCCTTTTAGTATACATAGTATCTTGCATGTGGAAAATGTTTAGTAGGTTGGTTCTGAGTGAAGTTGGATGTTTGGATTTGGTTCTTTATATTCAGAGAATATACAAAGAGTAAAATCACAAAGAAAAAGCATAGCTTGGACCTTGGTGGGACCGTATGGTGTAGCGAAAGTAATGGGAACCTGAAATGCAAGAGACTTGGATCTAATATGGTTCTGGCATTAACTAGTTATATAACTTTGGTTGATAACCTCTGTCGACCATAATGTATCTTAACTTTAAACTGAGGAAATGAGAGCTAAGTACCTGTTTGCTCTAAGATATGAGCATTTGAATATGTATTTTACTCATATTCTAAGCCTGATTTTTACTTCTGTTGGTTACCTAGACAGAGATAACAATTCATTCTTACTTAGACACTAAATTTTTTTTTTTTTTTTTTATCAATTAACCAACCCACCCTCCAATTTTCTCAGCCCAGGGAGACTTCCGTGATTGCATCAAGCTGAGCCACTCTGTTTGAATATCTGACTCTGACTATCTGGAGTTTTGAAAACTTTGAGAACTTGCAAGAATAGGGCAGAGTAAAGACACAAATGACTGTCCTTGCTATACCCAGTTGAAGTTTATAGTATTCTAATTACAGTGGACCTGAACCTTTGGTGAGCTGGAGTAATTAAACTATTCGGTGGGAGCAAATCATTACCCATAGGAGATGGATTTGCCCTTCTAGGATGCTGATTAGAACTCTGAAATAGGAAATTTACTTAATAGTGCCTGGAAAAGTGAAGGGCATTTTGTTTCCAGAAAGTTGCTTGTTCGCACAAAATCAGGCCAGATACTGTTTGTTTTTCTGTGATCATTTTATAATCATTTCAGTTTTAACAAATAATTCAGAGGGGAGGGGAAGGGTGGTGGGACCAGTATGAATAGAAGTGTCTGGAAAGGGGGGCAGAGTCTACTTTAATTTCTTTGAGAATCTCACAGGAGGGATTACTCAATAAAAGCATATATTGGGGTTTTTCTGATGAGATCATAAAAATAAGGGAGGGAGGAAACCCTGTCCTACAGTTGGTAGACAGAGGACACTATAATTGCGGGGGTGTTTTTACACTCTCCTTATTTAAGAACAGTGATTGTTCTCTAGGGCTCCTTCTCCCACCAATCCCATTAGACCTCATTCTGTAAGGAGAGGAAGCAATTCTTGATTTGATTTGATGTCAGTGGATATGCTGTCTCTTGGAAAAGCTATAATTGAACATCAAATCGGAAAGAGACTCCCAAGTTCCTTCTAGAAACACTGAGAGTGCCCTGAGAGAGTGTGGGTGCTCTGGCACCAGGAAGGGGACATTCCAGCAGTAGTACCTGGGGAAGGTATGGCCACTGGTGTGGGCCACTCCTACCAACAAAGCCTGCTACTAAGATGATTCTTTCCGTTCACTATTGAAAAGCAAGAGACTGTGGGATTTAAACCACGGTGACTTGTCTCTTGCAGAATATATAATGTTTGTTGATTTTTAAAATCTTGCTGTAGAATATTAAGTGGGTGTGCTTACAAGCTGAGAAGTTAATATCCTAATTCAGAACTTCAGTGGAAGGAGCCTCTCATATTTAGGATTGGTCCTCAGGTCAAGAGGAATGTGAAGTGGGTGTGTGTCCAAGGTATTCCAAGCCCTGGGATGTAGACCTAGATTGGGTCAGGCATGCATCAGATATGTAGGGTCGTTTTAACTAGACTGTGTTTAGCTACCTACATACTGTGGTGAAGAACATGGATTGCAGAGTCACCTAGAATCAAGACTGACTTTAAATCTGGCAGTAAAAATACACCCTCTGCACAGTGTTGCTGTGTGTAGTCAATGCATGTCAGTATTAAATATTTAACATTAGGAAGGCCTACGCACTGATCAGTTATAACAAATAGCAGTCATAAGTCTGGAACAGGATTCTGGTGGCTTCTCTGCTGGGTTGCTTTAGTGGCTGTACTCTATGGGGCGGGGGTGGGGGGTGCCTGAGGAGGGGGCTGGACTGCCAGAGCAGTGAGGGAGCCCTTGTGGGATTGGAAAAGCAGTTGCTTACTAACCAGAACAGAAAAAATTCTGTACATTTGAGAGCATATGGGCTGGATTAACAGTCATGGGGTTGTAAGAAATTAAGTTAAAATGCTTACTACAAAGCCTGGCCCTTAGTGAGTGCTCAGTTAATGAGTATAGTTATTAATATTACCTTTACTACTATTTCTTCTCCCCCTTCCTTCCCCTCTTCTTCTTCTTCACTCCTTGTATTGTATAATCCAAAAACAAATACAGGCCCTACAATGTACAATATAAAGCTTGTTTTCAGTCCAAGCTTTGGATGACTCTTGAGACCAAACCAAGTGCTTATCAAATTTTCTCATGACTCTTGGTGTCTTGGTGATTTTTCTATTTAATAAGTATATAAGTCCAGGCAATTTAGTAAGTATGTGCTAACATAACACTTGGAAAAAAGCCATACACAGAAATTAAAACACAAATTCGTTTTTCTTATTCTTAAACAACTACGTAGAATACGTATCCTAAATACTAATAGGATATGTACACCTATTGGATACCTCACATCTTTTCAGACCCTGGAATCAGATTGAATACTGCCTCTTTCATTTTCTATTCCACAGTGAATTTTGTGTGTTACTTAGTTTTTAATCATAATAATCATCAAAAATGTACCTTTGAAGAGATGCAATGTCATTGAAAGGAATGCCAAGACTGAATGTTGAAATCATGCTAGTAGTTCAGGAGTGTCTGAGAAATGCGGCTGTGTCCCTTGAAATTTAAAAATATCCCTGTGCCTCATGACTTTGTTGAAGTATTCCACAGTGACTTGCCACACAGTCTGGGAATCATGGGATTAAATAGATGGACTTTTAGGAATAATAAATATGAAGAGCGGGGCTCAGCTAAAGACAATTGCAGTTCCAACTCAAGGGATTTAGTAGGCCTAAACTTCATGTAATTATGCTTTTTTTTTTTTTTAAGATTTTATTTATTTATTTGACAGAGAGAAATCACAAGTAGGCAGAGAGGCAGGCAGAGAGAGAGGAGGAAGCAGGCTCCCTGCTGAGCAGAAAGCCCGATGTGGGGCCCAAACCCAGGACCTGGGATCATGACCTGAGTCGAAGGCAGCGGCTTAACCCACTGAGCCACCCAGGCGCCCCTGTAATTATGCTTTGACTTTAGGAGTCCTGAGATAAATGGTGGTTTGGGCTGACTGCCAGCAAATTGAAGCTTGCCCAAGTTTATCTAATTTGTTGATTTTGAACTTTCAAGAGAAATGAGAACACCTTGAAAGGAGAATCACTGCTCTTAACTTTTAGTCATTCTAATGGCCTTTATTTACTCACCAAAACAGTTATGCACACAAAAAGGTACAATGTATTGGGCTAGTTTTTCATGGAATTGATATTTAGATTATTGTATTAACAAAATGAAACCCCTTTCCCCCTAAAACTGGATTTTTATATTTCTGACCCATCACTGGATTTTCTGGATTCCATTTGGATCTGTACTTGAGGTGTGGTGTTGGTTTGTCTTCTGTTTTAGAAGAGAGACCGTTGTTTCGGGTAGAATTGACGGCATCTAGAACAAGAAGAATTTCCTGAGTAACCTTCCACTACCTTCACATTTTGTTGTTGTGGGGAGGCAAGGATACTCCTCAGTTGGGAGCATAACAGGAGTAAAAGCCCGTTTGTAGCCTTTTACAACAGTGAATGTCCTAGGCGACTGTCCTTTTCTACACAGTACCTGCTTGAAGAATCCCCTTTTCCATTCATGGAACTACAGAGGTCTCTGGGTACTTCCCTATAAATGACCTCTCCTGGATCCTCTGTCACCATCTCCCAGGGAATTAACGGTCACCTCAGCTCACACATGAAACAAGGTTTAGTCATTACTTCTAACATCACATTGAAATGCTACAAAGTTTGGGGAAGATTTTTTTTAGTATTTTTAGTTTCCTGTAGTCATTTTCTTAAGTTAGTGGTTTCTAAGCTATTTAGAATTACAGACCTTTGTAACTAAGTGAAAGCAAACAACGCTCTCCTCCTGAAAATGCACACACACACAATTACATACATTTAGGGAATTCGGTGGACACTCTGAACTCCTGTCAAGTCCAGGTTAAGAGCCTCTGTGGTAAGTGATAGAAAGATTTTAAAGTATTGTTTAGTATAAATTATTTTGCTCTGGTGTTTTTGCTAATATATGTAAATTTCATGTCTTTTAGCCTTGAAGTCGGTTTACTTTTTGGATCTTTTCCCAATAAAAGGAAGAGTAAAGATTATTAATAGGTTGTTTCCAAGATTATGACAAATCATAGCCAAAGTTTCTTTTGAAATGAGAGATCATCTGTCACTGGGCTCCAAATCCAGATGTCCTTCATGGGAGTAGGGAGTGGGCTTTTAAAATTAGACATGCCTGCCCTATACCAACCTTGGCCCCATCTAAAGATTCTGATACAGGAGGTATTTTTAACATGTGACAATGATATTGATGCACCAGTGCATGAACCACTGAAAATCCAAAATTCTCACTTTCTACAGGTACTATCTGAAGGCTAGAGAGGTGCCAAAATTAGTGACATAGTTGAGAATTTATTATAAAAGTCCTGGCTCCCTGAATCCAATATACTTAAAAAAATTTTTTTTATCAGAAAATATTGCTAGTATACAGAAAGTTCTAGAGAGCAATAAAATAATCAGCTTGATCAAATGTTAGCATGTTACCTATGCTTATGATTAAATTAAATATGCATGTTGCATATATGCATATGATTAAGAAAAGTGCAAATAGACCAGGTTTATTTTGATTTATGGACTCACTGTTGTTCCTTAATTCCCATGTCTTCCTTCTGTGTTCATTCATATTTTTCTGGTATTTTTCCATCTTTATTTTTAATTATTCTTTGCGATTTTGTTTAGATGTGTCTAGTAAGCAATACAGTGCTGGGTTTTTTTTTTTTTCACTCTATTTGATATTCTCTCTTTTCTATTTTCATTTATTATAAACACTGTTACATTTGGGCTTATTCCATAATCTTGCTTTGGATTTGTTTGTGTTTCCTTCCTTTATTAACTCTTGGATTGATCAAGTTTTTAATAATTGTTTACCCCTCTACCATTTGCTTCCTCCCTCTCTCCATTTTTCACTTCCTTCCTTTAAGCAGTTATTCTTTATTTCTAAAATAAATGTGTGTAACTTATTAAAGTATAAAATTATTCAACATTTCTTTTCATGTCTTAAGAAATAGGAATTTTAGCCAGTGATGTGCTGGTAAATGTATAACTACCAGCTCTCTAGAAAAGGACAAAAACCCTGATTTATAGCATTTATTAATTTTCCTGGCATAAATAGTTTCATTTGAAATCTTGTAGCTGATTTACAGTTAAAAATATGATGTCATTGAATGCATAGTTGGAAAGAAATGCCCAATAGCACACAAGCATAAATGTTACACATAGAATAGATATATAGATTACCTTGAGGATATAGGACATAGTTAAATGTAGGAAAATAATTAGAAAGTGACAGATTTAAGTATTTATTATCTTTGCTTTTATTAGAATTCATCTAATTGTAACCTAATATCATTTAAAAAAAATGACTGTTTGACAACTGGATTGCACAATTCCTGAAAATTTAACATCTGGCTTTCTTGAAATATTTCTAGCACACCGCTGATCTTAGTTGCCACTGAACACTCTCACTCTCCCCTCCCCCCCAGCACACACAAACAGAATACATCTGTTACGATGGCAGTTTTTAACTTGCTCTGTTTTAAATGTGCTAATGCACAAATATTGCTTTCACAGTTAACCATTGCATGTATTGACCTATTTTATCAATTTCTGGTCCCACCATTCTTCCTTAATTCCCACAACTTCCTTCAGTGTTAATTTGTCATTTTCCCAAAGTATATTCTCCAATTAATCTTTCAGTGAAAATATGTGAGTAGTAAACTCCCTTTGGTTTTGCATGTCTCAAAATGCTTCCATTTTGCTTTCCTTTCTGAAAAGTAGCTTAGCAGGGTAACAACTGCTAAAGTGACAGTAGTTTTCCCTGAGTACTTCCAAAGTATTTGTTCATTCTTTTCTGGCATTTGTTGTTACTGCTGACAAGTCTACTATCAGTATAATTGTCATGGTAATCTCTCTCTCTCTCTTTTAAATACATCTTCAATGTCCTACAATTTTGATAAGATGTCTCTTTGCTAGATTTATCTGTATTCACCCTACTCAATACAAAGAGAATTTAGAGCTAAGTACTTGTGTCTCTCTCTTCAGTTCTACAAAATTAATTTATTAATTCTTCAAATAGTATCCCTTCATGATTTTTCCATTCTATTTCCATTTTCTGTAGCATTTAGTAGACATAAATTAGATCTTGATATCTTTTGTTCTTGTATTTGATATTTCATATTAAAAACACCCCCAACAACTCCTGAAATGTCTTTGTCTCTCTGTGCTTCATTCTGGGTATGTTCCTCAGTTCTGTTTTCCAATTTTATAATTCTTTCTTCAACCATTTTCAGTCCAGGGTTTATCTTTTTCAGTAAAATCTTTTTCACTTCCCAGACTTCTAATTGGTTCTTTTTCATATTTAGCTGTCTTTGTTTTATGTATCTTTAAAGAATAACTTCTTATTCATTTTTAATCAAGGATATTTCTCTCTTTCTCTCAGCATCCTCGACCTACATATTATTAAAATTTTTGTCAGACTGCTCCTTAAAACTAATTTCTTTAGAATGATTACTATTCTAAATGTTTATTTTGTAGCAACTTTTCACACTGTGCTTCATTATGAGTTTTATAATTTTGATTTAATAACTCCTTTTGAGAGGGAGTCTTTGTTGTTGTTTAGCTGTGTTTTAATTTTTTTCTTTCTACTTCTATGTGTCTTCCTCTGTTTCTTTGTGTGACTGCCACTACCAATATGTGATGTGACCTCTATCCCTTTCTAACTCATATCCTCTCATGCTGTTTCTGGTCTTCCATTCTGTAGTGGTGCTGGGGATCTCATAGATGTATCCACTGAACCAATGGATGTCTTGATTCAATTCTAGGCCATGGTGGCTAGCCATACATATTTGCTTGTTATGTTATGTTTCAAACAATTTTCAGAGGAGGCAGTAGCCAGTTTTACCTTCTGCAGTAAACAGAGCTCTGGTTGCTCTTCTTACACCCTCTTCCACCCCTCTTCTCCAGCCCCCAATCTCATGTGAAGCACTTTATTTTCTACTTACTCCTTAGGAGCTGGATTCCATAACTCGACCACTGCTTTTCAGACTTGAAACCCAGTAGGTGTACAGCTTCAGCTCATCACCCAGCTTTACATTTCTGTTCCTTTTGGAGTCCAAAGGATCTTAACCTTGGTTTCAAGTCTGATCATCTATTTCTGCTTTTCTATTTTTATATTATCCATTATTTGGGGAGGAGGGGATTTGACAAGCACACATTCTCTCTGACCATGATTTCTGCTTTCCGAAGTTGAAAACCCAAGGTAGATAGGATTCAGACTGAGATTCCTCAAGACATTCTTCACATTAAGAATACTTCCTTTTGTGCTTTTAATAGAAATATGGTCTTTCTGTTACACAAAATAATATTGAAGCCTTTCTACATAATCAGAATAGTCTGGGCCTTTCTATTTTAAATAAAGATTTAGATGAGAAACACTGCAGGTGGTTTGGAGATGATATACCATACATACAATTGTCTCCTGGGGTGTGATTGTTTCCTCAGCTCTTTTCCACATCTACAATGTCCAAAGTTTTATGAAAGATTCTTCATGTATCCAACATAGCAGTTGGCTTGAGCACATTTTATTGGTTACTTTTGTCTGAAGCTATTATATTGCCTAAAGCTAGTGACTAATGTCTTGTATCATAATGTCTGCTTATTTATGTTACCTTGACCACTTTTATCTGCTAGCATTCCTAATACAGAAAGCTTTATTTTTTTTTAATGCCTCTTGCTGTATATTTCTCTGATTCAGGGAAACTTTAGTTCTCAGTGTTTTTAGTAAATCCCTTTTCTAAATCATTTTCTTAAACCCAGAATGGAGCTATACCATTTTGTTTTCCCTCATCTTCTGATCAAGAGAGCATGCATAAATGAAAACTATCATCTACTCAAACAAACAAACAAACAAAAATCCCATTATATTATAACCTGCAGGACACTTATATTGATAACTAATGTATCTGAATTTCACACACAGGAGACTCAAACAGTGACACAATAGAATTTTCTTCCAGCAATGTCTATATATAATGTACACAAATATTGGGCTGAATTTTCAGAGCACAGAAATTGTTCTCTTGGTACTCTCAGAAAACAAAGATTTAATGTCATATAGCGAGACCATGATGACGTTTCTTCCCAAACTGACAACTAACAATGCTGCTTCATCTGCATCACTTCCAGGGAATTGGTCAAACTTGTCACATTCAGGGGGTTCAGTATGACCTTAGTTTTAAACTTTTTTTTTTTTTTTTTTTTTTTTTTTTTTGGTAGATGTAGCTTTTCTTTTTCCTGGATAGAGTTATATGTTTAAGTCTAACAAAATAGATATTTCTGCTAAGTTGACTGATGGGACCTGGGATTTAACCCCAATGTGTTCTAATTTCATTAGATTCTAGATTTCCTGAGTGATTCAGCCCTCACAAGTTGGCAGAATCTAGTGTTTCCTTAGACCTCTCTGCTGTTATTCATGGCTCTATTTTTCATATGGCCCACACCCACTAACCCCTTTATTTGAATTATAGCCACAGTTATGGAGTCTTCAGTAACCCCTGTACCCATGTTAGAAGCCTCTCCTACATGCATACTTAGCACCCTGTGCAATATATCCTGTTAGGCTGCTCTGTGGTCCCAGGAACTCTGCCTCCCACCTCGCCCTTGCTGCCATCAGACTATAAGAATCATGAAAGAAGAACCCGTGTCTTTCAACTCTAGATGATACCTGGCATAAGTGCTAGACAGAGGCTTTTTTTTTTAAGATTTTTTTAAATTTATTTCACAGAGAGAGATCACAAGTAGGCAGAGAGGCAGGCAGAGAGAGAGACAGAGGAGGAAGCAGGTTCTCCACTGAGCAGAGAGCCTGATGCAGGGCTCGATCCCAGGACCCTGAGATCATGACCTGAGCCGAAGGCAGAGGCTTAACCCACTGAGCCACCCAGGTGCCCCTAGACAGAGGCTTTTGAATGAACATACTCAGCACTTCTCTAAGGGAGTCTTAACAACAACAACAACAACAATACCACTCTGGGCTTTATTATTATTGTGGTTTTCAGTTGAATGCTAGTATGTGGGAGACACAACAGAGTCCCTGCACATTAGTTAAAAATTTCAGTGGTTTCATATAACAAAAGATTTCTCCCTCGTGTCTTGGCTCTGTGTGGTCAGTCAGGACCAGGGTTACTCTTTCATGTGACTCTGCCATCTCCTTGAGCTTCATCCTGCAGTCTATGGGGAATAAGGGAAAATGTGAAAGCCTGAAGTTTCATATTTTTTTGGCCAAGACTCAGTCTAGTGACTCCAGCTAAGATGGAAGGTGTGCAAATGTGATCCAGTTATGTGCCAGGAGAAAAATGAAATGAAGTTTGGGTAACTCAGCCTTGTACCTGCTGTACTACCATCTTAGGAAGCATAGAATCTAGCATAAGTGGATTATATATCTCGAGTATTTTTTTTTTTTTTATTGTAACAGATTGGCTATTAGCTCCTTGGGACTTAATTGTCAACACATTCCTGAGCTTTTAGTGTGTCATTTGTTATACACTCTTGATGTGAACAGAAGCTGGTAGGAATATTTGATTGACAAATGTATTTTTTTTTAATTTGAGAAATAACTTTGTACCTTGATGACAGAAATAAGACATGTTGCTGAAAAAATTATAATGCAGAAAAATATTTTTAAAGAACAGATGAAATTACCTGCCTGACTACACACCTTAGCAAGTAATACTTGTCTATCAAGGTTTATTTTCTCTAGTTTTAGTCAAATGGGTATTTATAAGGCTCTTACAGTAGAAATCATTTGAGGAAAATAACATCATTTCTTTTTCATTAAGTGCACCTTTTTTGTAGGATCCATTTCTTCTCCATCACTAATCTTTCAACTACTAACTGGTCTGGGATGTGCTCTTTTAAGTGAAACAAACTAAAGTAGGCACAATTAACTTACAATAACTAGAGGCAATTCAAAATGTTTTTCTTTTTTTTTTTTAATTGTAAGCAAATCTGCTTTAGCAATTCCTAAGAAGTGACCAATTTAGCAATTGCTTTGAAGTGTATTTAAATATGAGTTTCAATATAAAAATGACTATTCCTTGAATTTTGTGTATGGCAAATAAGGAAATTAAAATTTCATTTGGAATACTCTATTTCTTCTCTTTCAAAGAAAGGAGTCATGATTTGGTAAATAAGATATCTGCCTTCATTTTATAGGTTTTCTTTGATTTCCCAAGCCTAAGTAGTCAGCTGAAAGGGTTCATTCAGATCTGAGATATAAGACTTACTATATAATGTGCAGTATAATTTTTTTTAACTTACATCTACCACCGAGAAATTTATAAGTCGAGATTTAAGAGGGCAGGCTTGAGGACTGACTGGCCTCCTATAGTTTCTGTGGAATCTGAAAGATTATTATATCAAAAGTCAGCATTTCATGGCCCCCTTATATCCATAAAGAAAATTAAAATCATATGCTGCACAGCAAGCTTAAACCATTCAGAATGCTCATAAACATATTTAAAGCCAAAATTACAGCTGTTTCTCGACTCTCGGTACCACGTATAGCTCTAGATACGGTTCTTATATTGCTGTGCACACACTGTAGCAGTAATTACTGTATTTTAAGCACCACACTATTCTACAAGAGCATTCTTTGGTGGTGATACAGCAACCTGGAGATAAGGAGCCCTTCCTGTACCACGGAACTGCCTGCACAAGGGAAGCACTGAGTGTCCTTAATGTTCTACCAGAGCTTTGTCTTCCTTTGTTTGGAAAGAAGATAACAGGCGTTTTCAAATATAGAACTGAAGGAAGCATTTCATTAAACATGCACAGTTTGATAACTTACTGGCAGCTTTTCCTTTCCGTACTTTTGATGCAATTTCAAATGTGGAACTTAATTGACTGCATATCAATTTAGCTGAAGAACTAACGAGTGCCACTGGTAGCCCAAGTTTGCGTGAGCACCTTCTCCTGCCACAGTGCTCTGAAAAAGGGAAGAATCAACAGTCACACATGAACTTTAATTAACCACTTGAGCGTACCATATGTTATAGAGAGCTGTGGGAAGTGTGAAATCCTCTGCAAAATGGAAATTTCTCTGATTCTGACAGTGTGAGCACATTTATTATTATTTAATCTTCATTACTATTATCTTGTGTTTTTATTGTCTCTTTTACCCCCAATTTCAGAGTTTCAGTGATTAATTTCAGGCAATTAATGTAACAACTCTTCCAGAAATAAGGAAGACAAAATGTACATTGAAATGATGTACTGTCAAGAAAGCATTTGATTCTAGAAAGTACTTAACCATAAGTTCGGTGTCTCTTCACTTGATCCCAACTGTGTTTATATTACCACCTATCTAATAGAAATGTACAGTAGGAAAGGAGCCTATAGAGTATGTCACTATCCTCCCTTGGCACAAATGGGAAATGTGTGTCTAACCCTGCTGGTGGGGGCACTTATGCTTAAAGTAGAACTTGGCAGCTCAGAGTTTAACAATTTGGGTGAAGGACCGTCTCCTAATGGTATTTTTGCAAAGCTGTTTAGCTTACATCTCCACTCACTGAATTTAAAAAAGAAATAAAGTTCCCCATCTATTAAGTGGACAAATTAGATATTTTCCACTAGGAATTCTGTCCCTATGCAAAGTAAAATAAACATAGGTTACTTACATATTCACTTCTATTCTCAAGAAAGATGCCAAGGATGTACTCTGTGGAAAGCCCTAGAGTATAGCTTATTATATTTCTAAGGAGCCTCTGAAGAGACAAAGTTGGGCTGGGCCCAGTCTCTGAAAGTCCCTGGCAGAATCACTCTCTGGGAGAGAGAAGTTTGCTGAAGACTACAGCTATAGAGTAAAGGTGGCTCAGGAGAAAGTCTCCCCTCCCTTTGGGCCCGTAGAGCTATTCTTCATCTCCCCTGTACCATTCTCGCGAAAAAGAGGCTAATACTCTGTCTTTAAGCAGAGGAGACCTGTCTTCAGGCAAAATCTTTCATATACTTCTTTTATGTGAAATCAATAAAAGTGGTATTGCTTTGACTAAAGGAAGGAATATGGAAAGACAGAACCTCTTTCAAACTCAACCTCCATGTCTTGTCTTCCCAAAGTTTCCTCTCCTTGGAAACCTCAGAAGAAATTTATGGCTTCTCTGAGCATTGTCTGAAAATCATTGACTCAGGACAGCTCTTGGGGACTAATTTCCCTTGACCAGAAGGAAGTCACTTTTTACTCTCGATCTTGTCTGATGAAATAAAGAGGAATATTGGAAACTCCATGTTTGAATATTCGAAGTATTACATAATATAGATTCCCCTAAAGACAGTAGAATTTCTGTTTATATATAATAACTAGCAACACACATATATTTCCAAATACGGGAAAGAAAACTATGAATACACATATGTGTATGTTTACAAGACCAGAGTTATGCTCATGTGGAATAAGTAGATTCTCATGCTGTGTGATTAGAAAAAACTTCCTCAGACAAAATATACTTCTCAGTGGCCCTGTCACATTTACTGGAGCTCCCGTTACTTACTTCTTTGGATGGAGGCTTTTGTTGAAAAGTTATCAGTGGGGCTGTGGCATATGTTTTGCCACTATTAACATTTAATATTTTATTTTCAACCAATCCTGTAGAGAGCAAGATTAGGAAAGTGGGGGAAAGACAGAATTAAAAAGATTCAAAGAGAATAAGAAGACTAGAGAAGCAGCTGGGTTTGGGGGAACATTATTTAGGTTGGGTTTGGAAGAGTAAGACTAACCAACTAACCCGTGTCATAGAGCTTATCCTAGACAGTAATGCCTTTCAAATCGTAACTGTCCAGGAATGAGGATAGAGGTGCTGAGGAAATCTTTGCCACTGTGCAGTTTTTTAACTCCATCGCGTTTGTGTGAGGAGAACATGCACATCAAATGAGTAACCAACTGGCATTTGTCTGTGGAAGACTAAGAGCAAGATCGACTTGAAAGCCCAAGTTTTTGAATTTTTCCTATTGTGTTGACTTTGCTTCCCCACAGATCTCTTTGCTTTTCCTCTCTTCGCTTACCGAAACATGTAGGTTCTCTTTCCTGAAAGTCAGCTTAAGAAAAGCATCCCGAAGAAGCTGTTAGCGGTTTTGTTGCATTTGGAGATGTATAGAATAGATCAGTCTCTGAGCCTGCCTAGGGCTGCAAGGGGCAGGGCTGCGACAGGGATTAAGGCATGGCGTCCTTCTGTAGGACTGAACGGGTACTCTGCACCCAGCAGGGCGGTCAGTTGACCATTCTTGGAGCAGCCCTGGAGTTTCTGAAGCTAGAAGATAAACAACCACTCCGTGTCAGATGAATTTGATCTGCATACTCAACATGTAGATCCTTGCCTAAGGATTCAGAGGAGAGGAAGCGTGTTAAAGACAAATAAATAAATAAAAATAAAGCCAGATGAGGAAGAAGCCTAAAATGATAAATGGCAAAGTTTTAAACGGCCATTAAATCTGAGCAAGTCAAATGGCTACCAAATGGAGTTTCATTTCTCATTTTATTTATAAACATTCACATAAAATTGCAAGGAGAAAAAAGGGAAAATCCTTGAACTCCCGTGAAAGACATTTTGTGCCGCGTATGTTGAATTACTATTAAGTATTCACCTGTCTTAAATGGGCTTTTTCTCCAGCCTCTGCATCATACATCTTAATGTCAGTAACATCTGCAACTGAATGGTAATGTGGATCAGTGAAGATAATCACCAGTTAATAAGAGCTTCAAATTGTGCTTTGGCTAGTGTACACCCTTGCATGTATTTCTTTGGATAATTTACCAGTACAGTTTTATTAAATGCTTATGCTTGATCACAAAGTGCTTGTGTGTGAAATTAGCAGCAAACCTGAATTTTTAAAAAATGACTAGCACAGTAGTCCTTTTGCTTCACGCAGACCTTTTCATTTTCTTTTGAGCTTACATCTCCGAAGTCCTCCCTTAGAAGTCATTCTCAGTTTCTATCTAAGTACATTGCTGATGCAGATGTAACCTTGCTCTTTTTTTTTTTTTTTTTAACCAAGTCTGTGCACCACAAACAAAGCGATGGAAGGTGGAAAGCTGAGGTTTTTTTCCTCCATTGATAAATCTCGAGTGCATTGGGTCTTGTGGGGAAAGTTTGACCTTTAGTATTTCTGTTTTTGTTGCTCTTTATTTATTTTGTGCAGAATACGATTGGTCATGACAAATAACCCAGGGGCGATGCGGTGGGTAGTGGAGGGAAGGAGGAGGAGTGACCTGGTTTTGATTAGTTAATTCAGATTAGGGAGTAAATTCTGATTTCACAGCTGCTGTTCAGGTTCAGTGGCACTACCAATTTTTCCATTCCAAGTTCCCATATATAAAGCTGACAGTTTCCTCGGCTAGAACCCTTTTTAATGTTCCTCTTTGGCACAGGCGCTACCTCCCCCCCCACATGATTTTCAGTAGCCTTCCTCCCCCATGCACCTTTGCCAGAGCTACTCAGTTGTGAGCTTCAAATCTCCTGTAATTCCAGTCCTAGCAGGCCCTTAAAAATGTAGCAATGCACAGATGTGCAGTGAAAATTTTAAAATGTGCACTTTCTTTTAGGAATATGAACACTGAATATCACATAAACTTCTGATGTTCCCCTTGCCACCTTCTAGAGCTAAGCTAACACTTCCTTCTGTGTTTATATTCGTGGCTTTTAGGTCCGTGGTCGACCCTGGCTTTTAGTTCTTGCGTTTCCCCATCTCTTTTCTTCTGTGCCAAATAGCTTACTGATTTTATGATGTGGGCAGAGGCCGATGAGGGAATAGTTTGTGTCCACAGCCTCCATTTTCATTCATGGGCTGGGCTGAGTTTTAATATAGACCTTAGTTAGGAAAAAGGCTAGTTCCCCACAAAGCTCCCTTTTACAGTTTAAATAAAGAAATGATAAACATCAAAAGATCAACAGTTTTCCAAAGAAGCCAATATGTAAGAGTCATGCCCAGGAGCACTGTTATAACTGAAAGCCTTAAAATGAGTGCTGAATTGTAGCTTTGTTCCAGTTTGTTTTTCCTCCCGATGATAGGGTCCCTTAAAAAGAAAGGGGAAAAAAGGAGGGAGGTACGTTTGAGAATCAAGACCGAAGTGAGTCTGACCACTTCGATGCAATGAAGCAAGGAAACAGTCTTCAGTTCTGGAGGCTTTTTGGTGGTGGTGGTGGTAGTGCTGGGGGTGGGTATAGATACATTGAGAAAGGGTTTTGTGGGATCCAGTTACAAAATCAGTCCTGTCACATGAGTCTGTATTAACTTAAGCAGGCGAAGTGAGTATTTTGCGGGTGTATGTGTGTGTGTGATGAGCCAATAGAAAATACCCTCTTGGGGGTCTCTACATCCTCTGAAATAGCCAGAGGTGATGGCTCTAATATTTTGCTCTTGCTTTAAAAAAAAAAAAGACATTTGTGGTAGATGTGCATCTTCCTATCTTCCTCATTACAGAGTATTTGTGAAGTTGGGATTTTTTCCTGTTTTAAAGGGGCAATCATCCTTCAAATTACAGAAGGAAATCTCACGAACTTCGGGGTTGTTGGGTCTTTACAATGCCATCTCTTTTAAGAGACCTCAATAAAGTGAGGGAGTCTGACAATGATGCTGGTTTAAATAATGCACCGGAAGCAGACGGGTTAACAGGCATGAAGTGGAGCTGAGTGATTTGCATTGTTTGGTATCTGGCTTAGCTATGAACTGTCGGAAGGGGCTTTTGCACATAGGCCAGCTGGGTAGGCTGCTTGCCGTCTTCTAGAAATGGCCATTTCTTCTAGGATGGTGGGGGTTTTGCTGTAAATATGGAGTCTATCTGAGGTTGAGAGTTAATCCATGATTAAGATGATGCGAGCTTGACAGTACTAGATGAAAGGCACTGCAAGTTTTCTTTGTCCAAACAAAGAGGTAAGATGGGGACTCTTATGCAGGAGACGCAGGCTCATGCCTTTCTGTGTATCTGTAGAGCAAAGTGTAAGAGACCGTGCAGACCCACACAGTCCAGCCTATTGTCATCAAGGCTGAAGAGGAGTGATCTGGGTTCAGTATTGAGGACTTCGGTCTGGAAATGAGACAGAGTTCCAGTTACAGGTTTAGTGGTGACGTCTGTATAAAGCATTCACCCAGAGGCCACAGTCCAGTAGGAAAGCAAGTCCTTCTCATATTTTGCCCATCTGTGAAATAGGGATGACAGCGCTCTCTGCTGTTCCTTTCCTAGCCGAGGATTTGGTTACGTGGATGAGACAGGGTGTTAGTATACGCTTCGAGCTCTTCGATGGGCAGGTGCTCTAGAAATCCAAGGTGCATGTGCCGTTTGAAAGCATAGGCAATCTGCCGTGCCATGGCTGGCTGGCTGTGCGCTGCCGTGCTTCCACACACACTGAACCTGAGCACCCTCTAACCTGCCCAAAAGGCAACATTTAACATCATTGTGGAGACCCACTTTAGGTATTGACACCTTGAAGTAAGATTCACTTAAATGCAAAGATGCACTTAAATGCAAAGGGAAAAAAAAAACACTCCCCCCCCCCCCCCCACATATCCTAAGTCTTCGCTCCTACAAATGAAAATAAGGAGATTTATGAAATGGCAATGCAAATCTTCACGCTAATCAACAGAGTTTAGGAAAAATCAGCCAGGAGCCCTGAACATGCCCGTGGCAAGTGTACTGCTCCAGTCTGCAAGAGATAAAGCACACTAGTGCGTATCAGTTAGTCTAATTTATTCAGAGTTGTTGCCATATCACAACCTTGTGTTTGATTTTCTTATAAACTAATAATTTCTTGAATGAACTAATACTGCTACAGCCACTAGTACCTCTACCTTGTAGAAGTTTTTTATTGTTGTGTATGCAACTAAATTGAAATATCTTTCACTTGAAATATTGACTTTAATATCTCATTTGAAAAATTCATGAAGCCTTTGATGTTAAATCCATACTCAATTTAGCCAAATGCCATTAGAATATGCAATACGCCTGAATACAGAAAGCATTATTGTCTGTGTTTCTGCAGAAGAATTACATTTTATGACTGTAACGTCAGGATCTTTTTTGGATTTGTGCATGAGGAAAAGAAAGGGAAAGGCAGCACATTAGATGCAAAATGAAAAGTGGTATTGATTAGGCTCTCATTTACCCACTCTCTGCCTCATTCCCTAAATGCATGGAAATAAGGGTTGTGCCACTGCAACTAACAATGCTCTATAATGAATGGAACAATCTTTAGAAAATTAGTGTGAGCATGTATGATAGTGCACAGATGTTGCTCCGAGTAACTGTCATACATTTCTTTTACATTTCCATTTACATAAGTCTCTTTATTTCCTAATAGTATCATAATAGAAACATGACAATAGTTAATGATTTCATAAAACATGTAATGTAAAGGCTGTCAGAAAGGTAGAACGTTAATTGAAACCTATAGCTATACTGCATTAGAATTACATTTCCTAAATGACTCATGTTAAAAATATCCCTCTTGAACAGAGAAAGACAAAGACAGGTATTGAAAAAAAAAAAAAAAACCCAACAACAACAAAGCAAAACTCAGGCTTTCAGCAAATTAAAAAAATTTCCCCCCAGTAAAACACAGACCAACAAATATTGCAAAATCTACTGTGTGCTAATAGAATGTTTGTTGCCGTTAGTAATTTATGGGCACTTTCCCCCGTCTATCGATCACATCTTAAAAAGTAAACTGCATTAACATTTTAGACTATAATGGCTCCAGAAAACGTTGGATTTTTGTCACTGCTAAAACACTGTCACGGCGCCTACTTTCCTTAGGCAGTGCCGAAAACAGGATACTTCTTTTTGAATGAAGGGCTGTCCGCACCGCTTATGTTTACACAGGTACTCCATGATGCCCTGAAGAAGCAGGCTAAAGAATGGTGCCGGGGACAGCACACACTATTTTTAAGACTACAAAGAACACATGTATGACATTGCGGGGAGAGAAAAAGTGGGTGAGGGAGAAGATGGAGAATGGAGAGTCCCTTACTCAATGAGGTAACTGATAGCCGGAAGACTACAGAGCCTTTGGAGATCGTGACGCAGTCCTTGAGCGCCAAGGAGTTAAGCCCCGGTGGCTGCCTGCTCTGTAGCACCATCTGCTGGTCAGTCTGTGGTCTCTGTCAGTCTGGGTGGAGAAGTGGTTCTTTCTGCTCAGGACAAAGGTCACCACTGATTGCAGTTTGAACAACCAGCCTGTGAGCTGCGTTTTTCACCAAGCAGGGGGAGGGGTAAACTGTAGTGATTTCAGAGAAGGCTAAACCGAACCGGACCGGGCTGTAGAATGTTAGTCACAGCATGTTTTTTAAAGAAGAAAGCAAAAGGGGAGTGAGAAGTGTAAGAACCCCGTGGATTTTTAGAACAAGAATGAACCATCTGCGTAAGGAAATTTATTCTCACCTTGATCCTTCAACATCTTG
The DNA here is from genome assembly GCF_902655055.1 of Lutra lutra. Classification (NCBI taxonomy): domain Eukaryota; kingdom Metazoa; phylum Chordata; class Mammalia; order Carnivora; family Mustelidae; genus Lutra; species Lutra lutra. Next base: position 122,871,549 of record NC_062281.1, read on the forward strand.
TGTATCTTCCATTCTATTAAATTAAGGCATTACTGAAATATGTTAAAAATTGAGCACCATCCATCATAGAGATTGAGTTAGAATATCTACATAATATTTACACATCTCAATAGGAAAAGTAATTTTTCTTTTCAGTAGTTATCATTTTTGAAAATCCAGGTTGACTTGTAAGCCACTCTCTGTCTCATCCCTTACTAAACATTTCCTTAGCTGATGCATTTCACTGATTTGATCTCACTGATCTGGTAATAAAATCATTGGTCACTCAGACACACAGAGGCTGGTAGCCATGTGTTGAATCACCTGCTGTTAATTCAGATAGAGGTATACAGATGGGACTCGGGGACCCAAATGTGTTAATCTGAGAAATCCCTCGGCAATATCCCATGGATTATAATATTGCTGAAATATCTGGTATATTACTGCAAGTTAAATACTTCTAGAATTAATTATTAAAAGTGTATTTACCAAGGTTTAGTAACTATTTAATATGTGTTGCTTCCCAATGGGAGATTAGCCTATCTAAGGGCTGTGGAATCCTGGGGCCTTTGGAATTAACAAATGATAAGCACCTGATTAAAAATAAATTAAATGCTAGTTAAAGTATTTAGGGAGCTCATTTAAAGTGTTCATTAATACGGAGTTTCCCTGTCCCATCTTTATTGTTTTAGAATTACTAACTTTATATACTGGAGTAGGAAACAAGATGGCTGCCAGAGAAGAATTGGGTGAATAACATATTTTTAAATTATTTTGTTCCTTGTGAGAGCTTTATTTATTTAATTTTTTATTTTAAGGAGATTTCTGTGTTTTTTTTTTTCTTCCTGCATGAAAACAGGTATCTTCATGCTACAGAAATTTCGAAGAACGTATTTGATAATAGGTTCACCATTTGTAGGCTGTTCTTACAGAATTCGTCTGCATTTTTTTTTCTGTTTTCCTCTTAGAATACATATGTAAGTGTCCCTGACGCTCTTTTCCAAGTTTTTTCTGGAGCTATAATTTCCATAGTTAATGCAAGAAAAAAAATTCATTCTCTCTTGTATAGCCCTTCATAGAAAAACATGTAAATCATAATTTATGACAAAATGGTCTGAATTTGTCTCTCACGTGTATTGAGTGATTGTTATTATTTGGCAGCCATTGTACTAGGCCCATTCACATACTTTCATTTTGAGGTCAATTTTCAAGGAATTATCACACTTAAAAAATTGTATGCTTGCTATGCACAATGCCAGTCTGCTCAGGTTTAGAATCAGAAAATTTCAAGAGCTCAGACCAATGGTGATCTTCCTTTATGAAGAGCTTTTGGAAGAAAACAGGATTATTTTGAAGCCAATCCAGAAAAACAATGGGAGTTTTACATCAAAACAGATCTAAAGACACATTTATAGATGAAACTGTTTGTTTTAAATACTTAAATTATGTTTCCTGTGTTTGAAATCAGTGTCTTTGCATCTAAGCTTTTTTTTTTTTTTGTCTTTTTCAAAGTAGAAATTCCTTGAGACTAGGGTTTTTATGCAATTAAAAGACATCCTGACTTTCAGTATATTATGCTTGATACAGACAAGTTAAAAGTAATGATGACTTCCGAGCTTGGAGCTCATTCGTATCCATGTCTAAGAGCTGTGGGTCTGTAGGAAAGATCATTAAGAAGAAACTGAATAAGGGTGGGGGAGTTGGGGGAGTAGCATAGAGGCGAGGATCTGGTGGAGAGAAGTGCTGCCTTTGATAACGAGGCACTGGTGGTCCTTGTTGCTCATTGCATCTTTCCAGCAAAGGATGTCTCTGAGCTGAAGGGCAGGTGTATGTCTTTAGATGTCTTGGAAGGACTAGATCACAAATTCAAGATAACTGTGAAGGTTCACACCTGTAAAAAATGTGTCAGGTTTACTAGATTTATTCAGAGAGGGCATTCCTACTGTTGACCCAAGTTTGGGTCAAAGAGAAAACAGTGATCCTAAATAGGACTTGGACTTTTGGGAACAGAAGTCTCTCTGGAACCACAGCCTAGATATATAATGTGTCAGCAAACAGGAGAACCTGATCACAATACAGAGTTGGAGATTGACTTGTGTGGTTGTGGCTAAGAGCTGAAAGTCAATGATAATAATTGAGTCACTTTATCTTAAGGATCAGGGATAATCAACCTAAAAGACAAAAGGAGTTGCTGTCATCATTTATCAACCACCTCTTGAAACCAGAGGACAGAACTGCTTAGGGTTCCGGCATTAGGCAACTCCAAGGGAAAATGTAGCATTTTCCACAAATCCTGAAGATGCATGTATGTATAATGAATCTTCCACAGTTAATATGGGTGGATTGACCATCATTGGGAGAGAGAATAAAATCAAGGGAAAATAGAGTGCACCTTGGCTGTGCTCATTGGCCATGACCAGTGGTCAGGCAGCAGATGTGGTCTTTATGTTACTAGCAAAGGCTTTGAAACCTCTCCTGGATCACCTCCCACTGTCGTGGCTCCCTGAGCGATGCTGATAACAACTAGCCAAGTGGCTGCTGCTGCTGCTGAAATTACCTCTTTGGTCTCACACAGAGCCATCCAGAGCCACCTTCAGTCCATGGAGGACAGCCAGCATGTGTGTAGAGATGGCAACTTAGAGGCTGAATGCATCATGGTGCGTGTGAGGCTTTCATTATTCCTCGGGCGGCCTTTCGGTGGGAGGGATATCTGATGATAGTTGATGCTGCTGGGCAGTGTTGGTAAATGCTAGGCAGTTTCATCTTGATGGGGACTGTCAGAGGTTACTTTGTGAGCTGTTGAAGTGTCTTGGTTTATGACAGCTAAAGACCCGGATACTGAGTACCTGGTTGTGGTCACTTATGTGTGCATATATAATTATAATGTTCAGGTCTAGAATTGTGGGAAAACCAACATGCTGGGTATGTGTCTGTAGTGTCTAAGACATGGTGAGACTCTTCCCACGGTAGTATCTAATTAAAACTCTTTCTGGTGCATTAGCCCCAGAGCCGATCCGTCCCTGATTCTTGAAGCTAAAAAGAACAAAATTGACTGTTTTCTAGAGTAGAGATGTTTGTTTTAAAACATTGGGGAGTGAGGAATTGGGCTCAGAGGGTAGGGCTCCTCACATCTCTTGGTTCTGTATACTGGCTTTTTGCTTCAGAGAGGGGAACTGAAAGTGGATGCTGAGTGAATACAGTCCAAAGCTGAGTGGATCATCAGGAGGTGGGTCATTGAGTACTTCCTGTGGGCCAGGAACAGTACTAAGTTCTTGCGTGCGTGACCTAATTTATTTCTCCCCACCATCTTTGAAGGAGGTACTACTATTTCTGCATATTTTTCAGATGAATGAAGCCAATGCTTAGAGTGGTTAAAGAAATTGCCTAATCTAGTAAGTGGCAAAGCTGGTTTTTACTCTCTGGCCACCTGACCCGTGGGCTCAGTTTCTTTACCTTGAATGTTTAAGTAATGAGAAGATTGGTACCATAGAGAATTGAGGGCATTAGAGTTAAAAATGCATTATAAACTAAAGACTTTCAGAAGGCATGAAGACTTGGGGCAGTAAAGCCCCACCCCTTTTCCCCAACTTAAGATAAAAAGCTTGCCCTCCATGATGGCATTGCTAATTCCTCTCTATGTGGTGGAATGTGACAATGAATTTAGTTGGTGCATTCCTTTACACGTTCTCTATATACATATTTATCCTTAAACAATGTGCCTTGTTGTTTTGCACTACTTTGAATGAGGCTCTGTTATGAGTATTTCTTTGGAAGATGGAAAGAAGGAGCCCAGAGAGAAAATGGCAATCATGTAGCCCATCTCCTCTGTGGATGTATCCTGTAATGGTAACCCGTTTTACGGGTTTTTGGTGCTTTCTTGGGACTGCATTCAAGGGCTGAGCAATTTTACCAGCATATTTTCATGGAGAATGCTTCTGAACCACAAGTATGTAAGACAGATCTTGAGGGAGTTGCCCTTTCTTGTAACTGGGGGCGGAATCAAGTGTGTCCTCCCATCTGCACCGTGTGATTGTCAGAGTGGCTAATTTTCTTTGATTCTGCATTTGGAAAATATACCCCAAGAAGTTAAAATCCTCTTTGCTCGGTACTCCGTGGCAGCTGCCTGCCTGGTGGCTTCTGGTAGTTCCGTGAAACGTGTGGGCAGAGGAACAGAAGGGCTGAGGAAGGAAATAGAGTGACTGGAATAGCATTTGCCGGCAGAATGTTTGTAGCTGAAGGGGGGAGCATATCCAGAGGACACTGTTAGGAATATTTTAAAATCACAGGTGCACTTCTGCTCCCTGCAATTTAAAGACACATTGCAAATGCAATTTGCAGAGTGGCTACATGGCTTCCTTGTTTCTAAGTTGGGGTTCTTGTGGGCCCTCCATAGGCAAAGCAGAGATGAATTGTGTCTACTTCTCCTAGGAGTGAATGAGTTTTAAAGCAGCTCTCTTTCTCTAGCACCCAGGATAGAGCCTGCCGGAATTTAAGAAACATTTTTTGGGAAAGAAATGAATAAATAGAAATGACATGTTTTCCAACTTGAGGCTAACCCAGTTGTGGTTAACATTTTTACTTATGTCTGCTAGCTCCACTATTCTTATCTAGTTCAGCTCGGAGGTGGGACATGTGCTAAAGATTACTTTACCCATAGGTGGGCTCTGAGCATACTATCAAAAGTTGAAAGAAAAGACTTTTCTGTGCCCACCTTCCATTTATTTGCTAAAATCTGAAATTCCACCTGAGATATTTTATTCTCAGAAATTAAAGGGAATCTCCTTTTGGTGGTTCAAAGTTCTAAAATTATATATCCCATCAATAAACTTTTTTAGTACTTACCCCAAAATATGCATATTTATCAACTTATAAATTATATATATACTATGGCATGAATTATTAATACATAATAGAACCTGTGCAAACATTTTAACTGGAGGAGACAAAAGTGAAATAAAATATTTCATATAGTAATGGTGCAAAGTCCTTCGCTTTCACAAACATTATCCCCATGACTGTGATTGGTTATAATCAACCATTTTTTATCATCTTGGCTTAGTTACTGTCTGATGTAGTTTGATCCGGCTCTAAATTCAGCTTATTTTAAAATTTTGTTTTGATGTTTGTTATAGCTAGAAAGAATACTTCATCAAAGTACGTAGGCCTTGTGGCTACATTTATTAATTTGTGATACTCAGTTTTTAGTTTTCATCCACCACCACACAGGCCTTTCTGCTGCTTCTTGGCAAGCAGATGTCCATCTTTCCTAATTCTAATCAGTTGTTTTTGCAAACTAATTCAAAGGTATACATTCTTTTATTTTCAACAAATTGATTTAAATTCCTCTGTGGGTTTTGTTCTGGAGGATTTTTAAACAGATTATTCTGTTTTCAAGTTGTTATTTTAAACAGGTTGTTCTATTTTCAAGTTGTTAAAAAGTATGAAGTATGAAGATATGGGAGTTTTTTATAGCTCTTTATAGGTGACAGACATATTGTTTTCAATAGTAAAATCATATTAAAATGGAATTAATACTAAATACTAATTTTTCTTTTGAGAGAAGGAGAGCGAGTGAGCATGGGAAGCTAAGGGGGAAGGGCAGAGGGAGAGAGAGAATCTGAAGCAGGCTCCATGCCCAGCGTGGAGTCCAACATGGGACTTGATCTCATGACCCTGAGGTCATGAACCTGAACCGAAATCAAGAGTTGAGTGCTTAACTGACTGAGCCACCTAGGTGCTCCCCTAAATACTAATTTTTAAATGTTCTATGTTCCAAGTTTTAGTTTTAGTGTTTTTTTGTTTGTTTGTTTGTTTGTTTTAATACAGTATTTCTTGCCCACGAAACATCAGTTAAACCTTACAAGCCAGATTAAGTATGTTTTCTTTCCCCAAAAAAGTCAGCATGTTCATACCCCTTGACATTTTTTGTAAATGAAAAATGCAAAAGTATATATGAGTATTACAGGACTTTCTAGTTGTTGCTCGTGAGATAGCCAAACTCCGTGTGGTCCAAAAGATTTTTATGGGCCTTTTTTATCTTATCACAGAGAATTATAAATATTTTACTGTATTTTAAAGGTTTTGTGGTTGTCACGGTTGTTTTTAATCCTGTAGGACTTCGACACTTTCATCTTCAACTCTTTTGCTATAATGGCTTATTAATGATGCCAATGAAAAGGTTTCTGTACATAAATTTTTAAATCTTCTCACCTATTTTGTAAGGGCTTAGTTTAGTTGCAACCTCGTAACATAACACATGAATCTACTTACATCAGCCTAAGCGAACTGTGCAGTAGCACAGTAAACTGAGCTATGTGACCCGCCCCTGTGGGCTTCTGTGTAGTAGGTTTCCTGTCCGTTTCTCAGGCTGCTTTGTGTACCTTATGGGACATATGACCATTTGAAAGGCAGACTTATGGGGGAACTAGAACAACTTATATTAAATATTAACAAACTTTTAAATTTTTTACATAAAATACATATGAACAGAAGTAATATTTTTCTCCCCTATGCAAATATATTGCTGTATGTATCCCAGATTAGCAGCTGCCTTTCAAACACTGATCCTGTTCTAATGTAGATCTTCTTGGGTGATGGAAGTACCTGAAAAAATTATGTCCCTCACTATGAATTAAGTCACCTTTTTCAGAAAATAGACTTCCGAAGGGTGGGAACATGAGTGAAGTGAATAGTCCTGGCCCTTGTGGTGATGGGTGGTTATTCCGAATTCAAGGCAAGATAGAGAAGATAATGTGCAAAACTGGGAAGCTAGGAGAATGAAACATAAATTCTGGGATTTTGGACCAGTAAGTTCCTTCTTCTTACTTCTGTAACAACTCAAAATTGTAGCACAGGGCAAAGCAGACACCCCAGTTGCCCTCTCATCTCAGTTCAGAGAAAAGCTCTGTACCAGGCCCACCAGAAGGAAAGGTGTTGGGCCAGGACATAGCTCCCAGCCACAGCCAAGGCATTTGGTGATCTGAGCCTTAAGGATGGTATTGTTCCATGGATGATTGGTTATCATCCTTGGATTATGTATGTAGTCTGGCATTCCTTACGAGGTCTGAAAGACCTAAGTGTTCAAATAGCTTTTCCAGACTATGGAAAAAGACTATGGGGGAGGTTGAGGTGGCTGTTTAGTTTAACTGTAATACAGTAAGATCCCACACGCCACTATCTTCAAAGACTTTCCCAGTCCTCTCATGAGAGGTACTGGGGTTGATGATTTTCTTCTTATTCTGTCTTGAGCCTGGCAGCACAAGTAGGGAATTTGTTCTTTTGACTATATTGGTTGTTGGGCCATTGGGGTCATCATCTCACCTCTTTCCCCTGTTTTCCTCTTGTTTAACTCTCCCATCCCTCCCCGTTGAAACGCTACAACCAGACCCAGGAAGTCAATACCAGTAGTTGACATCTTTATGGTATTCACCATCACAAATGATCACCATCAAATAACCTAATTAGATCATGGCTCCTTGAGACTTGACGCTGAGGGGAATAAGATGGGCATTTTATAATATGACATTTTAGAGCATTTATGTCTTTCAACATCTATCTGTTCCCTGGAGAAAACATGTTCTCCCTTGCTGAGTAAAAATACATCTATTTTCTGTAAATCCTGAATGCCACATCAGCTTATGTTACACTCCATGAGATGAAAAAAACCCCTCAGTGTAGCACATGGAAGATAAAGTCTCTACTCTGTTTGTGCTGAGTCTGATGCTGATGGATGAAAACTTATTAGAGGAATGTGCTCACCATGCTTGGAGACTTTGCTGTTAACAGTTTTCCATATCTCATTTTTCTGATATGAGTCTTATTTCAGAGAATGCAGATTAGATGATGAAAGACTGAGGAAAAATTCCACTGAAAAGAACAAAAAAGGAAATCTCCCCCAAACGTGTATGCTTTTTAGATTGATAGAACTCATAGATGAAGAGCAACCAGAGACAATACATTTTCAAGTCCTCTTTCTCTACAGAATCCAAATAAGCACCTCTAATTCCAGTGGCTCTGCACCAGTAAAAGCAGTCCACGAGACACAGAAATAAATCCTAGAAAATATTGTTAGCTGGGGCTTGGTCAGTTTTGGTGAAAATTCTAGATTATGGAACTTTAAATATATACCCAGGGCTTTAAAATCTAATAGCACTGTACCTATGGAGAAGCCAGACGTTAGCACACTGAGTCATCAAGACTAGATAGTAGAACTCAGGAGAACATGGAAAAGACCTTCCTGGCCGTGTGGAGACAAGCTTCCAGAAAGCGCACATAAGGTGCTTCATCAGAGGGCTTCGCATTTCTCGTAGAACCTCATCCGGACCATTGTGTATAAAACAAGACACTTTACTAGAAACACCAAGGACGTAGTAATTGATAAAGAATCACAATGAGAAGGGGGAGATGAGGGAGAGATGAAAAAATATTAAAGGCCAGCATAAATAAGATAATTTAACATGACTTAATATAGGAAAAAACTGGTCTCAGAAGGCATAATGCAATTATTTTCATGATGGTGATTTTGAATAAATAAGAATGGGTTAAATTATGACCAATGCATTCTGTTTGATAAGGCAGATAATTGTGTAATGTATTTTTCCTAAATCCTTTCAGAAGGGTGTAAGAGTAATTTGCACGTGTTGACCATTTATTGGGACAAATATTGATCTGAAAGCTTTTTTATACATCATTTCATTAAATCCTCAGAGCATCATTATGAAGAGTTACTATTGTTATTCCCATCTTACAGATAAGGGAATTGAGGCAAAAGACATTAATGTGCCCAGGCTGGGGGCAGAAAAGACTCAGCCTCAGCCACCATTATTTAACCACTGTGCCTTACCTCTCTAATTAAAATCAATAACTGTTGGTGCTTAAAGTCAAAATCTTAGTTGTCTGGAACTTTTTCTGGTATGGATTCCTGTTGATGCAATATAAAAAAGACATTTATGCGTATATTTAAATAGTTTTAATTACAACTAAGTTCCAATTACGTTACCTAGTAAAAAGTCTTTCTTGAGACTTTCTTAAGTGAGAAGTAGGAATGTTTTCACAATTAAAGCTTTGAGTATTTTCTGTAGGTGGAGGTTTACATATAGTGTGAAGGTAGCTTCAAAGTTGACAACTTGGCTGTCTAGATACTTAATGCTGAATTTGTCCTAGAACTTTAGATTTACAAAATCATTAAGATTTGTTTATGTTATTCCTTTGCTTTGCAAAAATATTTTTTTCTTAACAGACAGTACAAAAGTAAACTTTAGCTTTGCTCCTGTCAGAATTATCTAATTTCTAATTAGGGGAGCCTGATTTAATGAGATTTTCCTAAGTAGTTTGGATAAGCTTTGGATGACTGACTTTAAGTAAGTGATGTGGCTTTTTTTTTTTTTTTAAACAAGTTAATCATTTGTTGCTTTCATAATTGATCAGTCCAGCATTTCTCATAGAGCTGGGTAATTAGGCATTTGTTATAGACACTGGGACTATGAGATGAAGGATGAGAAAGGGGAACCCAGAAGGGCTGAAATGAGCCCTGTGGTGCTCTACTCCTCTGCAGGCTGGGAGGGGGCAGGGCAGTTGCCTTGAGCAGCAGCAGCAGCGGAGGCCTGCCTGGGACAGTGTTTATCACCAGGCCACCAGGTGAGGTGCCTGCTCACTACTTCTGCTAAATAGTGGATCTTGTCCACACACTCGTGTGAGCAACTTGGTGAAGTCAGTTGCTAATACTAGATGCCAGTGCAGTTGCATTTCTCCACTGCTTTTCTTTTTTTCTTTTTTGTACACGGGACTTTTGGAAATCACTGAAAACTAGGGAGGAGGAGACGGCCATCTGAGAATGTTATCGGCCATCATAGTATTTTGAGGTGATGAATGGAAGCACAGAGTAGAATATCCTGGATGTCTCTACAGTTTATCAGAATTGGTTAAGTTCAATGAAACACTTGGAAAGTTATCCGAGATCTGGGAAACAGAATGCCAATCTTACCTACCAAGGTGTTGGTTTAATGTTGTTTTAACCGGAGTATCCATTAGTCATTTTCATGAGCTTTAATAAAAAATATTGTCAGAAAGTGACTGTGCTTTGGGTCTTCCCACTCTCTACACATCTATGGAGTGCACAAATCCCAAAGGCAGTGCCTTTAGGGAGGGCCTGGTTTGGCAGGTTGGAGAATGTACTTTGAACAGGCGAAAGACAGCCTACCACAAACTGCAGTTCAGGCCTCACACGTCAAGACTCATGCTCCCAGAACCCATTTCTTTTAATGAGTAATGAATTACCTCCCCTGTTTTCCTGAGCTTCAGCCCTTTTCCAAAGGGCTATGCAGAAAAGTGCACTGATGTGGAACAACTAGGTAAGATGAGACAGGCTGTTCAACGCATGTTATTAAAGAAATTGGTTCACCTTTTTGATTCTGTGTCATTGTAGTTTCAGCCATTCATTTGTTCAATAAGCAGTTTGGTATGTTCTGGGAAATAATGAATATTGATCATAAAATCGATCACTTATTAAGAAACAGACTAAGGGAAATTGTTTATCCAATCAATTGTAATTTTTGATTTGTTATTTATATTTTCCAATTTCATCCACCCCTCCCTGAGGCTCTCCTGCTCTCAGGAGCACCAAGGGAAAGGCATATAGATACTGGCTGGAACTTCTCAAAGAGTACAAAACCCAGTACATTCATTATAGATCACGTTGGCTGAAATGGCCCATAATAAAAGGAATGTGATTGAGAACTGCAGACACATTGCCTCTTGCACCTGTGGCTATTGGGCTGAAACTTTATATAGTAATATGATTTTTGCTAAAAAGGGTGTGTGCTTGCAGTTCATGATGTGTAAGCTAGCTGGGTCATGCTTTGGAAGACAAAGTAGTTGCACACAATTAAAATGTTTATACAGGCTAACAAAGATTTTAAGCAAGCCTGGAAACAGAGGTTGGTTACTTGGAACATATATGGTATTTGTTTTACTTAAAAGGTTCCTGGTTGTTGGTTTGTTTTTTTTTTTTTGTTGTTGTTTTTTTGTTTTTATGTTTTTGGTACAGTAGAAATAGGATGCATCACTCTAGAATTTTCTGAAGGTTTAGCAGGGAAAATGTGCCCAGTTGAGGCAGGTTTGAAAGAACGAAGTGATGTAATGTGTACCTGGATCTTCTAGAAGTAGAGGGAGTGAGGGAAAGGCACATATATCATTCAAGATCCTGGGAAAAGGCACCATTGTCCTATTGTGCAAGATATTGATGCGTACTTTGATCAACCCTCCGGGGAAAGATTGAATGAGTCCTGCTATGAAGCAGCAGACCAAATCACCATTCTAGATGTTCTCGTTAAAACAAGGAGTGAATCGGGGCAACCTCAGAGCATATGTTTCTAGTTTCATTTTTCACTTATGTGGAAAACCAGGGCTTGAAACCAATGTATAAACTAATCTCATTCCTGGTAGAAGTGAGTCCAACTTTTTGCCCTTTTCCCACAGTGCATTTAAGGTAGAGAAAATGTAACTGTGTTCCCAAGTGGCTAATTAACTTTCTCTGGGATTTGTAAGCACCAGGTGAGTATGTTGCTCATGCTCATACTTCATCTGAAATGTGATTTTGAATATCCCTCTCGCCGGCTGCAGACACTGATGAAAATTGCCTCTCTTTCTCGCTCTCCTTTTTTTCCACCCTGTTTTCCAAGCCTTCACGATTGGAGACCTTCATAGCCTGTGGTAGTGGGTCTGATTTCCAACTGAAGTTTCAGGTTTTGATGTCTAGTGATTATCCTAATGGCTGCAGAAGCTGAAAATCCTTTGTTAAAGAACTAAACGAACTGTCAATTTTATTTTACTATAATAAAATTGACAATTTTATTATAGTAAAATAAGTTGGACATCCCACTTGGATTTATTTTTAGACTTGACTCGTCTTTTGTCTTTCACCTGCTTTTACCTATTACCTTCAGAGATTTCCTCTGTGAACTAGTCTTCAGTTTAGTTCATTCAGATGCATTCTTGTCATAAACCTGCTGTCACTACAGGAGCAAGGACTACTAATATGCAATGCAATAATCTTATGAGCATTGGATCACGATGAGTCCTTATGACCATCTCTTCAGAATGATTTATTAAATTATTTTGTCTTTTTTTTGCTTCTTCCTGTTTACTTCTTCCTCTCCTTTCTTTTAGCCTCCCTCTCACAGAACAAATCATCGCTTGTCTCTTGCATGTCCAATAACTCAGTGCTCTCTGGATCTCTCCCTTTTGCCTACAAACCATGGCTTTTGCTCTCCTTATGACCCTGGAGTACCAGCCCACCCACTCTGCCCACCCTACTTCTGCCCTTTGAGCCTCATTATCAAAAGTCTTACCTCTGCCGTTTTCTCATACTTCTCTTCATTCTCTGTGCTCTCTCCTTCATTCCATCTTACTACTCCATCCCTACCCTGAATGCATCCTGATTCGTGTTTTCAGCCCTCACCCCTCCCTTGGGCTCTAGTGCTATGTTTCTGACTTTTTATTTTCAGATTTTTTTAAACCCACAGTCATCCTCCCAGTCATCCTGGTTTTACTAGTACTTCTTTAACTGTATAAAGATAATTTTCTTCACTAGGATTCCTCTTGGGGACAGCCCAGTTGATGCATGTTTGCAAGAAGTGCTTGGAAAAGTTCATCAAGATGGGTGGTGAGCACCTCACAGGGCTGCATGGGTAGCAGTATGGCAGCTGAGCTCTTTTCTGAGGTGGACAGCTCCAGATGGGAGCTGAGCTCTGAGCTTTTCTAGGCATGGCCTTGGTGTTGACCTCTGCAATGTCTGGTGAAGCAGCCAGGTCAGAACTGTGTTGCTTTGTGTCATAAAAGACCTGATACATTTTACATTCTTAAGAGAAAAATCTGGAAGTGGGATATAGGTATTAACAGACTAGACGCAATGTGGGAGCTTGAAGACAGAAAGGTAAAGAGAAATTTGATATAAATCTTGTGTCAGATATGGGGTGAAAAAAACTTGGGAGAATTTATGTGTCTGTTTGGGGATCTTGAAGCTATTGACTACCTTGCTGTGAAACGTAAGGAAAATCTCCACCTCTGTTTCTTTCATAAAATATTCAGTGAAGACTCCATTATGCACTACTGGGTTTTGTTTTGTTTTATTTTGAGACTGAATTCTTTGGAGACCTTCAGTGAGTGCTGCGTGCTGAAGTTGGGTTGCAGAGGTTTCAAAAATGAGGCACTATTGTGGGTAAAATGATTGGAAATAGAGAACAGCTACTCAAACCTCACCTCACTCCCTGCTGTATGTCTTATTTGCTATAGTTTCCTCCACTCCCTATTGTCTGACACCACTCTGCCTCACTCAGTGACATTGGTTATATGCCTCTGAAGTGAGGTGAGTCTACACCCTCAGACATTAAGACCACAGGGATTGATGTTAGACTGACATGAATTTGAATCTGGCTCAACTGCGGGCTCTCTGATCTTGGGCAAGCTCTGGGAGCAACCCGAGCCTTTGTTCTCTTGTAGGTAAAATGAGAATAAAAATATTTCATTGTGAGGTTGCGATGATTGTATAAAATTCTGTTAGCCCAGAGTAAGCCCTTAAAATGATAGTAATTAAATTTATGTCATTCCTCTACACCAAAATTTTCATAATTTCCTGTTATTTCCTAAGTAATGAAACCAAACTTATCCTTACCTTTGAACCCTGATGCTTTGACCCTGATGTGTCTTTTCTAGTCCCACCTCTCTCTGTACTTCCATACACACGGTATCCATCAACTTATTTGCTCTCCTTCAAATGAGCCCCACTTAGGCCTGTTTCTGTGGCCTTGGTCTTGCCTCCCCTATCCATTTATATGCTCTCGTTCCAGATCTTCACCTTTCATAAACCTACTCACCTTTCAAGACCTAGATGAAATATTCCCTCATAAAGACTTCCTTCTTCCCTACAAGTGGAAGTCTCTCTACCCATTGTCAAAACCCTCTGGTTATCTCAAGGCATACATCACACCTGTCTCAGACCTGAGAATTTAGTTTATTTCCTGGATTGTCAGCTCTTTGACACATGGACCGTGGAGTCATTATGATACCCAGCAGTCTGTAGTTCTCTTGTGCCATTCCCTAAAAGGGTTCCTGAGTGTCTAATCTGTGTGGGACTCCAGCCGTATACCTGGCACTCAGCACAGATATATTGGATATAGGAATACGTAGGTGAAAAAAATGTGTTAGTGAGTGGATGGTAAGCCAGTGAAATTTGTGATGTCCTAACTCTTGATGCATTTTAGTGGTGGATCAGTCCAGCTACCTAAACACCATAGGTATTCTATTTCTTAAAAACTGTGGAAGGAGTTCTTCAGAAGCTTAAGTTCTTTTAACCCACTTTGGCATCTAATCTTTATTTTATTATGATTTTTGCTCTTAGCTGCTGTTTTTAGCTTACTCCTCTTACAAGTTCCCAAAGAACAGAACTCTAATGAGTCAGATTCTTGCTGTTTACTACCTTCATTCCAAATATTTCTCTTTCTCTTCTTTTCTAACTGGCTCTCACCCTGGTTTCGTATTGGTCAGGTTCTCTCCACTCTCTACTGTTAGGTGGCAATTTTAATTTATTATTTCCTTAAAGAGGAAAGTTAGAACTCTCCAAAGACATGTACTTGTAAATGATATACAAATCATATGTAGAGTCATATATGTAACTCTTCAAAGCTTATTCTGTGTACTTGCTTTAAGCAAATATTCCACTTTTCTCTTATCCCTCTAAGTTTCAATATCCCAAATGGAAGCTCCAGCACTGTTGAGCTGTGTCAGCCTTCCTGGGCCATAAAGAGGAAAACCCCAGGGTCCATGGATGTTGTATGTACAGATGCATGGTCATAGGGACAGGCACTCACTCCAGCAGCTGAGCAGTAGACTCATGGAGACCTGAAACATCATTTGGGAAACTATCCCAATAGGCCAGGAGCAACACTGCCAGTATGCCATTCTTGGGTGGCAATTTCGAGTCGTCTTTGCTGCTCCATCTGCTTTCACTTTCCTTTTTGCCCACTACATTTGTGAATAGCTTTTCTCCCTACTCTCATTCTCTGTATCTAACAGCTTCTAGGTCTGTACGGCTTCTAGTTCTTTCTAGCTTCAGTTTTCATAGCTGCCCTTGTGTCTTTCAGCGTGCATGACACATTAATTACTCTTTATAGATCTTTCCATATGACACCTTCAAATCTCCCAAGGTGAAGATGTGATTGACTAGTGTTCAGTGTGTAATGACCCCACTGGTTAGAATTTTGCACAGTCACTGCATGGGCTTCCCTTACTCCTCAAGTGACTGACTCTGGAGCAGGGACTGATTCCTGGTATAGACATTTAGAATAAGGATTTCAGGAATAGTGGCCTCATAGGAATAGCAGAGTAACCCATGAATGAGGAACTAGCTCTGGCTTTATTCAGAATATGGCAGGTCTAATAGGTCCTCTGGGTGAACAATTAATTCTTTACCAATTTTTGTTAATTTAGAAAATATTTTACATTATTTATAGATTATGTCTATAAGACAAGATATATTAGAGATTTTAATTCTCCTATGAAGTTGTTCACCATGGTAGTAATACCTGATGATGTCTAGGATATCAAAGAATCATAACACTGAAAGTGGTCTCAAATCATCTGGTCCAGCAGCTCTCAAGTGTACTGATCTGAGGGCTACTTTATAATCTTAAAAATTATTGAGGACCCCAAAGAGCTTTGGTTTATGTGAATCATATCTATTATTATTTATTGTATTAGATATTAAAGTCAAATGTTTATTAATTCATTTAAAATAATGTTAATAAATACATTGTCAGTGAAACATTTTTGTGAGAAACAGTACATTTTTATCAGTGAAAAGCGTGGCAATATTTTACTTATTTTTGTAAATTTCTTTAAGACCTGGTTTAAAGGGAGACAGCTAGATTCTCATACCTGTTTCTACATTTAATCTGTTGCAATATTACATAGGTTAAAAGATACACTGAGGCACAGTAAAAGTTTCAAGAGTTTATTTGAACCAAAATCAAGTCACATTGGCCATCTCTAACCCAAAAGTGGTTAGGAGCACTCCACTAACAGGAGCTAGGGGTACGGTGTTTAATAGGGAAGATGCAGAAGCAAAGAAATTACTCGATTAGCTATAGCTTCAGTAATGGCCTTATCTGGGAAAGCCCACTCAGCTCTTGGTGACTAGTTGTCCCTGTTTCCTTTTCTCAGATTCCGTGTATGGACAGTGGCTTAGGTTTTGATCACTTATGCAGGCTATCAAGGCATTAACACCACGTCAATCTCATGGCTTCCTCATGTGGCTTCTGGACAACTGCACTGAATACTTGTGAGCAAAGGAGAGTAAAATAGGCAGATGACATCTGAGTATTACTATGAAAAGCTTTTTGATCTCTCAAACACCCTGAAAGGATTTCAGAGACCTCTAGGCTCCTTGGAGCCTAGATTTTGAAAACGATGAAGAATCTCATACAGGAGAAAACAAAGGCTCAGAGACTGGAAGTGACTTGCCCAGGGGTGCACAGTAAGTCGATGGCAGAGCTGGAGTTAGGACTCAGCTATCCCATCTCTTCATTATATCAGGATCCAAGTCCCAAAGAAGCAACTTTGCCCATGTAGGAACCAAGGGATCTGATACAATGCCAGGTCTCCACCTATTTTCTACTCTGGAAACTTGGCTTCAGATAGTTAGCTAGGCTCTGGGAGTTGAAGAGGGCTGGTTACATCCCACTAGAAGGGGCACAGGCATTAGAACACAGAATCTAGGAGATCTCACCTTCTTGATAGCCTGTGCACACTACAGTTTCATTTGGAAGTCTTATGTACCAAAGGCTTATTACAGACAAACAGATCAGGACTTAAGAAGACATGACTGGTTCACGCCAGTCCCTTCTCAGCATTTCTCAGGTTAGATCAGAGGGGGCAATTCCAGAAACCCCATTCTCCATTATTGCCTTTAATTTCCCCATGGCCCAAGACTAACATTGTCCTCTCCTTTGTTGTGCTCTTGGCAGAAAGCCATTCCCTCATGGTTAGACTTAATTGGAATCCAAGCCAAAGGGGGATGGGACAGGCTGCCAAATTGTGCCACTTCCCGAACCAGTTCTTTTGGGAATATCTGTGTTCAGTTGATATAATGATGTAATACAAGGCTTATTGCATGGTACATAGTATTAAAGGAAGAATGCAGTTTAAAAATTCCTTAAAGTTAATTTTGAAGAAAAAAGTGCATATTTTACTCAAATTTTCATTTGAACACATACATATATATGTACATATATGTATATGTGTGCTTGTCTGTGTGTATTTATGTGTATATGTACACATATATACATGCCCATACATATATATTTCAACCTCAAGTTAAATGGTCTCTAAATAATTATACTAATAAATACCCTCTTAGAGCAGGTGCATGTGCTTTTAGAGAAACCTCTGAAAAATATCAAAATCAATCAGTTTTAAACTTAGAATTTAAATCATGAGCTTGCTATGGACAGCCTCTAAGTATATGCATTTCAACACCTAAGAACTTCTGACTATCTGAATAAATGATTAATTTTTAGAAGTTTTCAGATTTAAAAAATAAAATGCTATCTGTGTATCAAGTGAATTTTTTCCCTTTTGAATGAAGAATTCCATGGTGTGCAATCTTTATGCCTCCCATGTGGGAATATAAGTGTCTAAGTACATTTTCATCTCTAAGTATTTATACTGTTGAGATTGTAGTTAATTAATCCCTGTGCTATGAGGTGGGATTACACCCTCTTCCAATGCAAGTTGGAGGAAATGGCTGGCCAGTATTCTGTTATTCCATTTTCTGTGTTGTCTGATTTTGCAGAATATTCTAATCCTCTCCAGATGAGTGCAGTTGCAGTCCTTTTTGCTTGACAGCCAAAGACAAAACACCAAGCTGTCCAGAAGATCGAGTGCCATTTTATTCCTCTGTCGACATTCCTGATGAGACGGGCAAAACATCAGGAAATTCTCCTGAGAAGACTTTCTGAGCTTTCATAATATTAGGACTGACATTTTCTAACTGAACTAGTATACCATAAACCTTTCTTTCCATGAAAATCTTAATAAGCTTTCCTTACCAAAATAATTATATAGGAACAGTGTTTTGCCCACTATCCACTGACTAAACTAAGAATGTTTTTCTCATCTTTGGGATTTATTTTTCTAAGTTTTCACAGGAATTTTGGAAGTCCCTTATGTGTCTCTTTAGATCTCATTCTCTCAACTTCATGTCCTCCATGTAATGATAACCTGAATTTTTAGTTAACCATTCCTTTGTTTTTTCTGTTTGATATTTTTCAACTTTATGAAAATGGGATTATGTGCTACACATTTTTCCATGGCTTAAGTCTTTCTTGATATGTTATGAGATTGAGATTCAGCCATTACTTGAGATTCATTCATTACTGCAAATTCTGTATTTTTCTAAAACATAAAAGAATCAGCAGTATCTAAGTGGTCACTTCTCTGTCACGTTTTGTCAAAAAACTCACCAAGTTTTAGTCACCTGGTCACTTACTCCTGTCAGGTTGTACATGTTGTGGTTTATTTTTATTTTATAAAAGCCAACATGACTTACCCGGGATGAGTTGAGAGGCTTTCAGAGGCCATCGCTATCAACCACAAGCAAAAACATCTCTAAAATGCCATGTGTACTTAAGATTCAAGTATGTTTCCTGTGACAGGTTAGTTTAGAAATTGGGTAAATGTCTTCTGAAGTATGTACAAGAAGGGGAGAATGTGAAAGAATAAAACAATAGCATTTATAGTCTTATATAGGCTAACAAGAAAAAAGACATTTTTACACATTGGAGGCCTTAAATGTCCCAGTTCCGATGAATCGGTCCCTGACAGTTATGAATGGTGGACTAGTTGCATTAAAGCAATGAGGGAGCTAATGGCAGGTTTGAAACCGGGATTGAATAAATCATCAACCGAATGTATAACAGTGCTGGGAGAATAGGCCAGACCCCATGCAGCCATGTGCTCCCTAGTTGCCTGGAGACCGTGAATCTCTGGCATTGTAGAAATATCGGAAATATGATTTTGGTTACCTAGAATTTCCTAAATTCTTTAAAATAAGTTATATTTAAATATTAAATACACTTAGCGTAAAGTCCAATATATATTTTTCTTAAACTAACACTGCCACTATTATATACAAAGTGTTCATGATTATATGTAAGGCGTTTGGCAGCCTTAAAATTAGGGTGTATATATATGAAGTCTTAGGGTGTATATATATGAAGTCTTAAATGGAATTGACCTTTCATATCACTTTTGAATAGGTATAACATGACTACTGTGCTACGTTCCAGAATCTTTTCAGTGATTCTATAATGCCTCCAATATGGTATCATTAAACTTGTAGGAGGTGGAAACCATTATAAAAAGTCCATTCAAATTTAGTTAGAACTCCTATGAAAATTATTTATTTAATTTATACATATAAATAATGTAACCAAAATACAGAAAGAGTTACTAAAACATAATTCTGTACTAAATTAAAACTGAGTGTGTTCATTTTGCCTCTTATTATGACAATTGAATAGTATATATGCTACATGAACTAGATGTCTGGTCTAAAGAGCAAAGATCAAGAAATGAGTGTTTGGAACCGTAAATTATATGTTAAAAATCTATAAATAGCCTAATAAATATATTCTTGTGTGTCAAAAGCAGAAAATTGCAGGCTACAAAGTGGATTATCCCAGTGGTGCTGTTTTGAAATCACCTTTGGAACAGCGCACATTGTCTTATCAAGTTTTATAGCTTCTATGTGCATATAGAACTTGTTTTTTTTTTAAATGGGACCTTTTGACATGTATTTTTTTCTTTTATGTTTCATTTTATTCCTGAATTATTTGAAGTGACTTACACCTCACTCGGTTTAGGAGTGCAGAAGTTATAGTTGAGGTAGTCGGTAAAAAGAGAAAATGTAAGCAAATGAAAGCCAGTGACCAAGAATTCACAGATCATGTGTCCATGGCCTTGTGTATTTGCTTGTGTGTTTGCTATCAAACCACAGATATGTCTCTGAATTTCCTAGCGACTGTGGCAAGGAGGGAAAAGCTCTTGGTTTTGTGATGTATATTAAAAAAAGGTGGATTTTTTGTTTTGTTTTGTTTTGGTGATACATATAAAATCCGTCTAGATTTTTCTGTTACTGAGAGCTGGAAAAAGTTTCTTTTAAACTTGTATAGCTAACCTAATTTATAATCTGTAACCTTTAGGTTGCCCTTAAAGTTATCCCTAAAGTCTACCCTATCTTTCAGTGGATATTTTATGCTTTCTTAATGAGTCAATAGTTTAGAAACAGTGGGGCTCTCCTCCGCCTCAGAATAAGGCTGCCTCCTGTTAAAGCCATAGGAGCCCCAAATAAACAGAATTTGTGTGAATTCAGGTAATGCCATAATGAAAAGAGATCTAATCATAATTTAGTGGCCTCAAACGAATTTCATTTTTCTCTGGCATAATGATCCAAAGTAAACATTCCAGGTCAGCAGATGGCTGTGTTATCCATTCAGGGATCCAGGTTTTCCCCTCACAGTGCTCCACCATCCCACAGCATCTTATCATCCTCTTCATGGTGGATATCAGGTTGCTGTGAGACTTAAGCAGTAGCAAGAGGGAGACTATTGAGAAGGCAGACCTTTCCAGAAGCTCAGCCTGGAGGTGGCACATTTTATTTCTGTGTCCATTGGTAAGAACGGTCATGTGGCCACCCCAAGATTCAAAAGGGGCTGCGAAATATAGACCAGCCATGTTCTCGGGGAACAGAGAAAAACAGATTTTGGCAGAAAACTATCTTTTGGAAGGAATATTTTCAGAGCAACACTCTGAGGTCTTGTCTTCAGTTGAATACTTAATACAATGTTATGTTCAATTTTGGTGCTCTTGCCAGCAGAAATGTAGAGAAACTAAAAGTAAACTCATTTCTTCTGGTTCCCATTTCCCTTTTATGCTCTTCATTTCTTTCTCATGTTCATTCGTTTAATGATATTTCCTAACTTTGTGTGTTTTGTATTCCATAATCAGGTTGGTTTCTCTTCCTTTCTTAATCTCCTCCATACCGTTCATCAGAATCTCTGATAACACTACCCCTGTAATATCTCCCAAATCTATTACTCTTAGCCATTTCCAGCAGTTAGGGTATGCCCTCTGGTCTGGATCACTGCCTCTTAAGTAGGCTTTCTGGCTCCGATCTCCTCCTCACATATCCCATTCTAACCAAAGCGACTCTATATTCCCTTCATTGTTGACAGTGAATCTGTCACATTCAGGAAACTGCTGGGGGAACAAAGATGAAACATATAGGAAAACTGTCCTCCAGAGCCTTGCTTTAGAGGAAGACAAGGCATGCACTCAAATAAACTACTCTATAGCATAAAAGTTAGTAATGCAGTTGGAGATGTTGCAATTGGAGATCCCAAGGTTCATAGTAAATCACCCACCAGAGGAACTTTATGATATCAGTCTTTTTTTTCCAAAAAAAAATTTATTAATGTATAATGTATTATTAGCCCCAGGGGTACAGGTCTGTGAATCACCAGGTTTACACACTTCATGGAACTCACCATAGCACATATCTTCCCCAATGTCCCTAAACCAACCACCCTCTCCTTACTCCCCTCCCCCCCCATAACCCTCAGTTTTTTTTGTGAGATTAAGAGTCTCTTATGGTTTGTCTCCTTCCTGATCCCATCTTGTTTCATTTTTTCCTTCTCTACCCCTCAAACCTCCCACTTTGCCTCTCAAATTCCTCATATCAGGGAGATCATATGATAATTGTCTTTCTCTGATTGACTTATTTCGCTCAGTATAATACCCTCTAGTTCCATTCAAGTTGTTGCAAATGGCAAGATTTCATTTTTGAGGGCTGCATAGTATTCCATCATATATATATACCACTTCTTCTTTATCCATTCATCTGTTGATGGACATCTAGGTTCTTTCCATAGTTTGGCTATTGTGGACATTGCTGCTATAAACATTTGGGTACACGTGCCCCTTTGGATCACTACATTTGTATCTTTAGGGTAAATACCCAGTAGTGTGACTTCTGTGTCATAGGATAGCTCTATTTTCAACTTTTTGAGGAACCTCCATGCTGTTTTCCAGAGTGGCTGCACCAGCCTGCATTCCCACCAACAGTGTAGGAGGGTTCCCCTTTCTCCACATCCTCAGCAGCATCTGTCGTTTCCTGACTTATGAATTTTAGCCATTCTGGCTGGCATGAGGTGGTATCTCATTAAGGATTTGATTTGTATTTCCTTGATGCTGAGTAATGTGGAGCACTTTTTCATGTGTCCGTTGGCCATCTGGATGTCTTCTTTGCAGAAATGTCTGTTCGTGTCCTCTGCCCATTTCTTGATTGGATTGCTTGATCTTTGGGTGTTGAGTTTGATAAGTTCTTTCTAGATTTTGGATACTAGCCCTTTATCTGATATGTCATTTGCAAATGTCTTCTTCCATTCTGTCAGTTGTCTTTTGATTTTGTTGACTGTTTCCTTTGCTGTGCAGATTTCAATCTTGATGAAGTCCCAATAGTTCATTTTTGCCCTTGCTTTCCTTGCCTTTGATGATGTTTTAAGGAAGAAGTTGCTGCAGCTGAGGTCGAAGAGGTTGCTGCCTGTGTTCTCCTCAAGGATTTTGATGGATTTCTCTCTCACATTGAGGTCCTTCATCCATTTAGATTCTATTTTTGTGTGTGGTCTAAGGAAATGGTCCAGTTTTGTTTTTCTGTATGTGGCTGTCCAATTTTCCCAACATCATTTGTTGAAGAGACTTTTTTCCATTGGCCATTCTTTCCTGCTTTGTCAAAGATTAGTTGACCATAGAGTTGAGGGTTTATTTCTGGGCTCTCTATTCTGTTCCACTGGTGTATGTGTCTGTTTTGTGCCAGTACCATACTGTCTTGATGATGACAGCTATGTAATAGAGCTTGAAGTCTGGAATTGTGATGCCATCAACTTTGGCTTTTTTCCCCAACATTCCTCTGGCTATTTGAGGTCTTTTCTGGTTCCATATGAATTTGGGGATTATTTATTCCATTTCTTTGAAAAAATGGATGGTATTTTGATAGGGATTGCACTAAATGTGTAGATTTAGGTAGCAGAGACATTTTCACAATATTTGTTCTTCCAATCCACGAGCATGGAATATTTTTCCATTTCTTTGTGTCTTCCTCAATTTCTTTCATGAGTACATTATAGTTTTCTGAGTAGAGATTCTTTGACTATTTGGTTAGTTTTATTCCTAGGTATCTTATAGTTTTAGGTGCAATTGTAAATGGGATTGACTCCTTAATTTCTCTTTCTTCTGTCTTGTTGTTGGTTTATAGTAAGCAACCGATTTCTGTGCATTGATTTTTATATCTTGACACTTTACTGAATTCCTGTACAAGTTCTAGCAGATTTGGAGTAGACTCTTTTGGGTTTTCTACATAAAGTGTCATATCATCTACAAAGAGTGAGAGTTTGACTTCTTCTTTGCCGATTTGGATGCCTTTAATTTCTTTTTGTTGTCTGATTGCTGAGGCTAGGACTTCTAGTACTATGTTGAATAGCAGTGGTCATAATGGAAATCCCTACTGTGTTCCTAACCTTAGCGGAAAAGCTCTCAGTTTAAAACTGAGATTTAAATGGAGATTCTCCATTGAGAATGATATTTGCAGTGGTTTTTTCATAGATGACTTTGATAATATTGAGGTATGGGCCCTCTATCCCTACACTCTGAAGAGTTTTGATCAGGAAAGGATGCTGTACTTAGTCAAATGCTTATTCAACATCTATTGATAGTATCATATGGTTCTTGTTCTTTCTTTTATTAATGTATTGTATCACATTGATTGATTTGTGGATGTTGAATCAACCTTGCAGCTAAATCCCACTTGGTTGTGGTGAAAAATCCTTTTAATGTACCGTTGGATCCTATTGGCTAGTATTTTGGTGAGAATTTTCACATCTGTGTTCATCAAGGATATTGGTCTGTAATTCTCTTTTTTGATGGGTCTTTGTCTGGTTTTGGGATCAAGGTAATGCTGGCCTCATAAAATGAGTTTGGAAGTTTTCCTTCCATTTCTAGTTTTTGGAACAGTTTCAGGAGAATAGGAATTAATTCTTCTTTAAATGCTTGGTAGAATTCCCCTGAGAAGCCATCTGGCCCTGGGCTCTTGTTTGTTGGAAGATTTTTGATGACTGCTTCAATCTCCTTCCTGGTTGTGAGTCTGTTCAGGTTTTCTGTTTCTTCCTGGTTCATTGTGGTAGTTTATATGTCTCTAGGAATGCATCCATTTCTTCCACATTGTCAAATTTGCTGGTGTATAGTTGCTCCTAATATGTTCTTATAATTGTTTGTATTTCTTTGGTGTTGGTTGTGATCTCTTTTCCTTCATTCATGATTTTATTTATTTGGGTCCTTTCTCTTTTCTTTTTGATAAGTCTGGCCAGGGGTTTATCAATCTTATTCTTTCAAAGAACCAGCTCCTAGTTTTGTTGATTTGTTCTACTGGTTTTTTGTTGTTGTTGTTGTTTGTTTGTTTGTTTGTTTCTATTTCATTGATTTCTGCTCTGATCTTTATGATTTCTCTTCTCCTGCTGGGTTTAGGCTTTCTTTGTTATTCCTTCTCCAGCTCCTTTAGGTGTAGGGTTAGATTGTGTATTTGAGACCTTTCCTAAGAGAGGCTTGTATCGCTATATATTTTCCTCTCAGGACTGCCTTTGCTGTGTCCCACAGATTTTGAATAGTTGTGTTTTCATTTTCACTTTTTCCATGAATTTTTTCAATTCTTCTTTAATTTCCTGGTTGACCCATTCATTCTTTAGAAGGATGCTCTTTAGCCTCCATGTATTTGGGTTCTTTCCCAATTTCCTCTTGTGATTGAGTTCTAGCTTCAGAGCATTGTGGTCTAAAAATATGCAGGGAATGATCCCCATCTTTTGGTACCGGTTGAGACCTGATTTGTGACCCAGGATGTGATCTATTCTGGAGAATGTTCCATGTGCACTAGGGAAGAATGTCTATTCTGTTGCTTTGGGATAGAATGTTCTGAATATATCTGTGATGTCCATCTGGTCCAGTGTGTCATTTAAGGCCTTTATTTCCTTGTTGATCATTTGCTTAGATAATCTGTCCATTTCAACGAGGGGGGTGTTAAAGTCCCCTACTATTATTGTATTATTGTCGATGTGTTTCTTTGATTTTGTTATTAATTGGTTTATATACTTGGCTGCTCCCGTGTTAGGGGCATAGATATATAAAATTGTTAGATCTTCTTGTTGGACAGACCCTTTGAGTATGATATAGTGTCATTCCTCATCTCTTATTATAGTCTTTTGCTTAAAATCTAATTGATCTGATAGAAGAATTGCCACCCCAGCTTTCTTTTGATGTCCATTAGCATGGTGTATTGTTTTCCACCCCCTCACTTTAAATCTGGAGGTGTCTTTGGGTCTAAAATGAGTTTCTTGTAGACAGCATATTGATGGGTTTTGTTTTTTTATCCATTCTGAATCCCGTGTCTTTTGATTGGGGCATTTAGCCCATTTACATTCAGGGTAAGTATTGAGAGATATGAATTTAGTGTCATTACATTGCCTGTAAGGTGACTTTTACTGTATATTGTCTCTGTTCCTTTCTGGTCTACTACTTTTAGGCTCTCTCTTTGCTTAGAGGACCCCTTTCAATATTTCCTGTAGATCTGGTTTGGTGTTTACAGATTCTTTCAGTTTTTGTTTGTCCTGGAAGCTTTTTTATCCTCCTCTATTTTCAATGAGAGCCTAGCTGGATATAGTATTCTTGGCTGCATGTTTTTCTCATTTAATGTTCTGAATGTATCATGCCAGTTCTTTCTGGCCTGCCAGGTCTCTGTGGATAATTCTGCTGCCAATCTAATATTTTTACCATTGTATGTTACAGACTTCTTGTCCCGGGCTGCTCCCAGGATTTTCTCTTTGTCACTAAGACTTGTAAGTTTTACTGTT
Source organism: Lutra lutra (assembly GCF_902655055.1). Taxonomy (NCBI): domain Eukaryota; kingdom Metazoa; phylum Chordata; class Mammalia; order Carnivora; family Mustelidae; genus Lutra; species Lutra lutra. Next base: position 122,897,534 of record NC_062281.1, read on the forward strand.
AGATGATGGGGTGTGGACCTATTCTTATTGATTTTGAGGGGGGTTCTCTGCACCTCCTGCATTTTGATGCTTGTTCCCTTTGCCATATATGGGAAATTTTCTACAATAATTTGCTCTAATATACCTTCTGCCCCCCCCCCCCTTTCTTCTTCTTCTGGAATCCCAATTACTCTAATATTGTTTCATCTTGTAGTATCACTTATCTCTCAAATTCTCCCCTCGTGGTCCAATAGTTGTTTGTCTCTCTTTTGCTCAGCTTCTTTATTCTCTGTCATTTGGTCTTCTATATCACTAATTCTCTCTTCTGCCTCATTTATCCTAGCAGTAAGAGCCTCCATTTTTGATTGCACCTCATTAATAGCTTTTTAAAATTTCAGCCTGGTTAGATTTTAGTTCCTTTATTTCTCCAGAAAGGGCTTTTATTTCTCCAGACAGGGTTTCTCATTTTCCATGCCTATTTCAAGCCCAGCTAGCACCTTGAGAATCGTCATTCTGAACTCTAGATTTGACATATTACCAATGTCCGTATTGATTAGGTCCCTAGCCTTCGGTACTGCCTCTTGCTCTCTTTTTTTTCTGGTAGGTTTTTCCGCCTTGTCATTTTATCCAGATAAGAATATATGAACGAGAGAATAAAATACTAAAAGGGTGACAAAGACCCCAGAAAAATGTGCGTTAACCAGATCAGAAGAGACCTCAAATTGTGGGAAGAAGGGATAAAAAGAAGTTAAAAAATTTTAAAGAAAAAAGAAAATATATATTAGACTGGTAAATAGAACAGAGCCACGCACTTGATTTTGGGAGTATTTTGGTTTCTTAGAAGAAACTACCTCCCAAAATTTAAAAGAAAGGAAGAAAAACATATATATATATATAATAAAACATATATATGTATAAATAAGGGTAAACACGACAAAGGGATAGAATTTGACTGTAAAGATGAAAATTTTTAAAAAATTCTATAAATGGGGTTGATAAGATAAGTTGGTTGGGAAAAGAAAGAAAAAGAAAGTGGGGAGAATTTGCTCAGGCTGGAGACTAGAAAAAACCCTGTGCTAGATTTAGGGTATATTTTGATCTGTTAGGAGAAGTTGTATCCCAGAATTTTTTGGAAGAAAAAACCCTATGTGTATGCAAAAAATAAAGTTAGATATAATGAAGAATAAAATATGACTATAATACTGAAGGTTCAAAAAGATTTTTTTTTAAAGAAAGGTATTGTTAAGATAAAGTAAAGAAATGTTAAAAGAAGAGATTAAAGGTTCAAAAAATTAGAATAAGAAAAAGTAAAATTAAAAAAATTTAATTTTGCAAGGCTAAAGAATCATGGGGAGAAAGCGATGAATTCCATGCTTTGCTTTCCCCTCCTGTGGAATTCTGCTGTTCTCCTAGATCAGTGAGCTTGGTCTTGGCTGGATGTTCTTGCTGATCTTCTGGAGGAGAGGGGCATGTTTTAGTGATTCTCAAATGTATTTGCCTGAGGTGGAATTGCTCTGCCCTTGCCAGGGGCTGAGCTAAGTAATCTGCCTGGGTTTGCTCTCTGGAGCTTTTGTTCCCTGAATGCTTTTCGTAGAGTTCTGGAGGACGAGAATGAAAATGGTGGCCTCCCAATCTCTGGCGCAGAGGAGCCGAGAGCTCGGGGCCCCACTCCTCAGTGTGCCCTCAGAGAAAAGCATTCAATCACTCCAGTGTCCTTGGTCTCTGGCCGTGCTCTGAGCTCACCCGGCCTGTGACTGAGCATCTCTGTCTCTGGCACACAGCCCTGCCTGGAGTCTCCAAACCCAGCAGATTCCTGCCACTTTTCCAGGGGGTTCTCCCTGGATCTGCCACTTGTGGTGTCCCTGCTCAAAGAGCCATGGCCTAAATGTGCCATGGATTACAGTTTAAGGTCACCCCGACCTGAGAGTTCACTCCTCTGCTCCATCTCTGTAGCCGGCTTCCCCACTCTAATACCTGTGAGCCTCGTGACACTCAGACACCTCCAGTCCTTCTGTGACCCCGCAGGACCTGAGACTACACTGTCCCTGTGAGGACTCCACCCCTGCTTAGCCTCTGGATTGATGACCCTCAGTGGAGCAGACTTTTAAAAGTTCTGCTTTTGTGCTCCGTTGCTCTGCTGCTTGCTGGGAGCACACCCCCCACCCCGTCCCCACCGTGGTCTATCTTCCCGTCGCTTCAATTCACTTCTCCACAGGTCCTGCCTTTCAGAAAGTGGTCAATTTTCTGTTTCTTGAATTGCTGCTCTTCTTCTCTTCGATCTCCTGTTGGATTTGTAGGTGTTTGGAATGGTTTGGTAAATATCTAGCTCATCTTCTGCTACCTGATGTCATCTCAGCCTGCTACTCCTCTGCCATCTTGACTCCTCCACAGAGTCTTATTTTTTGAATTTCCCTAGAAAGATAGGAAAATAAGTTTGGGGCCTGAGTCCTACAAACTTTAGGGAAAAAATAGTAAGTGGAGGAAAATGGCCACATTAGCTTTTTGAGAGTGATGCTCCAAGAGCCCCCTGAACGCAGGGAGCAGAGAGACTGGTATGACTCGGGGATGCACGGTTGTGCATCCTGGCCTAGCCCCTGAGGATTTGCGCTTTCTCCTGGCCTAGCCCCTGAGGATTTGACCTATGTTCCATGAGAATGAAAGTGGTAAATACAAAAACGTTACATTGGGAGCAAGAAAGGGATTGTTTATTCATTCTAAAGTCTGAATAACCAACATTTTCTGAAATGATTTTCATCTGAGAAGAGGAAAATCTGTTTTACTCCCAGCAGCAGTAAAGCCTGGCTTGGGAACCACAGCAGGTACAGCAGGTACTGGATACAGGGAAGGAAGCCCACAGACACTTTTTGTCTTGCCTTCATACCTTGGAGGACTAATTTCTGGGCCAGTGAGCAGGGTTATTAGTGAGTTAGGAATATGCAGCAACTGTTTAATCATTTCTGAAGTCTTTATTTTCCTGTGGCCAATGGGACCAGAAGGATTCAATGATTCTAGTTCAATAGGTGCACAGAGTAGGGAGGCATGATTCCTTCTTGGGGTTACACCTAATTTTATTGAAAAATATAAAGAGCTGTTTAGAAGTCATCTTCTCCTATATTATCATGCTAAATTTGAGTTCATTAAGGGAGTAACCACATTATCATATAGGATACTTTTAACTGCTAATAATAAAATAACCCAATGCAAGTGACAAGTGATTTAAACCACAAAGGAATGTATTAGATCACATAATAAGCAGTCCTGAGGCTGGGGGCCCTGGGATTAGTGAGTTCAGTGGTTCAGTGATGCCACCAAAGACCCAAATTCTTTCTAATTTTCCTTAATGCCTTTGTCAGCAAGTCACCTTCTTTTATAGTTGAATGAAGTGTGATAAGAGGAAGGGATTCCAGGCAGTGAAATGGCAGGAGTGAAGGCACAGTGTCAGGGGGCCTGGAGCAATACAGGAATCAAAAATTGTTTTATTTGACTGAAATATTGTAATTAATGGGAGCTTTTACTGAAAAAAAGGTTTTGGGGACCAGACATTGAATGTGAAACTAAGGAATTTGGACTAATTCTACAAAGATGTATTTCAGCTAGGACAGTGATAGGACCAACAAAGTGGTATAGGAAGATGAATCCAACCAGTCAGTGGTGTGGGCTGGAATATAGAGAGCCTGGAAGTGGCCTAAACTGGAACGAATCATAAAACAATAATGCAAGCAACTGGAGATGAAGGTCTGAAATGGGGTAGAGGAAGGGAAAAGGTCAGGAAAATTGAGAATACAAGAGCCAGTGCAGAGAGAATTGAAAGAATTTGTCCACTAGTTGAGTGGGAAAGAAGTGAGGTGTTGAACTAAATCTGAGATGTCATTACTGCAGATAGGAAACCAGAAGGGGTGTGGGAAACAACATTTGTTGAGTATGTCCTCTCTACCAGGTGTAGTTACCCTCCATGATATGTCAGGTTTTAGTATCCGAGTGTACAAAGGAGGAAACTAGGTTAAGGGGAGAACTTTAGGAAATGTTCTCATCATTAAGCAAATGGAATAGCCAGAATTTAACCTGGTTCTATGTAATTTCAAAGCTCTTGCTTTATGCACTCTACTTTCTAGGAGTCAAGGAGACTAATTTGTTTTTATTGATTTTGCTCTTTTGCTCAAAAGTCCTCAGTGGCTCTGCATTGCCCTGGATAATAAATTCCAACCACTGTTGCATGACATGCAAGGACACCCAAACTTTGACTTTAACTTGCTTTTCCAGCCTGATCTTCCATTATTATTTGGAATTCTTTGAGTACACCATATGCTTTCTTTCTTTCTTTTCTTTTCTTCTTCTTCTTCTTTTTTTTTAATATCTCTCTGTTCCTTTTTACATGGTTTCTTTTCCCCGAATGCATTTCCCCCATTCTTCCTGTGGAAATTACGTCCATCTACTTCTTCCCTCAATCTTTTTCTGATTATTCATTTTTATTCACTCTGAACTACCAAGTACTTTATTTGTGGTTTCCTTAGTAACACATTTTTTTACTGTCTTCCTGAGAGAGCTATAAGATCCTTAAGGGCAGGGATTGGTTTTATCAGCTTTCATATTCCATGCATAATGTCTCTCAAGATCATAAGCTTATAGAAAGTGAGGGATGGAGAGGGAAGGAAAGAAAAAGAAGGAAAAGAGACAAATGATACAGAAAAATACAAAAATTAACTTGGACATTACTTTCAATTATATTTGCAAAGTATACTCTATACTTGTTAAAGGATTACTTATCTAGGAATGAGAAATAGCCTTTAGGAAGGTAGACAGCTGTAACTGGAATATTTTACTCCAGAGAAGGCAAAACATTGGCTTTATAATTGTCTTGAAATTCATACAATTTTTTTTTCTATAGGAAATTAAGACCAGCTTTTTTCCACGGTCCAGGAGATTTTAACAATAGGAAATGGATTTATATTATATTCCAGTTTGACTTAATGGAAATCTGGTCAACATTTTAGAACTGAAAAGATCCTCAGTAGTCTTCTAGAACAACATACAGTAAGGAGTAAAGCCACAACATAGAACAAAATACAAATATCACAGATATCCCTAGAGAGCTTTGAAATAGTTGATAATCTATTCTGAGAGAGTCTTTCCCTTCTGTGATTCATACCACATCATATTCAACTTATTTATTTATGTGTCTCTCTCCTGCACTAGGGGTGGGAATGAGAACAGGGTCGTACTAATCTGTTTTCTTAGAGCTCAGCACAATGCATGGCACTTGGAAAACATGCAATTAGTGTTTGATACATGAAATTGTATGTAATATATTGTGCATGGCCATGACACAAGCTACGGGGGTAACCATTGCTGAGATGCACTCGTAAAGAATTAAGCTGGTTTTAAAGTTTGATAAAAATTATCTTTTCTTAGCCAATGATTCAAGCAATACATTAAATATGCTACCAAGTTTTGAGTTTTATTTACTGTTTTATTTTATTTATTGAGCATAGTACTTGCTTCTAGCATGGTGATATGTATATACAACATGGATCCTGCCTTTGAGGAGCTTGTTCTCTCTACTAACACCTGATTGGAGGAAATATGACCAAATTAAAAAAAAAAAAACAAGCTGTACCATTCAAAACATCATTATCTGCATACCTTGGAAATATTACAGGTTCATTTCCAGACCTTGCAATAAAGTAAATATCACAATAAACTAAGTCAAATGAAGCTTTTGGTTTCCCATGCATATAAAAGTTAGCTTTACCCCATAGACTCCTAAGTAACACATTTTGCCTAAGAAAAGTAATGTACATACCTTAATTTAAAAACTTTATCACTAAAATATGCTAACCATCATCTGAACTTTTGACGAGTCATAATCTTTTTGCTGGTGGTGGGTCTTCCCTCTATGTTGATGGCTGTGACTGATCAGGGTTCATAAGATTCAGGTGGCTGTGGCAATTTCTTAAAATAAGACAACAAGGAAGTTTGCTGGATTGATTGACTTTCCCATTCACAATCTCTATAGCATGTGATGCTGTTTGATAGAATTTTATCTACAGAAGAACTTCTTTCAAAATTAGTCCTCTCAAACTGTACTGCCACTTTATCAACTAAGTATGTGTCATATTCCACATCCTCTGTTGTCATTTCAACCACCTTCACAGCGTCTCCACCAGGAGTAGAGTCCAGCTCAGGAAACCACTGTCTTTGCTCATCCATAAGAAGTAGCCCCTCCGCCGTGCAAGTTCAGTCAGTAGATTGCAGCCAGTCACATGTTCAGGTTCCCCTGCTGCTTCTAGTCCTCTTGCTGTTTCCACCACATCTGTCCCTGCCTCCCCTGGAGTTCTGAGCTCTCCAAGTCATCGGTGAGGCTGGAGTCAAGTTCTTCTAGACTCCTGTTCATGTCGATATTGTGACCTCTTTCCATGAATCAGGAATGTATCTAAAAGGATCTTGAATTTTTTCCAAAAGGTTTTCAATGGCCTTTGCCCAGATCCATCAGAGGAATCACCATCTGGGGTAGATAGAGCCTCATGAAATGTATTTTTTAAATAAGGAGAATTGCAAGTTGAAATCACTCCTTGATCCCCTGGCTGCAAAATGGATGATGTGTTAGCAGGCATGAAAACAACATTCATCTTCTTGTCCATCTCCATCAGAGCTCTCTAGTAATCTGGTACATTATCAGTGAGCAGTAATATTTTGAAAAGAATCTTTTTTTTTTTTCCCCCTGAGCAGTAGATCTCAATGGTGGGTTTAAAATATTCAGTAAGCTATGTTGTGAACAGATGTGCTCTCTGTTGGAACAACAATTTCTAGAGCACAAGCAAAATAGATTTACCATAGTTCTTAAGGGCCCTAGGATTTTCAGAATGGTGCATGAGCACTGGCTTCAACTTAAGTCACCAGCTGCATCAGACCCCAACAAGAGAAACAGCCTGTCCTTGGAAGCTTTGAAGCTTTGAAGCAGGGAATTGACTTCTCCTCTCTAGCTAAGAAAGTCCTAGATGGCATCTTCTTCCAGTAGAAGGCTGTTGCATCTACATTGAAAATCTGTTGTTGGGTGTAGCCAGCTTCATGAGTTCTTGTAGCTGGATCTTCTGGATCATCTGCTGCAGCTTCTCCATCAGCACTGGCCACTTCACCTTGCTCTTTTATGCTATAAAGATGGCTTTTTACTTAAACATTATGAACCAACCTCTGCTAGCTTCCAGCTTTTCTCCTGCAACTTCCTCTTGTCTCTGCTTTCATGGGATTGAGGAGTTTGGGCCTTGCTCTGGTTTAGGCTTTGGCTTAAGGGTAGGTTGTGGCTGGTTTAATCTTCCATCCAGACCAGTAACACTTTCACTTTCTTATCATTTGTGTGTTCACTGGAGTAGCACTTTTAATTTCCTTCAAGAACTTTTCCTTTGCATCCAGAACTTGGGTGTTTGGTATAAGAGGCCTAGCTTTCAGCCTATCTCAGTTTTTGACCGACCTTCCTTCCTTCCCTTAATCATTTCTAGCTTCTGATTTAGAGTGAGAGATACGCAACTCTTCCCTTCACTCGAACATTTAGAGGCCCTTGTAGGGTTATTCATGGGCCTAATTGCAATATTGTGGGTGTCAGGGTACAGGGAGGCCCAAGGAGAGGGATGGGGGAATGCACAATAGGTGGAGCAGTCAGAGCACGTGCATTTATCAGTTAAGCTCATTGTCTTACACGCGTGCAGTTTGTGGCTCCCCAAAACATGTAAATAGTCAAATCAAAGATCACTGATGGATCACCATAACAAATCTATTAATAATGGAAACATCTGTAATGTTGTGAGAATTACCAAAATGTGACACACCGACATGAAGTGAGGAAATGCTTTTGGAAAATGGTACCAGTAGACTTGGCGTGGCCATGTTGCTACAAACCTTCATTCTGTAAAAATCATAGTATCTGCAAAGTGCAGTCAAGTGAAGTACAGTATAACGAGGTACACCTGTACCTTGATTAAGAAATCTGCTGTAAATGGAGCATCTTTATAACAAAGTATACATGAAGCAGAAATAGAGGAGCTTGTCTTCCCAACAGCATCAAAATGCCTCTGCACGTGGCTTCTCTTTGTAGCCATCCTGCTGAAATCACACAGGGTTGTCAGGTACCTGTGTTAGCTGTTGCTCTCTGGTGTGAGTGAATCTCACCTTCACAGACGATTGCCTTCTAGCAATTTAAATTTTAAGCTTTAATTAATGAAAAACTTTGCCTTCTATTAAAAGAGCTTCACGAACTAGCAAAAAGGTATAGACATTTACATAAATGCATATCTATTTCTGGGTGGCTGTCTATCTATCATCCAGCTATATTTGGCTTGGCAGACAGTGGGCTCACGGGGATTTCATCCATGGTCCTTCCTTCAGTGGCACTCCCCTCTCACATAGGAGTTTGGGCTCCTCGTGCTGAAGGCCTGATGGGTGCTGCTTCTTGGCGAAGAGGAAGCTGTGGGTATTCACCATCCATTCTCTCTGGGGCTTACACTCAGTGTTGTTTGAGCCCAGATATTCCAGCTTTCTGGAACTTTCCTGCATCTTCTGCTTTTCCTTTTCTTCCCTTGATAGTCTAAATACATATCAGATACCATCAGTAACCTCACCTAATCCTAATCACATGATTCCCTCTCTTTCTCTGCCCTAAACTGCACATTTTATGTCTGCCAATACTCTTGACATTATTTCACTTCAGCACATTTTTGCACAACAGCCCACCTGTTTGACATTTTGGAATGCACATTTATGTTACTAGTATTAATTTCCACCTCAGAAATTTATTAAATCATATGTAAATATTAACTATAAAGACATGGCTGGAGCTCTCAGGTGTTGAGTCTGGGAAATGTGTTTAGGAAAGAAGTGTGCTATCTATTACAAATGCCCCACATTAATGGAGACTTTAATATGTAACGATCAGAGCTCATTGTAGGATACACAACATTGTGTTTCTGGGATGCACAAAAAGAGCCCTGTACCTCCAGCTACGGCAGTATACCTGGAGACTTCCCGCCCCGGTAATCCTTAGGCAAAGGCCATGAAGGTGGGTATGATTAAGTTCTATTAAATCATAGTTAGTGTAGCATCATAGGTGTAATTGTTTTGCCAGTATTTTCTAAAAAGTTGCTTCCAGTGTAAAAACAAACTTCAGAGCAGGGATTGGTACCATTGGATTCAGCCGGGTTTTGTCAGTAGGAATGTGGGCAGATCGTTTTGCCATCTAAGGATTCAATCAGGCATGAATTCAGAGTGCACTTGAATTACGTCTTAAGTAGATATAATGAATACACCAATTATATTCTTTTTGTAAACTAAATTAATACAGATTTAGCATTCCTTTATTAAAGTGCTTTTTTTTCTTTTTTTTTTTTTCCTCAGTAAGAGGAGTTCAGTCAACTGAGACTTTTTCAGAAAGCTCTGCTTTGCATAAAGCAGCTACATCATAAGGAAAAAAAAGATGGGAAGGAAAGCACTAGCCATGGTTTGGGAGAGAAATCGAGTGAGTAAAACTAAGGGCATGTGAAGAACAGTCAATATCCAGCAACAGCGGCAAAACAGTTTCAATTTTCTGGATTATTAATTCAAATTCACACGCACATGCCAGTTAAAATTAAAGGCCTCTTTTTACTGCACTAGTTTAAATTAAAGATTATATTCTGCTCCACAAGTCTGAATTAAATAGCTTATTTTGCACACCAAGCTCTCATTTTAAAGCTAATAAAGAAAAGACATAGCATGTACGTGCAAGCTCGAGACAGGAAGGGTCTAAATTACTACACCTGTTTCACTTGGGAGCTACTTTATTAGTGTTACAAAACTTGGCTTTCAATTTGGCACTCAGAAGCACATTTAGAACAAGCATTTCTTTGTTTTGACAGAGAAGCCATGGTAAATGAATGACGTTTGAGCTAGGTGTGAAATGTGAAGGTACAAAATTAACTGGTAAGGTAATTACTGTTCTAATTCTGCATAAACAAGCATTTTGAAAATCATTAATAGTTCAGGGAAATAATGTTAGTGATTAAATAAGGTGGCTTGCATCACTGAGCACAACTAAGCTGCTTTAATTACATTTGAAAGCAAGGGAAAGCAGCTAATTAAAATTAGCACAAGGTTCCTGAATGACCAGCACTGCATTGTTGCTCTAACCTGTATAATTGTGTATTTATTAATACGTCTTCATTTTCCCTCTTGAGCATTTAACAAAATTATTTAAAATAACTAATAACCTTTAAGGAGTAAATGTGACTGAATCCAGTTATCAAAACGAATCCTGCAGGCCTTGCTCAGGCCTGCCGTTAATTCCCTTCCCCAGTGCCCATTAACACCAAGGGAGCTCCCTGGTTGAAACCCCGCAAAGCCGTGCTCTGCCCTTCGCACCATTGGAGGACTAGAGTCCACAGCAGTGCGTTCTGGAATCCTGGCTTGGCCTTCTTAGGGAAAATGAAATGTAATTTGGGCTGAAATGTCTCACTTGTTGACTGTTTTCAAAGTCATTCATTCCTTCATGCGTTTAATTCATTCATTTACTCTTAAGTATCATTCTTTCAATAAAATGCATCAAGCTTTTTGCACTGTTTCAGGGCGTAGAGAGGTGAAAAAGCTAGTCCCAGGCAGAACCGCTCTAGAATTTGCAGGGTTCAGTGCAAAGTGAAAATACGGGTTCTCTTGTGCAAAAGTTATTAAGGGTTTGGTAACTGAGCGTTAAGCCAAGTGTGGGGCCCACTGAGTGTTTGCACCAGTCTAGCTGCACGCCTTTGCACTTGTGGAGCTGAATTCAATGAGCTCATCATGTTGTAAGGGTAATGCACATGCAAACAGGGACAAGAAACTTGATTCCTCTACACGCTATTCGGGTGCAGGCAGAGGAATGATTGCCCAGCCCCTGGAAAGGGTTCTCAACTATGTTGGATTGTACTGACAAGGACACCATTTAGATAATGAGTCTCTGCCTGCTTCCACTGATTTTCCCACCCTCTGCCTACTGGAATCAAAATCCAGTCCTCAAACTATAAACTTCTAAAGACAGTCACCCTGCTTTATTTATCCAGAGATAGGAATTCAATAAAAGAATTTTAAAATGTGTTCAAAATGGGTTGACTATTGAATAAATAGAATAAAAGTTATTACCTATCATATCAGCTGAATTTTTTTAAGTGCTTATTATGCACCAGGCCCTTTTCTAAGTGCAGTACAATAATATTTAATGTTCAAGCAACTCAGTGAGGTAAGTACAATCATTGCCCACATTTTACAAATGCCAAATTTGGGTAAGACAATTTAGGTAATTTTTCCAAGAAATTAAGTGACAAAACTATTTGAACTCAAGCAGTCTGACTCCAGAGCCTGTGTTCTTCATCACTGTGTTAAAAGATGATGGAGGAAAGAATAACTTTGGGGCTAGGTCTCCTTTTTCTGCAGTTTGGTTTGTGAGCGTAGATAAACTTAGATCATTTGAGAATCTGAGATGTTTGTGCATGTCAATCAAATACTGTTGGACACATGAAATATGGGGGGTGGTGGTATATGTCAATTATTGTTCAATTTAGGAGAAGTAATTGTTGCTCTAGTGTTTGAATAGGAAATTATAGATCAGTAGAAATTTTGTGTTAGTGTTATGATAAGCCTCCCTATGAAGCGACCCAGTGGCTATGGTAGCTACTGTCTGGTCCAACAACTCTGGGAAAGACCCAGTACTCCTCGTGTTTTTTCTTGTGTTAGCAAATGTCTAACTTCAGGTGATACCACATCTGAGAGGAAGGCTGCAAAAACATTGGAAGGCTCTTTTGTATGTTTTGAGAACTTTGAGTTTGTATAAAGTTTACAATAAAGTAGTGATGTGGTGTATAAAGATGAGCCCTCATTGTCACTGTAGCCTGGGTAAATTTTTTTTTTTTTTGAGGAGGAGGAGGAAGGGCTGTAGTACCTTATGTACTCCAAGACCACAAAGGAAGCCGGGCCAGTAATAGTAAACATTTCTGTATTACTACGCCAAACAAGATTCTTATAAGAAAGCTTTTCTTTGGCCTAATACTTGTTGAGGGGATAAAGGAGGTAGTTTCTGAGTCTTAATTTCATTTTTTTTTTCTTTTTAAATTCTGTCAGATGTGAGGGATAAGTCAAATAATATAGCACTTAACAGATTTTATTTTGGAAACATTCCTTTGTCAACCATCCATTCTTGGCTGCTTCTCCATGGAGTCACATGACCACAGGTCAGACGTCTTGACTTCATTGACCATACCAACTTTGATCTAATACAAAATGATGGAACTGGAGTATCAGAGAATGGCTGGGTCTTAACTGCCAGTGCTAAATGAAATTCAGCTACAATAGAACAAAGCACCACTGAGGCAGTATGAGGCATTTCTCTTTGCACTTTGCATTGGCTATGTGAGCTGTGCTGATAGTGTCCACTGTGATTTTTAGAAGGATGGCTTTTCCTTTACGTTTACTTGTCATAGTTTGTAGTTATTTGTGTGATTATAGAGTTCTTTATAGAGTAGATTGTTTGCCGTGTGAGTACAGCATTTTTGTTTATGTCTCTTATTTTGTTTATGTCCTTCTCCCCACCCCCCAGTATCTAGCACAGTGGGTAGAATGGAGAAACTGAATAAACAAGCATCTTCTAGGTCTCCAACTTGTTATTTCTCCTGTGCACTGGTCCTAGGTCTTCAGCTGCCCACTGGATGCCTATAGTTTAACATCTCCTCTTAACCTAAAACTCAACATGTTCAAAACCCAACTGTCATCATCCCCCAAACTATATCTGTATCCAACTTCCCATATCGTCAGTCACCCCATTATTTCCCCAGTTATATGGAGATTCTAAATTTTGAAGTCACTCTTGACCCCTTTCTATTTGCCTAATATACATTTATCTTTTGTGCATTTCTGTTTACCATGTATGCATTATCTCATTTGGTTCCCTTAACATAGTTATGGGTTATATTTTAAATGATGCTTTGTGTATTATATATTTATTATATATATATTTACATATATTTATTGTGTGTGTGTGTGTGTGTGTGTGTGTGTTCCCTTTCTCTTTTAGAATTAAAACCTTGAAGCATAGATAAATTAAGTTTCATTAAATTCACATGACTACTGAGTGGTAGAGCTGGATTTTAAGCCCACAGGTGTGTATCAGACTTTAGATCTTGGACTCAAAACCAGTTTTCATTTTTATTATGTGGGAATTCTTCCTTTCCATTACCCTCACCTAATCCATTTCTTTACCCCTTTGAACCTGCACTATTGTAGATTTCTTGAAAAGCTTCTTTCTCTCTCCTTGCTTTTTACAATGGCCTCAAAATAGTCTTCTCTACTCTCTAACTTTCCATGACTTGCCAATGTCTTGAAAATAAGATCCATCTCCTAGACTTTATTTTATAAGACTCTCCAGTCCAACCTCCAGCTAAATAGCTCATCCAGGTCTGGTATAACCATAAATATATGTTACTTTCTGGCCAAATGGACTTGCCTACTTCTCTCATCACCCAATTTGCTTTGCCATTGCTGTGTTACATACACAATCCACTTGTTCCTTTTTAAGTATTAATCTTTTCTTTTTAAAGATTTTATTTATTTATTTGATAGACAGAGATCACAGGTAAGCAGAGAGGCAGGCAGAGAGAGGAAGGGAAGCAGGCTCCCTGCTGAACAGAGAGCCTGATGTGGGGTTTGATCCCAGGACCCTGGGATCATGACCTGAGCCGAGGGCAGAGACTTTAACCCACTGAGCCACCCAGGCACCCCAGTATTAATCTTATTCTATGTCCAAGTCACATGTTAGCTTCTCCATGAAGCCTTTCCCAGTTGTTCCAGTTGACCGTAATCTCACCTTCTGAAGTTTTATTTATTTATTTTTTTTAAGATTTTATTTATTTATTTGTCAGAGAGAGAGAGCATAGGCAGCCAGAGTGTCAGGCAGAGGCAGAGGGAGAAGCAGGCTCCTGCCGAGCAAGGAGCCCGATATGGGACTCAATCCCAGGATGCCGGGATCATGACCTGAGCTGAAGGCAGCTGCTTAACCAACTGAGCCACACAGGCATCCCCCTTCTGAAGTTTTAAAAAAATACTTAAAATTTTTAAAAATACTTAAAATAAAAAATTTTTAATTTTAAAATAAAAAAATTTACTAAAATGCCTTGCACATTGTGCCTAACAAATCCTTGCCAAATGAATGTGCACATTATTTTATTTGTATGTTTTCCTGGTGACTAATGTTATCAATGTTAGGGATCACATCTTATGCAAACCTATAAACTTACCTTTGATTACTCAGGCAAGAGCCTCTTGAATACCTAGGTATTTTATTCTACTTGTGTTAAAATTACTCTATTTTCTATATGAGTATAGCCTTCTTTCCTCTAATTAAACCTAACAAATAATTATTGAGCACTTATTGTATGTTAATCCCTGGGAACTCAGAGATAAATAAGGTAAGATTTCACAAAGCCTGAATGTCTCTTGGGGGGTGGGGAACGAAGAGATTCAATTGACTGTAACTCAATTAGAGGAGTGCTCGTGGCATGGTACTGTTCTGGGAGGACAAAGGAGAGGATCTTATTTCTCTCTGGGACAGTGGTGATCAGAGGTATTCACAGAGAAGGAAGTCTTTCACTTGAGCATTGAAGAGGAGTAAGATTTTATGAGGTTTGGGAACTGGAAATGGCATAATTTGAACTATGCTTTTGAAAGAAAATTCTGTTAGAAATGTGGTGAATGATTTCATGTGCAGGAGACTGGGGACAGGGGACCCAAATTAGGGTCAGGTTTAAACTCTGGCGTTAAGTGTTGAGATCTTAAATAAGGGATTTAACGCTAGGGTGGATTCTAAACCTGTTTCAGATTCCAAACACTTAGAACACTTTAGAACATTCAGTTTTAAACACTTAGATTCCAAAGATAATGCATCAATTGTGGAATGTTGTCAGTTATTTCCCATTCCCCCCCACCAACGTAGTGATGGATTTGTGAGGTGGTGCTCATCCCCCACCCTCTGCTTATGTCCAAGAGTGCCCAGTTATTTCTAAGGCTAAGGTTGAGGGAGGGACACGTTACAAGGTTTCAGGACAGAGGTAAAGCAGATACAATTCAGTGAACCAAAATCAGAAGAGAGCTGAGTCTGTTTCCGCTTCAGCTCTATATTAATCAATTCTACATTTGGCCAGGAAGACCCACTAGAACAAATTTTGGTATACCACCCACTAGGATCTCTCATTGCATTTTCAGAGAACTCGGTGTCTCAAATTTTGTAGGTAAGTCATATTTCACCAAATAAATTTGATAATTCATGGTCAGTCGTGTGGACATAATTTTCATTTGCATGACAACTGTGGAAGGTTCACATTCCCGTAACCAGGGGTGGGGGTTGGTGGGGCAGGGGTGGGAGCAGGGAGCTGGGAACAGAGTTTGATTTGGTGTTGTAGCTACCTGACACCTTCCACCTCTGGGTACTTATTTTATTTTAAATCTCCATGTCTCATTCCATTACTGTTTTGATTTTTTAAAAAGGTGCAGACTCCTTAACCTGTCCTCCATTTCAATGATGCTCTCTTTGAGAACACAGAGCCAGCAAATTACTTAAAACAGCAAAGTGTCATGATTCAATAGTCATAACTTTTCTTCCTATTAATAATGGTTTCCCCCCCGAATCATATCTACATGTCAATCACATCAATAGATGAGAAAAATGATGTTTGGCAACGTTACAAAACACAGATATCTTGGAACCTGGTTATTTTCTATTTTTTAACCTTTAATACTGAGCTAAAATAAATAATAAACCTAAAAAATAATCAATAAGGATATATTACATTCTGTTGAAAATTTCCTGTAAATCTTTCAGTCTTTATACATTTTGGCCTTATGGTGGTATAGACAGGTGAATTGTAAATTAGGTGTTTTTAAAACACATATGTTTTTAATTAATGCATGATATAATACAACAATAAATACAACCAAGAATAAAATGCTAATTTATATTTTATATTTAGATATAATCAAGTCAGGTTAAAACAGACACTTGATGTTTCCCACATTGATTCAGCATTTATATCTCAGATGCAAAAGGATCCAATGAATAATAATTTACATATATATACATTTTAAAGAGTAAAAATAGATGGAATCGTATATAGGTTTGCATGGCAAGATAGTGGAATACTAGAAAGCAGTTCAATTGTGAGATGTTAAAAACTTAGGAAATTGATATGCAATTTAAGAAAGATGTAAATTATAGCTCAATTAAATTATGTAGTATTGAGAGTCCTTGTTAGTATATTCCATGTGTTCAGTGTTCTTTAGCAGTAACCTTCATATTTTAAAAAATTCATAGGGACTTAAAATATCTGTTCTGTCTTGAAAATGTTCTATCTCTGTTACTGTTAGGGTAGGTCTGGGGTGGGATGGTTGGTTATTCCTGCAGAGGTAGCCAGGGAGTCAGGCTCGAATGGAGGAAAAGTCCCTTGAGGATGTTTACTGACCAGAGGCGTTCCTCTTTCTGCTGGTGACCTGTTTTCCAGGTGTGAATGGTTCTGATGGATCTATTCACACAGCAGCATGGATGGGGGATTATGAATACAAGGTCTGGGATCACACTGTCTGTGTGACCTTGGACAGGTAACTTAACCTTTCTTTGCCTTGGTTTTCTCATCTGTGAAATAGAAATCAAACCATTAATGTTAAAAGACGTAGTCTAAGTAAAGACAAGTTAGCATTGGTGCTGGCACATAGTGACTCTCAGCACATGTTAGCTATTCCTGTCATTATGCGCCTGAATTCCACCTCCTCCTTCACTCTGACTTTACCTTGGGTTTCTTCCTGATTTTGAGAGCCTGGAATTGAGTTTACTTTCTGTTGACTGAATCTGTTTCATCTTTTTTATTTGGCCTTTTAATCCCAATTTGGTGAGTTTACACTGCTGTCTGGTTATCCCACCTAAATCCAACATTTATCTTGGACTCCTTACCTTTTCTTTCTTCCCACATCAATTGCTCTTGAAGTTCAGTTTTCTTAAAAAAAAAAAGTGTGTATATATATATATGTATATATATATATATAATTTATATTTTTAGAGCACAAACAAGGGGAGGAGCAGAGGGAGAAGGAGAGAGAGAATCTCAAGCAGACTCAGTCCCACAACCCTTTCAGCTCATGACCTGAGCTGAAAACAAGAGTTGGACGCTTCACCGAATGAGCTACTTGGATGCCCCCAGCAATTCTTTATTATATCTGTTACCTCTGTCACTTCTTTTCTGATCCCACTACTATGAGCTTCAGGTTGGCGCCATTCATCAGGTACACGCCCTCCTCTTCCTACTCCTCCTGCTCACAGATACTGTATGAATTGTCTCAAAATGCTACTCTTTACTTATCATGTTTACATCACTACCCCCTCAAATACTATTCCCTGCTGAAGTATGGAGACACTTTTCCTGATATTTAAGGCTTCTACCAACGTTCATTTATTCAAGTATTTTTTATGTCAGATTTTATAACAGGCAGTGTAGATAAAATAACTTTAAAAATTAGTCAAAGCCTTTGCCTTCAGAAAGCCTACAATCTAGTAAAAAGAGTTTTAAAAAATCTTCCTCTAGCTCTCCTGTATGTTCCTATTTCTGTGCTTTAAGTACTCTCCCCTCTTTTCCACTGATCCTAGTCCTTGCTTTCCTCCAAGTCCTCCTGAAAGTGCTTTCTAGAACCCTCCTCAGGAGGACTGATACTCAGAGAACCTAATTCACTGCTGGCTTCAGGAAACATTGCTGCCGGTTGCATTTGCCTTTGCCCTGCACCAAATCCCAGTCAAGGGCACTGTGGAGCATCTCTCTTCTCTGCCTCTAAGACAGATCCTCAGATCTTCACTTTTGCAGAATCTCATGGGGGAGAAAAGGCACAGACTATAAACAGCTTGATTTCTGAATGTCTTTTCTGCTTGACTTCCTTGGACTCAACTTTTGTTTATTTTAGGTCCTGAGAACATCGGTAAGAGCTCATATGATTCTCTGAGATTCAGCTCAAGTTTCCTGTATGAGTCAAAACAAACTCAGTGTTTAAACAGTTATTGGAGCCTGGAACATTTACAGAACATACATTATACACAAAAATTCTAGTGGTTGTCATGGGAGTGACACCAGTGTGAGCAAGAGGAGTTTCTAGCTTCTGTCCTTCTAGAGTTAAGGCAGGGGGTAGATTATTAATGTTACAGAGGAAGGAGATATAAATACAACCAGCACCATTGTGAATTCTCCCAAATACTTCTTAATAACATCCACTTAACATCTACTCACAGTTCACATTCATCATTACCCCTCATACCATGGTTCACATTTTGTTCCCTAGCTGGTCTCCCAGCTTCAGACTCCCACATCCTCTCCTACCCCAGCCAGAAGGATTTGTTAAAAATAAAGTTGTATCGTGTCTATTGTGCTATGATCCTCTTTCAGAAGCTTTTTATGTCTACCTATCATTCTTAGAATAATACTCAAACTCCTTACCCTGCCTTGCTAAGTCTTTCAGAATTAGCTTCCTGAACATCATGTTTTTATTTTTTCTTTTCTGTAAATATTTATTGACATCTGATGGACATCAGGAAATACTCTAAGTGCTACATATAATCATGGGCCCCTAAATTTGAGGCCTCTTGCTTTGAGGAGGAGTTGAAACAATAAATAAACAAAAAATTAACATACTTTCAGCAAGGGTTGTGTCTGTAAAAAAGAATTTGAAAACCTTGAAAAGTAAAAAATTGCTCAAAGTTAGTTGTCAAGTCAGGTGTAGATATGACACACAAAAAATTTGGGGGAAAACACTGTAAAAATCCTATCTGCATTTAGATTACTTCAGAATTGTTTTTTTTTTTTTTTTTTTTTTTGTTGTTGTTGTTTTTAAATTTTATTTATTTATTTTTAAACATATAATATATTTTTATCCCCAGGGGTACAGGTCTGTGAATCGCCAGGTTTACACATTTCACAGCACTCACCATAGCACATAAATGTAGTAAGTAGATTACTTCAGAATTGTTTTTAAGTTTTGTCTCTATCCCGAGCAAATCTAAACTGGAAATTGCTCATGATGTATTACAGGTATGGTTTCTACAACAGAGAAACGAGGATTCATTCCCTCTATCTCATGACTGGTAAATGAACATGTATTTATGGTATGAGGTAAAAATAAAATGTCTAGGGTTTTTGATACCATGTCTTATGTTTCTTGACTTAAATAGCATTTTTAATCAACTGATCAAATACAGATACCAAATATTATTGAGTAATGAACTTCTATTGTACTGGCAAGAGCTATAAAAAGAGAGACAAGTTAATGTCATGGAGGACAACATGGTGGTGGGTTGTGAGGCAGCATTAGCTTGAATGTCAGTCAAGGCCTTTTTCCGGCCCTGCCCTTGGTGACTTCTCTTGCTCTTGCAGGTGCTTTGACATGCAGTGTTCTCTCTCCTGTTCCTTGATCTTCACCTACACTATTTTTTGGCCTAGATTATTCGACTCGATTTCCAGGCTTCTCTCTTCTTCTTGGCCACTTCCAGTAGGTCAAACTGAGATCCCCTCTCCCAGAAGCTGCCTTCCCCAAATCTGGATTAGGTGTCCCTCCGATGTTGTTTGTTTGCCATTTCCCCACACTGTGTCCTAATTACCTGTTTTACTCATCTGCATTCTCTGGCACACTAAGCTTTGTGAGGCCCAGGGCATTGGTTTATCTTATTCCCTCCTGTATTTCCAGTCCTTAGCATAGTGGTTGGCATATAATGCTTGTCAAAGACCTATTTATTGGAAAAATGCATGCAACATAACAAATGAGTAAGTTCGAGTTGAAGGAAGGGGAGCACCTACCTAATTAAGTGAATTGCATAAGGAAACATTTGAGATTTCTGGAGAACTTTGAGCCATAGAGTGCTTTTTGAAGGAGCTACTAAGCACCATGTTACAACCTTATAGGGAAGAAGCTATGCTAAGTACACCACCCATATACAATTGGGTTTCTTTTCCTGGAATGAGGTCAATAGGAGTCAAAAGGATGGTAGTGAAGACATGTAGAGCAACAGATATTAATTATTATGAAGAGAAAAATCTCTTAGCCTGGTTATTTATACCCATTATTACCAAGAGAAAAGCTTGGCACCATAGTTACTACTTTGTTATTAGAAGGGGAGAATTTATATGCATGAGCAAACATTTTGGGCATAGTAGACCATTTAGTCATTCTCAAATGCAGGTTATGGAGTGCCACAATTTTGGGTTTTAATTTTTTAACTGGGACATTATGAGCTCTGATAAGCTGATCTACCTCTGTAAACTGCAGGCCTAGTGAAAGAATGTCCAGCACTCAGTAATGACCGTGATTAGCTGAGAAGCGAGATAAAAAAAGAGTAGGGATATAAATGTGCTTATAGGGAATAAAACAAACAATAACAAAATAGGAAGAAAATATTTTTTAAACTACCCTATCAAACTATTCATTATACACTGGAATTCAGAATAAAATGGAGCCACTAGAAACTTTTATCTGAGGGGATTCATTTAGTGAAGTACTTATTGCCAACTCAGAAGAAGCCTTCTCATCTCTAAGAGTGCCTCTCAGCGTGGGTCCTCAGGGGAAGCATTAGATCAAGACTCCAATGTGTTATTTCCAATTCATTTACATGCCCATCTTATTGTACCCTCGGATCATCTGTATTGCACATGTAAAAGGCAGCCTTATCCTTCATCTGCCAGCACCACATAAAACCAGGCATTGCTAACCCTGTGCCCTGTGATGTTAAGCATGTATGCTAAAAGTGGATGTTTTCTTGCTGTGATGTTCTTAATTTGGTTTACAGACAATTTATAAAGCTATTTGTTAGTGGACATGGCCAAAAAAACCAGACTTTTTTCAGGTCTCTGGAGTATTTGGTTAAAAAAACCTGAAGGCACATATTTCATACTGTTGGGAGCTATAGTTTGGTAGGATTGAAGATACATAAGTTTTTACCCTCTCCCTCTCAAACTTGAGAAGAAAAGACTTGAAGAAAGAACTCTCAGCTGGTATTAGGAGAGATACAGGATAGATCAGGTACCTTTTTAATGTGTCTCTTTTCCCACTAAAGCCCTGATGTTAGAAGACATTGACTAGTGACAAACAGTGCAATTTTCTTTGTATGTGAACTAGAGCATTTCAGCTAAAAGCTTAAAGGAGCTTACAGGTAAGATGTCGCGGCAAGAGTTTCTCTCGTGAAAGAACACAACTTAATAAATGTGCAGTGGCTCTGTTTGGACCCCCTACCTGTCTAGAAATACAAAATCACAGTCTGTCTGCTGCCTTAAACTCATGCCCTGTGCACGCATGAGCTGTCCCCCTCTGAGGTTTACTGGAGTGTATTTCATTAGAACCTTTTCGTGGCATCATGAACCTGATTGTAATGAATGGGTTGAACTCTGAAAGCACTGGGCACTGACCTCCCATCTGCTGATATCCTAAATCAGGCCATTAGAGGATTCCACAAGAAAGAGCATGCTGTTTATAGGTTAATTTATCTCTCATTTGGTTCAACTAGATGTGTGCTTATAAAGGTCCTCTAATTGAATCTTATAGATGCCACAGAGATCTTTCCATTTTAAAGAAGTCTTTGGGAATAAATGCAGTCAGTTCTCAATTTTCTATGGTAATGGAGACCTGGCCAATACAGAAGAGCACAATACAGAGGTGGTTCTCTATCTTCATTACGTGATTAACTTTAAACCTCCATTGCTATCAGATACTGAACCAGAACTATTGCAATGGCTAATCTTGGTCTCTTTCCCATTTATTTTATCTGATAACTCTCTAGTCAAAATGCTATAAACAGCAAAGGAGGCCCAATGCCTGATGACCATATGTTTCTCCATAAAACACGAAGGACTATAGATACTGATGGAGGCAGATGTGTGAACTCACTGGTTAGTGACACTGTGCCATTAGAAAAGTAAGGCATTCCTAATCATCTGTAGCATGTGGACATGGCAGTGGCCTGAGACTCAAAAATGATAATGATGGTGTCTATTCATTGAGTACTCACTCCACGATAAGTACTGGACTAAGCTAAGCAGTCACATTTATTTGTTCAATCTTCACAACAAATCAAGGGGGTTGGTATGGTTGTTATCCCTGTGTTGCAGATGAAGAAACCGAGATGGATTACTCCCCTTGCGTGCAGTGCTAGTGATAACCTGGTGAGGACTGCCAGCTGGGTATGTCCAACACCGCAGCTCTTCACCTCTGCCTCCGGAACTGGCGCTCCTGCTCTTCTCAGCATGCGAGCTGTTGGAAATCACCCACTGTGGTGCCTGCAGTGCCTGCTTGCTCGCTGTCCTCTTGGCACTCATTCCCTTCACTCTCCTCAGCTTGATTCAACATCTTTTATAGGTTGGTTAACCCTGGTCTACAAGTTGCTGATAGGGAAGTGGGCTCATTTCATGATATTTCACTAACTTACCATCATCCATATCCTAGGGCCTGGAAAATCATCTCTGCTTCATTTTGAGGCTTTTTGAATTCTCTATATGTTTTGCCCCTTTTGCTGGAGCCATCTGTAAATACATGCTTCATTTTATGTGCACATGTGTGTGTGTGCATGTTAAATTTTTTTTTTATATTTCAACCACGTGGGACGTGTCTTATGAAATGTCTTGTCAATGTCTTATGAAAGTATCCTTGTGAGTAAAGAGCTTACAAATCACTTAGAATGCCTGCTCGTTGGTATGATGTTGTCCCTTATACTTCGCAGCAGTTACAACATACTTAGTTAATTCATTTATCACCTACCTTTGAGGGATAATTGTGGGTGTGTAATTTTAGCAACCTCATTATGCCTGTTGATATAATCCAGAGCCGCCTTGGTGGTGCAGCCCCTGATTATATGTTCAGTTAACTACCGCATGTTGTCAGTACCTCTCACCCACCAGGTTTTCTTGGGTCGGATACTTGTAATCATTTATAGCAAAAATAGTCCTGCCAGGGATTATCACTGCAATCCCATGGTCTCAGAAACTCACACATACAAGTGACCCTATAGATTTGTTTTCCAGTCTGCAAGTTTGGTGAAGAAAGCTTGGGGACAGGCTGCCTGATTCTGGTTTGAGTTCCGTGTGACTTTGGGCAAGTCACTAACTTCTCCCAGAGACTGTTTCTCATTTGAGTATGAAATGAATGTGGAAGTGTTTAGCCTGCCTAACCTCACAAGACTGTCGTAAAGTTCAGTTGGAATCATATATGTAAATGCCTTCTTAAACATGTAGAACAGGGGCAAAATGTGGCAGGTGACCTCTCTTAGTCTTGACACCTATTTTCCCAATCTTCTGTTCACGCACACTAAGAAACATTTTTACTTTCCAGCTTATATTTGTGCAGTTGAAACTTTTTTAATCCATATTTTCATGCCAGAGAAAAGCTACATTCCCATATTTGTTATCTATGAATTCTCTACAGGCAGGGGCAGAATCTCCTGCTTCTTTGTTTCCTTCATGAAACCCTCAGATGGAGAGTGTCTTAGTTTGAAGTGCCTGAACTTGGTCGCTCAGAGGTTGGTTGGCTTGAGGAATATACATCATTGGCACCAACTGTGCCCTTGCTGTGGTCTTTATGGATTAGGCTTATGAAGTTAGAGTTTTCTAGTGCTTCTGGTGCTTTGTCATGGAGGCGATGGCGTTACAATAATGACTCTTAGTTTACACAGAGGCATTTTAGGACAAATTATACCCTTGCCCCCAGGACCAAAGAGGCCTCCATTTTGATCTCATCATCCCCAGCCCCAGAATAGCTCTGCCCCACTTTTCTATTTTGCTGTGTAGTCATTTGGTTTAGATTTTGTGTGTGTGTGTGTGTGTGTGTGTGTGTGTGTATAAACATTCATGCCTAATATGAAACTAATATCCATGTATCCTATCGTCCAAGGGGAAGAAGAGTACAAAGGAACATTCGGAAGGCAGCTGGTTTATAAGGTGACTTGTGGGAATTAAAAAAAAAAATTCTCTGTGGGTAAACAAATGAGGAAAGATGCCACTTCCGTGAGGTAACACAGCCCCTGCCAGGGCATCGAGCTTGGAGAGTAGATTCTGGACTTGTTCCAGCTGCCACTTATTGCCCTGGTGGTGCCTTTGTGCAGGCTACAAACTGCATGGGGGCACATGGCAAACCTGAATATAAGGGTCTGGGGCGGGGGTCATTACCACTGAGCAAAGGGTGGGGCATAAACAGATCTCATTATGCCCTGGGGCCCAGTGGAGTGATCAGCCTGGAGGGATCAGACCTTTGGAGAAGGGTTGAAGGGAAAAAAAAAAAAAAAGGATGTCTGCCAAAGAATCAGGCATCACAGAGAGGCTGGGGGGCAATTTCTCCTCATGGGAAAACAAGACCCCCAAGCTCCCATAAACATATATTCGGCACCCAAACTCCGGCATCAGGGGGGCCTATGGAGTGTCTGCCATGTGCTTTCCTCTCCATCTGTTCCCTACCCCACCATGGATTTTCTGTTATCCTATTAATGACGTTTTTCTTTTTTCTTTTTCTTTTTTTTTTTTTTTTCCCTTTTTACCCCCAATCTGGCATTTTCATCTTAGGTTTCATCTGTACAGAACTATGGGTAAGAAAAAGAGGAGGCTATTCTCGGGCCCATCAATCTCTGGGCCTCTAGGCATGGCTCTGAGTCTATGAAGCCAAATACCTCTAAAAATGGAACGATAGGCATTAATCTGTTTCATAAATATTTATCATATATCTACAGTGTGCCAGGTCCTGGCAACACATCAGTGGTCAATTATACAAGTCATTTTCTCTGCCTAAATATTTCCCCACGATGTACCCAACTCCTCCTTATTGTTCAGGTCTTAGTTGAGATGCTCCTTCACCCTCCCAACCCAAATTCCCCTAAGTTTCTAGGGTCTTCTGTATTCTGTCTTTCATACCCTTTTCCACTTTTGCGATTACTAGTGCAATGGCCTTCTTTCCCACTAGATTGTTAGGTGAGGTCAGGACCTTGGCTGGGGGCTCTGGGCCTACCTGTCTGGCAGATACTAGGCTCTCAAAAACTACTGGTTAATGCGGGAGTGAATGATTGACTACCAAGCATAAGACCCACTAATTTACCTTTTGATAAACCTTTTTGAAAACACTGCTATGCATTTGAATGGGAGGTGTTTATCCACCCTTAAAATCAAATGAGCTTTTAAAAAACCACTAAAGTTTCCTGCCTCAAGTTTTTCCTATAATCCCAACCTAAGAGATCTTTTTAACTGGAGTATTTTATATCAGAATATCAGAAAAAATATCTTTTCATAAGTATTAACAATAACCCAGCCAAACAACTTATATGACAAGAAGGGAAACTCAGAATTTACTTCACCAGGTGATTTATATGATTAATTGTGGCCCACTACAATAGGGCAATGGGGATAAATAACAGTGCATTGGGGTATTTTCATTGTAAAATGGCCATTTCTCTGGTCTTTGATTGATCACGGTCACTGTGATTATGACTGAAACCTTTCATTAACCTTTTTATATTTGATTTCTTGTTTTGAGCTAGCACCATTGTTAATCCTATTTCCAGGAGCAACACAACACACGCGCCCTTGCGAGAAGCATCTAGACTCCCTGGCACTGCATGGCAGCTGCTGAACAAAAAGCAGAAACTAACCTTTCCCCCAAGCAGATGTGAGCAAGAAAGGGCTTCGAAAAGCCTTTGCCGTCTGTCTTCCCTCCAAGGGAGGTCTCATCACGATGTGGGGACACCCAGTGAGTATAATGTTCTAAAGACCCATAAAACATTATTTGACAAGAAAATCTTGCCTCGCCTACGAGCTGCTGCTAATGAATTTCATATGATGCAAGAAGCAGCGTGGCTGAAATATTTTTATTAATAATAATATTTTTTGCTTATACAGCAACTTTCACTGGAGGAAACGGAGTTGGAAAGGAAGCTTTAAAGACATATTTGGGGTAAAAATTACTGGCTCATAACTTTTAAACTTGCTGCTGCCCCTCTGCCATGCTGGAAGCGGGGGGCCGGCTGCAAAGCTAAGGTCCTTCACCTCAGAGAATTTGAGTAGCCGGAGATTCCTGGACTTACAGATTCCACAGGAAAACCAAGTGATTTGTTTGTTTATTTGTTTGAAGGAGCAACACACAAGTATTTTCTTATGGTGTGATGTTAAACTAATCCACTTGAGAAAAAATGGTAATGAGAGCTGATTTTGTTAATGCTGTTTTTGGCTGCCCTTGGCAGTTTGCTTTATGGTGTGTGTGGCATTGTTTTAAGTGCTTATAGACATATGTTTAATACCCACAACATCCCTGTGAAATAGGTGTTACCGTGGTTTTTTTTTAAATAGATGAAGTGATTTAGGCACAGAGAAGTAAAACAACTATCACCACTTGCCCAGAACTTGCTGAGAAATGTTCCTATCTGGGACCCTTGGGTTCCAGACTGCAGAAGAGAGGAAAACTTGGTTAATGGTTGGTGTGTGCTCAGGAGATTATGCCCTGTCTTTTGGCACTTAATGTAAATTCCGTGCCTTCTATTCCTTTGATGTGTGTACTTTCCTCAGTTCCTCAACTAGACTCCAGGCTCTGTGAGGACAATGATTTGAGGTTAGGTTTATAAAATTTAGCTCAGGTTTTGATAACTAAAATCCAGGGCGGATGTTTTAATCAGGGCATAAGCTGTTTTCTAATGGGGACAATGATAGAGGATTTTGAAATCAGAGCCATTCTGGCAAACCCAAGACATGTATCACCCTAATTCTTGTGCTTTCTTTTATAAAAAAAAGACCAAGGTGGGGAGTAGTCTGCTGTCATTTTTAGGCTTAGTTTATAAGATGTGTGCATTTTGGTAGAGAATTGGGGCCTTGTACTCTGTATTACATATTCAAAAACATCAGTATTACTACTTTTTATGGGACAGTCATGCTCCCATAATTTGTTTAAACTAATTTGTCTAATTTGTTTGTTTAATTTGTTTAAATTTGTTTAAACTAAATACAAAATCCAAAATATAAAATTTATTTATTTTCACTCAAAAATATACTTTTAGAGTTGTAGCTCTATGAAATGCTTTTTATGTCTGAGTCAGGGCATCTAGGAAACCAAAGAAGCAATCTGAGCAGCTTGAAGACCATGGAATGAGGTGTCCACCAAGACTACTGTTGAAGCCACAGAACTTTTAATCTATAGAAAATATTTTCCTGGGGCTCCTGGATGGTTCAGTCAGTTAAGTGTCTGACTCTCTTGATCTCTGCTCAGGTCTTGATCTCACAGTCCTAAGTCTGAGCCCATGTTGGGCTCCACATATGGAGCCTACTTAAAAAAATATATACATATCTTCCTGGTGGCTTGCATTCTTGGGCCCAATGTATAGAGTCTGACTCTCCATTGGACAGCCCCAAAGAGTTATAAACTCTTTATTATCCAACCTTATCCCTTTTTATAGTGTTAGCAGGGACTTCAAAAAAAAATAAAAACAAAAACAAAACTTGGTTATTTTCAATAATTTCTATTTCTATCTCTCAAGTTATAGGATACTGTTTCTCTGATAGTACTGTAAGTAGTCCCCATGCACTTTATATGGCCTGATAATGTTTGGAATGGATATTAATCTTAGCAGCATGTTGTAAATCATCTTTTAAGTGAATTAATTCCTGGACGGGCACCTACAAATGCCAGGTCACCTCCATTTACATTGATTCTGTTACCTTCAAATTCAAAAAGTAACATTCTAGGTGGGTCAGCAAAGTGTGATGCCAAAGGAGGAAGAAATGGGGTCTGGAATTCAAAGACCTGTGTTTAGCAACTCCACTCTGTTCATTTCTTAGCTTGACCTTGGTCAGCTCACTTATTCTGTTTGAATCCCAGTTTCCTTATAATTATAATGACTACCTTATTAAACAAAAGAAGATAATGTGAAGGTGCCTGAGAATTGTATGACAATATATATAAGGTAGTTCAATATTTTGGTTTATATCAGTTTGGGAACCATAATATGTAGGACCTTTTCAAGTGTAACTGACAGCCCAACACAACTGGCTGACATATGATATGCACTGGATTATGTACAGCCAGTTCTGCTATAACCTGACATAGGCATTTCTAAAAGCAAGTCTATGTGATGAAGATTTTTATTTTATTTAATTTTATACTTTTTCAGTGTTCCATTGTTTACACACCACACCCAGTGCTCCATGCAATATGTGCCCTCAATACCCACCATCAGGCTCATCCAATTCCCCACTCCTCTCCCCTCCAAAACCCTCAGTTTGTTTCTCAGAGCCCACAGTCTCTCATGGCTCATCTCCCCCTCCGATTTCCCCCAACTCACTTCTCCTCCCCATCTCCCAATGTCCTCCGTGTTACTCCTTAGGTTCTACAATTAAGTGAAACGATATGATAATTGACTCTCTCTGCTTGACTTATTTCACTCAGCATAATCTCTTCCAGTCCCATCCATATTGATACAAAAGGTGGGTATTCATCCTTTCTGATGGAGACATAATACTCCATTGTATGTATGGGCCATATCTTCTTTATCTATTTGTCCGTTGAAGGGCATCTTGGTTCTTTCCACAGTTTGGTGACTGTGGCCATTGCTGCTATGAACACTGGGGTACATATGGCCCTTCTTTTCACTACTTTTGTATCTTTGGGGTAAATACCCAGTAGTGCAATTGCAGGGTTGATGAAGATTATGGATATACTAACTGTCTAAACTGGCACTAATGGAAATACAATGCTTACCAAAATTGACTCCATATGTAATTCAGTATTTTCTGTAGAGATGTTAAAAAAAAGAAAGGTGGAATTAATTTGAAGATATTTTTTATTCCACCATATATCTTAAATATTATTTTTAGCATAAGTCAATATAAAACTTGTTAATAGATTTTTTTTTCAAAAAAATGTAGAAGACTGTATTTTACATTTATAGCACATTTCAACTTAAGCCAGCCACACTTCAAGTAGCCACGTGTAGCTAGTGGCAGCTGTACTGGACAATGTCAGTCTGACACCTGGGTCACAGCCTTAGAGCAGCAGTTGGAGCTCAGTCCCCAGATTACATGGGTTTAGAGTGGGGAACAGCTGAATGGAAATTGAGACTGATTTCTTAGAAAAGAAAGAATGGAATTTGTGGAGACAAAATCATCATCTCCACAAAATCTCTTAATTTTCAAGGAGTTAAAATTCCTGATTCCAGGCCACTTTTGGCTAAATGTACTTAAGTGAATTCTGTAGTTCAGTGAAAATACAGCAGGTGCACAGAGTGCTAGGTTGGGATTAGGACATGGGATTTTTGGTTTACCTGCGTTAGCTCTTCTAACTATCTGAGCTGAACAAAGTTCCTTGGTCTTCATTTTCATCTATAATATAAATGGATTCAATTAGGTGTTTTCCAAACTTTAGTATTATTAAAATAAACGTTATTGAGGTATAATTTACATATAATAAGGGATACCCATTTTAAAATGTATTTCAAGGAGTTTTGACAAATTTAACACACTTATAACTAGTAGCACACTCAAAATATGGAAAACATTTCCATCCCTGCAAAACGTTACCTTGTACTCCTTACCCCGGAAATATTCTGTTGATAGGTACTTTGGTATTTTCTAGTTTCTGGATCAAGTAACTTGAGGCATGGCTGAAGTCAGAGCTGAAATGGATTCAGATCAATTTTCTATATCCTTTAGCCAAGGCAATTTTTAACCTAAGCCACCAAACTGTTTTCCAAGAGTTTGTGCCAATTGATAAAACAACAAAATGTGAAAATTCCAGTTGCTTCATATCCTTGCCAAGACTTGTTATTATCAGTCTTTTTAATTTTAACCCTTTTAATGTGTGTATGAAGGTATCTCAGTGGGTTTTTTTTTTGACATATTTTTTTATTAATTTTATTTTTTATAAACATATATTTTTATCCCCAGGGGTACAGGTCTGTGAATCACCAGGATTACACACTTCACAGCACTCACCATAGCACATACCCTCCCCAGTGTCCATAATCCCACCCCCTCCCAACCTCCCTCCCCCCATCAACCCTCAGTTTGTTTTGTGAGATTAAGAGTCACTTATGGTTTGTCTCCCTCCCAATTACATCTTGTTTCATTTACTCTTCTCCTACCCCCTTAACCCCCAATGTTGCATCTCCTATCCCTCATATCAGGGAGATCATATGATAGTTGTCTTTCTCCAATTGACTTATTTCGCTAAGCATGATACCCTCTAGTTCCATCCACGTCATCGCAAATGGCAAGATTTCATTTCTTTTGATGGCTGCATAGTATTCCATTGTGTATATATACCACATCTTCTTTATCCATTCGTCTGTTGATGGACATCTAGGTTCTTTCCATAGTTTGGCTATTGTAGACATTGCTGCTATAAACATTCGGGTGCATGTGCCCCTTTGGATCACTACGTTTGTATCTTTAGGGTAAATACCCAGCAGTGCAATTGCTGGGTCATAGGGTAGTTCTATTTTCAACATTTTGAGGAACCTCCATGCTGTTTTCCAGAGTGGTTGCACCAGCTTGCATTCCCACCAACAGTGTAGGAGGGTTCCCCTTTCTCCGCATCCTCGCCAGCATCTGTCATTTCCTGACTTGTGAATTTTAGCCATTCTGACTGGTGTGAGGTGATATCTCATTGTGGTTTTGATTTGTATTTCCCTGATGCCGAGTGATGTGGAGCACTTTTTCATGTGTCTGTTGGCCATCTGGATGTCTTCTTTGCAGAAATGTCTGTTCATGTCCTCTGCCCATTTCTTGATTGGATTATTTGTTCTTTGGGTGTTGAGTTTGCTAAGTTCTTTATAGATTTTGGACACCAGCCCTTTATCTGATATGTCGTTTGCAAATATCTTCTCCCATTCTGTCAGTTGTCTTTTGGTTTTGTTAACTGTTTCCTTTGCTGTGCAAAAGCTTTTGATCTTGATAAAATCCCAATAGTTCATTTTTGCCCTTGCTTCCCTTGCTTTTGGCGATGTTCCTAGGAAGATGTTGCTGTGGCTGAGGTCGAAGAGGTTGCTGCCTGTGTTCTCCTCAAGGATTTTGATGGATTCCTTTCTCACATTGAGATCCTTCATCCATTTTGAGTCTATTTTCGTGTGTGGTGTAAGGAAATGATCCAATTTCATTTTTCTGCATGTGGCTGTCCAATTTTCCCAACACCATTTATTGAAGAGGCTGTCTTTTTTCCATTGGACATTCTTTCCTGCTTTGTCAAAGATGAGTTGACCATAGAATTGAGGGTCTATTTCTGGGCTCTCTATTCTGTTCCATTGATCTATGTGTCTGTTTTTGTGCCAGTACCATGCTCTCTTGATGATGACAGCTTTGTAATAGAGCTTGAAGTCCGGAATTGTGATGCCACCAACTTTGGCTTTCTTTTTCAATATTCCTTTGGCTATTCGAGGTCTTTTCTGGTTCCATATAAATTTTAGGATTATTTGTTCCATTTCTTTGAAAAAAATGGATGGTACTTTGATAGGAATTGCATTAAATGTGTAGATTGCTTTAGGTAGCATAGACATTTTCACAATATTTATTCTTCCAATCCAGGAGCATGGAACATTTTTCCATTTCTTTGTGTCTTCCTCAATTTCTTTCATGAGTACTTTATAGTTTTCTGTGTATAGATTCTTACTCTCTTTGGTTAGGTTTATTCCTAGGTATCTTATAGTTTTGGGTGCAATTGTAAATGGGATGGACTCCTTAATTTCTCTTTCTTCTGTCTTGTTGTTGGTGTAGAGAAATGCAACTGATTTCTGTGCATTGATTTTATATCCTGACACTTTACTGAATTCCTGTAGAAGTTCTAGCAGTTTTGGAGTAGAGTCTTTTGGATTTTCCACATATAGTATCACATCATCTGCGAAGAGTGATAGTTTGACTTCTTCTTTGCCGATTTGGATGCCTTTAATTTCCTTTTGTTGTCTGATTGCTGAGGCTAGGACTTCTAGTACTATGTTGAATAGCAGTGGTGATAACGGACATCCCTGCCGTGTTCCTGACCTTAGCGGAAAAGCTTTCAGTTTTTCTCCATTGAGAATGATATTTGCGGTGGGTTTTTCATAGATGGCTTTGATAATATTGAGGTATGTGCC
Source organism: Lutra lutra (assembly GCF_902655055.1). Classification (NCBI taxonomy): domain Eukaryota; kingdom Metazoa; phylum Chordata; class Mammalia; order Carnivora; family Mustelidae; genus Lutra; species Lutra lutra. The sequence goes on from NC_062281.1 coordinate 122,929,641, forward strand.
GTCTATCCCTACACGTTGAAGAGTTTTGATCAGGAAGGGATGCTGTACTTTGTCAAATGCTTTTTCAGCATCTATGGAGAGTATCATATGGTTCTTGTTCTTTCTTTTATTAATGTGTTGTATCACATTGATTGATTTGCGGATGTTGAACCAGCCTTGCAGCCCTGGAATAAATCCCACTTGGTCGTGGTGAATAATCCTTTAAATGTACTGTTGAATCCTATTGGCTAGTATTTTGGCGAGAATTTTTGCATCTGTGTTCATCAAGGATATTGGTCTGTAGTTCTCTTTTTTGATGGGATCCTTGTCTGGTTTTGGGATCAAGGTGATGCTGGCCTCATAAAATGAGTTTGGAAGTTTTCCTTCCATTTCTATTTTTTGGAACAGTTTCAGGAGAATAGGAATTATTTCTTCTTTAAATGTTTGGTAGAATTCCCCCGGGAAGCCGTCTGGCCCTGGGCTTTTGTTTGTTTGGAGATTTTTGATGACTGTTTCAATCTCCTTACTGCTTATGGGTCTGTTGAGGCTTTCTATTTCTTCCTGGTTCAGTTGTGGTAGTTTATATGTCTCTAGGAATGCATCCATTTCTTCCAGATTGTCAAATTTGTTGGCGTAGAGTTGCTCATAATATGTTCTTATAATTGTCTGTATTTCTTTGGTGTTCGTTGTGATCTCTCCTCTTTCATTCATGATTTTATTTATTTGGGTCCTCTCTCTTTTCTTTTTGATAAGTCTGGCCAGGGGTTTATCAATCTTATTAATTCTTTCAAAGAACCAGCTCCTAGTTTCGTTGATTTGCTCTATTGTTTTTTTGGTTTCTATTTCATTGATTTCTGCTCTGATCTTTATGATTTCTCTTCTCCTGCTGGGTTTAGGGTTTCTTTCTTGTTCTTTCTCCAGCTCCTTTAGGTGTAGGGTTAGGTTGTGTACCTGAGACCTTTCTTGTTTCTTGAGAAAGGCTTGTACCGCTATATATTTTCCTCTCAGGACTGCCTTTGTTGTGTCCCACAGTTTTTGAACCGTTGTGTTTTCATTATCATTTGTTTCCATGAATTTTTTCAATTCTTCTTTAATTTCCTGGTTGACCCATTCATTCTTTAGAAGGATGCTGTTTAGTCTCCATGTATTTGGGTTCTTTCCAAATTTCCTCTTGTGATTGAGTTCTAGCTTCAGAGCATTGTGGTCTGAAAATATGCAGGGAATGATTCCAATCTTTTGATAACGGTTGAGACCTGATTTAGGACCAAGAATGTGATCTATTCTGGAGAATGTTCCATGTGCACTAGAGAAGAATGTGTATTCTGTTGCTTTGGGATGAAATGTTCTGAATATATCTGTGATGTCCATCTGGTCCAGTGTGTCATTTAAGGCCTTGATTTCCTTGTTGATCTTTTGCTTGGATGATCTGTCCATTTCAGTGAGGGGAGTGTTAAAATCCCCTACTATTATTGTATTCTTGTCGATGTGTTTCTTTGATTTTGTTATTAATTGGTTTATATAGTTGGCTGCTCCCACGTTAGGGGCATAGATATTTAAAATTGTTAGATCTTCTTGTTGGATAGTTCCTTTGAGTATGATATAGTGTCCTTCCTCATCTCTTATTGTAGTCTTTGGCTTAAAATCTAATTGATCTGCTATAAGGATTGCCACTCCTGCTTTGTTCTGATGTCCAGTAGCATGGTAAATTCTTTTCCACCCCCTCACTTTAAACCTGGAGGTGTCTTCAGGTTTAAGATGAGTTTCTTGTAGGCAACATATAGATGGGTTTTGTTTTTTTATCCATTCTGATACCCTGTGTCTTTTGATTGGGGCATTTAGCCCATTAACATTCAGGGTAAGTATTGAGAGATATGAATTTAGTGCCATTGTATTGCCTGTAAGGTGACTGTTATTGTATATTGTCTCTGTTTCTTTCTGATCTACTTCTTTTAGGGTCTCTCTTTGCTTAGAGGACCCCTTTCAATATTTCCTGTAGAGCTGGTTTGGTATTTGCAAAATCTTTCAGTTTTTGTTTGTCCTGGAAGCTTTTAATCTCTCCTTCTATTTTCAATGATAGCCTAGCTGGATATAGTATTCTTGGCTGCATGTTTTTCTCGTTTATTACTCTGAATATATCATGCCAGCTCTTTCTGGCCTGCCAGGTCTCTGTGGATAAGTCTGCTGCCAATCTAATATTTTTACCATTGTACGTTACAGACTTCTTTTCCCGGGCTGCTTTCAGGATCTTCTCTTTGTCACTAAGACTTGTCAATTTTACTATTAGGTGACGGGGTGTGGACCTATTCTTATTGATCTTGAGGGGGGTTCTCTGAACCTCCTGGATTTTGATGCTTGTTCCCTTTGCCATATTGGGGAAATTCTCTCCAATAATTCTCTCCAATATACCTTCTGCTCCCCTCTCTGTTTCCTCTTCTTCTGGAATCCCAATTATTCTAATATTGTTTCGTCTTATGGTGTCACTTATCTCTCGAATTCTCCCCTCGTGGTCCACTAGCTGTTTGTCCCTCTTTTGCTCAGCTTCTTTATTCTCTGTCATTTGGTCTTCTATATCGCTAATTCTTTCTTCTGCCTCATTTATCCTAGCCGTCAGAGCCTCCATTTTTGATTGCACCTCATTAATAGCTTTTTTGATTTCAACTTGGTTAGATTTTAGTTCTTTTATTTCTCCAGAAAGGGCTTTTATATCTCCCGAGAGGGTTTCTCTAATATCTTCCATGCCTTTTTCGAGCCCGGCTAGAACCTTGAGAATCGTCAATCTGAACTCTGGATCTGACATATTACCAATGTCTGTATTGATTAGGTCCCTAGCCTTTGGTACTGCCTCTTGTTCTTTTTTTTGTGGTGAATTTTTCCGCCTTGTCATTTTGTCCGGATAAGAGTTTATGAAGGAGCAAGTAATATACTAAAAGGGTGGCAACAACCCCAGGAAAATATGCTTTAGCCAAATCAGAAGAGATCCCAAATCGTGGGGAGGGGAGAAAGGGGATAAAAGGAGGTTCAGAAAGAAAGAAAAAAAAAATTAAAAAAAGAAAACCAATAAAGAAAAAGTATAAAAAGGAAAAAAATATATATATATTAGATAAACTAGTTAAAAAATGTTAAAAAAGAAAAGGGTAAAAGTTAAAAAAATTTAGCAGAAGAAGAAAAAAAAATTGAAAAAGAAAATAAAAAAAAATTAATTTAACTGCAAGGCTAAAGAATCATGGGGAGAAAGCCATGAGTTCCGTGCTTTGCTTCCTCCTCCTTTGGAATTCCGCCGCTCTCCTTGGTATTGAAACTACACTCCTTTTTAGGTGAACTTGGTCCTGGCTGGGTTTCTTGCTGATCTTCTGGGGGAGGGGCCTGTTGTAGTGATTCTCAAGCGTCTTTGCCCCAGGCAGAGTTGCACCGCCCTTACCCGGGGCCGGGCTGAGTAATTCGCTTGGGTTTGCTTTCGGGAGCTTTTGTTCCCTGAGCGCTTTCCGTAGAGTTCTGGAAGACGGGAATGAAGATGGCGGCCTCCCGGTGTCCGGCCCGGAGGAGCCGAGAGCCCGGGGCCCCACTCCTCAGTGTGCCCCCAGAGAACAGCGCCCAATGACTCCCGCCACCCTGGCCTCCAGCCGTGCTCTGAGCTGACCGAGCCTGCGACCGGTTCAAGGTAACCCCGAGCTGAGAGTCACTCCTCGGCTCTGTCTCTGTAGCCGGCTTCCCTGTTCTAATACCTGTGAGCTCTGCGACACTCAGACACCCCAGATCCTTCTGTGACCCTGCGGGACCTGAGGCCACGCTGACCCCGCATGGGCTTCACCCCGGTTAAGCCTCTGGAGCGATGTCCCTCAGTGGAACAGACTTTTAAAAGTCCCGATTTTGTGCTCTGTTGCTCTGCCGCTTGCCGGGAGCCAGCCCCTCCCCCCGCGGTCTATCTTCCCGTCGCTTTGGATTCACTTCTCCGCCAGTCCTACCTTGCAGAACGTGGTTCATTTTCTGTTTCTAGAGTTGCTGTTCTTCTTCTCTTCGATCTCCCGTTGGATTTGTAGGTGTTTGTAATCTTTAGATAAGCTATCTAGCTGATCTTCCGCTACCTGAAGTAGTCTCAGCCTGCTACTTCTCCACCATCTTGACTCCTCTTCTCTCAGTGGGGTTTTAATTTGCATTTCCCTGATGACTTGATGATAGCAACCGTCTTCTGTTGTGCGTATTAGCCCTTTGCACATCACTTTTTCTGAAGTGTTGGTTCAAATCTTTTGCCTGTTTTTAAATTTTCTTTTCTTATTATTTGTCAGATAGGTATAGTGACTTTTCTTTTAGTCTGTACCTTGTATTTTATTTTATTAATGTTGTCTTTAGAAGCGCAAATACTTTTAAAGTCCAGTGTATCAGTTTCTTCTCCTATGAGTCATGTGTTTCCTGTCCTAATCTAAGAAATCTTTACTATCCCAAGGAAGATTTTATCCTAGACTTGTCTAAAAATTTTTAGTTTTATTTTTTATGTTTAGATCTACTATCCATTTTGAGTTAGTTTTGTGCATGAGGCAAAGATGGAGATTCATTTTATTCCAAATGTATATCCAGTTGTTTTGTAATTTTTTTAAATCTTTTTTCCATTGAATTATCCATGTAGATCATATATATGATATATACAAGCAATAATGTATATAATATAATCATATAATAGGTGTTCATATAATATATATATTATATGTATAATATATAATGCATAATATATAATATATAATAAATGATTATATATGACATGATATTTATATATATATACACACACACACATATATATGAAATGTTTACACCATGGATCGTTATTATTTTTGTGTCTCTTGCTTAAAGCAACTTGGAAATGAGACAGCTGTGCATGAGTCTCTTTTCTTAATGCAATAGTGTGGATTAGGAGATAGTCTTATTTTGGAACCTTGACCACTGACTCCATTTAACATACCTGCTCAGGAGTCAACCACCTTAAGATGGGATATTCTGCGGGTCTTATCTAGAAGCAAGTACTTGTCAGAATGGAAGGATTTGGATTTCTGGTTATTCTTTCACTCCTCCCTTTTGTATCCTCCCATCTAAAGCTTCCTATTCATATGGCCACCTTACCAATTTCAAAACCCTTTACCCCTCTGTTTCTGTGGCTCGATCCCCAAATATATGGTGCTTTATACACAAGTAAACTAGATCTGTAAGAGCAGCATGCTCTAAGAGTATTCATACTAGACTGTAAGGGAGACAGATTTTCTATCTTTAGGAGACTTGACAATAAACTCTCTGTAATTCTGGATAATGCATACTCCTTGAGTCAGGATGTCTCTGGTTCTGCAGTTACCCTGACGGACAAAACATTCACCTGATTCTGGCCCAGTTTTCCCCATTGTTTGTATTTGTCTTGCACTGTGTTGAGCTGGTACGTTGCCCTAAGCTGTGGCAGATATGATTTCTTGTAGTGCTGGTCCTCTTTTCGTTATCCTTCTTATTACTTCTTAGCACCCTGCCCTTGAGTTCAAAACCCTGGGAGGACCCCTCTTGCAAACCTGCTTTCAGCAGACTAAGATATCTTCATCTCTGAGGTCACGTTTCAGGCTTTTGTTCAGTCACAAGTTCTGTTTGGATTTATCCTCGGTGTGTCTACTTGAATATTCAAAAAGTCATCAGCTAGTCTAATTTGTTTTTTTTTTAGCCATGTAAAAGACTGATTTGCTTTGACAGGTGGATCAGAAACAGAATTGGAGCTATTTTATCTGGACCTAATTAAACAACCTTCATTACCGGCAGATATATGTTTGTGACTTAAAATTAGCATGATTGGAATTAAAACTCAAAATATAAGGCATTGAATTCAGATATGGCTGGTTTAAAAATAAATTCCATACATTTTAAATGCAGCAAGTCTGGCTTTTAAATATCCTATAGTGACAAATTCCATTTAGGGGTGTGTGTGTGTGTGTGTGTGTGTGTGTACGCATGCACGCATGCACCCATGGCTGTGGCCGTAGATAATAGCAAAGATATGGTCCATATTTTCTGAACAGTTCCAGAGCAGCATTCTGAATTGAAACTTCAGTAAAATATTTTTAAAATCTCATTTCTGCTCCTCCCCTCCCACCCCCAAGTATTGAGTTCAGCTTTGAGGATTTTATGTAGCTTTCTTTGGCCTCAAAGGTTACATTCTCTAATCAAATTATTTCTATTCATCATTGTCGAGTTTCTGAGATTTTGTGATTGCCTTTTATTATACGTATCCTGATTGTGTGCAGATGTATATATGTCCAGACACAGTGGAACCCCCTTAAAATGTTCTTTCACATGTAACATTTAAAATCATATTAGATTTTTTCTTATAATATTTTATTTCCTTAACCTTTTGAGAAATATGTTAAAAGATTTTGTGTGTATTTATGCATATACACACACACCCATAGACACACATTTATACATAAAATATTTCTGTAATTGTAGATGTGCACTCTGGATAATGATAGAAACTTAGTAATTATTAAATAATTATAAAATATAGGCACATATTTTTGTCTTTCTTTAGAATTTTGGAGGGTTATTATGCACTTAGATATATGAGCCAGATTTTACCTTATGAAGAAAAATAAAAGGTTGAATAAAACATATTGACATTTCTGTTCAACATTAAGGCTGCAGGAATTATGGTGGATTCCTTTTCCTAACAAACATTAATATGAGATTCCTGGTGTGATGAGAACTGGATGTCAAGAATCTAATCCCTCCCCTTGCCTTTGTGCATCAGTGGCCCTCTCCAAATTATTAAAATTCCGGGTCTTTTGTGATACCTCTTGATGCATTGTTGCAATTTTAACCACTTTAAAATGCAAGCAAGAGCACCTCCTTAGTATTTATAGCCTCCTTATGTGCCTACCATTTTTTTATAAAATATAAAATAAAGCATTTGTGTTTATCCATGTCCTTTTAAAAATTAGAATTTCCAGATGGTCCCTTCTTTTTCATGGTTTTCTGGAATCAAAACAACAGTTCCTGCATGTGTTTGCCACCTTTGTTTGGATTTGCTCAGCCCTTCCTTCTTACCAATGAGGGGTCTAATTCAGCCATTGTTATTGATCCCGATCTTTGTTCAGTCATTTCCCTTCATGTACAAGAAGTTCTGGCTCAACATGGGCTCAGTGGTAGGCACTGATTTCATTTGTGTTCCAGGTAGAGTAATTAATTTCTCTGTGTACATTGTTCTTCTTGAATCCCAACTTTTACATATCTGAACTTTAGGTGGTTAGAATTTAATTTGGGAGCATCAGAATCAGCTAACTGGTCAAATTTGAAATGTAAAGTCCTTGGATTTATTCTCTCCTTTATTACAGGCAGGTCTGTCACCTTATACAAGGGTGTTTATCATTCTTTCTACTTTCTTCTTAATGTAATGGGGATGATGACAATGTTTTTTTCCCCAGGCTTGTTGATGTTGTATGGCAACTCCCTTAGTTCTGGAAGGACCTACAGATAACTGACCCATTTGGTGAGATGTTGGACAAGGGATTTCTGGATGGTTGCCTTAAGTGCATCAATTTGCAAAGGGTTGTGTGTTTGTAAAATTTATTGGTCTTGTTTTGTCAAAGCCCATCAAATCTCATAACATTAAAAAATGTGATGATTTTTTTGTGATTTTTTTTGAGATAGGCAAATGGAAATTGAAATTATAGCTGCTCAGTTTACAGGCTTTGTGACCTTTGGCAATTTTGGGGGGGTACATTTATTTTTTTATTATTATTTTTTATTAACATATAATGTACTATTTGTTTCAGGGGTACAGGTGTGTGATTCTTCAGTCTTAGTTCACAGCGCTCACCATACCACATACCCTTCCCAATGTCCATCACCCAGTCATCCTGTCCCTCCCATCTCTTCCCCTCCAGCAACCCTCCGTTTGTTTCCTGAGATTAAGAGTCTCTTATGGTTTGTCTCCCTCTCTGGTTTTGTCTTGTTTCATTTTCCCCTCCCTTCTCCTACGATCCTCTGTCTTGTTTCTCAAATTCTTTGTATCAGTGAGGTCATATGATAATTGTCTTTCTCTGATTGACTTATTTCACTTAGCATAATACCCCTAGTTCTACCCACATCACTGCAAATGGCAAGATTTCATTTTTTTTTGATATCTACATAATATTCCATTGTATATATATATATACCACCTCTTCTTCATCCATTCATCTGTTGATGAACATCTAGGCTCTTTCCATAATTTGGGTATTATGGACATTACTGCTATAAATATTGGGGTGCATGTGCCCCATCAGATCACTACATTTGTATCTTTGGGGTAAATACCCAGTTGTATAATTGCTGGGTCATAGAGTAACTCTATTTTCAACTTCTTGAGGAAAATCCAAACTGTTTTCCAGGGTGGCTGCACCAGCTTGCATTCCCACCAACAGTGTAGGAGGGTTCCTCTTTTCCCGCATCCTCACCAACATCTGTTATTTCCTGACTTGGTAATTTTAGCCTTTCTGACTGGTGTGAGGTGGTATCTCATTGTGGTTTTCTTTTTTTTTTTTAATTTTATTTTTTATAAACATATATTTTTATCCCCAGGGGTACAGGTCTGCGAATCGCCAGGTTTACACACTTCACAGCACTCACCATAGCACATATCCTCCCCAATATCCATAACCCCACCCCCCCCCCCAACACCCCTCCCCCCATCAACCCTCAGTTTGTTTTGTGAGCTTAAGAGTCACTTATGGTTTGTCTCCCTCCCAATCCCATCTTGTTACATTTATTCTTCTCCTACCCCCTTAACCCCCCATGTTGCATCTCCTCTCCCTCATATCAGGGAGATCATATGATAGTTGTCTTTCTCCGATTGACTTATTTCGCTAAGCATCATTGTGGTTTTGATGTGTATTTCCCTGATGCCAAGTGGTGTTGAGCACTTTTTCAAGTATCTGTTGGTCATTTGGATGTCTTCTTTGCAGAAATGTCTGTTCGTGTCTTCTGCCCATTTCTTGATTGGATTACTTGTTCTTTGGGTGTTGAGTTTGACAAGTTCTTTAGAGTTTTTGGATACTAGCCCTTTATCTGGTATGTCATTTGCAAATACCTTCTTTGGGCAAGTTTCTTAATGTCACTAAATTTTACTTTCCTTATGTGAAAAACCAGGAAAATCCCAGTCCTTCACTGAAGAAGGGAAGATTAAATAAAGGGAGTGTAATGTAGTGGTTGGAATCACAGAGGCTGGGTCTGGATGGCCTATGTTCAAGGGCATGTCTCCACTACTTGCCATGTGATGTGGGCAATTCATTTAACCTTTCAAGGCTTTGGTTTCTTCATTTGAAAATGTGGATTATAGTAGCATCTGCTCACAAGCTTGTGAGGATTACAGCAGATAATAACTTTAAGGCACTTACAGCTATACTTAGTGCATGGGAAAGGATCTAATAGGGTCATTCACCCAACAAATATTTGTGAGGCACCTACCATGTGGCAAAAATTATTTTAGTGCTGTAGACACATATGTGAACAAAAGTCCCTACCCTTTTTAGCTCTTGCTCTAGTGGGTAGGAGCAGACAATAAACAAATAACAACCCCCCCACACACAAAAACAAAAGAAAAAAATAAGTATATAATAAGGCTATGGAGAAAAAAGAAGTAGAGAAGGATAATAAGGAGGGTGACTGGCAGAGGTGCAATTTGAAATGGGAGGGTCTGAGTAGGCTTACTTGGAAGATGGTATTTGAGCAAAGACCTTTTAAAGGTGGGGATGATCAAGCCATGTGGTCAAGGAAACAGTGAGTCAACACAAGCCCCTGTGGCAGGAAACTCACAGTAAGTAGAGGGCGACATTAGTAAGAGAGGAGGCCAGAAAGAAGATAAGAACCAACTCAGAGCATCTGACCAGCTGCTGTTATGAGTGGGGCTTATGCTCTGAGTGAGATGGAGAGCCCCTGAAAGGTTTCAGGCAGAAGAGTGTCATGACTTGACACATTTTGTGAAGAACATTTTGGCTGCTGAGTTGAGGATGGACTAAGTTGAAGATGGACTTTAGCTATAAACCAGATGAGAGTGAAGGTGCCCGGGATCACGATGGTATTGGTGGTGGTGGGAGAAGTGAGCAGAATGTGGGTACATTCCGAAAATAGTGCTACTAGAATTTGCCATCATCATAATGTATTAAGTGAGATGGCCCTTAATTCCTTTGGAACATTGGCTGCTGCAGAGTAAATATTTATTAAGTGGTAGAATACCATTATTAAAAGGAAACTGATATTAGTTTGAGGTTTTATTTGCAAGTTGGAAGGGAACTAAGGCTTTTTCAGTGCCTAACGTGGATTTAAGTGTGATGTCAGGAAGGACTTCACTCACATGCTCAGAATGCCTTGCGAAGCCTTGGACTAAATATCTAAGGAGATTTGAATCCTACTTTTCTTAATTCATTCATTTAAGAAACTACTTGTGCAAAATTTTTGAGTTGAAGAATCCATTGGATCAGGAGTATGTAAACTATACTCTGGGGACCAAATTTAGTCCACTTTTGTTTTTGTAAATAAAGTTTTATTGAAACACAGCCATGCTCATTAACTCATTAATATTGTCTGTAGCTGCTTTAAAGCTACAACAACATAGTTGAGTATTTGCAAAGCCCAAGATATTTACTCTCTGGCTCTTTATAGAAACTGCCTTAGATGAACATTTATGTGTGGCTCAGTGTCATAAACACAGAGTTATTTTCATTCTGGGCGTATTTATGAAAGTATATGGTACCTATAATGAATGAAGATACCCAAAGGTACTCATGAATATGTTTACTTTGGAGGAAGAGTCCAGGCCTTGGAACACTTTCTTCAGAAAGTGTCGTCATCGTAATAGTACCATTTATCTCTGCTTTTACTATGCTTCAGGTGACTATCCTAACCACCTCACATTGACTAGCTCATTTAAGCCTCACAACAATCATTCAAGATATAACATTATTACTCCTGTTTTACAGGTAAGACAAGTGAGGTACAGAGGGGTAAATGACCTGCTTAGGGTTCTGCTGTTGGAAAGTAGCAGGGCCAGGGAGGCAAATGTAGGCAGACTGACATGAGAGCCCACGCTGTTCACTTCTGTGCTTTTCTTCTACCCAGGCAGTTTCTGAAGAGTTTCTTAGCTAGATGCTGTGTGTGACTTCTCCCATCAACAGATTCCTAAACTTGGCTCTCGACCCTGCTCTTGTGAGATTGTTCAATACATTGATCATCAACATCTCTGCTGTTTCAGTTGCTTCTGCACAGTGATGCCATTCAGCTGCCGAGGGGCAGAAAAAGGAGTGGAAAATTGCCACATCCCTATTTGTGTTCTTTCCTTTTACGTCGACAGAATAACAGAAAGACAGTGCCAGTTTTGCCACTTGTCTCGTAAGTGCGAAGTCTCAAAGAATAATGCAAAATTAATTTTCATATGTTTATGAGTTTATCCAAGTGGAGGGTTTCTTAACTCTTTAGATTTCAGTGGTGGGCTACTAAAAATGGGTATCATTTTCCTTTAAATAACAGGCCTTTTTAGAATAAGACTGTCAGAAATGAAAATACTGTATTTATGCTTCATTGTAATCTGTTCATTGCTTTGAGGGCTCTAGGTTCCCAAGGGAGCATTAAGAATCCAAACGGTGTCCCTGAGTGCTGGGTTTTGCATTTGGATCTCTTATATAGCTTATGTGTAAAAGCATGAGTCATCTGACAATCACCTATTGATAACACATTTGAAAAGAAACAGCCAACTTCTTCTGGCTACAGTCTACAGTAATTTTGAATCAAAATGTTCCTCCCTTTCCCCATCTCATGGCCTATTTTAGATGATAACATGCAAATAAGTGTTTTTCCTGCTAATTTCACTCATTTTTGGGTAACTGCCACTCTGAAGATGCAGCTGCCACAGATCAAAAGTTTCAAGAAAAGAGGGTGGGTGTTGTGGCTGCTGAAAAAGCTTTCTTGTTCCTGGACTAGATACCCAGAACGCCTAATGCTTGTCCAATGGCAAGAATCTGATCTAGGGCCCATGGATGTGGCTTCTTCTTACTTCTCTTTGTTGACACTTGTTATTCTCTTACATGCAATATCCATTCCCAAGGCAGTGGTTCATTGTTCATGTCTTCAAAGATTGTGAGACTTCATTTGGCCTAAGAAAGAATTAAAGTGTCCTCATTTACATGTATACATTAAGCAAGTTGAAGTGAAGGAATGCATCAGTTGCTAGTGTTCTTGAACTTTAAGGGAATAAGCAGAGAAATGACCTCAAAGAATTTGTTTATAAGAAAGAGGCTATTATACAGAATGGTGAGGGGGACCAGAGGTGCTGATCTTCCTCTCTCTCTCTCTCCTTTCATCCTTCTTTTCTCCCTTCTTCCTTCCTCCCTCCCTCCCTCCCCTCTTTCTTTCCCTCCTTCCTTCCCTCCATCCCTTCTTTCCTTTCCTTACTTCCTTCTTTCCTTCCCCTCACAAATAGATACTGAGTGTCTCTAAGACAGACTCTGTGCTGGACTCTGAAGACACAATTATAAACAAGGCAAATGGAGGTCATAGTCTTTGTAAAATTTACTGGAAGAGACAGAAATGCAATAAATAATTAATAAATTATGCACATAATTATGTGATTACACTAGGTAAATTCTGTGTAGAAAAAGCATAGAATATGACAGGATGGGGGAGAGTAATGGAGACCTTAGATTGATGAGCAGAGAAGCCCTCCAAGGTAAATGCCATGTAAACTGACCCTTGAGAGATGAATGGGAGGAGGCAGAAGTAGGGGAAAGCACATTCCTGGCAGATGAAGAAGGGCTAGTGTAGGGAAGAATTGAAAGAGGGGTGTGAGATGGACCTAGAGAGGTAGCGAAGGGTCATAACTACCAGTGCTTGGTAGACTTTATTGACAGGTCTGGACTTTGTCCTAAGAGCAAGGCAAGATAGTTAAAACATAGAAGGACCTTAGTGTGTGTTTGTATGTGTTTTTGTGGAGGGTCAGAATTACAGAACTTCGTGAATCTTTTCTATGTGTTTGAGAATGTCATAGAAAATTCCATGGGACTCTGCAATCATTCTCATATGAGATTTTATTCTTAAGTACCCAATACCATTTTAGTATGTCAAAACCAAAAATTTTCTGTGTCTCTCAAATCTTCAAAAGTCTTGCACAAATCATCATGAGTAATTTTTTAATACTGAGTTAGTTGTAACTGAATTCAGAAGACCCAGTGAGTGGGCAGGGCTTGACTCACTGATTTTTGGTACATCTGAATTGGGAAAAACTTTGGGGAATTAGATTAGAAAAGAGCAGAGTCCAAGAATTCTTGGGAACTAGTCCTCTCATTTTTTGTTTGTTATTTTGTTTTTCCAATGTATCTGACTGTTATATTTTACTATTAACACCATTTAAGTAATGTTTGCCCTAGATCTTGACTTTCCTTACACAGTATGCTAGACTGCCTATTGGCAATTCGATACCATTTCCCGTCTTCTCTGCACAATCAGTGGTATGGGGATTTTGAAGCATCAGAACAAATTTCTTGAAATCTCTGTCAGTGGAATTCTGTTTCCTTTTCTTTCTTTCTTTCTTTCTTTCTTTCTTTCGTTCATTTGTTTGTTTGTTTGTTATTCCACGAGGGGAAGGCAGTTTTTTGTTGTTGTTTTTTTTTTTTTTAAAGATTTTATTTATTCATTTGACAGAGAGAGATCACAAGTAGGCAGAGAGGCAGGCAGAGAGAGAGGAAGAAGCAGGCTTCTGAGCAAAGAGCCCGATGCGGGGCTTGATCCCAGGACCCTGAGATCATGACCTGAGCCGAAGGCAGCGGCTTAACCCGCTGAGCCACCCAGGCGCCCCGGGGAAGGCAGTTTTAAAAGAGAAGGTAAAAAGGAATCAGAATCACTATTGTCTCTGGGCAGCACTGGGAAGATGTTTGGTCTATGGCAGAAGGCAAATAGGTTTTGCTAGATGTTTCTGGGTGTTCTGCAGTTCTCTACCACTCAGCTGCTGGAGATGCTGAGATCATCATTGCCTTTATGTTCTGAATTTAGGCATTTCTTGATCTCCTCGATGTTAGTGGTGGCTGCTCAACAACCTTTTCTCCCTTAGCCTTTCCAGTAGATCTTATGTCTCCAGTTCCTTCTGTTGGGTCCATTTCTGCATGACGTACCTAGAGTGGTTTCTGTTTTTCTGACTGAATTCTGATTGATACACATCATTATTAGTCCGTTCACAAAGGTAAAATTGAATTGTTTGTTTAGTGAATTGACAACTGTCTTCCAAGAATGCTGTTTAACTAGCCTGGGTGATTTTATTAGTCATTTTTTTTCCATTAGTCTTTTCTTGAATATTCTGTTCTTGGTCATGACCTCTTGCACGCCTCCATCACCAACCCCAGTCCTCTATAAAACTCAATGATGGATCTACATAACATTTAAGTTAAAAATTCTCATATCTTTAATTTGGAATAAAAGGGCCTTCAAGAACTTCTCCCCACCGTATTGCCTCATCATCTCTGGTCTTGTCAGTGAATCACTAACAAAGTGAATCTCCTGTATTTGATGTTTCTGGGTCTCAGCTCATGTGATTCTCTTTGCTTAGATATATACTTGCTCTGTTAGGCCCATATATAGTCTTGGAGATTCAGTTCAAATATTTCTTTGGCTCTCCTTTTTTCCTCATGACTGTCTGACTAACAACTGCAATTAAACTTCAATTGCAACCTTATACAGAAGCCTAATACAAAGTTGTTATACTGTTTTCTGTTTTGTTTTCCACATTCACTAGTTAGTAAATTCCTTGAGGAATTCTGGGTTTTTTGTTTTGTTTTGTTTTGTTTTTTAATCTCAAGAACTTAGAACCCAGTAAATGGTCATGGACTTGAAATACTGAGTTGAAATAGATTGTCGCCTCTATGCCACATATGCAAAACAAAACAAAATGAAACAGCCAAAAGAACCTCTAGAATATTTTCAATAAAAGTAAAAAAAAAAATAAGCTTTACAAAGTGATCTAATGCTTCATAAAGTAGCTGAGGGAAAACTTAAACTTTTCTCTTGCAAAAAGAGGAAAACTACTAAAGAAATTTTCTTGCTTTTCAAAAAACTGATGTTTTGAATATGTATTTTTTTTTCAAGATATAAAAATGTAACTCCTGCTAAAGCCTTTGGGCATATGTACAGTTATAAATATAACATTAAAATACAAGTATACATCATAATTTAATTGTATCATACAATACAAGGGAAAGGAGATGAGGACTGGCATATTGCTTACAGTAGAACCCTCTCACAGATAGCCAGTGGTATGGGGTTAGACATGATAAGCAGTGCATGAGCAGGCAGGGAGAGACTTTATGGCATTAACTGGGATTGCACCAAAACAGCAGTGTAAGGGCCTTGGCCTCCCATCTGGCAAAACGATCATACATATGTCCTCCCAATCGTGACCATTGATAAATCCAAGGAGCAGTTTTAGTCCTGGTAACATGGACATAAGTACAAAGGGTATGCTAAATGGCAAACCTCTGTGGTACAGTCTCAATGCCAAGGGGATTAAATTCTTAATTTTCATGTGTTACTGGCTCAGTGTGAAATTTTAAGCGAGTTATTCAATATCTTTGGGCCTCAGGTGCCACATCCATTTATGGGGATAGTAATGTGTGACTTGTACTTACTTCACAAGCTTGTTTTGTACTTTTCTCCCATACATTTACATATCCACTTTCAAGGCTGACTCCAGGCAAGATTATGAACTAGAGAAGGCTTTTTCCTGGTACCTTCCCATGTCCAAAGTCAGAACTCCATCCTCCTTTCTGTTTCCTCATTCTGCTATGATACCTATTCCCACTGGGCC
This sequence comes from Lutra lutra, assembly GCF_902655055.1. Classification (NCBI taxonomy): domain Eukaryota; kingdom Metazoa; phylum Chordata; class Mammalia; order Carnivora; family Mustelidae; genus Lutra; species Lutra lutra. Next base: position 122,945,458 of record NC_062281.1, read on the forward strand.
CTGCTCGATAGCACAATCACTATGCTTTGAGTTATAGGTAACATTTCCATAGCATTTTATAACATATGTGAGATTTATCTTACCCTTACAACAGCTTTCTGGAGAAGTTGTTACTGTGGTCCACATTTCCCAGGCCAGAAGACTGAGACACAGATAGTCGTTAAGAGTCTTGCTTACAACCACTTATTGAACAAGTGGTATGACCTAAGAAATTTACTCAAAACAAAACAAACAAAGCCTAAACTAAACTAATAGTTCTGAAGGATACATGAAATTCTTGAAGATTACTCCCAGGGAGCTCTTATATAAGCTCATTCTTTTTGTTCCAAAACTTTTAAAGCTTCATCTTTTCCATGGTTGGATTCCCAGCCCATAGCAAAGTGTCCCAAGTATAGCAGTTACTATTTCAAAATAATAGATGACTAAGTGAATAAAATAATAAATGAATGAATAAATAGTAGAATAACAGTTATAGTATTGATCTATCTACATTTCTGTATATTTATGATCTACCTATAGGTGTGTGTATCTTATATATACATTTATGTATGTGTATATAGGTGAGACTATAATATATATATATTTGTTTTTTTTTTTAAGATTTTATTTATTTATTTGACAGAGATCACAAGTAGGCAGAGAGGCAGGCAGAGAGAGAGAGAGAGGAGGAAGTAGGCTCCCTGCTGAGCAGGGAGCCCGATGCGGGGCTCAATCCCAGGACCCTGGGATCATGACCTGAGCTGAAGGCAGAGGCTTTAACCCACTGAGCCACCCAGGTGTCCCTGTTTTGTTTTGTTTTGTACAAATAGATTATCCTTTCTCATTTTGTTCTTTATCTTGGCAAAAGTGCTATCCTTTATACTTTTATTCCTTTTTCTTTCCACAGTGAAAAAATTCTAGACTGGTCATTATAGGTGTGTTTTTGGATTTTTGGGATAAACTTTTTATTTTAGAATAATTTTAGATTTGCAGAGAAGTTGCAAGGAATATACAGAGTTTCTGCATATCCCTCACATAGCTTCCCCTAATTTTTATATTCTATATACATTGTCAAAGTTAAGGAACCAGCATTGGTATGTTAGTATTAAACTACAGACTTTATTCAGATTTCACTAGGTTTTGCACTAATGTCATTGCTCCATTCCAGGATCAAATTCAGGATAGAGCATCACATTTAAGCACCACATCACATTTAAATGTCACATCTTAGTCTCCCCTTGTCTGTGACAGTTTCACAGTCTTTTCTTTTTTCTCATGACCCTGGGAGTTTTGCAGGTGACTGATCATTTATTTTGTAGAATGTCTTTTAATGTGGGTTTATGTGATGTTTTCCTTCTGATTAGATTGGAGCTATATGTTTTTGGGAAGAATACCACGGTGGTGGAGTGCCCCCCCCTTGTCACATCCTATTGGGGTGCATGTTATCCACATGACTTATCACTGGTGATATTAATCTTGATCACCTGGCCCAGGTAATAATTGGCAAATTTCTCCACTGTTAACTTACCCCTCCCTCCTCTGTGACGTGCTCAATTCTTTAGGAGCAAGTTACTAACTCCAATTCAGTTCAAGGGCGGGGAAGATGGATGGAGCAGTTGGAAGAGAGCACTCAGAACCACCTTCTGGAGGGGAGAGGATTGACATAAATTATTCAAAATTCTTCTGTGAGGAAGATTTTTATCTTTTTCTCATTTATTTACTCCTTAATTTATAGTAGTATGGGCTCATATATTTATTTTTTACTTCGGGCTATAATCCAATACTGTTATTTACTCAAATTATTCCAGCTCCAATGGTCTTTTTTAAGTTTTGCATTTTTAGGGTGTCTCACCTATCAAGGGAGCTCTGCCATATGAGCCCAACACCATCAAAAATGCTTGGCTTGGGACTTAGTCTCATGCCATCGGAGGTTCCCAGTGATACTCATGTGGCCATCAGTTCCAGATTTCCTTCTCTGTGTGCTCAGTGCACCAATGACAATCCCATCTCTCTTCCTGGAGACCACCGGTGATGATTTTGGAACCAGGATGCAGGATTCCTACAGCTGCTTTTGAAAAGCAGAAATGTAGTGAAGGTTATAAAGGGCCAAAGCCCCGACATTTCAGTTCTTCAGCAGGATCTTTGGGAATGCAGGCAGGAATGGGGGAAATACGTTCCCATGAGGGTTCCGGTCACTGTTCTCTTGACTTCTTTAATTTCAGGAGCAATTGGAGGCTTAAGACAAGTGATGAATTTGGTCCAGAGTGAGGTTAGTTGAGAAGGAAATGAAAATAGAGGTTTAACAGGAAGATTAGTGGACTTTCTACCTCTGGGCAATAAATGTCTGCATTGGTCCTCACTAATCAGTTTTCCACATGCCTCATGCCATTTGCTTTACTTAGGATGAGTTCTTAGAGCTCCATTAGGAAGTGTTCAGACTGCTGTTTTGAGCAGGCTGATTTTTTTTTTTTTCCTTTTCCAGTGCCCTACTTTTAACCCACTTCCTTTATTCTAAGTGTATGCACACAGAGGGCCGGTCAAGGGGGAAATGATGCTGATTAGGAAGCATGGTCCAATTAAAGTCCACGTGATAGGGAAATTGCCTGAGAGTCCAAACGTATGACTCCAGGATAGAGAGGCCTCTTTAGCACCTGCAATAAGAGTACAGATTTCTTAGCTTGTAGCTCAGGGCAAAGAGAATGGGCGTCTGATCAATTTGCATGTAAAAGGTAATGGGAGCCAGCTAAATAATAATATGTCTCTTGTCAGGGAGGAGAAACTATGTGGTTTCCACTAGCCCTGTGATATTTAGAAAACATGTACTATTTTTAAAAAAAGCAAAAATGAAAAAAGGCAAAAGTGGGGGATTAGAGTAAGGGTATAAATAGTCCTTAATTACCTCCCTTCACACCTGAAATCTTTTGCTTGCTCTCTGTCCCCTCCACTCCCACCCAAACCTTCGAATCCCCCTTCCCCTCAATTTTTAATGAGCATTTACAGCTTAAGTGCAGAACTCAAACGGTGTTGGGAGGCCAGAATTATTTCAGCTTTAGGAGGGGGGGATGGCAGAGCATCAGGGGATATAAAGGAGAGCTTGCTCACCATGAAACACCCTTTGAAATGCTCCTCAGACTGTTTAGTTTTGAGAAAGTTTCATAGCGGTTGACAGATTATGTAATCTGCTTTCCCGCCCACTGATAATTTTTTGGCATGGGGAGATTGTGCAGGTATTTTGATTTTAGCTAGTCTCTAGTTAATAATCAATAGTTCTGTTGTCTAATGAAGTGATGGCCTTGACATCCTGGCCTTTGTGCAGTGTTAAAATAACATTGATCGCTATCATTATCATATGCCCTTGATATACTGAATAAGGACATGGATATCAATCTTGGAGCAAAGTAACATTTCATAAATCTTATAGAAATAACCAGGATTTTCCAAACAGGCATATGCTTCTTGACAGCAGTGTGACAGAGGAGTCTAAGACACAGATAATTTATAATTTATCTCTAAACTCAGATTGAAGAAAGACTCAAAACTAGGATTTAGTATAAAAAGTATTTCTTTATATGCCAAAGAGGACAAGAGAGAGACTTTTTTTTTTAATAGTAGGTCATGTTAGGGGAAAGGCTTCTGTGGCACTTTTGGGGTAGAGGGATGGAGGAAGAGTGGAATAATTTCTCTTGGCCAGCCTTTTTGAACCTTATTTTAAATTTGGTGTTAGCTTTAAATGACTTGATGATCAGAGTCCTGGCATATTGTGGAGAGGGCTTTAAATGGGACTGGCCCTCATCCAGCTACGCTGAGAAACTGCAAGGAAAAGGATCCCTTTTTCCAGCTGAATCTCTTCATCAGTGTCTCAGATTTCCAACTTTTTTGCTCTTAATGTTTTAACCTCTTCACAACTAGTTTTTTTTTTTTTATTTAGAAATGCCTGTAATTCATGTGACTGTTCTGATTAGCTGCAGATCAAGGGGTTGAATTGTTCTTATTGCTAGAAAGCAGATGATAGAAAAGCAGGATCACTGGCTCAAAATTTCAAGATAAAATTCTTCATCACTTGGTAAAATTGCTCTTCTAAAACAATACATTCATGGTTCATAGTCTCTGGTAGACACCCTCACCACAAATATAGAGACATTTGTTTAGAGAAGTAGGCTACACCCAATAGTTTTCCAGCTCAGAGCAGTTAACTGAAAGTTGTGTGAAGATTTCAGGATGTGAATAATTCATAGCAATTACTTTTGGCTACAGAATCATCCCTGCACTGTCCGTAGAATTCCAGGATGGGTAAATAAGAAGAAAGAGTGCAACAATTCCTTGAAATTTCTGAAATTCTCAAATGGCAGAATGCATTTAAAGGTGGCAAAGGCAGCAGGAGCCTTAACCAGGATACAGGCAGATGGAACACCATTAATTTAAGAATGCAGAGATGGTCTCCTATTTTTATTTTATCATTTTCATTTAATTTTAGTTCATTACATTTTGGTTCAATGCCATTTTTTTTAGTTCAGTGTATTTGGATTTTTTATTTCTACATTGTTTACAGAAAGGTACTTATTGTCATTAATTTATGACTATCAAGATGATCTTCTACTTAATAAATGACAGTTTTGGAGATGCTCTCTTCTCTCTCCCTCTCCCTCTGCCTCTCCCCCTGCTTATGTGTTCTCTTTCTCTCAAATAAATAAATAAATCTTTAAAAAAAATAAAATTAACACCAGTTTTGTTTTGTTAAGATACGAAGAGGTCTTCTTGCTCATGAGAAACCAGACAACTGGGTATATATCATGTCTGTGTTGTATGTTATGTGTATATTGTGCGCGGGGTTGTGTGCCTGTGTGTTTCCACTCTGTGCATGTGCGTATAGCCTTATTAGTGCTACTGAGGATATGCCCACCAGACAAAAAAATATACCTTTTTGTAAGTTGAATGTGAAATAGAGATTTTATAAAAATAAGTTTTAATTGCTACATACTAAAATCTACTTAGAGATATGCAGTATCTGCAGATACTTAATCTAGTCGGTAGTCATTTAAGTTGAACTAAAAATATTCAAGTCTATAACAAAAAAATATTCAACTCCGTAACAATTCTTTTCCCTCCTTTGGCTTCCTCTCGAAAGATTATTATTTTACAATGTTATTTGCAAGTTAGGTTTGTTTTTACATTTCAAAACTTGGGTAGCAAGAGGAAAAGGAGCAGAAGCTGTTTCTGATGGCTTGTTCTCAGAAATGTTGAGGTGGAGAGAGAGGGAGGGATGTATGTATCTTTATGCCAATATACAGGTATTTGGTTATTTGTAGCCTCGTTGGGCCCTCATGCTTAGTCAAAGACGCTCATGAAGAAAAACAACTGGTATTTGGGCCTAAATGGTAGGGATGGTACGGAGGGGGTGGTCACTCAATGATTAAAGCCGGAAGCTTTTTTTAAATAAATGATTTCCTCCCTTTAAACAAAGGAGGCTAGCTTCCAGCTATATAATAACCTTTGCTCACTGATCTGCCAAAAATGTAAATATTTTTATAAATATATTATTTACTAGGCTGGGAGCTTCTGGGGAGGTGGTGGGGTGGCAGAGGAGCACAGATAAATGTGCTAGCAATAAGAGCTTTATGGCCGCTCCAGACCCAACTGTCATTCCTTCGGTACTTCCTGTCAGTCTGACTAAATTCTGTCATCCCTCAACCCGGTTTAAATTAACAGGTAATTTGTAAATGTCACTTCAGGTTAGGCCGCTCATTTTGTTTCTACTCTACCAATGCAAAGTCTAGGACTAATTTTTCTTGTCTTCTTTTAATAGGATTTTCATTTATAAATAGAATTATGTTCTGAAAATAAATTACAGTAAGTGATGCACAGAACGGGTAGCAGCAGCACTTTCATAGAATTTCAAGCACCTACATCAGAAGAGATTAATAAAAACACTTCAAAGGCTAAATTCTATTTAAGCAGAAGACAGCTTTTGGTTAATATTTAATCTGAGTAACTGAGATCTTGGTGGAAAATATAATTTTTTAATATCTAAATTAATTTTCAAAACAAACCATTAATTTTGTTTGGAGAGTTTGTGCAGTGAGAAAGTTTTAGTAATATATTTGTAGAGGGAAAAGTTAATTAATTTTGTGGTGAAAAAATTAGCTTTTAATATTGTATTTGTTCTAAATGAATTCTTATTATTTGATCAGGTGTAGTGCCTTAGGATTCTTCTTCCTGAGCCTTTTCCATAGGCAAAAGAGAAGGCTCTAGGGGAAGAGTCTTTATTCCAATTACTCTTCCGTGGCTGCCATGCACTTTGCCTGATTCTTTATGTGAAAGGTCCCAAGCTGTAACCCCAGACCTCTTCACCCCAAAAGACTGCAAGTCTCCTTAGCAGGGTTTATCACATGGAGGGCTTTTGGCGTTGCCACTGTATGGGGATTCATTGCCATCAGAGAAGAAATCTCGGTTGGGAGGTTCAGCAGGGAATCACATTAGGTGGAAGGAGAAAATGAGACACCTTGCCAAGTCATGAGACTAATACTCACCAAATGTTGACTGAGAGCTTGAGGCTACTGCCATGTGAATGTATGGGTGTGGCTTGAGTAGAGAAATGTGTGGAGCAATCAGTTGATGGTTTGTGCCATCTTACCAGTTGTGTCATTTACTAGTTTTGTGGCCTCAGAATTTCATATCTATGTCTGGTCCGATTCAGCAGGGTTTTCTGCAGCAGAAATAGGTTGCCTGTGCCGTGGTCCCATTTGGTTATTGCCACAGGCTTTACTATTCTCCTAACCAGGATTGGGTATAGCTGGACTGAGAAAGCTTTTGTCTTTCTTATATCTTGCAGCCGGCATTACCCCGTTTTAACAGGAAGACAAAGCAAACCTGTAGTACTTACAATCTGAAATTAGTTGAACAGAAGCTCCAGCTTCAGACCAACAAACCATTCTGATACTATGTTCTCCTCCCTTCTCCTGTCATCCTATTCTGCCAACCCTCTTTTTGCCTAGACTCTCTCTGTTGAGTACGAGATGTAGGGACAAAGAAGTTCAAATTGGACCAAACGTCCAAGCCTTTGCCAAATTTCTTCTCCATCTCTCAGCTGCTGTGGTTCATTGAATGGATGCACTGTGAAATTCTTAACTTCTCAAGATGATCATCTTCTTACTTGACATGGACATTTAATAGTTGAACCTGTGTGATCACATTATAGAAATCTGGGAGATGGGAAGAAAATTACTCATGCTCCCACTATCCTGACACTCTGTTATCCTATTTCCTTCAAGTGTTTTCTCTTATATATCAGCTTTTAAATTCTGTAATTTTAACTAGTATATATAGAATTTATAACATTTTTCTCTTAATGTGTTATCTCCTTTCCCCATATTTCACATAGCTTTTATAGTTACCATATTTTGAAAAGAAAAGACAATTAAAGGAAGCACCATCAGAATTCCTTTAAAAAATATCCATATTACACTCATTTGGGAATAGGAATTTGGAAGAGTTTATGTCTATTGCCTTTTGGCATTATAAACAAATTTTCACCAGTGGGAAGGGACTGACATTTTATCTCAGACACAGTGCCACGATGGTTGTGTCTCTGTTTTTCGATGCTGGGCCTTTCCATAGGACACCCACCTGGGAGAGGTGTGGCTCTGCATTCTCTAGCCAATGCCACTTTACCTTGTGTTTGAGCTTGTTCATGTACCTGCTTCCTTCTCTTTGGTAGACAGCATGTGTCATGAAATACATGGTTATGAAGTAAATTTAGAAAAAGCAGGGAGAGCAAGTGAGAGACAAGCAGAACATCCCTTTCCCTAGTTGCCGTACTTAATTAGAGAAAAGAATGCTCTTAAAATGAACTGTGTTGGGGCACCTGCGTGGCTCAGATGGTTAAACATCTGCTTTCGTCTTGGGTCATGATCCCAGGGTCCTGGAATCGAGTCCCATCTCCAGCTCTCTGCTCAGCCCAGAAACTGCTTCTCCCTCTCTCTCTGCCTGCTGTTCCCCCTGATTGTGCTCCCACCCTTCAAATAAATAAATAAAATCTTTTAAAAAATAAAAAAGAAATAAAATGAATTCTGTTAAGTGCACAAAAATGTGCCACTTTTACCCATATTTTTTTTCATGAATATAATAGCATTTTTACTTAAGGTCTTTCCCCTTAAGCCTTTCCCCTTTTGGGGTGGGGGGATGATGTAGGATGTTAGGGTGGAGGACCAGGGAAGGTGTATTTTAAATCTCCGATTCATTGTGTTAGTTGTAAAAATTGCTACCAAAGAACTGTGAATGTTTATTGATATAGAAAAAATTGAGTATGGTTTTCCTCTCTCTCTCTCTCTCACGTGCGTGTGCACGTGCACACACACACACACACACACACACTCAACTGAATAATTTTATTCCTATATTCTCCTCCGGATTATAAGCATTATGGGAAGTGTGACCCCTACACCTTCGAATAACATCTTTTTAAAAATATTAACATTTTCTTCAGGTTTTCCCTGAAACCATAAGTTGAAACTAAACCCTCAAAAGAGAAATCTAGCATTGGCAAGAGCCAATCCCAATGTTGCCATTACTGTACTATGTTCTCTTGCAGCAAATCGTCTCTTTTTCCCCTCTTGCAGTATCCTTACTTGTAGCTAGAAGAAATAATTGGTCAGGTAGAAATGTAGCATTACCAGTCAAGCTTCATGAAATTGACTTTAAATATCTTTGCAAAATATGAAGCATATGTTTAAGAATAATATTAATTAGGTCTCAGGCAGTTTGCTTGTGCTTTAAAAAAAAATACAATAATTTTAAAAAAAAAGAGAGAGTGAGAGATCTGCTTCTTATTTACACAGCCCAGTACTTTGAAATTTCTCATGGCAGAAAGCAGTCCTTCATGTACATAACCTATGAATTATCCTTGAAATAAAATGTTTAATTACAGTTGACATTTCTGAACCCATTGCAGGTGGTGCCCATCTGAAGAGTGACATTGTTTACTACACTACAAGGCTCTGGGCCTAGTGTCAGAGATTATAAACCAATTTCCATCCCTGCTTTAATGCTGGTTTAATATCAGAAGAAGAACTTTACTGTGTAAATATTAAACATTTTGTTTAAATATTAAGTACCAAAGGTCTTTTCCTTTTGATTATTAAAACAGGAAGAGCCCCAACTTTGAAAGAGGTGCCTTGTTGAATTAAGAAAATGACTGGTTCTTTACCTTCAGGTTAATTATCGCTGGCCAGGGATGTGTGCTCAGGCAAAATGTCAGTTGTCTACTTGTGCCATTGTGACTTTCGGTCATTCAACGGCAATAGGTGACCAGGAGTCTGCCTTACTAATGATGAGTTTACTGGGAATTGTGCATTTTCTCTTGTTCTTTGTCTAAGAAGTCTGATAATAATCGACCAAATAATGCTGTCTCCTTCTGGATGCAGATAGAGCAGGTCAGGGAATCACATCCACATGGAAGTGACCCATGACTGTTCCAACTGTAGTAGCATTCATTGAGTTTAACCACCATCAAACTGCAAAGGAGCTAATCATCTGAGGGGTTGAGAAGAAGGGCCCCATTGTGAAATGCATGTTTGTTTGCCCACCTGAGATTGAAATTAAATCAGGGAAGTAGAAATATATGAATACCTGGCCTGCAGCCAAATACTCAAGATGGATGCATCTTCCAAGTAATTGGGATAGGAGCTATTATGTGAATATTTCCAATTCCTCTCAGTTGTGGAAAACTGAGCTTTTATTCTGTGGTATATAGGATTCGCTGGCTTTGCATCCTTTCTCTTATGCATTGTCTTCAAATACTTGAGTAGTAAACTCTGCATCTATTCGGCAGGTATGAGGGATCCAAATGTTACACTTACATTGATAATAACTATTGGGTCTAACTTACTGAAGTACTTATAAAAGTGTAGATAAGCTCTGCTTTTAGGCTTTTGGTGTTGAGCATCTCTAAATATGGAAGTATCTTTAGGATTCTAAGAATGATGATGAAACCAGGCAAATCTTGTTAGGGAAATGTTTTAGACCACAGTAGTTTTGATGGGAAAGGGAAGTTGACTTTTCCCCCAGAACTGTTGAACCTATTAATATTTCCATGCAGAGGATTAGATAATAACATTACAAAGCAGCTTACAGGACGTGCATCAGTCGACCTGTACTTCACAAGCACTTTTAAAAATCTCCACAATCGTTAAGCAATTAACTTACACATATATGGAGCTTCCATTTGTTGCCTGGCATTGCAGTGAACCTACAGACCATTACAATACATCTGAAAAGTCAAGATTAATTTACGAGATCCAACTAGAAATCTGTTTTACGTATTAAACTGTTCAATGGAAGGAAAACAAGGTTGACTAGTTCAGGTGTGATCAGATTTTATAAGACTGTAAAAACCAAGGACATGAAGTTGGGAACAGTACTCTCCTGGAGCTGCATGATTTGGGGAGACTTATGTTACAGTACTAAGAGGAACCTTTAGTAAGGGGAGAGACTGGGATTGGGGAGTCCTATTGGACTGTGGCAGTAATCTACTTATCAATTGAAAAGGTTTAAGTTAGTGCAGGACAGTGGGAATAGACTGGAGAAGTGGTTTCTAGAAAATTTTAAATTTGGTGGTCACTGGTAGCTCTTTAAAAATTATGTTTCTCACTATTTTTCCTTACATGAGGAGTATGGAAAATGTAACCCCATGGCCAAAGAATTAATCAGGGTTTTGGAAGACATGCATCGTTTTCTTGGTCAGATTACTGACACTCTGTGTGACTATACCTTCTGGTTTCCCTGCCCCTAGCTTCAACACAATCTTAGCAGATGATCTAACTACCAGATAAGACTTTAAACATATTTTAAGCTTCTTATGTGAGAGACTCTGGAATTAAAGGAATTCTTTTTAATATCCATGACTAATGTTTTTTTCATGCTAACCGCCCCCCCAAAGGGAGGTGGGCAGCTTGCATTTTGAATCAAAAATCATACATTATTGACCTTTGAAACATCACTTTGCCTTTTCTTTATTTGTGTGTCATTTGTTAGTACCCTTCAAAGATTTCCTTTTCTGAAAGATTTAGATTGCTGCTTATTGAATTTAGTGGTTTAATTTAATATGATTCAATTTTAAATGTCTACTTTAGTAAAATCTTTGAGATCCTTCCTTAGTTGAGATTTCTTTAGTCTTACAGTGCTGTTTTCCAAGTGTAAATATACTTTAAAATGTGAGGAGATTTTTATGGTTGAGAGTCTTCATGGTGACTATAGTTAATAATACTGTATTTTAGATTTGAAACTTGCCAAGAGAATAGATTTTAAAAGTTCTCATCACAAGAAGAAAGGTTTGTAGCTATGTAACGTGATAGATGTAGGTTTATCCTGGTGATCATTACATGGTCATCATTATGGTGATCATTACATTGTACACTTAAGCTAATGTAATATTTGTCAATTACATCTCAATAAAAAATTTTCACATTTTCTATTAATACTATCTCTGCCCTGCCTTTCACTCAAAAAGCAGTTATTGACTTATTATATAAAAAGATCTTGGTCATATACACTGAAAATGTCCCAAAGTGAAAGATGTCTTCTATTCTTATAGGAACATACAATCTAGTTGGAAAGACCCAGCATTTAAATGCAATGACACACGAGTGGCAAAGTAATATGCATTTATTCAGAAATATATCCATCACATAGCAAGCACATGCCAAATGTGAAATGTGTCAAGAGAAAAAAGATGAAATCCAACTGCAGAGGTCTTCGAATTAGGGCCAGGAGGAAGGGAGGATTGTGATCTGGAGGGAGAGCATTCTCAGCCCAGGCACTCTCTTTGCAAAGGTATGGGGACACCAAGGTCTGAGCTGTGGCCAGGGGAGACTACTTTGAAGTCTGTGCTTTATCTGTGCTCCATACACACAACAAACAAACAGAAATGTTTAAGAGTGCTGTAAAGTGGAAAGAAATATGGGAATACCAGTGAATATCAATAAGGAGATGAGAGAAGTCTGATCAAGCTAAATTACCATTACCTTTTGAAAAACTGCAACTGTTAGAATGTGAGTTTCCATTCATGTCACAAGAGAAGATGGTTTTAGTACTGTATCCTGGTGTCCTTAGTTCCTTGGTTATAGCTCCAGCTCATTAGAAGCAGGTGGGGCAATCAAATTCCCCCACTACTGATTTCTATGTTAAGGAACCTGGGAAACATATTTCATTTTCCAAAGTATCATTGATACAAGTGCTTCCACTTCACTCCTAGGCTCTTTATGGACCATGTTATTCTTGGAAATGTCAACATATTAAAACCCACGCAATGGGAAGTTCAGGGATAAGTTCTCTGGAGATTCTTGAAACAAGAGTTACTTTACCAGAGGTAGAACATTCTGGTCTTCTAGGTAATATTACTCTGTAAATACAAATCACCACAATTATAAAGGGGTTCTCCTTTTATAGAACGAAAAGGATTGTTTCTCTAAGTTCTTAAAGGAAAAAAGCCTTCATAAATCCACTCACAGCCCAGGAAAAAACACTAAAAAATCTGATGTTGTATGAAAATAGAGCCATTCTTCCAGACGAGGACAAGCACATTAAAGAAAAAATTATTCTCTACCTAAAGTTGGCTTTGTATATATTTTTTTCCTTCCTGTAGGCCCCTTGATGATAGGTACCAATTTTGGGTTTCTCAGAAAATATGTGAAATGTGCCATATTCAAGATATTTTGACCTAACTTCTGATTATAAGGATGCATTAGTAAAATCACTTCCAGGTTTTGAATAGAGGAAATACCTGTCTTCACCTAGATTTGATTAAAGATTGGGTGATTGAGATTTGGATGGCTATATGTTTCACAATGGAAATATGGCTGAGACCTCTTATGCAGAAATTTTAAAAAGTGACAATTATAAAATAATTAACATCTCCCTCCATTAAGCACATCTGTAAAATAGCGCATGCTGTAGTTTATTAATATATTTTATTGCAATTCATCCCACTTTCAGTTTTACTGAAAGCAAACTTGCAGAAAAATATTCTATCTTTTGAACTAAGCATATTGGTAATGTTTTAGGATACCAAGTTTTAAAGTCTAGGACTGACCTGTGAAAAGGACTGTATTATACAAAAATTTTTTTCTTGGCTATTTCATTGTTTTTTTATGCACTATTGACAAAAATCAAATTTTGTTTCAGAAACGATTTCAAATAGATCCAATTCTGTTCTCTTGACATTTTAAACTTGCTTATGTAAAATTATTTCATCTGTTTTTATTGAAAGGCACTGAGCATTTCACAAGTAATGATATATCATCTGGTGTGGAATGGTTGTTGAGTCAAGTTTAAAAATATGGGAGATTCTAACATAGTGAGGTGGAAATACTTGGGATGGGTTTCTTCATGGCATTGTTGTGGAAAGAGAATAAACACAAAGAAGCCTTAGCCTGTTTCTTGCCTAAATAGGCAGAATTGGGAAAACCTAGATTACTTTAATCTTAGAATTTACCCATGCTTTAAAATATATACCAGTAGTTATTTATTAGCAGAGTTAAAATATTTTTTATTTCTAAGGTAAGTAACAAATTATATCAGGTAAAAAGGGAAGAAGGCCAATTTTTTTTATTTTTTATCAGAGTAAACCCTTACATGAGACCTATTGATACGATTTCTCTGGGCTGGTAGTTTTCACAACCCACTTACAAGGCAATAATACATTTTCCAGATATTCAAATAATATGTATTACAGAGCTGTGAAGGCAAAGAAAACAGCTTTCACAAAAAGAAATACAGCCAGAGGTACCCTTCATTTGAAGAAATGCCTAGAAAGATTCACTATTTAGAGTCCCTCATAGGAATGATTGCTTGTCCTGTGTATCAGCCCAATCCTATGCATTATAGCAAGTCGATTCCTGCATTGTGCAGAAACATGATTACTTATTTTACATTTCTAATTCCAAGCAGCACAAACTAAAGAAATTTCCTTTCTATTACCTCCCATATCTGTTTTGCCTTTTGAGAGGTCTGTGAACTGAAAATTAAATCTCAACACATTGAAATTATTACTGAGGCTTGATCCTAAGGGGTAAATTTTCAGGGCATGGCAGTGGGATTTAGTTGTGTAATTCTTATTAATACTAATAACGGTCAATTACTAGCCTCTGGAATGTACCTGAAGAATTCCACCTAAAGCCTAAATACATGAAAACAATCTCTCTCTCTCTCTTTTTTTTAAAGATTTTATTTATTAGAGAGAGAGAGAGATCACAAGTAGGCAGAGAGGCAGGTAGAGGGGGAGGAAGAAGCAGGCTCCCCGCCAAGCAGAGGGCCCCACGTGGGGCTTGATCCCAGGACCTGAGCAGAAGGCAGAAGCCTAACCCACTGAGCCACCCAGGTGCCCAGAAAACAATCTCTTTTAATCACACTCAATATCAGGCATAGTATGAGCCTTCATGGAACCAAAGAGAGAAAAGATCTGAATATTATTTAAAAAGAAAAAAAAAAGAAAAAGTCACAATTGTAAAAAAAAAAAAAAAAGATTATTTGAACTTATGGAATAAATTCATATTGCTTTCACATCTTATCAAACATATACAGAGTTGGTGGGAAAACATTGCAAAAGCCAAAATAGATGACGTATCAACCTTCACACAATGCCTATAAAAAAGCCACACCATTTCCATATGCAAGCACTGGAATCCTGATTAACAGGCTCTTCCCAGATCTAATAATTTGGCGGGGAGATCTAGACTAAATTTAGTATATGGGCCTTCATTGAGTTAACTTTGGTTCTCATTCTCTTCCATTTGACTTTCCTATTCCCTGAATTTAATAAAATTATTAGCCAATACAAATTTAATTTCTCAAAAATACCTCACCCTACAAATCCAACCTTTGAGAAAGCATTGCCTAGAGAGGAGTTGACCTTAGCAGTATTATACCTTGTCCTGAGCTTATGATAAGCCCTCTTGGGATTGGCTATGACCCCTTCAGCAGGCATACCCTCTCTACCCATGCAATTCCACTCCCTGCCCCACTCCACCGCCCCCAACTCCCAGTTCAGTACTTCAGTACTTTGAATATTGATTCATTTTCCTAACCAGACGTCCATCTCTTCTAGTGGCTGAGTTGCAGGCTCCTTCATTAGACTTAAAGCTTTGTGACTTTGGGCACATTAGTTATCCTCTCTGGGTTTCATTGCCCCCCTTTATAAACTGGTGATAATAACAGTCACCGTTTCATAGGGTGGTTGAGGGAATTAAATTAGGATACCTAGCATATGGTAGGCATAGAACAATTCCATAGATCTCTGTATAGCACCCTCCTGTATTTATAAAAGATCTTATTTTGTCTCCTTAGGGCTTAGGCCCTTATTTTGCTATTTAGGCTAAATGGGCAAGCAAAGAATGGGAAGGATCCAAGAAAGCAACCCGCCATGTGTGAGGAGGGACAGGCAGCAATGCAGAGGACAGAATTTGTTTGGAAAATGGGAAGAAAGAATAAGAGGGATCCGAGGCCATATTTAGGTAGAGAATTTATAGGGGCTTGGGGAGCTGAGGGCAGGAGAGAGGAGGAAGAGGGCAGGGAGTAGAGGAAGACGCAGCAAGCCGGATAGGAGCCTCGCACCTGTGAACAGAGAGATTGCTGAGCTCCAAGCTCCAGGCAGTGCTGTTCACTCTCTATAGTCATGGAGAGACTTCAGTTAAAGGTTTACATGCTTTTTCTTTCCTTTCTTTTTCTCCGGTCTCTTCCCCACATCCCCTGCCCCACTTTGTCCTTTCTTCTCCTTTCACTTTAACACAGAATTTATTTTATTTACATATGGGGACAGATTAAACACGGTACCATTTTTCCTTCTGATCAGGGACGCTCTATAGGTATAAATATCAGCAGCGTTGTCCCTTCAGTGTCTTGTGGCTGTCTCCACAGAGGCTTGTGTCTGGCACATCTCACCACCACCAGCCTTGCCCTGCCCCGCCCCACCCCCAACAATGTGAATATTAGGGTGAATGTGCTGTTTCAAAGCTTTTTTTTAATGACTGTGTTTGAGAAAGTTTTATCTTCACCTCAGTCTAGCAACCCAATAATACATAACACTTTACATAGACTTCAGATCTTTCTAGTGTTGAAAATGCTTCTGTTCTCCTGGTCTCATTTGTTTTCCCCACAATAATTTTGCAAATTTACAGGTCAGGAGCTATTATTCTTATTTTATGCAGGAGGAAGAACATGGCTCAGAGATGGGCTGGCCCCAGCACTGATAAGGTCCTGTGAGTCCTGCTTTGTGTTCATTCTACCCCATTGCATTTATCTCCCTGAATGTTTCTAAAGGCCTAGTGGGCCCACAGGATCTCTCTATTCTCTGGGTTTCTAGAATTCCTCCTGCATTTTTGTCAGCACTCAGTAGTTTTCCTTTATTTGTACACTAGTTGTTTCAGGTTCCTTTAGCCTCTCTAGCTCGAGTATAAAAGCTCCTTTTGACAAGGGGTTGACTTTCCCCAAGATACACAGAGCCTGTGTGTGAGCCTATAGGTCTCCAACCAGTTTGTCAGGTGCAGAACCTAGACAGTTCACGGCTCGTTCCTACTTTTCTGTTGGAGGAAATCTTGCCTTGGGTCATAGTACCGACTTGGGGATTAGAACCCACAACCTCTGTTCGCCCTTTCTGTGGTTTAGCCCTCTGAGCCATGCAGCATTTAAGTTTAGTAATTAGCACTTAGAAAGCCATTGAGGTCAATCCCCATTGCGCCTGTGTAAAATCTGAACTCATTTAATTGTCAAAGACTCTCAGAGAACATTTCTGTATGATTCTGGGTATTTAAAAATAAACTAATGCCATTATCTATAGTCCTTTAGAATGGGCTACAGTAATAGTATGTGGACAAAACAGAAATCTATTAATACTCACATGTGTGGTAAGGTGACATTCAGATGCATCTGTTTCCTCTCATAAAGTCACCTGCTGGAAGCCTATTGAGTAAATGTTAATGAATTTGGGTGTACCTTAGCTGCAAATGGATCAGATCTTCTTAATGTAACATTACAGCAACCTAGATTCACTTGGAGCATTCTGCTGATTTAAATTAAATTGAACACCAAAGCCAGCAAAATGTATTAGGGAGGAATTAGATGAGCTACAGAAGCTTTTAAAGGGTGTTCTTAGGGCTCCAAGAAGAGGAGAAAGATAAGAATATCACTTTGTATTCTTCTAGCTTAAAGCCAGAGACACATTCAGAGAGATGGACAAGATGATTCTATCGTATGAGTGGAGTTTACCACGTGACCTCCACTAATGTTCAAAGATTGCTCCATAGTTTAGTGTTTAAAACATCATGCTGAAAGGATGCCGTCAAGTGCCTGCCAAATTTAATTTTAAAAATTTAGCAGGTTTTTAGCTAGAGGTGTGGGGGGGAAACATTAAAGATTTTTGTTGTTGTTGATTTAACTGTCTCCAAAAAAAGTGGAAACTTGGATTTTTCTATTTGGTCAGTTATTTTGAAAATAGCGTGCAATTGCCTCTCAAATCAAATTGAAACTCAGTAAGTGGAAGTTTAGCACCTCTCTTCTTCTAGCTACCAGTCTTCTTTGACATATGCTGTACTTAAGTCCAATATATTTGACTAATTCCTACCCATGTTCATTAGCATGTACAAGCCTTTATCTTGTGGCTTTTCAAATGTGTTATCTCTTCATCATGAGGGTATAAATACTTAAGTGTATAATTCATGGGTTTTGCTTTTGAGGTTGCTTCTCATGTGGTTTTTAAGAGTTTTCTATCTAGTCCATGTACCTCATGACCCTTGCTGACTTACTAATCTAATTTAGAAGATAAATTTGGTCAGTCAGCAACAAATACTTACAGAAAACTTAATTTTGACTATTTTTTTTTCCCTCATAGGGAAACTTTCATGTGAAAAGCAGCCTCAGTGTTTTGCTTGATAATATTGGGTCTCAGATATCTCTACAACTGTGAATAAAATGAGCTGTTTTCTCAAACTTGAGGAGGGATTTCTCCCCCCCCCCCCCCGATAGATATAATTTCACTGGGGCTGTCAGGCTAGAGTCTCTATCACTCAATTGTCCAAATACCCTTTTACTGGGCTCTTATACAAAATGAAGACTTCAACATGGAGAAATAATTGCACATGGTAGATGCTGATGATTTGGCCAACAGATGGCCAGGAGTTCTCAGCATTAGAAAGATTCCAGTATGGTTAGTTATAAATCATAAGTATTCCATGACAAACAGAGTAAAGAGCTAACTTTGGTTTATGGTTACTGTTGATGAACAACTATTCTAAATCCCCATCAGGTAATGAACATGAAGAACACCATGAGGTGGCCAATGCTGGGAACATTGTGTTTTTTGGTCTGAGTAAGGTTTTCCACCTTTTTTCCCCTACTAAGGGGATTCTTAGTACAAATGAAATATTCTCATGATGGAAGATATGGAAAACAAAATTGGAGCCACTTCCTTAAGAATTTGTGTCAATTCTGGCAATCGCACTACTGGGTATTTACTCTAAAGATATAAATGTAGTGATCCGAAGGGGCACATGCACCCAAATGTTCATAGCAGCAATGTCCACAATAGCTAAACTATGGAAAGAAGTTAGATGTCCATCAACAGATGAATGGATAAAGAAGATGTGGTATATATATACAATGGAATACTATGCAGCCATCAAAAGAAATGAAATCTTGCCATTTGCAATGATGTGGATGGAACTAGAGGGTATTATGCTTAATGAAATAAGTCAGTCAGAGAAAGACAATTATCATATGATCTCCTTGATATGAGGAAGTTGAGAGGCAATGTGGGGGGTTTGGTGGGTAGGAAAGGAATAAATGAAACAAGATGGGATCAGGAGGGAGACAAACCATAAGAGACTCTTAATCTCACAAAACAAACTGAGGGTTGCCCGGGGGAGGGGAGTAGGAAGAGGGTGGTTGGGTTATAGACACTGGGGAAGGTATGTGCTCTGGTGAGTGCTGTGAAGTGTAAACCTGGCGATTCACAGACCTGTACCCCTAGGGCTAATAATACATTATATGTTAATTTAAAAAAAAAATCTGTGTCAATCAATAGAAATACTATACATATAATACTTATATAAATATGTAAATGTTTCTAGTAGGAACATTAAAAGATAAAAAGATATTGAAATTAATTTTAATATTCTAAGTCCAAACATTCAAAACATTATCATTTCAACATGTAATCAATATAATAAAACTACTAGTGAGATGCTTTATTTTTTTTTCATAATAGTTTCTCTAGTAGTTTCTTCCCAATGCTTTCTCTAATACTGCTCAATAGGCACATGTAGTTAGTGGCTATCATGTTGGACTATGCAGATTTAGATGTACCATTTGTAGGGGTTAGGAACTCTAAAACTCTCTGACTCTTGCCTCTGTCTCAGTCTGTCTATGACCACGGGCAAGTTAGACTTTCTGAGACTTAGTTTCCTATTACATAAAACAGGCAAAAATTATTTCTATCTCATTGATTTGTTATAAGAGTTAAATGAATTTGGGGCACCTGGGTGGTTCAGTGGGTGAAGCCTCTGCCTCCAGCTCAGGTCATGATCTGAGGGTCCTGGGATCGAGCCCGACATCGGGCTCCCTGCTCAGGGGGGAGGGAGCCTGCTTCCCCCTCTCTCTGCCTGCCTCTCTGCCTACTTGTGATCTCTCTCTCTGTGTCAAATAAATAAATAAAATCTTAAAAAAAAAAGTTAAATGAATTCAAAATACCTGGTGAATAGTAAATATACTTCTCTAGACAATGCAAAAGGAATGATAGTGCCAAGAAAATTACCTGAACCTATAAGGGATTTTGAAGAAATGTGTGATATCAGAGTCATATTTCCATGCTTACCATGTTGTCATCCCAACCACCCAATCATGCTATTCTCAGTACTTAATTCTTATTGCTGTTTTGAGTTCATTCTGCATGTCAGGTGTGAACTTGTCTTCTTTTGGGAGTAACCTTCTCCTACTTCAGGTATTAAGATAAAATGCTTTCTCACACATGGTTTCCTAAGAAGCCAAAAAGGTTTGAAAGTAAGAAGTAAAGACTTAGCCTGGTTTGAGATAGTTTTTCCTTAGGATAAATAACTTAGGTGGATAGAATGCAGTGAGTTTTCATTATGTTCATTGAAATATGCAAACAAATGGAAATTGTTTACTCTCCTGATTGTACAAATTTTTCGCTAGGTTCAGAGGAAAATGAGACCCATTTTGTCAGCACACAGCACGACTGGCAGCACTTGTATCCTTCATATAACTGTCACAATTCATGGACACCATGGCAATGTTGTAGAAAGCCTATCGTAAGTTATAATATTCACATAGCTGCCAACCACCTATAACAAGTGCCAGACATCAATAACTGTCCACATTGTCAAAGGGAAGCAGTAAGGACAAGCACCAATGATGCTGCAACCAACATTGTAATAACTAACCGAGAGGACCATATTAATTCATGACCGGGGAATCCTTTGAAGCTAGCCAGAGACACCCCCGCCCCCCGCAAAAAAAAAAAAAACCCACAAACATGAAAACAGAAAACACAAAGCAGGAATTCAGTCAGGTCATCCAGGCTGGCTAAGGCCCATAGAAAAATCAGAGGCAAGCCAATGCCTGGAATTACCCATTTAGGCCCCTAGGAAAAAGGAATTGCAGAGTACACTGTTCAAAGGTGGTGATTTTTGTATATCACAGAATTTTGTGATTCTTGTTTATTCTTGGAAATGGGTGCCAAAAAGATCATTGGCATGCTTTCTCCCATTAAGAAACATTTAGAAGGTCCTGCTAGAGATCTGAGGAACTTGAGAGTTCACTTTCTCCGATACCCTCAATTACCTTGGAAAAGATTGTGGTCCAGACAAGTTAACTAATTGCTCTAAGTCAAATTGCCGGTTCCTGAGAATGTCCAGGACTAGAAGACAGATCTGCTAGGCTGGAATCTCCACTTTAGTCTTTCCAGGCTTTCTCGCTGCTCTGCTTTGACTTTGTTAGGGCAAGAATCATTTTCTGCTTTTCATTTTTGTTGGCATCCCAGGAATGGGAGAGGAGCTGAAGACAGGAATGGCAAAATCATAGTATTCCCCAGACTGGTAAATTCATTCAACCACTCTCCCAGGGCTTACTTACACAGTGGGTGGTCTTATGATTCAGTAAACTGAGACTTGTTGGTACTCTCCCAAAGGTATAGTTCATGCTTTCCACACTGTCTTCAAGGTCCGGAGTCTGGATTGCTCTGTGTTAGCATACTTATTTCCATGCAAGCACTATGAAAGTTTTTGTGAAGGCCTAAAATACAGCCAGAAAGTATCCTGGGATCTAGGAAAATGTAAGTCATTTAAAATACTTGTGTATATTTAGATTGTGTTAAAATATACACATTTCCTCTTTTGTGTTTCTACCAAATCTAAGTAGTATCCTGTTCCCACAGAGCTAAAGTTCCTAGAATGCTCATGTACTGCTAAAAATTAACTTGTTTTATAAATAATACTTTATTCTTACAAATACTAGTTTTGTAGGCAGCTGTACAATTGTGCTAAAAGCGCTGGACTTTGAGTTACAAGAACTAAAATTTTAAGACTCTAATCGGCTACTTATTAGCAAAAACTATTCCACCTAAAATGGCCCTGATTAGGATTAAGTAAAATAACATATGTGCCAACATTGTATAAACTATAAAGCATTGTACAAATATAAGAGCTTATTATTTTGCTTAACACCTAATAGATATTTGCATTTATATATTGAAATCATTTATATTTATATAAAGTATTTTCTATATGATAGATAGGGATTATGTCCAGATTGGAGATGTTTATTGATAAGCTTCCTATCTAATTTTTGTGACCTATTTATTTTAACAAGACAGCTTACTTTATAGCTGACTTGAAATTTGTGTCAAATATTCAACTGACAGTGACTACAGCTATCAGACCCACTGTTTATGGTACAAAAATCAAACTAACCATTTATAAAAATTTCTGCAGAAGATTCTAGCTAATGAAAGCACCATTTGTGGTGTGCTAAAACATGCGCACACATAGGTATTGCCCCATTTATCAGACATGAGAGCTAATTACCTCATATACCACTATATCTCTTCCATTCTCTGCATTTCAATTCCCAATATTAACACATAGGTGGTCAAGCTGACCATCGAATAGCCTGCATGAGCATGAATGCATTAAATAATTTAATGTTGGAAGAGTTTATTAAACTGCCACATTCTAATCAGCATGCGTACCTGCCTTCATTAATTTTGCACTGGTCCATGGTGTGTCTCTACAGCCAACACAGAGAGCACTAATGTTAATAGGAGCTCTTAACAAACAGGACCAGTTAATCAAGGAAAATTTACTATTAACCACATGACCATGCATACTGCAATCTAATTACAATCAGATTTAACCCTCACCCTACCACACCCATTTAGACATCTTTCTTATTATTTGTCAATGAAACTGCAGAAAATAGGGTATCATTATTTCATTTAGAGTGAGAGAGATGTTTGCATCTGCACATGATTGTGACCACGAGGGGATTTTCTGCTTGCTCCTGTCCCATGTTGGAGACATTCAGTTTTGTTTAAAAGATCACTGGAAGAAAGCTCTGGTTCTGTCCCCTAAATGATTTTTGATTCTTTGAAAATAATTAATTACAAAGAGAGAGTTTCTCTGAATGAACATCTCAGAATGAACTGAGTCAGGTGAAATTCAGCATCTGGCGAGTTATAGTTATTGCTATGTAAATGATGTGGGTAAAATCTAAATCATTTAGCTTAACTGTTTAACAAAACAATCTGAGATATTAATGGTAAATTCATAAGATTGGAGGCCCATCATTTAACCAGATTTGGTTACTTCAAAACCAGTGAACTGGACAAACACCTATCATTACTGGCTGTTTCGCATATGTAGACATATATAAAAGGGAAAAAGATGAGGTAATCAGGTTTTTTGTGTGTCTTCACTTCTTCAAGTTGTCACGGTGCCTATTTTATTACATGGGATCATGTAAGTTTGTATGTTTTTACAATGGATTTCTGGGTTAGTGATTATGCCATTTATAGTAAAGAGGTATAACTGAATCAGAGTAAGAAAGAGAGCTCCAAGAATTCAGAAATGTCAATGGCAGTATTTATGAAAGATCAAGGAGAGAAGTTATAACACTTTTATTAGTATTTTGTCTTATGATCACCTTGCTCCTTGGAATATTAGCCCACAATGAAGGAACTAAAGAAATATCCCAGCGATTTGCCAAGAATTTCAGCTTGATAACAGAAGGGACTTTAAAAAATACTTTCATGGGGCGCCTGGGTGGTTCAGTGGGTGAAGCCGCTGCCTTCGGCTCAGGTCATGATCTCAGAGTCCTGGGATCGAGCCCCACATTGGGCTCTCTGCTCAGCAGGGAGCCTGCTTCCTCCTCTCTCTCTGCCTGCCTCTCTGCCTGCTTGTGATCTCTCTGTCAAATAAATAAATAAAATCTTTAAAAAAAATACTTTCATAAAAGACTCTATCATATTTAAGGCAGTTCTCCTTATTGGGCTAATAATGACTGTCTCCCTATCGTATATTTTAATTTATTTTGGGTCTAATTATCTCACTTCGAGTTCGCAAACAATTCCATGTAGGTCTGCTGTGGGATCAGATGAACTATACATTTATTTGGAGTGAGTTTGGGTAAAGGATACTCTTGCATCTTGCATCATAGGAGATGCATCTGTGTAATAGTTTTTTTCTTGTTATTCACAGGTTTATAAGTGATTTTTTTTTTTTTTAGTTTTTCTTGTTAGAAAGCAACAATTTTACCTAAGTTTTATTGCTATGTTTTGTAGTGGCTCTACCTGTTGAATATTAGTGTTATCAAATGTAGAGCTGATTGGATAGCATTCTTTTTACAGAAGAATGGTCCACAAGGAATATCCAACTAGAGTGTAACCTTGAAAGAAAATGTGATGTAATATACAAAATTCAGTGTATATAACTGACCAGGAGTCTGTCCATTCCCCAAGAAGATGTTGAATTCCTTATGCCACTCTCAGGAGCAAGTAGAACAGGGCTAAAGCTGCCAGAAATGGCTGAATATACTTTGACCACTGGAAGAAAATACAAAGGAAATCTTAAATGACTCATACTACTCTTTCTTGAGGGCAGTAATTTAAGAAATACAATATCTGACAATATGTATCTTTCTCTTATTGTTCCTAAGAAATCATTGAGTAACATCATATTCAAAGGGAATAATTATTTTGAATTTAACCAAGAAAATAATATCCTCTGACTTGAATGAGAATGTTTTCCAAATGGCTGACAAAGTGTATCAATAACTCTTTTTGGAACTGGTATTCCATATTTAGAATATCTTTATTTTGCTTTGCTTTGAAGGCTAAGTGTTTTCACCTTGATGGCTTAACCATGTCTTATCTATGTATATCATTGTCTAAACAAGATGTGAGGTTAGGTGGAAAAGTGTTTAAGGGATTGGGGACTCTGAGTTGGATTTTTAGCTCTGCTTAGTTCTCTTATCTGTAAAGAGGATGTGTTAGATTAGCCTATTTCTAAGGATTTCTGAACACACTAAGTATATGAAGTAGTAGAATCTAAGGAATAAGATTCCCTTCGAAAGTTCAGGAACCTCAGATGAGCAGTCAGGGAATGTTCAATGTATGATTTTTTAAATTTTTTTTCCATGTTCAAAAATAAAGACATCTAATTCCAGACCCCTTGCTCTCTTCCACTTCTTGCAAAATGTACAAACTCCACACTGAGGGATGATAATGCAATAATACCCTATATGACCCATAAATATAATTTAGTTTGGAACTGTCACATGATAATCACACATAAAGCCCTATTCATCAAAGCCCTGAGCTGGCAGGTCATGATGGTACTTTGATTATTTTGCACATTATTTGGGAAGAACCAAAAGGCACATTCCACACACAATTTAAGAAAGAAAAAGAGCTTAATAGGGGGTTTATCGTTTTCACAATGTGGTTAATACCGAGAACATGAAAGAATAGATGTGCTAAATTGGCCAGGCAATTGCTCTCTGTCTCTGTCTCTCTCTCACACACATGCCCATACACACATTACCATTGGACATTGAAGAAAGTATTTTGATGTCATGTAAGTGCAAGAAATATGAACGTAATAAACAGCATTCACCCTGAGTATTGGTGTTTGTCTGGAGTCACAGGAAGCATTCCCTAACTAAGATGACACAACTACTGAAGGTACTACATTTGCTTGAATAACTCCAGAGAGCTGGAGCTGGGAGCCTGGAGCTGGGAAAGGAGAGGGTGTAATGTGGGGAGATCCTGTGGTGATCTTGATGCAAGTTTATAGCCTCGCCTGTCATCCAGAGAGGGGGGAATCTCACAGGAAAACCCTTAAAGCACACACTTGTGAACGTACATGCATACACACCCAGAGTACTTGCAGATGTGCACACACACACCGCTCAGCAGAGTCAGTAATTGGTGTTTTCCTGGGGGAAGGCAAACTGAGAGAGTGAAGGAACACAGCAGTACAGGTCTTTGATCTGCTACATCTGTGTGAGTTTCCTATGTGAGCCCAGTATGCCACTGGCAATTCTCTTGAGGCACAGGTAAGAGAGGAGAGTGTGTAAGAAAGAAATTAAAATAGAAAGGGAAATCTTGAAACCCAGAATTGAAAACTGAAAAAAAAAAAACCACTTTCCATTTTCTTTATTTGCCCTGCATTGTTTTTTTCTTTCTCAGTAACTTCAGCTTATGATGCTCTCTCTCTGGCAAACAGATAAGTCATTTCAGGTGAAGTACAGAATTGTACTTGTCCTTGGATTATACTCTCCTAGGGTAAGTAACGTTCAGTACCATGTAACTAGTGCAACAGTTGGCCAGTTGTTCGGGATATTTCTGGCCTCCAGCAGGGGGTGAATTTCAATATGAGATTGACTTTGCAAGGGGAAGCTTTAAAAAAAAAATTCCACAGCAAATCTATAAGGATCCAATGAACAGTATTTTTCGCTATACTTCTGTTACTACCCTTGGAAGGACCCAATATTGGAATACATATTCATTCAAAATGTGAGATCAGGTTGAGGATTTTGCTCAAAAAATTGGGTCCAAAATACCAAAAAGAAAATCTCAGAATGTACTTTAATAAATGTTCTATTAAATATCTACATGATGTGATATTGTACCAACTTAATTAATTGTAAAATTTAGCATTCATTAAAACTTCACTGCATTCAAAAACAATTTGTAGGTTTAAATTTTCTCACTTTGTAAAATTTTCAGCTAGGTATGATGATTGCTGAGAGCTCATTACACATTGTGAGTCCAGTCAGTTACTTGTAGCCAAATAATTTCAAAAGCAAGTTTACAAATATTTTTTTGAAAAATAATTACAGCAATATTGGGTTTAGTGTGGGTCATGGATTTATTTTTTAATAAGTGTTGATATGTTGGGGTGGGGGACAAGGCCTCCAAAAGTAAGAGAGTCTGGGCTAATGGGGATGTGGGGAGAAAAAAAAAAAAAACCTGGACAAAGAGTCAACTGTTTTAAAGCAGCTTCGTTGAAGGTCCTGGTGTTTTAAGGGACGATTTCTAGAATTCTCTGAAGGTGACAAAGCTGCATTCTTTATTCTTAAATTGAAGGGCATGAAGGTAGTCTTGAATATCTGCAGGGATGGTGAATGATTATATGAAACCCTTGTAGGAGGATGGCTCTCCCTGCCACCTGGATACAGCCCTTGGACACCCAGCACTACCTGGTTGTTAGCTATAATGATACCCTACGTGTGGGCTCACTTTGACTTTCTAGACTCTTCACATGAGCTTTTGTAACCTTGCTCTATTTCACAGAAAGTCATGCAGCTGAATTCATCTCATATACTGCTCAGCATGTATTGAAGAAAATATCTTTCTCTCAGGATGTCCCTGGGCTTGGCATGGCAGCACATTAAGAAGACATTCCCCAAATCAGCATTAGACAATAGTCTGGAGGAACTCCTTGCCTGGCAGGAGCTTTTCCTTTTATTTTGGGTTTCATCTTCATCCTAATAATCTAGGATAATTTGAAGAGTTAGCTAATGTTTATTTACATCAGACTAGCAAAGAAAAAGAAAATGATGATTCTGAGCCACAAGAATACTATCCATTTGATCCTGAGACAGAAAATTAAACGAGGCTGGCAATTTTTTAAAAACACTTACTCTGAGTAACCACACAGTTAGCTACTGTCGAAACTGGCTTGTGCTGAATTGTATTATGTGCTGGGCTGGATTTTTTTTTTTTTCCCTGAATTGCACCAAGTGGATAATTTTAATTCACATTTACTGCATGCTAGAAGGACATAACTCTATCTCTACTTTCTCCCCTTCCCCTTTTCCTTCCCCCAGCTCCATTTCTCTCTCTTTTACATTCTTGACTTCTACTCTGACTTGCTTTTGGGCAAACTTCTAATCGAAATCTTTGTATCTCTCTCTGGGTCTACTTTCTTCTAGAAAAGACTCATTCTTATAAAAATCATGATAGTTTGACAAGCTGAGGGCAATTACCTGATCAATATCAGTCAGAATGAGAAGCCCATGATGGATGCCCCTTTGGATTGAAAGAAAAGCAGCAGAGACATATTAAATTAAGCTAGTCCCATTTGGCCCATCACCAGAAGATACTGAAACAAGGTAATTTGACCTTTAAAAAAATCGAGAGACTGTCTGCATCACCCTGGTATGAAGAAAGGTCTCAGACAGGGTAATTAGAGAATTTCAATAATTGCTGGCTTTACAATAAAGGTTTTTTTCAAGTCTTTTTTGGAGCTCAAACTAGAGATTAAGGAAAATTTGGTAGCCCATTTCCTCAGTTTCTATAAAGTAGTTGGGGATATTCCATGGGGCAAGATGGGCAGAAGACAAAATGGAAAACAAGTCATTGCTACCACTCAGACACCATAAGTCTTAACCTATCCTTTTCAACTTGGCAGGTTAATAAACGTTTTAATTATACTTTTAGCTTGGTACTTCTTCTAAAGCCAAACAGTAAATCTCTTTAGATTATGTTGTCATTGGCTGTTAACATAGCTAACAAGGCAATAGATCTCAGGTATTTAGCCATCATTACTTCTCATTGGCTCATATCATCAGAATCAACAATGGCACACTCAGAAGAGTTAATACCCCCTCGAATCTAAATATCACTATGAAAAGGTGACCTTTACCCACTAACTGTACACAATTTTTTTTTAATAATTATACAGCTATAGGAATGAACAATGTTTTCAAAATTATTTAAATCATCTCCTTTTCTCTGGGGCAGTATCTTGAGGCATTTTTCTATTCTTCATCTAATCCAAAGATTAGTGGCCCTGAAATACATGAACAAAACACTCCAGGACCGAACATTTTTGAGACCTGGCATGGGTGACACTGTGAATTGAAATCTAGAGTCAGAGAGACCCTTAAGAAGTTAAGAAGTTGTCTTTTCTGTTGAGTTTTCTGAAACTTTGAATGCGTAAAAAGTACCTGGATAGTATGATCCAGTATGCCTGGGGAAGGTGCAGGGAATCTGCATTTTCACAAGGGGTCCTAGGTGATACTATGCTGGCAGTCCGTGGACTATATATTAAGAAGCACTATATCTAGTCATCCTTTCTATTAGCCTCTGGCAGTGTGGAAAGTACACCAGTTTAAGGTGATGAGAATCAATCACTTTTTGCAAAGGCTACCATGGAAATGGTCTAAGACTCATTCAGTCAAATAACACCATCCAAGGCTTTGATGTCTGTCACTTGCCTGTTAAGAACTGCCACTTCTCTTCCTCCAGCTGGAATCCCTTTGTTTCATTTCAGTTTGTTTTTCTTAAATGTATTCTTCTTGCAGTCGCATTCCCAGGGAAAACAATGAGTTTTTATTTTATCTTTTACCATTAAATATGTGCTCTCCCCTTTTAAACATAGGATGGTAAGGTTTCTGATTCCCTCCTAAATGTCGAGCATCTTTCTTGCCAGGAAGAAGAGAAATTTGTAAATTAATTCATTCCATTCAAAGTTAAAGTGAAAGGTCTTGTGACATCATCACCTCTATTTTGTCTCTTGATCATTCAAGCCAGCCACACTGGGCTCCTTGTTATTTCTCAAACATGACAGGCTCATTCCCATTTTATGGCCTTTATTCCAACTGTTTTCTCTACTGGGGACATTCTTCCCAGATTTCCACTTTAAGTCTTTGTTTAAATCTGACCTTCTCCCAGAGACCTCTCCTCACCAGCTTATTTAATTCTGACATGATTTTGTGTATATATATATATATATATCTTTTTTTTTCCCCATAACATTTACTTTCTTCTAACATACTATTTATTTACTATTTAATATTCTTGTTTATTTTCTGTTAATCCCTAACAGAGTATAAGTTCCAGGAGGGTTGGAATTTTATTTTTAGGCTGATACAGAGCAGGTAACTAGAACAGTACCTGGGATATAGTAAGTGCTCAGTAGATCTTTGTTGAATGAAAGAGTAAATATCTATCTAATTTCATACGATATTTCCCTTTTCACAAACCTTTGCATTTAAGTCTAAGAAAGATGAGAAGAGGCAATAGTTAAGAAAGCAGAAATTCACATATTATTTAGATTCTCAAAAATTCACATATGATTCAGAAAATATATCTGAATAGTAGGTATTCCAGGTGAGTCTTAAATTATGCTACAAAGATTATTAACTTCTCAGCCTACTCCTCCAGCCATTTCACACTCTTTGAGTACTGATTACTGCTAGAACTGAAGGCAGAGTACTCAGAGAAAGTAGCAAATGAGGGAAAACCATAATCAGCATTATCCTAATTGTATTGAAGATATTGTCAGGGACCTGACACTACCTTGGCATTTCGTACATATTTCTATTGAAACTGATTTTGCCAAATTTATAGGAATAGCTACCATTTTGGAGAATTTATGATATGGTACACATGATGCTACGCTTCACAAACATCATCTCCCTACTTCTGAAGAGTCCTAGTAAGTGTGGTGTCAAGATTCATTGGCTTGCAAGTGGCAGAGAATTCAATCAAATACTGTTACTAACAAAGGCAAACAAGAAAAAAATGTGTTCATTCGGTTTAGTATCTACAAAGTCAAGAGAAAAAAAAAATATTGATACTGATTACTCAAACATGTAAAATAAGCAAAATAAAGATATATTAACTTTCGGAACATTTAAAAATGACATCATCAGAGTACTTATTCTGAATTTATAGTCATATATTTTAATCAGTTTCTTAACTTGATTAGGCCACAGGTTAATAACCCAGATATTAAATCTCATTCTGGGTATGTCTATAAGGGTATTCTGGTTGAGGTCAATATTTAAACTGGTAGATGGCGTAAATGATGGCCTTCCTCCATGTGGGTGGGCTTCATCCAATCTGTGAAGGCCTAAGATTCCATCTCTCTGCCTGACTTTTAGATTGGGACATCAATATTCTCCTTCCTTTGGACTCGAACTGTATCACTGGCTCTTGTGGCTCTCTGTCTTGCAGATGACAAATGTTGGGGCTTCTCAGACTCCACAATTGCATGAGTCAATTCCTTATAAGAAGTTTTTTTTTCCTGTAGATATATGGAGATCTATCTCATGTATATGGGTGGATAGATATAGATAGCATATTCATTGTATTGGTTCTGTCGAGAATTCTAATACAAGTTTTGTGTTTTTTTAAAGATTTTATTTATTTGACAGAGAGATAGCACAAGTAGGCAGAGCAACAAGCAGAGGCAGAGGGAGAGGGAGAAGCAGACTCCCTGCTGAGCAGGGAGCCCTCTGTGGGGCTCTATCCCAGGACCCTGGGATCATGACCTGAGCCAAAGGCAGATGCTTAACTGACTGAACCACTTAGGTGCCCCTAAGACTTTTTTTAGAATAATTTTTTTTTTCAATATAGCCTCTTAATTTTTATTTGTTTCATAAATTTCCCATAGTCTC
Source organism: Lutra lutra (assembly GCF_902655055.1). Lineage (NCBI taxonomy): Eukaryota > Metazoa > Chordata > Mammalia > Carnivora > Mustelidae > Lutra > Lutra lutra. The sequence goes on from NC_062281.1 coordinate 122,976,403, forward strand.
CTTCTAATTTTCGTTTTAAAGTTAATAAATTTAAAATCTTTGGCATCCTCAATTTATTTTTCTGTCTACACCACAATATTTTGAAATGAGAAAAACATTTTTTCTATAAATGTTGAGATACCAGCTAACCTCAGAACATATTCTGCAAAATGGAGAATACTCTAAAATCTGTTTTTTTAATTTTTTTTTATTTTTTAGAAACATATAAAATCTGTTTTTTTAATTGAAATACTTAAATATTTCAGACCAAGTAGTTTCACAGAAACTGTCTTTTCACTTGTTCTTTGACAAATATTTTTTATAAGACAGACTCTTCAAATACATGGTCTCTATGGTTTTTTGAGTGTTTTGCCAGATATATATGCTGTAAAATCGTAAACCTTCTCAATTTATCCAATTCCAGTATATAATACAGCTTTATCCAATAAAAAATAAGAAGTTTAATTATAAGTTATAAATAGGAAATTTAACTATTCCCAAGCACAACTATAAAATTTCAGCATCTTAATTCTCACAGTGTTTGAGCTCTTATTATTTTGTTTGTTCAGTTTCTCCCTTGCTGATGTAGGAATAAATTTTATCATCTTATTTCCACACTCTGCATTCATAACTGCAATTGGCTAAAAGATGAATAGCTTGAAGTCTCTTGGCACTCCACTTGTTTAAAAACTTGATTAAATATTTTCAACTGATCTTGCACAAAATACATTCAAAATTTGAGATCCTTTAAAAAAATTATAGAAACTTTATGGGATAAGAAGGTTGATTTAAAAAAAAGTTTTCCAAGGTGCAAATATTTCTAAACCCATTTCATAATAGCAAAGAAACAAAGCTTATATTGCCATGTTGAAGTTTTGTGTTTTATTTTTGTATTCAGTAGCTGTATCATCACATTTTATTGTTCAGCTACTGTGTGTGTACATGTATGTGTGAACAATTAAAACTTCTATTTTTCTTGGTGGAGTATCAACTTGGATATGATTCTGAATTATATATACATCAAAATCCATTCCTAGTCTATATCTGATTTATAGTTTTCTTAATCTAGTGAGAACTGTGTTTTTAGCATGATAATGTGTTACACTAAATTTATATTTTTATTATCAAAAGAAATAATGTGGCTTCTATGTTTTAATTTTAAATTTATTTTACAGTAGCATTCAATAATTTCAAAGGTTTCATCTTTAACTGAAGCACCTGATCACACTGATAGGAAACTGGCTTCAACTCTGTGAATGAAGCCAACATGAAAGCAGCTACTGTCAACCTTCCATTTATTTAAAAAAGAAAAAGAAAAGGAAAGGAAAATAAGCACGATTAGCTTAAAACTATAATCCTTTGATCTAAATGAAAAGTCATGGTTCTTGGAGTGATTTGTAAACATACATTCTGCAGCTGTATCAGTTAAATTGTGTTTGGGGGGCTCAGGCCTTAAAATAATAACTTTCAAAATAGATACCGATGCTTTTTTGCAGATTTATATCTTCTAATTTTCACATGTCAGTGATATAATTTATGGCCTCCAGATTAAGTTGAAAACATTGATGAGCCTTATGGGCAAGTTAAGTACTGAAGCCAACATGAGAAATGAAAAATCAGCACTTTTATTTTATTTTTTTTTTCATAGATACAACTTTTATTTGTATTTCCTTCCCATCATTCTGGTTCTTTTTTTTTTAATAGATAATTTTTTTAACCTATTTACCATCACAGTGAGATGTCCAGCACATCAAATTCCATAATAACGTTTTAACCTAAACTTTTTGATACATATACCTGTGTTTTTCTTTTGCTTTTCTATTTTTTATTTTTTTAATTTTATTTTAGTTTAGTTTAGTTTATTCTTTTTTAATTTATTTTCTTTTTTTATATATTTTTAATTTTATTTATTTTTATTTTTTTTTATTTTATTTTTTATCAACATATAATATATTTTTATCCCCAGTGGTACAGGTCTGTGAATCACCAGGTTTACACACTTCACAGCACTCACCATAGCACATACCCTCCCCAATGTCCATAATCCCACCCCCCCTCCCAACCCACCTCCCACTATAAACCCTCAGTTTGTTTTGTGAGATTAAGAGTCACTTATGGTTTGTCTCCCTCCCGATTCCATCTCGTTTCACTTACTCTTCTCCTACCCCCTTAACCCCCCATGTTGCATCTCCTATCCCTCATATCAGGGAGATCATATGATAGTTGTCTTTCTCCGATTGACTTATTTCGCTAAGCATGATACCCTCTAGTTCCATCCACGTCATCGCAAATGGCAAGATTTCATTTCTTTTGATGGCTGCATAGTATTCCATTGTGTATATATACCACATCTTCTTTATCCATTCATCTGTTGATGGACATCTAGGTTCTTTCCATAGTTTGGCTATTGTAGACATTGCTGCTATAAACATTCGGGTGCACGTGCCCCTTCAGATCACTACGTTTGTATCTTTAGGGTAAATACCCAGCAGTGCAATTGCTGGGTCATAGGGTAGTTCTATTTTCAACATTTTGAGGAACCTCCATGCTGTTTTCCAGAGTGGTTGCACCAGCTTGCATTCCCACCAACAGTGTAGGAGGGTTCCCCTTTCTCCGCATCCTCGCCAGCATCTGTCATTTCCTGACTTGTGAATTTTAGCCATTCTGACTGGTGTGAGGTGATATCTCATGGTGGTTTTGATTTGTATTTCCCTGATGCCGAGTGATGTGGAGCACTTTTTCATGTGTCTGTTGGCCATCTGGATGTCTTCTTTGCAGAAATGTCTGTTCATGTCCTCTGCCCATTTCTTGATTGGATTATTTGTTCTTTGGGTGTTGAGTTTGCTAAGTTCTTTATAGATTTTGGACACTAGCCCTTTATCTGATATGTCGTTTGCAAATATCTTCTCCCATTCTGTCAGTTGTCTTTTTGGTTTTGTTAACTGTTTCCTTTGCTGTGCAAAAGCTTTTGATCTTGATAAAATCCCAATAGTTCATTTTTGCCCTTGCTTCCCTTGCCTTTGGCGATGTTCCTAGGAAGATGTTGCTGTGGCTGAGGTCGAAGAGGTTGCTGCCTGTGTTCTCCTCAAGGATTTTGATGGATTCCTTTCTCACTCATTGAGATCCTTCATCCATTTTGAGTCTATTTTCGTGTGTGGTGTAAGGAAATGATCCAATTTCATTTTTCTGCATGTGGCTGTCCAATTTTCCCAACACCATTTATTGAAGAGGCTGTCTTTTTTCCATTGGACATTCTTTCCTGCTTTGTCGAAGATGAGTTGACCATAGAATTGAGGGTCTATTTCTGGGCTCTCTATTCTGTTCCATTGATCTATGTGTCTGTTTTTGTGCCAGTACCATGCCGTCTTGATGATGACAGCTTTGTAATAGAGCTTGAAGTCCGGAATTGTGATGCCACCAACTTTGGCTTTCTTTTTCAATATTCCTTTGGCTATTCGAGGTCTTTTCTGGTTCCATATAAATTTTAGGATTATTTGTTCCATTTCTTTGAAAAAAGTGGATGGTACTTTGATAGGAATTGCATTAAATGTGTAGATTGCTTTAGGTAGCATAGACATTTTCACAATATTTATTCTTCCAATCCAGGAGCATGGAACATTTTTCCATTTCTTTGTGTCTTCCTCAATTTCTTTCATGAGTACTTTATAGTTTTCTGTGTATAGATTCTTAGTCTCTTTGGTTAGGTTTATTTCTAGGTATCTTATAGTTTTGGGTGCAATTGTAAATGGGATGGACTCCTTAATTTCTCTTCCTTCTGTCTTGTTGTTAGTGTAGAGAAATGCAACTGATTTCTGTGCATTGATTTTATATCCTGACACTTTACTGAATTCCTGTACAAGTTCTAGCAGTTTTGGGGTGGAGTCTTTTGGGTTTTCCACATATAGTATCATATCATCTGCAAAGAGTGATAGTTTGACTTCTTCTTTGCCAATTTGGATGCCTTTAATTTCCTTTTGTTGTCTGATTGCCAAGGCTAGGACTTCTAGTACTATGTGGAATAGCAGTGGTGATAACGGACATCCCTGCCGTGTTCCTGACCTTAGCGGAAAAGCTTTCAGTTTTTCTCCATTGAGAATGATATTTGCGGTGGGTTTTTCATAGATGGCTTTGATAATATTGAGGTATGTGCCGTCTATCCCTACACTTTGAAGAGTTTTGATCAGGAAGGGATGCTGTACTTTGTCAAATGCTTTTACAGCATCTATGGAGAGTATCATATGGTTCTTGTTCTTTCTTTTATTAATGTGTTGTATCACATTGATTGATTTGCGGATGTTGAACCAACCTTGCAGCCCTGGAATAAATCCCACTTGGTCATGGTGACTATTACTATTAATGTACTGTTGAACACTATTGGCTAGTATTTTGGCGAGAATTTTTGCATCTGTGTTCATCATGGATATTGGTCTGTAGTTCTCTTTTTTGATGGGATCCTTGTCTGGTTTTGGGATCAAGGTGATGCTGGCCTCATAAAATGAGTTTGGAAGTTTTCCTTCCATTTCTATTTTTTGGAACAGTTTCAGGAGAATAGGAATTATTTCTTCTTTAAATGTTTGGTAGAATTCCCCTGGGAAGCCATCTGGCCCTGGGCTTTTGTTTGTTTGGAGATTTTTGATGACTGTTTCAATCTCCTTACTGCTTATGGGTCTGTTGAGGCTTTCTATTTCTTCCTGGTTCAGTTGTGGTAGTTTATGTCTCTAGGAATGCATCCATTTCTTCCAGATTGTCCAATTTGTTGGCGTAGAGTTGCTCATAGTATGTTCCTATAATTGTCTGTATTTCTTTGGTGTTAGTTCTGATCTCTCTTCTTTCATTCATGATTTTATTTATTTGGGTCCTCTCTCTTTTCTTTTTGATAAGTCTGGCCAGGGGTTTATCGATCTTATTAATTCTTTCAAAGAACCAGCTCCTAGTTTCGTTGATTTGCTCTATTGTTTTTTTGGTTTCTATTTCATTGATTTCTGCTCTGATCTTTATGATTTCTCTTCTCCTGCTGGGTTTAGGGTTTCTTTCTTGTTCTTTCTCCAGCTCCTTTAGGTGTAGGGTTAGGTTGTGCACCTGAGACCTTTCTTGTTTCTTGAGAAAGGCTTGTACCGCTATATATTTTCCTCTCAGGACTGCCTTTGTTGTGTCCCACAGTTTTTGAACCGTTGTGTTTTCATTATCATTTGTTTCCATGAATTTTTTCAATTCTTCTTTAATTTCCTGGTTGACCCATTCATTCTTTAGAAGGATGCTGTTTAGTCTCCATGTATTTGGGTTCTTTCCAAATTTCCTCTTGTGATTGAGTTCTAGCTTCAGAGCATTGTGGTCTGAAAATATGCAGGGAATGATTCCAATCTTTTGATAACGGTTGAGACCTGATTTAGGACCAAGAATGTGATCTATTCTGGAGAATGTTCCATGTGCACTAGAGAAGAATGTGTATTCTGTTGCTTTGGGATGAAATGTTCTGAATATATCTGTGATGTCCATCTGGTCCAGTGTGTCATTTAAGGCCTTTATTTCCTTGTTGATCTTTTGCTTGGATGATCTGTCCATTTCAGTGAGGGGAGTGTTAAAGTCCCCTACTATTATTGTATTATTGTCGATATGTTTCTTGGATTTTGTTATTAATTGGTTTATATAGTTGGCTGCTCCCACGTTAGGGGCATAGATATTTAAAATTGTTAGATCTTCTTGTTGTACAGATCTTTTGAGTATGATATAGTGTCTTTCCTCATCTCTTATTGTAGTCTTTGGCTTAAAATCTAATTGATCTGCTATAAGGATTGCCACTCCTGCTTTCTTCTGATGTCCATTAGCATGGTAAATTCTTTCCCACCCCCTCACTTTAAATCTGGAGGTGTCTTCAGGTTTAAGATGAGTTTCTTGTAGGCAACATATAGATGGGTTTTGTTTTTTTATCCATTCTGATACCCTGTGTCTTTTGATTGGGGCATTTAGCCCATTAACATTCAGGGTAAGTATTGAGAGATATGAATTTAGTGCCATTGTATTGCCTGTAAGGTGACTGTTATTGTATATTGTCTCTGTTTCTTTCTCATCTACTTCTTTTAGGGTCTGTCTTTGCTTAGAGGACCCCTTTCAATATTTCCCGTAGAGCTGGTTTGGTATTTGCAAAATCTTTCAGTTTTTGTTTGTCCTGGAAGCTTTTAATCTCTCCTTCTATTTTCAATGATAGCCTAGCTGGATATAGTATTCTTGGCTGCATGTTTTTCTCGTTTATTACTCTGAATATATCATGCCAGCTCTTTCTGGCCTGCCAGGTCTCTGTGGATAAGTCTGCTGCCAACCTAATATTTTTACCATTGTACATTACAGACTTGTTTTCCCTGGCTGCTTTCAGGATCTTCTCTTTGTCACTAAGACTTGTCAATTTTACTATTAGGTGACGGGGTGTGGACCTATTCTTATTGATCTTGAGGGGGCTTCTCTGAACCTCCTGGATTTTGATGCTTGTTCCCTTTGCCATATTGGGGAAATTCTCTCCAATAATTCTCTCCAATATACCTTCTGCTCCCCTCTCTGTTTCCTCTTCTTCTGGAATCCCAATTATTCTAATGTTGTTTCATCTTATGGTGTCACTTATCTCTCTAATTCTCCCTCGTGATCCAGTAGCTGTTTGTCCCTCTTTTGCTCAGCTTCTTTATTCTCTGTCATTTGGTCTTCTATATCGCTAATTCTTTCTTCTGCCTCATTTATCCTAGCAGTCAGAGCCTCCATTTTTGTTTGCACCTCATTAATAGCTTTTTTTATTTCAACTTGGTTAGATTTTAGTTCTTTTATTTCTCCAGAAAGGGCTTTTATATCTCCTGAGAGGGTTTCTCTAATATCTTCCATGCCTTTTTCGAGCCCGGCTAGAACCTTGAGAATCGTCATTCTGAACTCTGGATCTGACATATTACCAATGTCTGTATTGATTAGGTCCCTAGCCTTTGGTACTGCCTCTTGTTCTTTTTTTTGTGGTGAATTTTTCCGCCTTGTCATTTTGTCCAGATAAGAGTATATGAAGGAACAAGTAAAATACTAAAAGGGTGGCAACAACCCCAGGAAAATATGCTTTAGCCAAATCAGAAGAGATCCCAAATCGTGAGGGGGGAGAAAGGGGATAAAAAGAGGTTCAGAAAGAAAAAGAAAAGAAACAATTAAGAAAAGAAAACCAATAAAGAAAAAATATAAAAGGGAAAAAATATAAAAGGGAAAAAATAAAAATATATTAGATAAACTAGTTAAAAAACGTTAAAAAAGAAAAGGGTAAAAGTTAAAAAAATTTTAGCAGAAGAAGAAAAAAAATTGAAAAAGAAAAAAAATTAAATTAACTGCAAGGCTAAAGAATCATGGGGAGAAAGCCATGAGTTCCGTGCTTTGCTTTCTCCTCCTCTGGAATTCTGCTGCTCTCCTTGGTATTGAAACTATACTCATTGGTAGGTGAACTTGGTCCTGGCTGGGTTTCTTGTTGATCTTCTGGGGGAGGGGCCTGTTGTAGTGATTCTCAAGCATCTTTGCCCCAGGCGGAGTTGTACTGCCCTTACCCGGGGTCGGTCTGAGTAATCCACTCGGGTTTGCTTTCGGGAGCTTTTGTTCCCTCAGCACTTTCTGTAGAGTTCCGGAGGACAGGAATGAAGATGGCGGCCTCCCAGTGTCTGGCCTGGAGGAGCCGAGAGCCCAGGGCTTCACTCCTCACTGCACCCTCAGAGAACAGCGCCCAATTACTCCCATCACCCCGACCTCCAGCCGTGCTCCGAGCTGACCGAGCCTGCGACTGGTTCAATTAACCCCGAGATTAGAGCTTACTCCTCGGCTCTGTCTCTGTAGCCGGCTTCCCTGTTCTAATACCTGTAAGCTCTGCGACACTCAGACACCTCTGATCCTTCTGTGACCCTGCGGGACCTGAGGCTACGCTGACCCTGCGTGGGCTTCACCCTGGTTAAGCCTCTGGAGCCATGTCCCTCAGCGGAACAGACTTTTAAAAGTCCCGATTTGGGGGTGCCTGGGTGGCTCAGTGGGTTAGGCCGCTGCCTTCGGCTCAGGTCATGATATCAGAGTCCTGGGATCGAGCCCCGCATCGGGCTCTCTGCTCAGCGGGGAGCCTGCTTCCTCCTCTCTCTCTGCCTGCCTCTCTGCCTGCTTGTGGTCTCTCTGTCAAATAAATAAATAAAATCTTTAAAAAAAAAAGTCCCTATTTTGTGCTCCATTGCTCCACCGCTTGCCGGGAGCCGGCCCCTCCCCCTGCGGTCTATCTTCCCATCGCTTTGGATTCACTTCTCTGCCAGTCCTACCTTTCAGAAAGTGTTTGATTTTCTGTTTCTAGAGTTGCTGTTGTTCTTCTCTTCGATCTCCCGTTGGATTTGTAGGTGTTTGCAATCTTTAGATAAGCTATCTAGCTGATCTCCTGCAACCTGAAGTAGTCTCAGCCTGCTACTTCTCTGCCATCTTGACTCCTGAACACTTTTATTTTTATTAAACATACATTTTTGACCTTATGGAAATACAGTATTTCAAAAATAGGAAAAAAATTTTTTTTAAAGATTTAATTTATTTATTTGACAGAGATCACAAGTAGGCAGAGAGGCAGGCAGAGAGAGAGGAAGAAGCAGGTTCCCTGCTGAGCAGAGAGCCCAATATGGGGCTCGATCCCAAGACCCATGACCTGAGCCAAAGGCAGAGGTTTTAACCCACTGAGCCACCCAGGCACCCCAAATGATTTTTTTCTTTTAATTTTTTTTAAAGATTTTATTTATTTATTTGACAGACAGAGATTTCAAGTAGTCAGAGAGGCAGGCAGAGAGAGAGGAGGAAGCAGGCTCCCCGCTGAACAGAGAGTCCAATGCGGGGCTTGATCCTAGGACCCTGGGATCTTGACCTGAGCCAAAGGCAGAGGCTTTAACCCACTAAGCCACCCAGGTACCCCTAAAAATAGAAAAATTTTTTTATCAAAAATTAAATATGTCAATACCAAAAAAATGATCAAGCCTCTGTACCAGGGGCATTCAGTGTATACATTCTGTGCTCTGTAGAAGAACTGCTCTGTCTCCTTTTCTGCATTTATTTTGTATATACTTGTACCATCATTTCTCTCATTTTTCATTGACCTTTTGCTGGCCACCTGGTGAATTTTCTTATCTCATAGTCTGGGACTGGGGCTGCAGCTCCTATATATCAAGCGGTTGGCCGAGGAAGGGGCCTTGTATGCTTTCCCCACCACCATCACCTGAGACTAGAAGTGAGCTGTCCCTGGCTGTGTGCCAGCAGACCCCTTTAAAATGAAGGCCTTCGCTACACTGCATTTGGAAAGGAGAATGACAGAATGTTCTTGGTCATGTTTCATATCCTGCCCTGTGTTAAAGTGAAAACTTGGTTCACTGTACACAGTCCTCACACACTGCTGGACAAGACCATGCCAAGAACTGTCATTATTATAAAGTAGAGACCTACCAAACCTAATCTGGCTTATTTTAAGGAAACTGCAGTCCAGGATTCATAATACTCTAAAAAACTCAGATATGCTGACATTAATCAGGTCCCAGGGAAAGCCAGAACGTCTAGTCAACCCTAGCCATAGGGAGCAGCAAGTACAAAATAAGGAATAAAACCAGCCTACATAGGGCACAGTAGACATAGTTCATAGAGAGCCTTGTAGGCTATGGCAAAGATTTCAGGTTCTACTTTACATAATCCAAGAAGTCTTTGGAAGACATTGACTTGATTAAAGGTCACCTATTGCTGTGTGGAGGACAGACTGTATAGAATAAGAGTGGAGGGAGGCAAACCTGTCAAGGAAGGCATTGCTTTTGTCAGATGGAAGGTGACCGTGTTCAGATTGAGGATAAAATGTATAGATGTGACGAGAAGTTTAGGAAATGTGTTAAGTGCATATCTCACAGGTATGTTAAATGAATTTCATGTGAGGAGTAAGAGAGATGAGTCAAGGATAAATTCAAGGTTTTCTTTTGAGTCTCTAGATGAATGTTTGTTAGTACCATGTTGAAATGAGGAGCATTGTGAGAATAGCGGTTGGAGGGGGAAAGCGGGAGTTTAGTCTGTTTATAAAAGTTAAGTTTGACATGACTACTAAGAGCCCATGTGTAAAGTTGAGTAGATATTTGGACATATCTGTTGTAGACTGGTTGAGGCAATAAATATAAGTATAAATATAAATAAATATCAGGAATATAGAAGTAGTATTCATAACCACAAGAGGAGATAAGATCGTTCAGGGAATGGGTATAGAGAAACAAGAGAATTGCTAGTCCTAAACACTCTTGTAATTATTTGTTTATTAAATATATGGCATCCCACAGTAATATTTTATGCAATCAATACATTGTCATAAGTGTATTAAAATTTCCACATTCTTCTTTGAAAAGCACACACACATGCACACACCTACCCTGCAAAACTAACTTTCTTTGTTCCACATATTATTCTCACAAGTTACATTACATAAAATGAATCAGTAATGGGGGGATCAGGATACTTCAGTTCTTCTTTAATTACCTTCTAAAATACTTCACATGCTTTAATGCTCTCCACAGTGCTTGATGCAGTGTTACAACCTAATAAAAGTAATAGATCACTAATTCTCATTTTACTTCATTTACTTACCAGAAAAATACATAGAAAATTATTAAAAAATTCATAGTTCTGAATGGCTAACGAGATGAGCAAATTCCTTGAGACACATTAACTCTCTGACTTGGAGATCTGCCTATCACAAAAGGTACATTTCCTATCTGTAATCATAAACCCATTTTAATCAAAGTTTATTTTCCCTGGATGTACCAATCAGTAATTGCTTTATGTAGAAAGGATTCTGGTTAATTTATTAAGGATCTAGTGATGGTTTACTGATGATGCAGGAGGACAGGTAAGAGACAAAGAGCCAGAGAGACCGTAAATCAAAGAGAAATAGACATTTTCAAGCCTTTGACTGAGGAGGCATGTTTAGAAATAATACAAGCTGAAGGACTCAGGAATCAAGGATGGGAAAAGAACCATCAAATGTGTCTAATAATGGAAGCCTCAAAGATTCTGAATTGGAACTCTGATGGTATGGGTTAGCAAGGAAATTTAAATTTCAGCTAATTGGTGTGGTCAATTTGAAGAGCCTCTTTGATCTGGGAGCAGGAAAGCCAATGAGTTGGTATAACCTTTTAAAATCCTATACTATCAAAATACTTAGTGCTGGACAAGAGCAAGAGAGAGAACAGGCCAAATAGAAGAGTTTTGCTAAAGTCTATCCCGCAATGGAGTGAATGGTAATCATAGTAGTAATAATAAATAGAGCACATTAAAATTTACAGAGAACTTTTAAACAAATGATCTCATTTAATTACCAAAACATATCAGTGGGGTAGGCAGTTTATGTCTAATTATCTTCAATATATCCAATTTGCAGATGAGGAACATGAGACTTGGAGAGGTTTTATAATTTCCAAAGCTCACAGAGTTTGTGAGGGAAGGATGACCAGTCCTCTGGTCTGTCTGGCTTCACACATGCCATACATGGTAATAAGAGAGATCACAGCCCTAGACATTTGCAGGGCCTGGTGATATGTGCCTAATATACAATGCCTTGAGCACAGTCTCTTTTTAAGCCTTTCTTTGTCAAATATTCTTAAGAGAGAGGTCCCCAATAACAGACAGATTTTTTTTTTGTAGTGGCATTTGAATTGCCCAGAGTGGACTAACATTGCATTTGATTGATGAATATCATTAATTATCTCAAATGAAATCTTTTTTCAAAGTTTGTTAAATGTATTTGGGTAAAAAAAAAAAAAAAAGTCTAACTAGCAAAAGTCAAGTCCCAGAATATGAGAAGGATCCCTGAACTTTGAAAGATCCTAGGAAGACTCTTCCTTCTTTGCCATACCCAGAACACATTACCAAGAATCAGGACCCTTGACTGATGGTCTTCATAATGCTTTGTCTACTCCTTATGGTAGTTAATTTTCCGTTTAAAAATTTATACCAGTTATTTCTTCTTCTTAAGATGGTTCTCTTTGGTCTTCATTACCTCTGATCTGGGCATTTTGTCAGTTTCTGCTTCCTAAGGGAATTAAAATCAGGCTAACACACAAAACCATGGGCAATCTTCTTATTGGGAAATTAGATAAAAAATTGAATCATAGTTACGAGCCCCCATTTAATCACATTTTACTGAGAGTTATTTTCCTGAGTCATGAGAATGAACAGTATAATGAGGCTATAATGATAGTCAAGGTTCAACCACCATGAATTGCTATGTGTAAATAATATACTTAAATATAATTCCTTGATTTATCAACTCTAGATTGTATCTATTTATGCCAAACTGTTATGCATTAATATTATGCACTTCTTATCTCTCAGTTTTATTAGTTATAGTATTAATATTTTTAATAGTTTCATTTATAACTAAATGATATATTATGGCCTCTATTTATTATTTACCCAATAATTTAGAGAGTATCTATTGACCCCTCATTTGATAAGGAAAACAATTAGTGAACCTACTCTTTTCTGTCTCTTTCCCATCTATTCCTACTCTCCTTCCTCCTCCACATCCTAACTCCTATTAGCTATACTATTGCTTTTACATAGTCTATACCTATCTGCCCCGCTTTGTCTACAAGTTAATTCCATGAATTGAGATTAAATAAATGCTTATGTAATACAATTTTAATATAAATATAGTTCTTCACAGATCTAAGTGAAATGATTAAGAAGGATAGTTAACCTATGTCATTTAATTTCTGACTCTTGAAGTCTAAGCATCAAGAGTAAATGGATTCTTATTTTCTAGCTGGGCTTCCTTATATGTGTTTGTTATTTGGACTATGAATTTCACTGCATCTGTTTTATCCTATAACAGGTGAATGGACTTTCTTTACCAAGAGAAAAAGAAGTGATTCTATCTTATCAATTTCTTTTTTTTTTTTTTTTAAGATTTTATTTATTTGTCAGAGAGAGAGAGGATAGAGAGCGAGCACAGGCAGACAGAATGGCAGGCAGAGGCAGAGGGAGAAGCAGGTTCCCTGCCAAGCAAGGAGCCCGATGTGGGACTCGATCCCAGGACGCTGGGATCATGACCTGAGCCTAAGGCAGCTGCTTAACCAACTGAGCCACCCAGGCGTCCCTATCTTATCAATTTCTAACACATGTGATTTGTTATAGAATTGGCTTGCTTGTTAAAAGCAATCTTTATGTAGAAGTCTCACTAATTTTACTGACTGCTCAGTAATTTTACTCATTACTCATAGGCTGTCTGCATACCTTTCTTCTTTTTGCATGGCCCTGTATTGGTACTGTTGTGCTTCAATTCCTTGTCTTCTACTTTTTACGTTTCCTGTTTTGTTTTGCTGGAGCACATCCTCAAGTTTGTGTGAGCTCTCCAATAAAACTGATCATTGTTTGCTAGCTTTCACTCTGGATTAAAGTTTTATGAAATTTCATGAAAAGTCTTTGTCTCAATTTGCTTAATCCATTATGTTTTTAGCTCAGATAAGCTTTCTCCTGTAATTTAGTTGATTATGTCTCCCACCTTTGGGAAAGAACACAATATTTTTATCAGGAATTTTAATTAGTTACTTTAGTCTATTCTGGATTGACTTTTCCTATCTTTTACATTGTCTCATGGTTTCCATTCTCTTATGATTTAGTTCTGGGAGATTTTTCTCATCTTTATCTCCAAATCACCCAAATTCATTTGTAGCCATGTTCATTTATTATTGAATTCTTCCAATGATTTTTTTTTTTTTTAATTTCAGACATTTTATTTAGTTCCTGAAAAATCTGTCTAATTTCCTGATTACTCTTATTGTAGAGTAGTCAAATTGTTTTCTGGGATGTAATATCTTCTGGAATATATCCCAAGATACCAATTAGATTTTTTTTTTTTAAGGTTCTCTTCTGTTACGTAGACTAGCTCTATTACCTTAGTGTCATTTGTTCTATTTGTATACTTTTGATAACTTTCTTTTATGCAATTGGATAAGTAGCTATTAACATGGCTAAGTGAGGACCACGTAACTAGCATAAATTGATGGCAAAGTTTTTGTTATCATTCCTTTATTTGATTTATACCGAAGGACTTCTCCTCCTTCTGGTAAGGAGGGGATGCGCTTCTTACAGTCAGGCTTCCCTGTGGAGTGTGTAAACAGGAAATAGGCAGGTAGGTTTAGTACTCCTAACACTACTGGAAGGGTGAGGCAGAGATGAGTGATTTCTCTACTTCAGTTCTGTGCCATTCTGAGCTGTTTTTCTTCCCCATGTCTCAAATCTGCCCATGCTTTGGACTGTTGTGTGGCTCTAGAGTTAACTCCAGCTCTGGTCTGTTTCTTTAATCCCAATCCCCAAATAAGGAGCCTCTGAGGTTAATCTAACACGTTGCTCGGAAATCAGTTACCAAGAACTTAATTAAGATGAAGGCAAGTGCTACTCTGTACCCTTGTGGGAGGTAGTGGGATCATAGGATACTCTCAGCTGTTTTATAGACATTCCTTCATTTAATTGTCCTGAACCATGCACCAAAGCCAATTTCTGCTCTTCATGCCTGCCAACTCCAGAATTGAATCTTTCTGAGATTGTCTGGGAAGAATGTCATCCACCTCAATAGATTATAATCAGTACATGAAATCAGAGATCCATACTTATTTCCCACTATGTACTACAAATCTACAAAAGTATCTGGCATATAACTGGCATCAGTAAATATCTGTTGAATGAATGAATGAACAAATATAGTGATGGGTTTTGATATATTCCTTTTGATATATTTTCATTGTTATTTTAATGAATACTTTGAATTGTGGGTAGGCAGATTATCATTTTCAAATTGATGGAATTTTTAATGAATCATTAAACTCATATTGTGAACATCAAGTACAATGTTTATGATCTATTACATAAAATAATCAAAATGCCTAATTGTATGTATACAATCATTATTACCTCTCAACTGTTACTCAGCTTGTGTATTTGTATGTGTGCATGTAGACAGGAACTAGGAAAAATATATAAATGACAGTTTAATTTCATTTGTTCAACTTTAAGACACTTAAGTTCATGTTTTCTTTTTATTTCAATTTGCTGTAGTAATATTTGTGTGATAAAAATATCCAATTAAGTGCTAAAGGAAAGAGATACTAAGATCCTTCTGGGTGATCTAATATGAAAAAATATTTTACTCTGATAGTTAAAAAATCCTAATATCTAATCTAAAACCTCCTTCCCATCCACAGCTTTTACAACTGTCCTTGCTATATGACCCCACCACCCTTTCTAATGATTCAGTTTTATCTGCTTAGAAAATCATATATTTCATTAAGATTTTTAAAATCAGTTTTTCTAGGTATTGTGCTAAAATCTGGGGATAGAAAGATAAATAAATGTATCTTTTTAAGATCATAGGCTAGTTATTCTTCAGTGAATATTCAGAGAGGTTCTCACAGCCTTCGTTTGTGTATTTGCTGACTTTTAAGAAACTTTCCCCACCTTCAGTATGTTTTTCTTCATGTATCTAACTATAATTATTGAGTATACTTTTGTAATTTCCAAAAAAGGAAGTGCAAAGTGAAGATAAGAAAAACAGGGAGAGGGGAAGAAAAAAAAAGGGACAAAAAGAAAAGAAAGAAAGAAAAGCAGTGAGATTATTTTAAAGAGTCAAGGCATATAAGGACAACTGAGAGAAAGAGTTATCTTTCCTAGGCAAATATGATCAAAACAATTAAAACTATATTTTCTATACATGTGTTTTCACATTGTGAATTATGTACTGCTCTTATTTTGTTTCCATATTCTTTTTTTTTTTTTTAAGATCTTATTTATTTATTTGACAGAGATCACAAGTAGGCAGAGAGGCAGGCAGAGAGAGGGAGAGGAGGAAGCAGGCTCCCTGCTAAGCAGAGAGCCCGATGTGGGGCTTGATCCCAGGATCCTGGGATCATGACCTGAGCCGAAGGCAGAGGCCTTAACCCACTGAGCCACCCAGGCGCCCCTTGTTTCCATATTTTATGGTTATTGCTACTTACTTTGTGGAGTCATTCACTTGCTTCTGTGTATCGCTTTTTGTCATTATTTCTATGGCCACCTAAGTGCTATATAAATAAGTCTAATATATTTTGTTTAAAGGAAAAGTAAAAGGTAGTTTTGATTGAGAATTTGAGGAGGTTTTCTATATTAAAGTCCCAGTCTTATCTCATAGATTTTATGATATCTATTTTGACTTCCATAGAAGGGTTCTCTCTTATTTAACTAAGTTCTTTATCAATGAGGCTTCCAGAAAATTAAACTATTGCAATAGACAAGGGATTGATGTACTTCTAGTGGAATTTCCATATGAATTTATGCTTCTACCATAAGCTCAGGTGGTTAAATAGCATCTCTATCTATCCAGTTCTTCATGTCAGAAATCTGGGAGTTATTATGGACACCTGCCTCTGTCTCCATCCCTATCGCCTATACATCACAGGTGTTATTGATCCTACTTTCAAAATGGGTCTTGATTCCTTTCAGTGCTCTTTATTTCCACTGTCAGCATTCTGATCCTGATTCAGACCTTGATCATTTCACACATGGATCACTGAAATTGCTTCCTAATTATACTCCTAGCTGTCTTCGTTGATCCCTTCAATCCATTCCAGATAGCAGTAATAGAAGTGTTTTTAAAAACTCAAATTTAGGGGCGCCTGGGTGGCTCAGTGGGTTAAGCCACTGCCTTCGGCTCAGGTCATGATCTCAGAGTCCTGGGATCGAGCCCCGCATCGGGCTCTCTGCTTGGCGGGGAGCCTGCTTCCTCCTCTCTCTCTGCCTGCCTCTCTGCCTACTTGTGATCTCTCTGTCAAATAAATAAATAAAAATCTTTAAAAAAAAAACAAAAACAAAACTCAAATTTAACCACATGACTCCTCTGCTTAAATGTCTTCAATAGCTCCCATTGCTCTTAGAACAAAAGTCTCAATTTTTATCATATTCCCCATTAACTGGTCTCTGTTAAACATACCCCTTTTCTTTTGGTGAGTAGAAGAGCTCTTTTCTGATTTAGGACCTTTGTATACATTTTTTTTCTTTTATTTATTATTTACTTATGCCTAAATAGATCTTACCTGTGTTAAGATTTCTGATTAACTATCATTCCTCAGAGAAGTATTATAGACTCTCTCCCTCTTCCATGGTCAGTATATTTATAATTAGCTTTTTTTTTTTTTTTTTTGCTGTTATTTGTTTAATGAGTATCTCTTCCATGCAACTTTAAGCCCCATAATGGGACAGATCATATACATTTTGTTTGTTATCATATTCTCAGTATCTAGAGCGGTGAACAGCTTAAAGCAGCTGCTCAAAAAATTTGGTGAGTAAATGAACAATGATGATCTTTGGCCTGGCAGAGATGGCAGTGGTAAATTTTCTAAGATATTGGCCAGCTCAGTCTCACAGGTGCTGCCCTGGTGCTTTTTCTTAAGTTGTCCTGGGTATTTATCCAGTCAGAGATGTGGTCACTCTGGTCACAAAAGGGTCTTTTTGAAATTAGTAGGAAGTTCATGCCTTCTCAGACAATGTGGAGAAATAAATTCAGCATTTCAGCATCAAGATAAAGAAGCATGAACCCATTCAACAAAGTATGAGGTGTCCATAGAAGAGAACATAAGCAGTAACCTCTTTGACATCAGCCACAGCAATTTCTTTCAAGATATGTTTCCAGAGGCAAAGGAAACAAAAGGGAAAATGAACTTTTGAGACTTCATCAAGATCAAAAGCTTCTGTACAGCAAAGGAAACAGTCAACAAAACAAAGAGGCAACTCACGGAATGGGAGAAGATACAAATGACACTCAAATCAGACAAAGAGCTGATATCCAAGATCTATAAAGAACTCCTTAAACTCAACACGCACAAAACATATAATCACATCAAAAAAGGGGCAGATCGCTGCCTTCGGCTCAGGTCATGATCTCAGGGTCCTGGGATCGAGTCCCGCATCGGGCTCTCTGCTCGGCGGGGAGCCTTCTTCCCTCTCTCTCTCTCTGCCTGCCTCTCTGTCTACTTGTGATCTCTCTCTGTCAAAATTTAAAAAAAAAAAAAAAGGGGCGATGACATAAACAGAGACTTCTCCAAAGAAGACATACAAATAACTAACAGACACATGAAAAAAAATGTTCATCATCATTAGCCATCAGGGAGATTCAAATCAAAACCACATTGAGATACCACCTTACACCAGTTAGTATGGCTAAAATTAACAAGACAGTAAGCAACAAGTGTTGGAGAGGATATGGAGAAAGGGGAACCCTCTTATACTATTGGTGGGAATGCAAGATGGTGCAACCACTTTGGAAAACAGTGTGGAGATTCCTTACAAAATTAAAAATAGAGCTACCTTATGACCCTGCAATTGCATTAGTGGGTATTTACCCCAAAGATACAGATGGAGTAAAAAGAAGGGCCATCTGTACCCCAATGTTCATAGCCCCAATGGCCACAGTCGCCAAACTGTGAAAAGAACCAAGATGCCCTTCAATGGACGAATGGATAAAGGAGATATAGTCCATATATACAATGGAGTATTATGCCTCCATCAGAAGGGATGAATACCCAACTCGTCAATGTGAACGAGACTGGAAGAGATTATGCTGAGTGAAGTAAGTCAAGCAGAGAGAGTCAGTTATATGGTTTCACTTACTTGTGGAGTGTAAGGAATAACATGGAGGACATTGGGAGATGGAGAGGAGAAGTGAGTTGGGGGAAATGGGAGGGGAAGATACTGAAAAACAAACTGAGGGTTTTGGAGGGGAGAGGGTGGGGGTTTGGGTGAGCCTGGTGGTGGGTTTATGGAGGGCATGTATTGCATGGAGCACTGGGTGTGGTAAATAAACAATGAATTCTGGAACACTGAAAAGAAATAAAATGGAAAAAAAAAGTATGAGGTGTCCGTTCTTGTCTTTTAATTCAAAGGATAGCATGCATGGATAATATATAATAAGCATTTATCAGTGTGCTAATAGTGTTTGAAATTCTATTAGGTGACATGATGAGGAAGCTCAAGATGGATGGAGTTGTTACATATTTGGTGTCTTGACTGTGCCTGCCAGAGCCTTAAAAGTCAGTTTAGTGGTCTATTAATGTGTCCATTATGAACCCAGTTTCTTACCTTAGTCATTTTAAATCTCATCTGTCTAATAACTTAGTATATGTTATTAGCCCAAATTCAAACATTTTATACCAACTATAATTCTTAGTTGTTAAACCGGTTTTGACTTATTGGTGCCACATTAAAACCTTAATAGCTGGAATAATTGGCTCTCATAACAATTTGGAGTACGAGAAGTCCTGAGCGAGCACTGTTTCCAGATACCCAAAAAGCTATGAATGAGTCCCCTTTGCCCTCTGAAAAGCTATGAATGAGTCCCCTCTGCCCTCTATTGCATCTCCCCACCCCTGCTGATTCCGGTTTCTCCCAGTTTCCCAAGCCAGTCCTAATTGGATCCAAACAGGAGCCATTAAACTTGGCATGGCTGAGGGGAAACACCTTCCAGGATTTCACTGGGGAATCTTTCCCCAGGAACAGCCAGTCAGTGGTGCAAAATATTGGGCTTTAGATGTTTTTCCTTCAGAGGGATAAGCCTGAGGCCATCCTTAGGGAGAAAATTGATTCACCAAGCCTCCTGACTACTCAGCCCCATAGCATTCCAAACTCTTCTTCACGTCTTAACAATGTGCGTGAAAATCTATCCCCCTACCAATCTGTGTACCTTTCTCATTTCTTAGTAACACCTAAGTCCACCCCCCGTATAGCAAAGTCAGCTTTCCCCCCACAAAATGGTCTTGTAGACACAGGTCTTCATGAATTGTAATCCTGCTGGCAAGAGTCAGCCAGTCCAGTGTGTGTCCAAGTGCTCCAGAATCAGATACCTACATTTCTGGACTCTTGAGTCTGTTTATCCTCATTGCCTACCTGCAAAATCTCTGGTGCAACCTGTACGTCTTTGAGTGCCTCTCCCCTCTCTAATTGAGAGAAAGCCTTCTGGGGTGCAATAAAGCTGCTTTAGGAAGGCAAGAAACAGATGGAAAATAAATGGGTTCAGGTGCTTCAGGGACCCAAGTGCTGCTGCAGAAGGCATAAACAGAACATCTGAACACAAAAGAGTATTTGATTTTTGTCTTTTAAATTTTGCAGTGGGACAGAGAAAGTATCAAGGTGAAGAATCGGAGGTTCTCTCCTTGGTGCACATGAGGCATGGACCGGACCCTGGTTAAAGCCAGTTGCTCTTCAGAATTTGGAGAAAATTTACTAGTGGCTCTAACCTGTGTGCCGTATGGAAGGTGGGCCCTAAATCTGATTCCTGGTGAAGTAGTCTTTCTACTTTGAGAACTGGCTCATGGGGAGAAGGGTGCCTTTGAAAGACTGATGAGTTTGGAATCAGAATTGGGTTCCCAATCTGAGTTCAACACGTGCTGTCTGCTGTTCCTGGATAAGTCACTTAACATCCCAGAGCCTGGGTTTTCGAAACTCTAAAACTGGGATAATAAAACTTGCAGTGGAGAGGTTTTGGTAGTATATAGATGTGTGTGTAAAATCTGGGTAACTGTTACTGTTACGAGATGAACACACCTCTCAGTCCCATGATTGACATCCTCTACAATCTCACCCCTTCACCATCACCTTTTCAGAATTCTTACCATATTTCTATGTAAGAATTGCTTTAGATACCACTCCTTGCCCTTGCTGCCTTGTTCTCCTTTATGTCCTTGCAACTGTGATCCACAAGGCCAGTGTAATTTAGAGCACAAGGAAAATCCAACCAGTGGTAAGATGTAAGGTGAGCTCATAAATTTGGGGATGAATTTTGCCAAGGAGTCGAGAGAGCCTTCGTGAATGGTGTTCTTGCCAAAACATGCTGCTTTCCAGGAAATGATTAATGATCAGTGGTGCTTACTGAGTGCTCACTTTGGGCCAGGTACTATTCCAAGTGCTTGTCTTGAATTTACTAATTTCCTCCGCCTCCCCAAATGTTGTGAGGAAGATCCCATTTTTACTCTCATTTTACAGATGAGGAAATTGAGACCCAAAGGGATTGAGTGACATGTCCAGGGTGACAAGAGACACACTGGCCCGCTGCTCAAGGCCGACCATCTCTAGAGCTCGCGTACTTAGCCACTAGGAAGTGCTGTCTCTTGAAACAAAGAGAGGACATTTGTCCTGGTTGGCTGGACTTTCTAGCTAAATATAAATCTAGCCTCATGCAGAGCAACAGGTCCAATACAGTTTTACTGATATGCTTTCTGCACTATAACTTATATACAATGGCTTGGGGCAAACGGGAACATATCCGCTGAGGTTTATTACCTGGCAGTCTAAGATTTATAACCTACGTATGGTGGTGGTGTGTTTTTAACATCCCCCTCATGGATATTTTCTTAGTAAGATAGTAAGTTTCTCAAAGGTTTGTGTACAGCTTTTTTATTTCTCTTGCGTAGCCTTCATTCACAATGCGTTGGGGCTCAGTAAGTGGTTTTGATTGACTGCCTGCATTTCAGCAACTCTGCATGGTGATCACAGTGATTACATTTGCAAAATGTAAAAGGGCTAGTGCTGTGGTTCAGCTAGTTAAAGATTTTATTCCAAGTTCTGGGACTTACCTCCTTAGCCTGTGTTTTAAGACAGCAAACCATTAGACATTCAATGTACATTGCTTAAGAGTTCACCATCAGAGAAGACCAGTGCCAGGTACTGTGGGGTACAAAAGCAAGCAGGACACAGTTGCTACCCTCCAGGAACCCATAGTGTAGTGCAGATTAAGTTAAACAATTTGCCACTAGAGGAATGATATCTTCCTGGAAGAATCTGGAATAGCTTTTTGGAGAAAGTAGGATGTAACTGAACTTTGCAAAAAACAATAGGATTGAGAGGAATACATGGAACAAAGAAGTTCTGGGAATGTTCCTTTACAGATGAATAAGGATAGAAATTTCAGCCTGAGATGAAGCACTCATCTTAAGAGAAATTTTGTCCTCTGGAACTTAAAGGAGGTTAGTGAGATCTTCTGGAAAAGTTCTGTAGGATTTCAGAAAGGGAGAACTGAGCATCTCATGATTTGCTTGGAATGGGGATTGGGAAAACTATATTCTTAAATGCTTTCTGTGTAAAACAGAAGGTTGAATTTTTTTTTTTAAGATTTTATTTATTTATTTGACAGAGATCACAAGTAGGCAGAGAGGCAGGCAGAGAGAGAGGAGGAAGCAGGCTCCCCGCTGAGCAGAGAGCCCCATGTGGGGCTCGATCCCAGGACCCTGGGATCATGACCTGAGCCGAAGGCAGAGGCTTTAACCCACTGAGCCACCCAGGCGCCCCTGTTGAATGCTTTTAAAAATGGATTGTTTGATCCTCACATCAGCTACAGTTGGGGAAACTGAGTCTTAGCAAAAAGGAACTTCATCATGTAGGTTTTCAGTGGCGGAGCTGACTTTCAAACAAACCCAGCTCTGTCTCCCTCCCAATCTATACACATTATAAAATATGCCTCATTCTGTCATATTATCTGAGCCTTTTGGTGGGGCTCTTATTTTTTCTTCTCTGTAGACACTGCATTTAGAGGAAAACATTAAAACATGCCTAAGAAGCCCAAGTTTACTTTTATTCAATGTGCATCAAAGTTTCACACTTACTGCCTGTTTTTCTTTTCTTTTTCACCCCGAAGTTTTTTTTCTTTTTTTTTTAAACTAGAACTTTTCAACCTTCTGTGATCTCTTTATAATTCCCTTTAGAATGCATAATTGTGCTCGATCAATTTGTTAGAGGCTTTTGAAGTGTTAAAAAAAACTACATTAAAATTATTTTCTTTCAGGTTTTATGTTAATGAACATAGGTGCTATTCAGAGCAAAGTCAGGGTGTCAGGGGAACTTTAGTTAAAGTTATTCATACATAAACTAAAAAAGGAAACATCTTTAGTGGAGGAAAAATACATTTATTGAGTAAGTACGGCACACAATTCCTCCTTTCAAAAATGTCAGCTCGTGTTGAACCTCCATTCTAGATATCTTACAATTACTTTGTCAACAGAAGGTAGAGTAGTGATGGATGACGCATTGGTTCTTGAAACCAAACTTTCTGCAGGTTACTTAGGCTGAAACTAAGTGCTTTTACATTCCAGTCTTATTGATGATAGTGGTTTTATATTTATCACCCTGTCATTTCAGTTGACTGTATCAGCCTCTTCCCTGTAAGAATATGGACACTAATGGAGGTGTGTCCTTAGTGCTCTGAAGGGTCACAGACTCATCCTGCTAACACAGTCAGGGCACAAGCTGCTTCCTGTGGAAACTTGGAGGAAGCTTTACCCATTTCAAAAAGGGATCCACAAAGAGTGCCTTAAAAGGCCTTTGGAAATTATGTTTTCCCCGACTCTCTTTGGACAATGACCCAACCTCGTGGTGCTGTACACAGAGGCTCCTGGCTCTCGCTAATGGAGCATTACTGTTTTGCAGCTTCCCCTATAATAGGAAGAATTCTACCAGGACCTTGGCAAGTCCAGGACCTGATTGCAACACTTTATTTATAAGAAATTCTGTCAAGAATCAATAATAGTCTTGGGTCTCAACTTCTTTCTTTAATAATACTTTGATATGATTTGTCACAAGCGAGCCCAGAGTATCCACCAGATTTTATTACTTCGCTTGCAGCACAGTGTCTTATCTTTGAGTCATGAGATCAGCCATGGGGAGACCTTTAAAAAGCTATATTCTTTACTGTTTGGTTATTACAGAAAGTCTATATTACTCAATAATACCTTTTATAGGGTGTGCTGTCACTTCTTCACACAGATGTTTAACCCCAATGTAGATATACTGGATGCCTGGAGGCCATTTTAGTGACATGGACATTGTTTTTCATGATTGGATGCCTGATGTATCAGTAGCAGCGAAAACAGAAAACAAACAGAACTACACACACACACATCCCACACAAAACCCCCACAAAACAAGAACGCAACCACTGTACCAACAACAACAAAATGTTGACTTCTTTTTCCAGCCTGACATTTCTGATGGCGTCTCCAACTAACTGTCCATTTTGACAGAGATTTTGTTTAGAGTCCAGAGTATTAGGTTTTTATGACCTGAAAGCAGCAGAAATTTGGAGAAGTCAATTTAGATTCCTTTCTTACGTGTGATCAGCTTCTTGGGTTTTGCTGTACATCTCAATAAACACGATCCTTCGACATCAGTAGCATACTGTACAGCAGGGGCTCTAAATATGTTTTCTACTGCTCAGCCGTGGAATTCATATTGTTCCAGCTAATGCCTGTTGGTAAATGCTCGTATCGTTACATGCTGTATTTACAAAACTGTATATTGTCAGCTGAGGATTTCATTTCTCCAATCTGTTTTTCTTCTTTGGAGGAAAATAGCAGAAAATGTTCTAATACCCACTGTAGACAAAACACACGCAGAAGCACACACTCAAATGCACTCACCCACAGACACACACACAAACCAAGATTTCAAAATTGTAATCATTTTGAATTTTGAAATTAGAGGAAATGAGGGAGAAACACTCCTTGGAAAGTTATCATTGTAGATCCTTCATGTGTCTGCAAATTGGTACTAATTTTCAATGTAGATTTAAGAAAATTGGTGGTATGTGAGCAAATATTTTATTTAAAAAAGTTTTCTGTTTTGTTCCTGCGGCTGCCACAGTTGTTGCTGTGGGGGATTGGCCCCAGGAGGTCCCTGGCTTCCCTGGCAGCTGGGATTCTGGCTGACACTCTGACTGGGCTCAGCATGACCACTGCCTGGAAGACATCCTCTCTTTGTCTCCTTGCTTTGTCCTAGAGTAAGCAGAGGCAGCAAAGCCAGGAGGCCACCGTGATTTGGGCTGTGGGCTGTGACAGGCTGCTCTGAAAACTTCGTCCCTCCTCTCTCTAGACAAGGCAGTGCCTTTCAGTACACTCAGGATGCCTCCCGCCTCCTGCTCCCATTTTCTCCTCCAACTCTTCTTACACTGTAGCTGAGGGCTGAGAGGTGATGGGTCTCTGTTTCTGGCACTGCCTTCTTCCTCAGCTTCCCCAAAATGGATCATGGCTAAGAATGTGCAGTAACCTACCTCGAACTTGACTCGGGAACCCCAGGTATATGTGGAGTCCAAGGGCAAGGGAAAGGAATTTATATTTGCCAAATATCTACAGTGTGCCCAAATCTAAGCTACGCCCTCCACATATGTGAGCTCATTTGGCTCATTATCACTACGAAGAAGGTATCTTGCCTTCTGTGATGCAGACGAGGAGCTCTGCATTCAAAGATTAGGGGGCTGGCTGCCCTTATACAAACAAGTGTGGAAACTGGCCTACAGAATGAGGGAGGGCCGACTCCAGAATTCATACTTGGTCTACTGAAAGCCATGCCACCAAGTTGCCAAACCATGCTGCTAGTTTCTTCTGTTTTACCATGACCCACGTTCCCTTGGAGATTCTCACAAGCCTACTTTTCAGCCCATTCGCCCCGTCATCCATGCTCTCACTCTCCTCTCTTCCTATCCAAAGCCTACCCTGGCCCTCCTTCTCTTTGAATCCTTCTCCAATGAGCCTATTCGGGTTTTTTGGATATTTTTTCTAAACGTTTCATTTTGTGATAATGATAGTTTCACATACCACTTTAAAAATAAAATGCAGACAAACCCAGTTTTGCTCAGTTGTAACATTTTACATCACCATAGCATAATATCACAAACAGGATATTGATCTTGATGCATTCCACCAACCTCATTGAGATCTTACCAGTTTTCTGTGCACTCCTTTGTATATGTGTGCTGAATTCTATGCAGTTGTATCCCATGTGCAGATTTGTGGGATTATCAGCACAATTGAAATATGGGACAGCTCTGTCAGGATCCCTTGTACTACCCTTACAGGGTCACAGCCACCTCCCTGCCTATTCTTACCAACCCTTGGCCATCGCTAATGTGTTTTCTGCTCTGATTCTGTCACTTCAAGAATGTTCTACAAATGAAAGCATATGGTGTGTTAACATTTTGAGAGTAAACCTGTTTAGTTTTGAAACGTCCAGTCTGGACTAGAGTCCATTTTGTGTGAAATGATTCACTCATTTGTTTATTCAGAAATCTTTGTAGGCTGCCTACAGCATACCGGGAACTGTCTGGTACAATGATGAACCCAACAGACACACATCTCTGTGCCATGTATTTGGGTCCTTAGTCATAGTGACATATATTGTTCATGAGGTATTTCCTGTCTAAACTCTTATCCTATCAGGTCACAAGCTCCTGCGAGCTGAGACCTCATCACACAGCTTTGCCATTTTCACACTTAAGGACTTAGAGAAGCAAACCATTACTGAGCATACAGAATATACACTTAATGGGGAAGGCAGGCTGCAGAGATCATCTGGTGCATTCTCCTGTGAAAAGACCTTTCAGAGAAGTGGCATCATCGTTCTCTGAACACATGAGAAGGGCCTTGCACTTAATAGTGACATATCAAACAGCATCAACGTATCAGTCCCTTTCCTGATCCCTTCAGTCTTCAATACCTTTCACGTAGGGACCTCACACTGCCCACCTACATGCTCCCACTCAGGTAGAGCTTGGTCTTTCCTCTTCAATTTGTTGTTGGCCTGTTCCTCAGGTGCTCACCATGTTGGGTCACATCTATATATCAGAAAAAAAAAAAAAAAACCACGCAACTCATGCAAATGGTATATGCAAATTGTATATTTCACGTATATGTCACCTTTGACTATTGCCTGGTCACCACACCTTCCTTATGGACCACTTCTCAGTTACTCTCTGCTTGTGCAGAGGGCAAAGAACAAGTCTCCCCTTCTTCTGAACCATGAACAGACTGTGATGACCTTCAGGAACTTGTGATCATCTCAATCCAGTGCAGAGGAGAGAGTAATAAACTCAAAACATTTGGTAAAGGTTGAGTGGCCTCCACAAATAGCTCACTGGCGAATTTAGGCCTATGGAAAAACAAACTCCCAATATGGAATGTGATTGTTATTGTAGTCCCATAGATTCCTATTGAGTAATAAACCAAGAGGAGTGGATTCTGTTGTGGGGCTTCCCAGCCAAAATTCTGGTGAATACAGAATTGAATTTCCCAGATGAACTGCTTAAATTGAGTTATTTTCCTTCTGCCCAATTACAAGTCTATTGTCAATTTTATTAGCAATTGTTGACAAAGAATGGAAAGTTAAAACCTCACTGGAGAATGTGGTATTCAGTGTCTTGTAAGAGAACTCCTAGAAACCCCAGGATACACAGTGAATCGGTTCCAAAAAATTACCATTGTCCTCATGGGATATATAAGAAGAGAATGAATTTTTTATTTCAGCACCTCCAAGAATATTGCCTTGGCACCATAATCCATGTGCTGACGCTCAAATGATAGAATGAATCCTTGTAGCAAATGATACATTGGAAAGATGAGACCTGAAGTACTCCATGAATTTGAAAAGATTCCTTTATTCCATACATCATCTGTTGGGAGGATTGAGTTGTTGGCACTGGATGAAGCAGACAAGCTTACTGGCAAAGTGAAACATGTGGACTTTTATGCCTGGCTCTTGATGAATTAGCTGACCTTGCTGGTGCTGCCCAGTGTGCATCTTTCTTAGATTTTGTGTTTTAAGAATCACAGTTTCATTGGGGGTGAAGTGATCTAGATTTGGCAATATAACATTTTCATGACCACTAGTGCACAAAGGAAATTTTAAGATACAAAATGGACTTACCCCCATGATTCATTTTGGCATAATTTCAGAGGAAGCCCAATCCTGAAGTAGCCACCATCTTCTGTATAACACTTTTCACTACCTGTCCATCATTCAGGGAAGAGAGTACAGAACCATCAGCAACTAAGACTGCTCCATGGTGGAAATCCACTTGGACTTCTCAGGTTGTTTGGATCTGCTGTCTTTGGTTGAGGCTGGGAAGGAACAAGCCCTTTCTCTCATGACGGGAGGTGGGGAGATATGCTGTTTTGTTTATCAACACAATTAATGATTTGGGTAGAAATTCTTGCTTTTTGCAATTTACATGGAGTGCAAAGAAGAATTGGTGCACAATTAACAAATTATTTGGCTCCCACAGGTTCTGGAAAGATTTAGAGAAATAAAAATTTCCAGAACAGTAAGCGAAAGTAAAAAATAGGTTTTTTTTTTTAGAAAATTCTTTCTCTTACTATTTAGAAGACAATGATTGTAGCATTCCAGATCATTATTAGAGAAGATTTAGTGGGGAAGGTAAAACATTTTTATTCATCAAGCTATCATAATTTTGTCTTAGAAGGAATTTAATATTTCTGCCAGGCCCTAGAGGGAGGATACTGAAAGAACAATGGAATGCTTATAAAAGTTAGATCTAGAATTTACTGAGTTTATTACCAACTTAACAGAAACTGTCTTTTAAGAATGGGGCAAAGCTAATGTAACATATTAATGTGACAAGATGAATGGAATTGTCTGAACAGATGACCTTATGTAGATTATGTGGAAAGATGATGATGACGATGGTGGTGGTGGTGACTACAATCACAATCATTGTCCTACTAATAGAGAATATGTGCCATGAGGGGGAAAATTAACCTAGAAGAGTGGTATTGCATGCCCTAAAATGGAATAGCAGCAGATTTGTTACTAGAGGTATGATTTGAATTGCCTATTTGCTGGTTTTCACTCTAAACAGTTGTAGGTGAGTCAGAATTTACTGTCAGATTTCTGGTGGCCGCACTGTTCATGTTCTGTGATACAACATGTACATGTCCAAATTCTTTGTCAAGTAATTTGTTACAACTAACCTTATTGAATTTTCTCTCTTTTTAAAGTTATTGTGCATTTTGTATACAAGTACTGTGCTAAGCACTTCATACATATTTCATTCTTCTAATGTCCATATGATGGCAGTGTTATTACCATTCCTATTTTTTAAGTGTTGAAACAGAATAATAATAAGAGCTTAAGTTCCTACCATAAATAGGACTGGCCACCTACATCTCACTTAAGCCACAGTTGTGGTAGGTTTTTCTTAATATACAGCTAAGCTTAATCCTATCTGATATACTGACCTATTAGGATTCTAAGGAAAGAGAGAATTAAGGCAAGTTTATGTGCTAGGCAAATGACATATAATAACTCCTGTAATTCTTAGACCTGGAGAAGGTATTACACACCCATGTCACAGTTACAATAAAAAGAGTCTCAAAGAAGTTGGCTTACTTTAATGATGAGGACTTGGGAATCCAGAAAGGTTGTCTAGCATCATGTGGGTAGCAAATATAGTTCAAGCACAGGTCTTTCTGGTCCCAAATCCCCTGTTTGTAATTATATCATATTGCCTAGAATATAAAAACAAAATTCAAAAGCTTCCTGTATTCAATATCACATGCTAACTCAACTTGGTTAGGAAAGGAATAGAGAGCAAACAGATAAATCTGTAGCTGCCTAGAGAAAGTGATGTGCCATGCACTATGGGTTAAATGAAGAATAAAGGAATGAGAATTTCCTTTATACTAGCTCTGCTGCTGGCAGCTATTTCTGACCTGAAACAGCAGCTACAATGATAACAGAATTCTCTCTCTCTCTCTGTCTTAATCAAAACCACCCAAACAAAAAATACCCATTGAGAAGATTTGGGGATGCTAGGCACAAAATAAATTGGGATGTGGTAGGAACTGCCAATTTGGGGATTAAGGGAAATCTCATAATGAATATTGAGATCACCCCTATACTCGCTCTCCTCCCATGCCCAACTCCAAAATGTTGGCAGTAGAGGGGGCGGGAGGTTGGGGGATATTTCTCGAGCAAAATCAAACCAGTGCAGACCTATGGATAAGAATAGTTGGATGGCCCAGTGAGAAAGCTAGCTGGTCATTCTTCTGTGCTACGAAGGTGTTCATTAGTTCACAGATGCACTAATATAAGGTTTTCTATGAACTCTTTAATGCCTAACTATGAATAGTGAGCTAAGAATTATTAGACGCTTTAATAAAGAGAAATAAACAAAGGACAGACCTGACAGGAAATCTGAACCATGGAAAGAATGAATATCTTTAGAGAGATAGAGAAGATATTTCACCAATAAATCAACAACAGAATGCTATGAAATGAAACAATCTAAAAAAATAAAGTGTTTTTAAAATTAATATATGACAGCCAAAATTTTAATCGAAGTATTAGAAGATGCAGGCAAAAAATACCCCAGAAAGAACAAAAATAGTAAGAGATGAGCAGATAAGATGTTTTGGAGCACTTCATGAATCAGAAATGGGGCTTCACGTATAATTAATAGGCATTCTAGAAGGAGAGAACAGAGAGTATAATGGCAAAAAAGTTATTTTTTAAAGAATGCAAGAAAATGTCAAAAAATTGAATATTATTTCAAAATGAAAAGGCCCTCTGCGTAAGTAGCAAACTGATTAAACAAAAGACCGTGCCAAAGTGAACTGTAATGAAATTTTGGAATTCGAGCTACAAAGAGATGGCATTGAACTTCTGGCCTGCAATATTTTAAGACAGAAGAATAGAGCAATAGCTTTAGAGTTCTGAGGGGAGAAAGAATCTAAATTCACCTTCTCTCTGGCAGCTACTGGAGGATGTGGCGTCCTAAGACTTTGTTGTAAAAACCCAGACCAAACTGTGGAGAAAGGATAAAGTAATTCTTAGAATGACTTGATAGGAAGTACAGGAAGTGACCACTATGTAGCAGGCTGGCAAGTTGCCAGTCCAGACTGAAACCAGAAGATATAGAACTTTAGGAGGCTTGATGAGAAAACAGATATATTATTTGTTATATTTGACTGGGTGAGAAACTGTATTAGGAGGCGCACTTTGGGGGCCGGAGTCCATAATTAGATTAAAAAGAAGCCAAGCATTGGGGTGCCTGGGTGGCTCAGTGGGTTAAAGCCTCTGCCTTCAGCTCAGGTCATGATCTCGGAGTCCTGGGATCGAGCCCCACATCGGGCTATCTGCTCAGCGGGGAGTTCCCTTCCTCTCCCTCTGCCTGCCTCTCTGCCTACTTGTGATCTCTCTCTCTGTCAAAAAAAAAAAAAAAAAACTTAAAAAAAAAAAAAAGAAGCCAAGCATTATAAGCAAACAATGAATCATGGAAGACTACATCAAAAACTAATGATGTACTGTATGGTGACTAACATAACATAATCAAATAAAAAAGCTGAGCAAAAGAAGAAATGATGAAAGTATTAATTTTAGAAAATGAGAAGTCATACAACAAAATATATTAAGCAGAATCCACCACTTGGCCCACAGAAGAAATACAAATACATAATAACAACAGTAAAAATTATAGATATGGCTTTAACTCCAAATTGGTAAAACTCTATTACAAGGATCAGGGGAAGGGAGAAAGAGGGCGTGTGTGTATGCATGCATGCATGTGTGTGTGTGTGTGTGTGTGTGTGTGTGCATGCACACATGTGTGTGTGTGTGTAAAAGAGCTGAAATCTTCACCTACTATTTTAAGTGGCCCAAAGATTATGTTTTAAATTGATAAATCACAATATAGCTGCATAGCAGTAGACATAGTTCAAAGCATTGACAAAGTAGTTGTCCTTGGATGGTATATGAGTGGGGAAGTGAACAGAGAGACATATATATATTTTTAATATATAGTGTTTTTAGTAGTGGTTAAATTCTCTATGAACGTTACACTCATATTGCTTTGATTTTTAAAAAGTTTGTAAAAGTTTCCCATCATTGCTCCTTGACCACTACTCAATTCATTAGTTTCCCTCTTCAGCTTGTGATGCTTCCCCCTCTCTGTTGCAAAGTGATCCCTTCAATAATGTGGAATTGGGCTAAAATCAGTATTGTGCTCCCTCAGAGTTCTTAGAAAGTTAAGGATTTATTCCCCCTGTGATTCTGCTTTTTCACTTCTGAGCACAGCAAAGACATGTTACATAACTTGGAGTTTCAACAAACACCTGGAAATCAGGCTGTATGTATTGCTCAGATGAGACCAGACATGAAGAGATTGGTAGTGACAAGTGTTGTCACTTCTCTGTCTGACGGCAGGCAAGTGGCGCGCTGTATATACAAGGTCTGATACCATGCTTTCAAGATGAAAAAAAAAAATGAAAAGGCAGGTGAAAAATAACATTTCTGGAAGAGCTATCTGGGAAAATAATGGCAAATTACACATGATTTAGCTTTGCTCTTAGCTTTTATAAAGACCAAAGAACTATGAACTGAGCAGTTGAGCCCTAATTAAGTCTCCTCTTGATCTCTGTACTGCACACCCAATTCTCAGGCTGCGTTTTAAAAAGGCATCATAACATCATCTAGTTCATCTGCTCTTTTTCCTGCCTTCCTTTTTTTTTTTTCTTTTTTTAAATTTCTCCCTTTTTTGTTCCCCTTAAGAAAAAGGAGGTCAATACGGGTCATTAAGAATTAATAATTATACAATGAAAAAAATAGTTCAGGTGAATTTTAATTAGAGCCTTATTTGATGGGATTTGAACCCAGCACACTGGAAATATATAGCAGTAACTTTAGCCATTAAATTGTGTGGCCTTTGTTTAAACTCAGTGGGAATTTAGAGGGATTATTTTGGCTGCTTGAAGACACCATGTTTTTTCCATTAATGCCAGGGAAATATATTGAGTGACTAAAATATTACTAATAAAAATAAATGTGAAAGTTGTAAATTTCAAACAATGTAAGACTCATAGTTCATACCTGAATTTCCAAATGTGTAAGTGACATTTCATTAAGCTTAAAGCTGAAGACTCCCTGTATTATGTCTGACCTCTTTAAAAAAAAAAAAAAAACCTAAATATTTCCACAATTTGTCATCCTTTGGAATCTAACAATAATAAGGCAGAGAATGTGGAAGGGTCTCTTCTAAGCCAAGAGAAAGCCCTTCTCTGGTCCTGTGCTCAGATGTGAGGCATTGCCTTGCCCTCCCAGTATTACTTAATCACTCCACTGCCTTCCAGTGGGTTATTTTTCATCCATAAAATGGGAACAGTAGAACAGACCAATTTGGATGGGAGATATGAGGTAGATTAATTAAAACCAACATCTACCTTAAACCTCTCTGGGCAGGATAATACATGTTGAGGTGAGGCAGAATTCCCAAAGGGATTTGAGCTCTTTTTTTGTCAGAAGGAATTGATTCCTCATTGAACCACCAGGATGCAGGGCCTTGAGATGTGTACCCCTGTGGTTTCCTCAGAACTAAGCCAGCCACTGGAGGGAGCCAATATGACTCTCACCGGTTAGTTCAATATGCCGAACTGGGAGGGAAAGAGAATTTGAAAATGGCATGTAAGGATGACAGAATTTGAACAAAATCCCTTTTATTTATTTATGCCAAAATCTGTGTGAATGTAAAATGCCATCTCGATCATGCTTTATTTATGGTGTGGCTTTTTCTTTGGGGGAAAAAAAAAGAAAGAAGAAGCACGTTGGCTTGATGTTCTCCTCAGACTGTACCTTGTGGCCTCTGATGAGTGAGTGGTGTGGCGAGCTCAGACCATGGAGCAAGCTGTGGCCCATGCCAGGCCTGGTGTGGGCACATGCTCCCTGACTCTGCTGGCCTGGTCTGATCTGGGCACGTCTGAAAAGGCACTGCTTGTCATTGAGTGCAGCTAGAAATCATTGCCTGGGCCTCTCCATGAATAGAGGGATGTGCAGTATGTAAAATTCCTAAAGACAATCTTATTTATAGCTGTTGCAAACAATGTTTATACAAAGTTTATTAAATATGTCACCCACATTGATTTATCCCAACCAATCTCTTCAATCACTAATATTTATGTGATGGGTTCAGTTGCAACAATTATTTTATGTGCTGTAGAGTATGTTATAACTAGGGATTCACCCTGGCAATTATATGAAAGATAAAATGCTTCCTGAAGACCTCAGGGCAGAGCAGGAAGTATATTATTGGACACAAGGTGGTTTTAACTGAATGCCACAGCACTAAATTTAGAGTAAGAAATGTGGAGCATCTTAGGCTTAAAAATTAAAGCTAGTTGTGTGTCCTTCCTGAAGTTTCCTTATTACTGGGAAGGTAGCAAAGCTCCTTTGCACATTTCCTTTCCTGCATCCAGATGTTGGGCCTAGAGACGCTTTCCTTCTCTTCATTTTGAATTTCTGTCAGCTCTTGCTCCTCAGCAGCATTTATTTAGTGCCCAGAGTGGGCAGAAGAGTCTACTTGGCATTTGTAAACACCTACAAAGGAAACTAGACACATGTTACTTGCCTGGAAGGAATTGGCATCTGATGTGAGGGGCTGAGGCAGTGTTAACAAAAAAACCCAGAATTTTCTAAAGAGCCCAAGGTAACTATTGAAGCTATAAGATGACAAACTCAACAAAACAAACCAAAGCAAAACAAAAGTTGTTTCAAACCACAACTGAACGCAACTTCTGTTTCCTAAGAAAAATGAAAAAATCCTTTGTTTGGCAAAATGACAGACCCTTTGGTTCAGAGAGTAGGGCCTCAGGGCATAGTATGAAAGTAGACAGTAAAACAAAGAGGTAGCTAAACTGTTCTGCAAAAGAAGTGAGCAGTAATTTCGGGCTGAAGTTCACTGTAGAAGGGAGAGGGAAAAAGTTTGGGCTGCAGGAAGAGAAAGGGGGTGAACACAAAGGGGAGAAAGGAATTTGGAGAAATTCAGTGTGCTGGGGAGGCTGGGAAATGATCTCTGAGTGCAGGCACGTGTCGTATTCAGGTTAGAAAATGTTGCTGTTTTATAATGTCAGCCTAGTACCTGTTCCCGAGTCAGTGTTTGGAGAAGTGGGGAGTCCAAACTGAAGAAAGCTGTTTCATAAAAGCACATGGTGATAATCAGTAAACTGAAATAATTTGGTCAAAGCAGGAGTGCAGGGCCAGAGGGAACTAAAAGTATTTTACTGACACCCTATCTTCAGGAATCTCTGAGGAAACTGGGAGGAATCCTCACTGAGAGATGAGGGATCACATTAGGATAATTTCATCCCTGGGACAGGGTGAACCCCAGCCTAAGCTCATGCAGTACTTTCTAGCCAGAGGAGTAAATTCTTCTAGCACTTCAGTGGTAGTCTGGCTTTATTCTTTCCTCCACCACCTGCTATTATTATTACTTTTTTTCCCCAAAAAAACATTTATTTCTCTGCCAGGAGAGATTTTTTTTTTTCCCAATGATTAAATCTTCCTTTTTAGTTGTCATTGGATTTGATTTTCAGTCTGCTTCATCTCATAGCCTTTTCTAGCGATGAGCAGTATAGGTAATGAAAATGTTTGAGACCATGGGTTTGAGAATACTGGTCTTGTAAAATCAGTTATCCTCAGATAGAACCTATTGAACTTATAGAAGCTTTGTGGTCACCTCTTTTTAGGAAAGCAATTACCCATGAGCTACGTGAATCAGTCAGTTAATTAACTATTCACTGAGTGATCCTGGCACCTGTCTACAAGCTGGACAAATGGCCAGAGAGATACTTTCCTCAGTAGGGAGTTTGCATCTTCATGAGGAAATACAATCGAATGACTGTCTAAGGAGCCCTGTCAAAACACTATGAAGTGATTCTGGTCTTTTCTGTCTAATGTATCATTTGATGCAAGGAGGGAAGACTTGACTCCAATTTGATTAGAGGAATTTGGGCTTTGCCTTCTATGTCTGTAAAACAGGAAAAGTTCACAGAACCTCAGAAATTAGAACTCCCACTGTGGCTGCTAAAGGAAAGGTTGTAACCTTAATATTAAGCTGGTATCCAGAAAAAAAAAAAAATATATATATATAACCAATTAAATGACTTAACAGTTTTACATGTTATGATGCTCTAGTATCCTTTTATCCTCTTCTTATGGGGAAATTGGTTTACAACTCTTGACAAAGAATGCTCAGTAGAGCCCCTCAGGGCTAAATATAAGATAATGTTGCTGACAGAACAAGATTCTCCAAATATCTCTGTCTTGTGAGACCATGATGACAGAGGGTTTAAAGCCCACTTTATATATTTCCTCCAAATCCCAAGGTCCTTTGACTTGCCAACCCACATTGCTATCTGATTGCCACGATTCCCTGATATATGAAATCATGGTGGAATTTCCTTGGAATTATATATCTTAAGCCATGATAGCACTCAATGATTTCCAGATGCGTTAACAATGATGGTCCACTGAGTAAGGAATTACCACAGATTATCTCTCCTTTGATTTGTCACAGTTTTGTATGGAGTTTATTACCAGTAGAAATATTAACCTCGCCTTCTACAGCAGCCTATTTCTGAGAACTTTAGACAATATTACCCAAAAAGGGTCTGTTATTTTTTTACTAACATAGGAATGGCCAGTGACATCTCCCAAGCTCCCAGAAAAAGGAAGAGCCATAGCCCTGCTGACGTGCCTTCTGTCCTATGGATATGGAACAAATGCCCAGTGTTCCAGAGACTGCTTATTCTTCACCGGAACACAATGGAAAAGGTAAGAGAGGTGGTCACATACTGTCAACAATGAAGCAAGCGGGGCAGAGAGGAATTCTGTCTGCCATCTCTACGTTGGCCTTCTTGCTGCTGCCATGCATATGATCTCGGATTCTGCACCACAGACCTATACAAAACTAATTGTTCATGTGATTTCCTTTCTGTGCCACTGCAGATGTCCCTTTCTGTAACAATTTAATTAACACTTTAAAATAATGATGCATTAATTAATGCCAAATTACAATGAAAATCCTGGAGAATTACACTTTATATCAACATTAATGCAAAATGAGTTCCTCCTGGATAATTTTTCTTACAATGAATACAAAAAGAGATAATACTAATTAGGCCATCAATTTAAATTTACCATAATTTCAATCCATGTCATTTATCTGTTCCCCGGCACATAACAATACCCGTCTACCATACGTTTGTATGGCAATAGGGATGTCTGCATAGCAACCAGCCCTGGGTCATTTTTAGGGGATTGTGAAATAGGCTTGAATTTTGAATTTGCCCATCAGTTGTTGAAAGCAGGGTGTGTTTGTGTGTGTGTGTGCACGTGGTGCATGTATGTGTGAATGTAAGAGAGAGAAGGAAGAGTCCAACAATTTAGTAAAATAAAATGCTCTGACTTAAATAAAGTCACGTGCTCAGTCTTATAATATGTGCGGCATAAGTCATCAGGCTTAGTCTATCCAGTTGCATATAATTCAGTTTATTTTCCACTCTCAAGGTCATGACCCAAGAGTTAGAAGACTCTACTATGTCATTTGTTCATGAGCAAACCTAAATCACATCTTCCCATATTCAAAAGTGACATGATGTGCACGTGTTACATTTCATTTTCATTGCTTCTAATAAGGAGATGCTCCTTTCAGTATCAGGAAGAGAGAGGGCTCAGAAGGTTGATTTTACAGTGCTTACTGAAGAAAGAAATGTGACCGTGTTTCCTCAATTGCAACTACTTTCTTAAGTGACC
The DNA here is from genome assembly GCF_902655055.1 of Lutra lutra. Classification (NCBI taxonomy): domain Eukaryota; kingdom Metazoa; phylum Chordata; class Mammalia; order Carnivora; family Mustelidae; genus Lutra; species Lutra lutra. The sequence goes on from NC_062281.1 coordinate 123,013,807, forward strand.
CTTCATATGTGCCTTTCATGTTGAGACGTACTTGGTATCTAGATCACGCAAGATCTGTCAAACATTTTATTTCCTAGTTTGAACACCCCTGACTAAATATTTTCATAAAATCCTAGGTATTTTATTCTTACGGAAGTCTTTCGATGGTAAGAGAGTATGTTGGGGCAGATTCCTTCAGGGCTTCATCTTAAATTTACTCTCTTTTTGGCAAGGAATTTCCACCCATCCCATTTTGACATGGGATTCTCACCTTTCATATTTAGGAATCCTGAAATGTACCTTTGCTAAAGTGCCATGAAAAACATATTTAATAAAATGGCCAATTACAGTGTAGCGGTGGATATGGAAATTTACTAACAAAACAAATCCTCTCCAAACATTAAGAATCTCTAATTTCAGAAGGGATGGCATCAGAATGTGGTGAAAGTTCTTGTACCTCTGGGGCATTTTTCTGGATATGTTCCTTACTCCTCTTAGCAATTTGTGTCCTCACTATTCCCCTCTTAAAGGTCCTTTCCCCCCTGTGTTGAATGACAAGAAAAAATTGGCTCTTTATAGTTTAGTTTTCCCATGTTCTAAATCAACAGTGGAAATTTCTGCTTGCCCAGGTGTTCTCAAAGAAAGTAGGCAATGGGCCTAAATGAAGTCTGGCAGAAAGAAATTAATTTTTAAAAATCAATAAGCTCTGCCTTTGTTTTTATTCAGCTTTAGGGGAATACATATCAGTGACATTTACCTTGGACCATGTCTCTGTGCCCAAATAACCAGAGCATGTCAAAGCAGACTGGGGCATGGGTGATCCATTCTACTTCATAAGCCTGGTTGACTGCCAGGTAGTTGATGATGAAGACAGTTGAAAACTTGACCTCTCAGGACTACTTGGCATTATATAGTCATTCTTCAACTATGTGTATCTGCCAGAGGCATAAAATTATATAATTCAACATGGGTTCCTAGGCTGCACCTGTCGAGTTTTTCATAAAGATAGGAGAATCAGTAAGCTTTTCATCATATGTCATTAATTATATGCTTGAAATTTCTTAAGATAAGTTTAGAAATTAAATGGCATGTATTCATACCTTAGCCCAGTATTTCAAGTCATGTTTGTGTGTTTACTTACCTCTTTTGGCACTACCTTCCTGCTCTCTCCCTACACCATTCCATTATCAGGAAGTACTGTTAAAAGCTAATACAAGCTTAGGAACTCCTGAGATGGAACTATTTTACAAAGGTATGGGGGTTGTGCCATGTTTCATGGCTGTTCTTTGATTTTTTACTTGTTTTAAAGATTCTGTTTATTTATATTGAGAGAGAGAGAGAGAGAGACCAAGAACGTGAACAGAAGCAAAGGGAGAGAGAGAATCTCAAGCAGAGTTCCCACTGAGTGTGGAGCCTAAAGCTGGTCTCAATCCCAGGCCCCCGAGATCATGACCCAAGCTGAAGTCAGCAGTTAAGACTGACTGAGCCACCTAGGCACTCCTGTGGCTGTTCTTTTAGTAGTGTCTCAGCAAGGCTATTAGAAAAGGAAGCTATTTGGGTTATTTCTCACAGTTGACATAATTTAATCCTTCTAGTTTCAGGTTTATTTTGAAATAACTGAATGGTGAATGTGATGCCTCTCAAATATGGGATTACATTAGGTTAGAAATAGTGACTTCACAAAGAAACAAATGAGCCTCTTTATTGAATAATCTTTCTGATTTTCTCCATGCATGTTCATCAAAACAGAGAATTCACAGGAACCATGATATCCTAGTGATTAAGTCTCAACCTAACCTAATGAGTAGGAACCTGTTTGCCCTTTGCTATGGTACTTTGATCCTCAACTCTGGAATTAGGAAGGGATTCAAATCCCTGCTCTCTCTTGGACCAGCTACTCACCCTCCTATAGTTGTAGTTTTCTTATCTATAAATTGGAGATGATAATACAAATAGTTTTGAATACTGGAAGGATGTACTTAAAATATTTTGTACAACTAGTTTAGGTTCTGGTAATTTGAAGACTCATTCATTGGTCCTGCAAATATTGACTGATTACCTAACACAGTGCCATTCACAAGCCTCTGGCGGTAAAGATATAATTAAAGTAGAATGTCTATCCAAAAGAATGTTACAATTTAGAGGTACATACAGGCACAAAAGTCAATAATTAAAATACACTCTGCTATAATAGAACTATAAAAGAAAAAAAAGAGGGACTAAGCCTCGGGATTTGGGGGAGGGATCCGCACAAGAGGTGATATTTGAGTTGGAGTTAGCAAAGAATAAAGGCAACTTCATTCTAAGAAACAGAGGCAGATACAGGGAAGAGTTGGGTTCATCATGTGACAAGCTATCCCCTGTGGTTGGATATGATATACACATGTTCATAACAGACTATTTGTGAGAAAAAAAAAAAGTTCAAACAAGCTTGGATGTAAATTAACAAAACTGTATGTTTCTCTGTTTGTAACTCTGGGCAGTTTGGCAAGCATATCAAGGTCTTAAATTTTTAGGTATGTTATACCACAGCGTTCATTCCTATTTCTAGGGACCTACCTGAAGGGAATTGGTATGAATATGAATAAATATTTTTATATGAACCTTTGGTTCGTACCAAGATGGCAAACCAGAACATCTTTAGATCTCTGTGTCTCAACTCAATCCTAGAGACATTACAAATAAATAGGAAACAGACTTTAGGAACACACAATCCCACAAAACTCTGAGAAATCAATGGAACCATGGAAGACTGTTGACTTTTCAGTGTGTGGTAGTGCCTGGACACAGTGAAGGGTAAGCGACTCTAACTGGAAACACAGCATATAACTTAATATGGCAGTAAACAGATATATGCACAAATAGAAGATTTAATTTTTGTTCTTAATCTTTTCTCCCACTGTCTTGCTCAGATTTCTCCACAGCAACATTGCATGAAAGAAAGCAATAATGTTTTAAAGTATTTAAAAGAAAAGATTTAGTTGTAATGATTAAATGATATAAATGACTAAATGACTAAGATACAGGCTACTGTATTGTTCAACTTCTTAGGAGGACAAAGACCAACATATATCTTCTGAAAGTAAATTTTTAGAATATATGGATTAATAATTTGAAATAAATGTGATTAAAAATGATTATGTAATTGAGAAATAGAACCAAGAATGAGTTAAAAGATCAGGTTAAGAAACTCTTCTGGAAGGCCACAGAAAAGAATGAAGAGTTAGCACATAGAAAAACCAAGAATTATATGGGGTACAGCTACAAGTGCCATTGTCTGGGTACAAAATATCTTAGAAGAGAAAAAGAAAACTAGGATGAAATATTTGAAGAAATAATGGAGAAAATGTCTTGGGATTTTTGAAAAATGAAAGACTTTAGAATGGGAAGGGCTTATAGAGAAAAAACCAAGAGGAATAAGGAAAACCCCATATAGAGAATACCAAAAACAAAAAGGAAATTCTGCTACCTTCCAGAAAGGAACAGCAGTTCACCTAAAAGGAAGGAAGAATGAAATCTATATCAAATTTCTCCACAGCAATATTGCATCGAAGAAAACAGTAACGTGATGTTTTTAAGTATTAAAAGAAAAGAATAAATTACAACGATGTTTGCTCTGGTGTTGCTTGTAATAATAAAATATTAAGTGACCTGAATGTCCATATAATGGCACCAAGCAGCCACTTAAAAATTATTTTGCAGAAAAATGTTTAAGAACATAAAAAGGTATTTACAATAAAAAAAATGGCTCCATGAATAAAATAGACCATACATATATACACAGTGATTCTATTTTTGTTTAAATGGAAAGACTGAAAGAATATATGCAAAAATTTTAGGTTTTTAAAATTCTGGCATAATTGATATACAGTGTTATATTAGTTTCAGGTGTACTATATAATGATTCAACAATTACATACATCACTCGGTGCTCGTCATGACAAATTCACTCCTTAATCCCCATCACCTATTGAATCCATTCCCTCACCCTGCCCCCCCTCCCGGTAACCATCAGTTTGTTCTGTATAGTTAAGAATCTGGTATTTTTGGTTTGACTTTTTTTTCTTTGTTCATTTGTTTTGTTAAATTCCAACTATGAGTGAAGTCATATGGTGTTTGTCTTTCTCTGACTGACTTATTTTATTTAACATTATACTCTCTAGATCCATCCATGTTGTTCCAAATGGCAAGATTTCATTCTTTTTAATGGCTAAGTAATAATCCAATGTGTGTGTGTGTGTGTGTGTGTGTGTGTGTATGTGTGTTTCCCACAAATTCTTTGTCCATTCATCTATCAGTGGACACTTGGGCTGCTTCCATAATTTGGCTATTATAAAATAATATTGCAGTAAACATAGGGGTGCATATGCTTTTTGAATTAGTGTTCTCATATTCTTTGGGTAAATACCCACTTATGCAATTGCTGGATCATACAATAATTCTATTTTTAAATTTTTGAGAACCTTCATACTGTTTTCCACTGTGGCTGCACCAGTTTGCATTCCTACCTACAGTCTTGAGGGTTCTTTCCTCATCCGCATCAGCACTTGTTGTTTTCTTGTATTTTTTATTTTACCCATTCGGACAAGTATGGGGTGATAGCTCATTGTGGTTTTGATTTTCATTTCATTTTCCTGATGATTAGTGATCATGAGCATCTTTTTATGTGTCTGTTGGCCATCTGTATGTCTTATTTGAAGAAATAAGACATACATGTCCTCTTCCCATTTTAAACTGGATTATTTGAGGGGTATTTTTGGTGTTGATTTGTAGAAGTTCTTTATATATATTAGACATTAACCCTCTATTGGATATGTCATTTGCAAATATCTCCTCCCATTCAGTAGGCTGTCTTTTTTGGTTTTATTGATTGCTTCCTTTGCAGTGCAGAAGCTTATTGTTTTAGCATAGTCTCAATGGTTTACCTGTGCTTTTATTTCCATTGCTTCAGGAGCTATATCTAGAAAAAGGTTGCTGTGGCCAATGTCAGAGAAATTACTGCCTGTGCTCTCTTCTAGGATTTTTATGGCTTTAGGTTTCACAGAGAGGGCCTTAATCAAGTTTGAGTTTATTTTTGTGTATGGTGTAAGAAAGTGATCTAGTTTCATTCTTTTGCATGTTGTTTACCATTTTCCCCAATGCCATTTGCTGAAGAGACTGTCTTTTTCCCATTGCATTTTCTTGCCTCCTTTGTTGTAGATTAACTGACCGTATAATTGTGGATTTATATTGGGCAGTCCATTCTGTTACATTGATCTGCAGGTCCGTTTTTACTGTTTTGATTACTGCAGCTTTAGAGTGTATTTAAAAACCTGAGATTGTGATACCTCCAGTTTTGTTCTTCTTTTCTAAGATTGCCTGGCTAGTTGGGTCTTTTGTGGTTCCATACAATTTTCAGGATTATTTGTTCTAGCTCTGTGAAAAAAACACTGTTGGTATTTTGATAGAGATTGCATTCAGTGTGTAGATTGCGTGGACTATCTTTCCATTTGTGTCATGTTCAGTTTCTTTCATTAGTGTTTTATACTTTTCAGAGTATACATCCTTCACCTCTTTGGTTAAGTTTATTACTAGGTATTTTATTATTTTTGGTGTGATTGTAAATGGGATTATTTTTGTAATTTCTCTTTCTGCTATTTTATTATTAGTGTATAGAAATGCAGTGGATTTCTGTATACATATTTTGTATCATGCAACCTTACTGAATTCATTTATCAGTATTAGTAGTATTTTGGTAGAGTCTTTAGGATTTTCTATATATAGTGTCGTGTCATCTGCAAATAGTGAGAGTTTTGCTTCTTTACAATTTGGATGCCTTTTGTTTCTTTTTCTTGTCTGATCGTTGTGGCTAGGACGTCCAGTACTACATTGAATAAAAATGCTGAAAGTGAACCTCCTTATCTTGCTCCTGACCTTAGGGGAAAAACTCTTGTTTTACCCCCATTTAATATGATGTTAGCTATGGGTTTTTTATATATGATCATTATTATGTTGAGGTTCCCTCTAAACCTACTTTGTTTAGGGTTTTTTATTATGAATGGATATTGTACTTTGTCAAATACTTTTTCTGCATCTACCAAAATGATCATATGGTTTTTATCCTTTCTCTTGTTGATGTGATATATCATGATGATTGATTTGTGAATATTGAACCACCATTGCATCCCAGGAATAAATCTCATTTGATTGTAGTGAATGATTTTTTTAATGTGTTGTTGTGTGCAGTTTGCTAATATTTTGTTGAAGATTTTTTCCTCTATGTTCATCAGAGATATTGGCCTGTAGTTTTCTTTAGGTGGTATCTTTATCTGTTGTTAGGATATTGTTGGCCTCAGAATGAATTTGAATACTTTTTCTTCCTCTTTTGTTTTTTGGAATGATTTGAGAAGGGTAGGTATTAACTCTTATTTGAATGTTTGATAGAATTTACCTGTGAAGCCATCTGGTCCCGTACTTCTGTTTCTCAGGAGTTTTTTTAATTACTATTTCAATTTCATTACTAATAATCAGTCTGTTCAAATCTTCTATTTCTCTCTGTTTCAGTTTTAATAGGTTGTGTTTCTAGGAATTTATCCATTTCTTCTAGGTCATTCAATTTGTTGGCATGTAATTTTTCATAATATTCTCTTATAATCTTTTGAATTTCTGTGTTGTTGGTTGTTATTTTCCTCTTTCATTTCTCTTTTTGTTTGTTTGAGCTCTCTCTGTCTCTCTCTCTCTCTCTTTAGCCAGAGTCTGCCTAATATTTATCAAGTTTGTTGATCTTTTCAAAGAATCAGCTCCTGGTTTCATTGATCTGTTCTATTGTTTTCTTAGTTTCTATTTTGTTTATTTCTGTTGTAATATTTACTATTTCCTTCCTTGTATTGGCTTTAGGTTTTGTTTTTTCTTCTTTTTCTAACTCCTTTAGTTGTAGGGTTAGATTGAGATTTTTCTTGCTTATTGAGGAAGGCCTGTATTACTATAAATGTCCCTTTAGAACAGCTTTTATTGCATCCCAAAGGTTTTGGACTATTGCATTTTCATTTTCATTTGTATCCATATATATATTTTTTTATTTCTTGGTTGAACCATTCTTTGTTTAGTAACATGTTACTTAACTTTTGTGTATCTGTGTTCTTTCCAGATTTCTCTGTGGTTGATTTCTAGCTTCAGAGTGTTGTGGTCAGTAAAGGTGCATGGTGTGACTTCAGTTCTTTTAATTTGTTGAGACTTGTTTTGTGGCTTAACATGTGATCTCTTTCCTGGAGAATGTTCCATGTGCACTTGAAAAGAATGTGTATTCTCCTGTTTTAGGATGGAATGTTCTAACTATATCTGTTAGATTCAGCTTGTCCAATGTGTCATTCAAAGCCACTGTTTCCTTGTTGATTTTCTGTTTGGATACAAGTGGGGTTTTACAACTATTATTGTATTATTATCATTTACTTCCTTTATATTTGTTATCTGTTTTTTTTTTTCCCTAGATTCATGAAGTTTTCAGCTATTATTTATTCAAATAAGTTTTTCTGGCAACTTTTCTGTCTCTTTTCCATCTGGAATCCTTATAATGCAAATGTTATTATGTTTGATGATATCATTGAGTTCTCTGTGTTTATTATCATTTATTATTATTATTTTTTTCTGGTGTTCAGCTTGATTGCTTTCCATTACTCTGTTCCTGGTGTGCTTGATATGAGGGTCTGTTTTTTCATCTCTTTAAGCCTGCAAAATCCCTCCTTCCCATGGACAGTCAAAAGGGTCCATTTAGTTCCTGACTGTGTCTCTGCCCTTCCTACCCTCTTCGATGTGGCCACTTCTCTACATTTAGCTATGAAGAATCTGTCCTGCCAGTCATCAGTCATTTTCTGGGTTATTTACACTAGTGTAGGTGTTATCTAGTTGTATCTGTGGGAGAAAGTGAGCTTAGGGTCTTCTTACCCTACCATCTCCCCTGGAAGTCAGAAAATTTAGTTTTTATCTCTGAGGGTTAGATAGGACAAAAGATAGTATTATTTCCTTTTTCCTTCTTTTACCATATATATATTTTTTTTCTGATGTTTTTTTACTACTTTAAGAGGAAAAAATGGTACTTAACTATTGATTTAACTTTGATAGAATACTAAGACCAGGTATTAATTGAGAGCAAGTTTAGACAGACTTTAGACACTTAGAAGGTGCTGCAACAGTCCTGGTAAGATGTGACAAGACTTGAGTGAAGTAAGACAGTGGCAAAGTGGATGGATTCAGCAGACTCTACTGGATTGACACTCAGGAAAAATGAACAGGAATTGGTTAGCAATTAGATAGGGGACATGTCAAGGATGACTCTGAAGTTTCTACCTTCTCTGATATTTTACTTATCAGCTCCTAAATTTAGGTCTGAAAGAACTATTATGTATGCTCTTCTAAAGAAATGTTGTGATACAAAAGGCAGATATTTATACTACGTTTCCAGCAGCTCCTCTATGAAAGCACTTTTGAAGCTGATTTGTATGTACACGTATATTGTGAGCCACAGATATCTTATTTTCAAGAAAAACATGTTCTACAAACTCTTTCCCCACCTGTGTCATTAAGCAGAAGCAATTGCTTTATTCACCACTAACCTCTGTCTGAGTTCTTTTGAATGCAGGTTCAAAGGCACATTCCATGAATATATCTTTTTCCCCATGTGTGTTGAAACCTGCTGGCAAATATTTCATACCCCTATGGAAAAATGGGCCAAGTACGTGAATAGACAATTTATAATAGAAGCAAAGCAAATGACAAGTATCCATAAGAAAAAATGTGTCCAATTACCCAAGTAATGAAAATTAAACCTAAGTACAAAATAGCAAAGATAATCTCTTAGAAAAAATCTCTTTAAAAAATAATGCACAGTAACCATGAGAGACTATGGACTCTGAAAAATGATCTGAGAATTTTGAAGGGGTGGGGGGTGGGAGGTTGGGGGCACCAGGTGGTGGGTATTGTAGAGGGTACGAATTGCATGGAGCACTGGGTGTGGTGCAAAAATAATGAATACTGTTATGCTGAAAAAAAAATAAAAAAAATAAAAAAAAAAAAATCTTTAAAAAAAAAAAATAATGCACAGTGGTGGCAAGATGTTGGTGTGATAAACATTTCCTTATATGGTTAGTACAATATGTGGAAGAATTCATCACTACTTGAGAGAATTAGGGATATAGTTAAAATTAATTAATGTTTAAAATAGCAACAATAAGGTAATGGCTAAATAAATTGTGTATCTCCTAAGAGTACATTTTCAAAAAAAAAAGTTTCATGACATAGGAGAATACTCATACTATGTAAGTGACAAACTTTATATGCCATATTATTTTTTTTAAAGAATTTATTTGTGTATTAAAAAAGGGAGATGGAAAAAATATCAGCATTGATTATCTCTGAATCATGGTATTATTGGTAATTTTAATATCACTATTCTTTTTTAAATTTCTAAAATGAAGCATGAGGATTTTAAAATTAGAGGTAATTATTAAAAATAATTTCTAATATAATTTCAGTGATGTTGAACATTCTTTTAAAGTCACCTGCTATTTTTTCTTTGTATAGGTAGTATATACATAAATAGATAACAGGCACAGATATCAAAAGCAGTTCAGTAATTTAGGAAAATTACCACATGGCTATAGACATGTTTATTTAAGTATAATGTCTAGGAATTGCTCATCATTTAGTCAGCATTTACTGAAAAGCATAAATTCATAGCATATCAGAGCTGGAAGGGACTGATAGTCTAAACCCTCATTTTGCAAGTGGGCTTTGTGCAAATTTACTTTCATTGTGAGACACTGGGAAGCCATTGAAGGCTTTCAAATGTAATACTGAGATAATTAGATAATTTTGGTAATAATGTGGATAGTTGACTGGCAAGGTAATAGTTGAGGGACAGGATATCCAGATAGAAGGGTACTTTAATAAGGCAGGGAGGAAATAATAAACCCTGAATTGGGGAAGTAAATGTGGGGCTGGAGAGCAGATGAATTTTGGAATCTATTTGGGAATAGAATTAACATGCTAGAGTCAGATTAATTATGGTGAAAAGAAGAGAAAAGAGTTAAATATAACTGAGTTTTCTAGGTTAGGTAACTAAGAAGGTGATGCTATAGCCAGAGATAAGCAATGAATTGCTTATCCACAATGTCATCACACACTGGGCTTTTAATAAATAACTCATTGACTAATTAGGCTGCATTTATGTCTTCTTTAAAGGAATCTGAGTATGAATTAATAGGTCTTTACTTTTAGCTTCAAATAGTTTTGAGAAATATAAGAGGAGACTTATAAATCAGGCATGGGACATGTGCACTGAACTTTAAAGATGCATTGATAAAATTTATGCCAATATGTTCTGTGCCACTTTTGCCTACCCCATCACTTTCATAGTGACAACACCAAAAGCAGCTCCTAGAGAAATAAAACTATTTTTAAGTTTTCTACTTTATATCAATTAGAAACTAATTTGAAATGTTTTAGTATAAAAGTTGGAAGATATTTCTGGTCCAGTCACCAGTTTTAATTAGTTGTTTTTAAAACAATATATTTTCTTCCTTTCTTTGGGCTCCATATGTTCTTCTCCATTGAGGTGTGGATTTATACCCTCAACAGAGACACGGTAAACAGGCATATTCATTGAGTGTGCTTTCTTGCAGGCATGTCCTGTTGACAGCACCATGCGTGTAAGAATGATCTTAGGAAAAGAAAATTTAAAAGTTGGAGATAATAAGAGTGCATTATTCTGTTTTACTGAAGTTCGTGTAGATTCAACTAACTCAACATTAGAGCAATCTCAAAAGTTTTAGACTCCAGCCATCCACCAAGGGCTTCTACCACATCCTTGCCAGGTGGTCAAGTCCTTGTTCAAATATGTCACAAAAGGGCAATTTGTTCTGTAAATATATTGTAAAAGCTTATCTTTTAACAAGTTGAAAATTATTTCCTTGTAGCTTAATATTGATTGATCCTACTACAATGAAGCCAAGTCCCCATTTTGTGCACCCGTTCTTTACTCGGGTCCTTCTCAGTATATTTTCTTCATTCGATTCACTTGCTCATAATGTGCTTTCATGTCTTCATTATCCTGATTGCTCTATTCTGAACAAGCACTTGTTTTGTCCATATCCCTATCCTAACCCTTAAAGAAATTTACTTTTAGAATTCTGAAAATAAAAGCCTTACCAACAATTTCTAAATTTGATAAATGACTATTTAGAACACATTTTTAAGAAAAGGCTTCTTGTTGGTCTCCCTGACTCCAATGTGTTTCTGTTAAATTCAGTTTCCAATAAGCCACTGGATTGACTGAACTGCATTTCCTGCTGCATGTGTTAAGGTCCTTAGATAAGCAATGGAAAATAGAATTACAAGTGCAAGAGAATTATTAGGGGTGTTTCCTGTGTGCCAGTAAAGATGAAGTGGAGGGTGCTGGAGAAGGCAGTGAGAGCCTTCAGACTGAGAAGCAGGTCTGACACCAGTGAAAGGAGAGGGGGAACACGAGGGGAGTAAACAGGAGAAGTCTTAGGCTGCATGCTGCATAAAAGCAAACAAAATAAGCAGAATAAGCAGCACTGCAGTAAAAGTCATGCTATTCTTGGGTTTCTGTTTCCATAAAACAAAATGACGAAATATTCTAGAATAATATCTACGGTGTTCTAAAGCAAAACAAAAACAAAACAAAAAACAAAAAAACAACCACATTTGAACTAAGCATTAGTCAAAGATCTATGTATTATTCAGGATCCACTTAGGAAAACAAAAATTCACTATAGATACATAAAACAAAGAGAATATTATATAAAAAACTGTTGATGAGTATTAGAAGGTCTGGAATAGCAAACAGGAGAAAGAAAAAGGGTTAGAGGAACAAAGATATAAAAGGGATAAGACTGAGAGATTGGTAGCTGGAGTCAACAAGCCTGTCCCTCCTGCTGCCTGTTGGAGCTGCTGTTGCACTTGGCCTAAAAAGGGCTGCCAAAGGAGTGCTACCTGGACCAAGGCTGAAACCAAGGAAAAGAGGCTACCTGTGCTCAGTCTGCTTGAGTCTAGAATGAACCCATCCCTGCTGTTACTATAGCTACTGACTACAGTTGCCAACAACTGCCAGTTTGGAGCCAAAGAAGTAAACTTGGCTTTCCTGCTGTCTTATCTCCTACTAGTATCTCCTATTAGTAGAACTCATCAGGAAGACAGCTGGCATTAGACTGAGAAATATAGCTAGCGGACTTCTAGCCTTCTTTAATACACAGAAAAGCACAGAAGGGTGGGAAGAGGGGCTGAGGGCAAATAGGCAAAGGATTGGCATTGTAGTATACCAGCATACATTGAATCAATAATGAACTCAATAATATGGAAATTCAAGTATAAAAGAGAAGTGACACTTTGAACTATATGAAAATTTCTACTTTTCTTGTATTATAATAAGGCTTCTTCCTATAATTTCTTTTTTTAAAATAATGGGATTGTTTTGAGCTTCAGCATGTGAATTCCTATATATTTTTAAAAAGAATTGGTATCTTTTAAAAGAATTTTGCCTGTGGTGTACAAAAGATGCAAATCACACACACACACACACACACAAATTTATTTATCCTTAATACCCTTATTGTCCTCATCAATAATTGCTTTGCTTTGTCTAAACTGTCCTTCCACATAAGCAGAAACATAAATCACATAAATATTTCCAAAGGAGGTCCTAGTCACTGGGGCTAGGTAGGAGGATGGAAGGGCATTAATCAAGGGCTGCAAAGCTTGTAGATCTTAGAAGATCTATCAAAGGAATAGCAGGTTCCTCCGTGTCCTGAGTAACATCCCCTCAGTCTTACCTACCTCTGATTGCAGCCATGGTTGTGACAGATAGTTCCTTGAGCCTTCCACCCACTTCTTGCTGACAGTGACTTGCTCAGATAAAGATGTGGCATCTCCATGTCTTTCACTTTCTGCTTGGGCTTCTCTCACTTTACAGAAGCTCGTCGGAGCAACCAGCCTATGAAACCAAAAGATGTCAAGGAGTTAATGCCAAGGGCATCTCCTGATTAGTGGGAAACAGGGCTGATACACAGATAATTTTGGTCTATCCTCCATAATACTATTGTGAGTTATTTTCTGTGTTCCTCTGAAAGTTCTGTTCAGAACTGAGCTCCATCTGTCCTTCATGGGCTTGAGGGTAGTGGTGGGGAGGGGAGGTGGGCAGGAGCAAACATGCACTCTTTTATTGCTTTTTTTTTCTTTTTCCTCCCTCATCTCTCATTCCTACTCTCTTAGATTACCTCATAAATAAACTATGTACACAGAACTCATTATTTCAGATTTGGCTTTCCAAGGAAACCCCAGATAAGTTACAGGGTAATTCATAATCAATATCTAGGTAAGCACCATTTTGAGGAATCTTGGCAACAAAGAAATGCCTAATTAGACATTAAATATAAAACAAAAGGCACTGGTAGATTTGGAATAGGATAAAAAAAATGGGACATGACAGAACCTTTCCAGGTTGCCTGACACCTTTCATATCACAAGCAAGACAGCTGCTAATGGGCTTCAGAAAACTGCTATTTTCTTCGTTCTGCTTCCTTACTGCTCCTTCTCCACCTATAAAAGCCCTTAGTATTCTGTAACTAAAAGCAATAACTATATCTATAAACATATATATGTACACTATATATAACACCTATTATAGTGTATACATGCATATATGTATGTATATTCCTTATTCTAGGCTGCTTTCACATTTAATATTTCACCTAGTAGTAAGGACTATTTTGACTTCTTAGCCTCACTTCTTTTTCTCCATGGTGGTTGTCTTTTGATTCATGTAATTCTGTGATTTTTAAATTGATTTTAAGTTGATTTTTAAATTGCTGTTTTTTTTTTAACTGCCTTGTTTTCTTTCCTGAACTCTAAATTTGAGAAAATGTTTAAGTTATCAAAAGCATTCCTTTAAACAATTTTTATGAGCTATAATTTCTTAGACTTCGCAAAAACTTGAGATTTGTTTACTTTTGTGTATAAAAGGTATCTTATTTGTGCAATTAGGATCATAAACATTTTTTAAGCTATATTGCTTTTTAAAGAAAAATGATAGTATTGTTGCAGAGGAGAAACTGAGATCAACTTGGTTTTAATTGCTTTGTTGAGTATATACTTCACTCCCTCATGATCTACACACTACCACTATTATCTCTCAATCCTAGGTTGGATATTTTTCCAAACATTAACTAAAAATTATATAATTCATTCCACAAACAAATATTGTATATGTACTATCAACCAAACAGGATTTTGGATGGTGGGGCATATAGCAGTGAATAAAACATTTAAAAATTCCAGTTTCCTGGAGTTTACTTTCTAATAAAGTGAAAAATATATATATATATATAAATATATATAACATAATATAAATGTTGAGGATTCACTTATTAAATATCTTACCAGGATATTTCTAAACATAAGTCTCCTCTCATTGATCTACTTTAATGCTACTTTTCATTTGAACTCTAATATCTTTTATAAACTCTAGAAATTATAATCCATTATATTCTCTCTCTAATTTTAAATTTCAGTTCACCTTTCTTCATGTTACAAATAGTTTTTAAGAATGTCCTTTGAGTTATTTATTTTATTTTCTGCAGTATCAATTAGTGACTTTCAGATTCAAATGGTGATTTAATTTATTAATATTCATTCTCATATAATCTTAAATTCATCTTTATAAATAAGAGAATTTCACTCATTCATCCATCCATCCATCCATTTATCCATGCAAAAGATATTTAAATTTATTTTGTGCCAGCTGCAAGAGAATGCTAAGATGAAAATACTCAGAGCAGTATGTTCTTATAGTGACAATAGAAAGCAAAAATAAATAAATAAACAAATAAATAAATAAAGCAATTTTCCTTTTCTGTGATGGTCTAAATCTAGTCACGGGAAGAATTTAAACTTCTATACTGCATATTTCCTTTCCATTGGTTACCTATTGACATTGTATATTTACATTATTTTGAACAAAAAGATTTCTGTTTAGTCTATGGGTTTGAGGATAGCCAGGTTATAAGGATTAGACTCAGTTCATAATAGACTGAGATCCAGGCAAGCCAACTGACTGCTCATTGACACTGGAGGGCAGCTGAGTTTGTAAAGGGATGAGTTGCTGGTTTGGGCTAAATTGTATTTATTTATTCATTTGTCCATTTCTTTTGGTTGTGTATTTGTTCATCCAACCAATTTTGGTAGTGGGATCCAATTTGAAGTACAAGAGAACGAGTTGCTAAACATTTATTAAGTTGCTTGTGGGACTTTGAAGCCTCTGGAACATTGGGAACTGGGAGAAAGTGAGGCAGAACATGTTGCTTGTGTGTTTATCTTTAAAAATGGACATTTGTGGGGTGCCTGAATGGCTCAGTTGGTTAAGCGTCTGACTCTTGATTTCACCTTAGGTCATGATCTCAGGGTGTGAGAGAGAGCCCTGCATTGGACTCCCCCCGAGTGTGGTATCTGCTTGAGATTCTCTCCCTCTCCCCTCCCCTGCTGGCACTCTCTTTCTCTAAAACAAAACAAAACACTAAAAATGGACATTTGCTTAAGGAATTTTATGATGCTGGCACAGAAGGCACACCGATTTGTGGCTCAGTCTAAGTGAGGAAATAGTCTAAGGGAGGAAGCCGGTTAAGTGAGAAAAATAGAGAAGGCTCTTAGTTCTTAGTCCTAACCATTAGAAAGGAAGTTTTAAAACATTTGTTCCAGAACCAGATTACTGGTTTCTCATTTCATAGTGGAATTACATTGAATATAATTTTTCTAGTAGTTTCGTAATTATACTAAGATTCTATTGCTTATTGTTTTTCAAATCTTTACACGAGAAATGTCCCATAGTCTAATAGTTTGGAACTCCAAAATATTTTCCATCACTTTATTATGAAAAAATGACAGATATAAAATAAGATTGAAAGACTTTTGTAGTAAACAATGAACTTTCCTGTGCTCGAAATTAACATTTTACTATTGTTTTATCACATATTTAGTCATTTGTCATCCCTTGAACTATTCATCAACTCCTCTTACTTTTTAAAAATGACATATTTCCCTTTCTCCCTAAATACTTTAGCATTCATAACGTTAACTAGGATTTGGTATTTTTGCAGTTATTAGTGTGAAACTTACATAAAGTGAAATGTACAAATTTAGGTGTATGTTCAGTGAATTTTGACAAATGTTGTATAACTCAAGCCTCTGTCAGGATATGAAGCATTATCACCACAAAGTTCTTTCACGGACTTCTCAGTCAGTTTCTCCCCTGGGCCTGGAGTTTTGTTTTGTTTTATGTTTTTTGTTTGTTTGTTTGTTTGTTTTTGGGTTTTTTTGGAAAAGCTTTTGATGGTTGATTTAATTATTAATTAAACACAGGCTATTTCATATTTTCAACTTCATTTAATACCAGTTTTGTTAAACTGTCCTTCTCTCCCCACCAGGACTTATCTATTTCATTTATGTCATCAATAATTATTTTGGCATAGAGTTGATCATAATATTGTTTTATAATCCTTTTTAATGTCTCTATGATCTGTAGTGATAATAATGCTTTCATTCCGCTTATTAGTACTTTGTGTTCTTTATATTTTTTCTTGATCAGTCTAGTTAGAAGCTTATTATTTTATTGAGCTTCTCAAAAAACAACTTTTGGCTTTGTTAACTTCTCTATTTTTTTTATTTCATATCTCTGTTATCTTGATTATTTCCTTCATTTTACTTACTTTGCATTTTTCCCCCTTTTTTCCCTAGCTTCTTAAATAGGACTTTTATGCTAGACTTTAGACCTTTTTTTTTTTTCACTTTTTAAAGATTTTATTTATTCATTTATTTGACAGAGAGAGAGAGAGAGCACGAGCAAGGGGAGCAGCAGAGGGAAAGGGAGAAGGAGACTCCCTGTTGAGCAGGGAGCCTGATGCAGGGCTGGATCCCAGGACCCTGGGATCATGACCTGAGCTGAAGGCAGACACTTAACCAAGCCACTCAGTTCAGGTGCCCAGCAGATCTCTTTCTTTTCTAATACAAGCATTTAAAGCTATATGTTTTCCCTCAAGTGTTGCTTTAGCTGTATCACACATGTTCATATGTTGAATTTTCATCATTATTCACTTGACAGATTGCCTTATTTCCCCTCTTATTTCTTCTTTGATTCATGGATTGTTTAAAGGTTTATTGTTTAAATTTCAAATATTTGGTTTTTTTTCCCTTAGCATCTTATTTTTATGGCTTTCTAATTGAATTTTATTGTGATCTGAGAACATCCTTTGTACAATTTCTATCATGTTATGTATATTTTGTGGCCTGTTTCATGATGCATTATACGATCTACCATATTGAATGTTTAATTTGTGCTTGAAAAAAAATGTTTATTCTCTTGTTGTTAGATTTGATGTTCTATGCCTATTCACTAGACCAAGATGTTGAACACATTGTTTAGATCATCTCTAGCTTTACTGAACTTTTGTCTGATTATTCTATCAATTACTAAGAGATCTCCCATGTTGTTTTTGGAATTGCTTATTTCTCCCCTTAAATGTGTTTATTTCTGGGTCATGTACTTTAAAGTCCTATTACTGGGATTGCACATATTAATGATTGTTATTTCTTCCGGATAACTTGATCTTTTTATCATTATGCAGTTTATTTATTTTTGGTAGTACTTTTTATCTTCAAATTATTTCATCTAATGTTAATTTAACTACTCCAGTCCTATTATGCTTACTGTTTATATGCTGTATCTTTTCCATTTATTTACTTTCAACCTATCTTTACATTTAAAGTGAATTTCTTGAAGATAACAAATAGCTGGGTTTTGAATTTTTTATTCATTTTGATAATCTCTGGCTTTTAAGAGTTTGGTCTCTTTATTGTATTTAAAGTAATTATTGATAGTGTTGGTTTTAGTTTTCCTATTTTAATGCGCTTTCAATTTATCTCCTCTGTGTTTTGTTCTTCTGTTTCTACATTTCTGTCCTCTTTTTGGTTCTTGAATATTTTCCAAATTCTGCTTTAATTTATCTACCTTTTTTTAGGTATACCTCTTTGTATTTTTTAAGTAGTTGCTCTAGGGATTAAAACATATATCTTTGGGGCGCCTGGGTGGCTCAGTGGGTTAAGCCGCTGCCTTCGGCTCAGGTCATGATCTCAGGGTCCTGGGATCGAGCCCCGCATTGGGCTCTCTGCTCAGCAGGGAGCCTGCTTCCTCCTCTCTCTCTCTGCCTGCCTCTCTGCCTGCTTGTGATCTCTCTCTGTCAGATAAATAAATAAAATCTTAAAAAAAAAACATATATCTTTAACTTTTCATAGTGAACTTAGAGTTAACATTGTGCCATTTCACATAAAATGCAGAATCTTGCAACTGTGTTAATCTATAAAATGTCCATTACTTTATGCTGTCATGGACATCTTTTATTTCTATAGTCCTTATAAACCCCATAAGAGACTATTATAATTTTTACTTCAATTTTTTTCAAGATTTATTTGTTTATTTCAAAGAGCGACAGAGGGAGGGAATGCCTGCAAGTGGAAGGAGAGGCAGAGGGAGAGAATCTTCAATCAGACTTCCCTCTAAGCACAGAGCCCAACATGGGGCTCAGCCTTATGACCCATGAAACCATGACCTGAGAAAAAACCAAGAGTCAGACATTTATCCAACTGAGCCATCCAGGCACCTCTATAAATTTTATTTTCAATAGTCATATGAAATTTAAGGACATTTAAAGGAAAAGAGAATAGTCATTTATCTTTATTTTGTATTTCTTGAATTTCTAATTGGAATAATTTTTCTTCAGCCTCAGAACTTCCTTTGGCATTTCTTTTAATTTATGCCAGCTGACAACAAATTCTTTAATATTCTTTTTGTCTGAAAATGTATGTTCCCTAAACTCTAGAAGGATATTATCGCTGGATATAAAATTCTCAGTCAACAGTTTTTATTTGATATTTTTCTTTCAAACCCTTAGTATTTTTTTCCCTTGTCTTCTGGAATTCATATTTTCTGAAAAATAAATGATATAGTGATTTTTCTCTCTTTATGTAATGTCTCCTTTTTCTTTGATTTCTTTTGAAATTTTTCTTTTTCCCTTTGGTTTTGTGCCCTATCTAGGTATGGTTCTCTTCTTATTTGTTTCCTGCTTGGAAATTGCTAAGGTTCTTAAATCTTTAAATTTATGTCTTTCACCAAATTTCGAAAAAAGAAATCCAGCCATTATTTATTCTAAATATATTTTGTTGTATTCTTTTTCTTTCCTTTGGAGACTCCCAATTACACAAATAAATAGATCTTTTGATATCATTTCATAAACCAATAAGGCTCTATTGATTTATTTTTAAATATTCTTTTCCATAAGTTGGATAATTACTTTCAATCTCTCTTCATTTACTGAATTTTCCCTGTCTTCTCCATTCTCCTGTTAAACTCGTACAATACATTTTATATATCAGATATTTATAAATCAGATATTTTCAACTCTAGAATTGCCTTTTTTGAATGATCATTTTGCTGCATATAGAATTCTTGATTTATAGTCTTTTTCTTTCAGCACTTTGAGTACATTATTCCACAGCCTCTGCCCTCTTGCTTTCTGATAAGCCAGTTGTACTTCTTATTAAAGACTTTTCATACATGATGGTTTGTTTATTTGTTTCTCTTTCTCTTACTGCTTCCAAGAGTCTCTCTTTGTCTTTTTTTGACTATGATGTTTCTAGGTGTGGATCTCTTTTAGTTTATCCTATTTTGAGATTCTTGGACATGTAGATTAATGTTTTTCTTCAAATTTGGGAATTTTCAGCCATTCTTCAAATATTCATTCTGCCTTTTTCTCTTTCTCCTCTTCTGGGACTCCAATTATACATATGTTGATATACTCATTGGTATCCCACTGTCTCTGAATCTCTGGTAATTTTTCTTAATTTTTTTCCTTTGTTCCTCAGACTGGATAATTTCAACCTATATTTCTTCAAGTCACTTATTTTTCTTCTATCAGTAATTATGTTATTCTCCTCTAAGGATTTATTTATTTGTGAGAGAGAGTGAGCACAAGAGGGGGAAGAGGTAGAAGGAGAGGGAGAAGCAGACTCCCCTCTGAGCAGGGAGCCCAATGCAGGGCTCAGCCCCAGGACCCTGAGATCATGTGCTGAACTGAAGGCAGATGCTTAATTGACTGACCCACCCAGGTGCCCTGTTATTCACCTTTAGTGAATGTTCCATTTTAATTATCATATTTTCCATTTCCAGTTTTTGGTTTCATTTTATATTTTAATCCTTTATGTTCATATTTTCTATTTGGTGTGACATCATCATACTTCCCTTTAGTTTTTCAAATGTAATTTTATTTCATTATTTGAACTTATGTATGATAATGAATTTAAAATTTTTGTCTTATAAGTATGATATCTGGGTTCCTCAGGAATGGTTTCTATTGGCTGTTTACTTTCTTACGTATTCAATACATTTCTGTTTCTTCTTGTGTCTTTTTTTCTTTTTAAAGATTTTATTCATTCATTTGAGATAGAGAGAGAGCACAAGTAGGGGGAGAGGGAGAAGCAGACTCCCCAGTGAGCTTGGAGCCTGACATGGGGCTTGATCCCAGGACCTGGAGATCATGACCTGAGCCAAAGGCAGACACCCAACTGTCTGAGCCACCCAGGCAACCCTCCTTCTTGTGTCTTATAATTTTTTTGTTGAAACTTGGACGTTTTAAATAACATAGCATGGTAACTCTGAGAATATATCTCTGCTTCTTTCCCCAGACTTTGTTATTGTGGTTGCTGTTTATGTGTTCAGTTATTTTCCTGGAAAAATTCCATAATATTTGTATTCTACATTTGGTGCAGCCACTAAAGTCTTCTCTCTGCTTAATTATCTTAGTGGTCAGATAATGATGGGACAGAGATTTCCTTAAAGGCCTTGAACCAGTAAGTCTCTCATTCTGTGCTGAAGGACGTAATGTGTGGGTTGGAGTAGGCTTTCAATGCTTCACTAGTTTACAATTATGCTTTAGTCTTTATTTCTTGCTTGCACAGAGCCTCATGGTCAGCTATGGATAAAGATTAGAGCCTTTTCAAGTCTTTTTGTAGTATAAGCAGAGCACTACACATGCAGTTGGCCTTCTAGATTCTCAGAAATGTATTAGATCTTTTCAAAACTACCTATGGAGAGCTAATTCCCCTTATTTGTCTTTATTTTTTCTTTTTTTTTTTTTTTTGCCACTTAATTACCCCAACCGGCACTGATGCCTTCAATAGCTATGATGTTAAGCCACTGCCTCTGACTTTTTTTGGCAAGTGCCCTGTAGATTCTGCTTTCCTTAACCAATGAGCTCTGAGTCAGTTGAAATAACGATAAACCATGAGAATGGGATTTTTCCAGGGAGTTCCAAGATGGGTCAGATAATGACAATATTTTTAGAGGAGCTCCAAACCCACTCTATCCATTCCTGTGGCTGCTGAACTTCTGTTTCAGTTACTGTCATTCCAAAGTGGCTGCTGAACTTCTGTTTCAGTTACTGTCATTCCAAAGTGGCTGCTTTTTAAGGCTACTATAGAGATGGAAGGAATGAGATGGGAGTAGGGCAACTTAAAATGCCACAAAGCTTAATATTCTCAACTAATTCAACTATTTGAATAAACTCTCTTGAATAACCAATCCTTTGGTTAGTTTTAGGAGCTCTTAAAATGGTGACTTGACTATTATTTACCAGTGTTCTCATTGCTTTTATGGAAAAGTGGATTTTTGGAGGTCTTTACTTTGCCAATGCTGCTTTCTAAAAACTGAATAATTTATTTAAGTCATAAATATTTACATGTACTACAGTACTGATTTTTTAAGTACATCATAAATTACTTGAAAGTAGAAATTTAAAACAAATGTAATGAAAAGTAAATATAAATAAAATTTCTGATATTCCCTATTTTACCTCAATAATTTATCTTCCTGGGATTTGAGCTGTTTTTGGAGACTTTTGTAAAAATTTTATTTCTAGTGTGATTAAGGGTGTAAAACAATTTATCAAGGCTTATAAGTTCTATTGATCATGAATACTGATAATAAATATAATTATCAGTATAAAATAAAATTTTTAATTTAAGTTTTAGAAGAAGTATATGTTTAAACCTTCAAACATCAGAGGGTATTCAGGAGTTCTCTTTTTTTAAGCAAGGGCTTTAAAGAGCATAATACCCCATGGGTTATTTGGCTCTCACAGAGTAGATCAAGAATGAACAAACTAGTGTGTTGGCCAAATCCAGCCTGCTGAAGGCCAAGTTTAGCCAAACCCATTTGTTTAAGCTGCTTTAATACTACAAAGGCAAAGTTGAGTAGTTGTACAGACTGTATGTCCCTGAAAGCCTAAAATGCTTAATATCCCTTCACATAAAAAGTTTTCTGATTTTTGAAGTTGTTTTCATTGGATGTTCTTGGGATGTATTCAAGTCATTAACCATATTTATGAATAAGTACAGATTTCTGGGTTCTATCTTAGGTATCATAACATCAACCAGTTACTTGTTCTCTGATTTTCAGTTGAGTTTGGTAGATGCGCAACGCTGCTGGGAGACTCTTAGGAGAGAGGGAGAAAAGTGAGGTCAAAGTGTTTCTTGTGCTTGTTTCTTTCCTCCAAGTTCCTCTCATTTAGATGGCTCTCTTCATCTATCCTTCTGTTTTTCAGTGGCTTCATAATCAGCCCTTTCCTCACACCTTCAGGTTGTAGGGAGAGTATTTGAAAACTTACTATTGGGGGAGTTATTAAAAATCCTTAGTAGTTTCCTTAATCTGTATCCACACTTTTATAAATCTCTTTTTTAGACTCCCATAAATTATATTCATTTTCATTTGCCTTCCCTTTCAAGCTGTAAATCTCATACTGCAAATCTTTCTACTCTTCTTTTTTTATTTTTATTTATTTATTTATTTATTTTAAAGATTTTATTTATTTGTTTGACAGACAGAGATCACAAGTGGGCAGAGGGGCAGGCAGAGAGAGAGGGGGAAGCAGGCTCCCTGCTGAGCAGAGAGCCCAATGCGAGGCTCGATCCCAGGACCCCAGAATCATTACCTGAGCCCAAGGCAGAGGCCTTAACCCACTGAGCCACCCACGCACCCCTACTCTTCTTTTTTTAGATCAAAACTTCAGCCCATCATTTCTCCATATTGAACTTATGTCTTCAAAAAATACTTTCTCTGTTGGTTTTGTGCTATTTTAAATTTTAAAAATTATACCTTCTATTTCTTTAATCAAGTTGTTAATAAAGTTATAAAGCATTTAGGGCTAAGAATAGTATCTGAGGACAGTTATTAGAATGATCCTTCCTGATTGGTTCAATCCATTTATAACATTCTTTGTTGTTATTCAACCAGTTACTAATCTATTTTAAAAGCTTCTGGCCTGGGGCACCTGGGTGGCTCAGTGGGTTAAGCCTCTGCCTTGGCTCAGGTCATGATCCCAGGGTCCTGGGATCGAGCCCTGCATGGGGCTCTGTGCTCAGCGGGGAGTCTGCTTCCCCCTCTCTGCCTGCCTCTCTGCCTACTTGTGATCTCTATCTATCAAATAAATAAATAAAAATCTTAAAAAAAAAAAAAAAAAGCCTCTGGTCCTCATGCCTTCATTTTGGCCACTCTTTGATTTCCATGCCTTCTTATTCCTCCAAAATCTCATATGCATAAGAAGCACACGATTTCAGTGATTATGCATATCTATTCTCTATCCAGTCTCTGATCTTCAGTTTCAGACAGGTACAGACAGAAATTCAGATACACTTGACAAGTGGCAGTCTAATGAAGTATTTCATTTTTTCAAACTTGGCTTTCCTTTGAGGAATCCTATAGGAGGCTTTTGCTCTATGACACTGTTGATGTTCTTTTGACATTTGCCTCTTTATACTTGAATCACACCTACTGACGTGGAGGTTCATCAGCATCTTAACAACAGATGTTTCTTGAATTTCACCATTTGGCCAGACTATATCACACTGAGTATCCTAAGCTAGAGAATTTAGATCAGTTTGAGGTACCTGATGAAAAAGGTCCATTTGACATGACAGTATGCTATATGGTATTTGAATGATATAATACATGAGTATCTTCTATTTGGGAAGTTCTCTAATCTTTACTGGTGATGAGTATAAGCAAAGGCAGGTTTTTCATAATTTCTCCATATATAATTTGCCCATAATTTCTCTTATAGAATTTCTTATCAGAAATCTGTCATTAAGTCTTCTCCAGAAAGTGCAACACAAGTGATCGAAATAAATTACTATCATTATTGTGTGTGTACAAAGTTATTGTTCTTATTTGTATAACTATTTCAGTTTCTGAATAAAATATTTTCATGAATCAAAATCAGCTTTAATACTAATATCCCTTGGGACGCCTGGGTGTCTCAGTCAGTTAAGCAGCTGCCTTCTGCACCGGTCATGATCCCAAGGTCCTGGGATTGAGTCCTGAATCCCGCTCCTTGCTCAGCAGAGAACCTTCTCCCTCTGCCTGCTCTGCCTGCCACTCCCCCTACTCGTGCTCTCTCTCTCTCTGTCTCTGACAAATAAATAAATAAAATCTGGGGGGAAAAAAAAGCTTGTCCTAAAAAAAGAAAAAGAAGACTAACATCTCTATGTGAGAAGGACCCTGACAGCAGGATGTAGAGAAAAAAATATAGATTCTTTGGAAGAAGGACCAGGAACCACATGCAGTCCATTTCACTGCTTATATTTTCTTAAAGATTTGAGGTATGTTGGTAAGCTAATAACAAAAAGAGAGCAATAAGGGACCATATCTGAATAGAAGAAATTCATTAATTCTAGCTAGTGTTTCCTCTGCCCTTACTTGCTGGTGCCAAAAGGCGATCATATAAAAAATGATAACATAGTGGATTATGAAACATCTTTTTAAAATTTTTCCTTAGGTCATAAGTAATAGTAGCAGTAGTAATAATAATAACAACAAACATTTAATAAGCACCTACTATAGGTGACCAAAAGCTTGGAAATATAGACAAAAATGCACAATAAACAGTTACTAATATTACAATGTATGATTTGTTCAATGGGCTTTCTGATATATTCAGTGTATTGTCTTTCATCACGTGGTCATCATCCTCATATAAGCTTTGTAGAACTTATATTTTGTACAGTTAAAAGACATGTGCTTTGGAAATCCTTTGAACAGTTTAAGGCATCGCCAATACCTTGGACGCTTGGCAAGTTGGCCAGTTTGGACTGGTTACAACTATGGCTATGACTATTTCCTTCACCTTATTGGACATCTTGTGGTATTTGTGTTTCCAGTTTTTATGGATGCCCTGCATATGTTGAGGAATCTTCTTTTTTTCATGTAATCCTCGTAACAAATCTATGGTTGGCTTCTATTATTACTTACATTTTACAGAGGAAGAAGTGGAGGTAGAGGGAGATTAAGTAACTTGTCCAAAATCACAGAACTGGTAAATGGAAAATTATGAGTCTTGGGTTAAGGGAAGGAGAAAAAATTAAAGGGAGAAAAATTGGTGAAGAAGTAGTATGTTAGCTGGCAAAACACAAATATTTTGCTGTATGTTCATATAATCCAATTAGCTGTTAATATAACCTGCTCTCTGGCTTGCATATTAGATATCAGACTTTTAAGGAACACCAAAATTGTTTCCAGAGAGCTTTTCTGATAACCATACTTCACAGTGGAAATGCTAGGTGGTTTTGATGAAATTTTTAGCATCTCTGTACCTTCAAAAATGGAGACGATTTTAGCTATCTACCTACCAGGTGAGTTGCTATTTGGGAATTCGAATACAAATTGTTTTTTTACTTCCTTGGAAGAAAGTCATTCTATAAAAACAAATTTGGGCTATTATAATGACAAGTGTGTGAGTGTACATTAATTCCCCCCTTATGTTGTTATTGCCAGCAGATGGAGGTCGAAATTGAATTGCTGCTGACTGTTGTCCCTTGTTATGGCCTGTGGAGATATGACAATTGAGGAAGAACTTAGAGGAATGCCAAGTAGCAGAGCATGAAGCAGTGGGTGTGACCCACTGCCTTGGACATTTTATGGCTGATAGCATTTGGCAAGAAAAAGCCTGCAGCCTCTATAGTGGTCTTGCAAATAGATCTCAACATTAACCATGCCCTCACCCATATTTGATTTGCCCTGTAATATATGCATTTGCCAAAATCCACTCTTCTAATTGTCAGCTAACTCACTAGTCCCCTCACAAAATACCTAAAATAACTAAATAAATCATGCTGGAAGACATTTCTTTGTTTCATTGCAAATTTAGGCACAGAAAGTTGAGGCAATGCATATGAAACTTCTTGTCCATTCTACTTTGATTCCCTTTGGGTTTGTCCTGGTTTTTTGGTCTGTTTATTTGTCCAGAGATTATTACCTAGAGAGTCCTTGGGTGATCTTCCAGTGGTGCCTGACCCAGGGGAATTAGAAGCACAGTTTCTGTGCATGCTATCCTGTACATTTTTTTTTTTCCATTAGGAGAGAGTCTGTGGCTTTCACAAGATTCTCAAAGGGGTGTAGGACTTCAAAAGCTTATGAATTCCTGCTTTGGATCTTTGGTTTATGGGGCAGTGAAACTTTGTATGTTTGCTTTAACGATTGAGACACAGCATTTTATGTGAATGAGAACAAGGGAGTGGTGGAGAAAAACAGCTTGGAGGGCATTATTACCTTTCCCAATCTTCATTTCTTGTCATGAATTATTAATCATGAGGTAACACTTCATCTGATGCTTTGAAAACTCTCCCCCTGGTAAGAACAGCCTAATTGAATTGGAGGAAGTGGAGCAGGAAGAACTAAACGTGGACGTTGATGGTTTCACCAAAAGCAATTATACACCCTACAGCCTTCTCCACCTGTTTGAAAACCCAAGGCCCACTAATTCTCATGCCACAAGGGAACAGATGGGAAAGTAGAGGA
Source organism: Lutra lutra (assembly GCF_902655055.1). Classification (NCBI taxonomy): domain Eukaryota; kingdom Metazoa; phylum Chordata; class Mammalia; order Carnivora; family Mustelidae; genus Lutra; species Lutra lutra. The sequence continues at coordinate 123,040,727 of NC_062281.1, forward strand.
AAAATTAAAATTGTGGAGCTTCAAACATATCCTCCTTGAGACTACTTCATTTTAGCTAAGGGGTGTATGGGGGGATAAGGGAGGATAAGTGGTGTGGGCAGGGGTCTGATATACGGGAGATGAGAGTGTAAACCAGTTCAGTCTCTCTCGAGGGCATTTTGGCAGAGTAACAAAAACTTTAACACAAGCATACTTCTACCCAGTAATTCCAATTGCAGCAATGCATATATCTTAAACTTTAAAATAATTCATATGCATAATAGAATATGGAAGAGTCATTAGAAATCATGATGAAATACATTTTGATATGAAACTATGGTTTTGATATTTTGTGTAAAAAAGGCAATAAACCAGTATGTATGTATACAGAGTATAGTATAATACACATTGATGAGAAATGTAATACTACGGAACTGAGGAATATGTGCCTTAAGGCACATTTTGATGTAATATAAACATGGAAAATGTCTGGTAGGATATGCACTAAATGATAAAAATGGTCCCCAGTGGCTACTGTGATTGCAGTTAATTTATTTTTGCTTATCTTTATTTTCATTTCATTTTCTGCAATAAGCATATACTTTTTTGTCATTAAATGTACAGATACAAATTTAGACAATATCTTCTTTTGAAAATATAGACTCCAGGTCAAAAATAGTTGTATTAGCAGAGGACCAACTCTTGCCAACTCCCAAAGGTTGGGTCCCACGCATCAGAAACTGAAACAGACAGAGGTGATGGAGAATGCCCTTCCTCCTCCCAGATGACCAGGAGAGGCCAGCCTGGGCTTTTTTTCTGGGACTGAACCACTCCTTTCTATTCACAGCCAGGTCACACCAAGGGAGTTTCAGCTATGTTAAATGGTGCATAGAAGGCTTTTAAAGACATTTGGAAATAAAAGGAAAAAAAAAACAAAAACAAACAAACAAAAAACCCCAAAATAAAACATCTTGACCCTACCAGAATTTCCTACTTCGTGCTGCTTACATGCTGGCTTCCCTCAGCTGCCTGTGCTTACTCTGATCATAGCATCTTCTGAACTAGGCTGGAATTACCCTGTCTGTCCTCCTTGCCGAATGCACACTCTCTGTGTCTTAGTTTCCACTCTACCCCAGTGCCTAGCACAACACTCACAACATCAGTGAGTGCTGAGTGAATACACTATAAAAGGAATGGATGGATGAAGGGCAGCAAGGAACTACCAACTTTGCTACGCTGGATTCCCAAAAAGCAAATGCAATGAAATCCAAGGGTGGGAAACAGATATTTCTCCAAAGATAACTGGAGTAGAATGGGCAGGTGTCTCCAAGGGATAAGAAAGGAGGACTCAAGATGGTGCCTGTGGGGACTGGGAAGGGCTAGCAAGGAGAGAAGGGATGCTGCAGAAACCAAGCTAAAGTGAAAAGGCAAAGATGGGTTGTTACAGTTACATTCTATGATTGTAAATGACATTACTGTAGGCATGGGGGAACAAAGGTTGTTTAGTTTGCAGAGAAGTGGATTCTTGAATGGGTGAAAATTAAATCTGCGGGACGATTTGACGTGGAGACAGCACACAAGACGATTTTAGCCACATAAACAAGAATGGCCGTGTGCAATGATTTCTATTCAACCCCCCTGGCTTCCTGGCCTAAGCTGATTATTATTAAGCATTTATGTGGCATTTCGTATGTACAAGTGCTTTACAATCATTTATTATTTATTCCTCACAACGTGAGAAAGCCACAAATCAAGGGCAGGGATAAAGTTAATACAATTTTATTAAACAAGAGGGGTGTGCCTAGCAGCAGGCTCAGCTACAACCAGGGAGTGTGACCTCACAGGAGAGAAGAAACATGACAATTACTTTTTCTTTTTTTGTGTTGCAATTTACACTTTTAATCAGTATTAAGTCAGGTGACCTTGCACACCTGGGAGAGCTCCTGGGAGCCTGGAAACCTGGTGTGCCAACTCGAGGGAAAGCCTGCCTCAGAATCTGTCATTTCCATCACCAGTTGCCTCCCTCCCTCCCCTTTCCTGCTGTCTCCATTTTATTTCTTCTATTTCATTTCTCTTTTTCTGTTTTTTCCATCATGCCCCATCTCTCCTTTTGTTTGTTCCTATTTCTTCCTCTCTTCATCCCTGTCTTCTTCCCCTTCCCTTTCATCTCTCTTTCTGACTCTCCTTTCTCTTCTCTGCTTCTTCCCTGCTTGCTGTCTCTCCTTCTCTCTCCTCCCACAGACACACAGAGATACACACAGACATTACACACAGAGAAAGCAGCAGAATCTAATTGTAGGAGGTACAAAAGGTCATTTCCTCTTTAAGACAGCAGTCCTTCACTGCCTTCTTCTGAGACCTGACACATGGAAAATTTTAACTCGATTTGTACAGAGAGAATAATGCCAGTGTTAATCCAAGTTGCTTGGAAGGTCATTTAAAAACCATTCCAGGTTGTTTTACTCCCACTGCTAGTGTTCTTCAGGCACTTCTCATAAATGCTAATGAATAATTCACCTTGGTAGTATAGACAAACACAGGCTGGTAGTGTTATTTGGAAATCATTCAAATTGACTAATTAGTCATTTCCCTTAGATTTTATTTAACAAAGGAAAAAGGATCTTGAGATATTTGGTAAATCATACATTACGTTACTAAAATCTTAATAACTCATATTAATTTGGGGAAGGGCTGAACACATTTAGTGAAAAAGCCTGAATGGTTGCAATTTTTTTAAATTATATATAAATTTATTACATTCTAGGCAGAATCTTATTAGACACTGAACAAAAATATCTTAGCTAGAGGTCCTAATTTTGAGAAATAGATAAGAATCATTTGTTATTAATACATATATTGAAACAAAGAATAATAAATGAACACTCTCCCTAAAATCACTTTAAATACTATTATTCATTCATGACCACCTACTATGTGTAGGATACACTGTTCTACATTCAAGCAATAGAACAGGCAACTGACACAAAAAGTCCTTACTTTCATGCAATTTAGATTCTAGTGGGGATATTTTATAAATATAGAGAAAGGTAATTGTTAGATGATTAGATAGATAAAAATGAATGGATGTCACATAATGACAAGTGGTAGGCAGAAAATAGAAAGTGATTGGGTATGTTTTGGGGTATGTTGGATGCTATTTTTGGAGAGGTGAGGAAAAGCCTGTGGGGAAGGTGACAGAAGACAAGAGACCAAATATTGAGAAGGAATCACTGTTAGGATCTGAGCATTTCAGGGAGGTGGATAAGCAATGTGTAAGAGCCCTGAGGTGGGAACAAGCTCTCTGTGTTAAAATCTCATGTGTTTATAGCCTAGTGAAAAACAAAAGAGTGGTAGGAGAAAAGGGCTAAGTCTGGCCAGAGACCAAATCACATTGTTTCTTTCTTTTGCTTATTGAACTTTTCCTAGTTATTATTTCATCCTAGTGACTAAATCATTGCAATTTTCCATTACTGGTAGGAGCAGGATGAGTTTGTTCAGTTGTGACCAATATATCTCCCCTCTGCACACATTTACTTTTAAACCTATAACCATTCCCTATTCAGGCCAGTAGATGTAAGTCTTCAATGTACCAATAAGGAGAAACCTCAGAGAACCTTGGTTTTTCAACTCAGTGAAAAGCAGAACATAATTAAAATAATATGTAATAAAGCACATTCATGGATTTTATTCTCAGGATTATATTAAGATCCTCTTAGTTGGATAGATGCAGATTTCTGCATTCTATTTGCCCTTTCCCAACCCAGACAAAATCCATGAAAGAGGAGATAGATGCCTGACCTGACAGCTACCATCTTTGGAGCTGTAGGCACTCTGCCAAAACTCTTCTCCATGCTTTACTCCTTCACCAGGAAGTGAGAGTCTTCCCAGTTCACATTGGATCCCATCGCTGCTAGTCCAGTGGTCTCCAGCCAATAGGCTGAATTTTAACACATACTTAGAGAGAGATGTGGTGAGTCAGATAGGGATGGACCTTGAAAATAATGTTGGATGATGTTGTCAACCTAAATAAAGAAGTAAACTAAGGCAAGTTCAAAATTGCCAAAAATATGAGCTTATTCAGAAATAGCAGAGGAGTTGAAATTCAGGGCATATAAACTGTAGCAAGCTACAGACAAGTCTGTTATGGGTTTGGGGCAGGCCATATTTATGGGCAGGGAATGTAAAGAGAGGAAAGTTTAGTTAGGGTCTATTAAGAAAAAATTATGACTAGTTTTGAAAATTCCCCAAGCAGACAAAATCATTCCAGTCATATAAAGCTCAATTCAGCTTATTTTGTGAGACCCACCCAATTTGGATCATTTCTTAATCACGTCTCTAACAACCAAAAGCAAAAATTTCCCAGGGTTGATATGAGGCAACCTCTTGACCATCTTCCTATTATTTAAGAAAATTCCAATACTGTGACGTTTTCCATAAATCAGGCATTTATGGGAAATCACTTTCTCAGTCTTTAAATTTTGTTTTCCTGAGATCACGTTTGTGAGATATTACATTTTATATCCTCTGGTTCCATTTTAGATTGAGATTCTTTCACATTTCCTCCTATTGATCAAGATCCTCCACAGAATTCATTGCTGATCAGTATGGTATTCAGTTGTTGTTCATTAATTTTTGTCAAAGATACAGTTCTTTATAGGTAGAATGTGTTGTGTGTTCTGTGAGGTTGAGGAGGATAATCATGTGTTTTTTTCCATGAAGCAGAAGAAGGTCATCCTCAGGAGTCTTGTGTCTGAGGGGAGGGAGGGAAATGATATAGAATTTCATTGACCTCATTTGGGCCACAGGAGGAGTGAAAATGAAAAATTTGTTATGTCCCTTTAAGGTGGACCATTTAGTTTCCATGGTCAGTTGAGTTTCAGGAAATGCCTTTGAAAGGAAGATAATTTTATTTGCACATACATTTGGGAAGAAGACATTTGTTTACTAATAGAAAACAGTATAAATTTAATTAAAATGATTAAAATAAAGAACGAAAGCCTAATGATAACTATTGATTGAAGTACGCCTCTCAACCAGTTTCCCCAATTGCTTATGTTAAATAGGTAGAAAATGTCCTAAGTTCCGGGAGCTTGGCCAATTTCTTCTAGCAGCTTGATATTGTCCTTCATTATTTTTAGTTCTTCTGTTATTTTCCCTGACTTATTGACATAAAGACAACATTCTTCTCCAAGTAAGGTGCATGTTTCCCCCTGCAGAATAGTGAGGAGGTTTAGGGCTCTCTGGTTTTCTAGGATTACTTCTGTGAGGCTGTCCATTTGGGTTTGTTGATATCCAAAAACTCTGACAAAAGTATTCAAAGTGGTAGACATGACTATAGAAAGATTGTGAATTGCTTTTTCAAGGTCTGCTACTCCAAACAAGGGAAAAACGCTCTGACAAAAGCATGCCCCAAACCCTTTCTATCTACTATAGGGTTATGTATAGATAACCACCCCAAATTATAACATTCCCAGTTCTAACACATCCTTTTAAGTTGATAGGAAGAAGGCCACAGACTAGGTATATACACAATGGAAGGAAGAGTTTTTCTAATTTTGTTGTCAGAGGGGAGGACAATGATCCCACAACATTCCTTCCAATTAAGGGGAAGTATAGAATATATGTTTTCTCTACTTAAAAAGAAACACCTAGTACTGTCTTCTTAAACACAATTTGCTCAGATTCTTTTCCCTGGAATGAAAGAGGGGATCTCATAATTGGAAATATAATCTTTCATAAAGAGCACATGATAACCTGGTTTGCTAGCATTGTGAAGATGGTTTTGTGAGCACTTACATTTCTGAGTAGAAATACTTATAGATCTCTCTTATACAAGTGAGCTGATCTAGTATAAGCAAGGTTTTGGTGGAGGCTTAGAAAATCTCTGGAGAAAACGAAAGTTAAGTTTTTCCATCATTCACCATATTTTTGGTACCATGGAGTGTGAGCACACAAGCTTTTCATTTCCTGGTATTATGGTTTTCATTGCTCCCGTGTGGAGATGTATTAATGGATGAGGTGATATAGTCTTCTGGATTTCAATGGGAAGTAAATTCATGTTCATCTCAGTCATATAAAATAGTATGGTTACAAATATTGAGTGGGAGATAGCCTAGAGTTTTGACATTCCCATCATTGATTTTGAAACAAAGAAAAATTTGGGGTAAGATTCCAGATCTGAGTGAGGGATATCCATTTATGAGTGGGGGGCACCCAAAGGAAAGCCATAATATTTGGTACCAATCTTCCAGAAGGAAGGACATGTTCAAAGTTACCAGAGGAAAATCTTACATCTTTACCAGATGGGTTTTGTCATCCTTCTAAAGATAGTGGCCAGACCACCAATTCAGGTTCATTGTGAGTAATATTTGCTCTGACACAAATCTGACAATCGTATGTTTAACACAATGAGAGGTTTTGTAAGGTGAGAATAAAAGGATGTGTTAAAATTAAGTAAAAAATAGTAGGAAAACTAGAAAACTAGAAAAAGAAAAAAGAAGGCCTAAATGACCTAATTTAACTAAAGATAGAGTAATTAAAAAAAAAAGTTATGTAGTCCTGGTTCAGATCTCTTGGGTAAGCTGTTTACTCCATATGCTCTCTGCTTCAGTTCCTAGAAATTTTTAATTTCAGGTGACCAGTTGGTATATAGGTTCATTCAGATTTGGGGGACTTCTTTAGATGTGACACATGAATCCAGGAGTTTATGTCTTGAAGTTTGGCTGCACAGGGGTTAATTAACAACACCTAGTAAAGGCCTTTCCACCAATGTTGAAAAGAGTCATTTTGGTGATGTCTTTTCCAAAAGAAGAACTGTCTGGGCTGTAAGGTATGATGTTTGATGCCTCTGTCTCCAGGGAATGCTCTATATAAATATTGTTCTACCAGATGGTAATTATTTTCTGTGGACTTGAATAGGCCTTTGCAAAATTGGAGTATATCCCCCCTTTCTTAGTTGTGGGTCAAAAGAAGTGGAAACTAAGTGTTATCAGTCATTGTATAATTATTTCCAAAGGTGAAAGTTTATAGATTCTAAAGAAAGTAGATCTAAGATTTAGAAGAACCAATAGTAATTATTTTGGCTAGGTATTTAAAGTATTTTGACTAATTTAGCTAACTGAGTCTTAATAATTCCATTTGTATATTAGGTCAGTCCTTAGGATAATAAGCACCATGCAGGTGCTGTAAAACTAGTCAGACAGGACAGACTTGTCTATGTATTTGGCTAGTAAAGTGAGTTCCTATTCACTATGAAGTTTAAGGCAGAATAATCTTTCCTAATAGGATTTTAGCTACAGACGAGTTAGTTCCCTGTTTACACAGGAAATTCAGTCCAATGTGAAAACAGGCAGACCATTACTTAGAACATATTTATATCCATGAGACGGGGAAAATTGTATGAAATCCATTTGCCAAACCTCAAACAGTCCCTTGGGTAAACTAAAATGCCCAGGGCCAGTATGTGTAATCCTCCTTGTGTTAAATTTAGGATGGTGAAACTAGTTAAGGTATGTGCCTTTCATGGCCTTGAGTATGTTTTCCACCAATGTTGATTCATAAACATTATCATTTTATCAGTTGACCAATGATTTAATTTATGAATGGTAGTTAATAGTGGAAATTTTAGATTTTCTGGTAGGACCAGTTCGTTACTGGGCCAGAACCAAAGCTTTGTATCTGTATGACACCAACAGTGTTTAGACTACCAATTTTCTTTTTTTATTTTTTTCAGGGACCAATTGTTGTATTTTCCTGGATAATTCTCTTAGGTCATCACCAGGGGAAGTAGTTTTCTGGACCATGACAGAGGTTTGTCTATGGATCCAACAGAAGCAGGATTTTATTTATTTATTTGTTTATTTGTTTGTTTATTTTTGTGGAGACATCAGTGAGTGGTTTCCTTTCGCTCCCAGAGAGTCAGACTTAGAATGTCCAGGGACTTTAACAAGTTTTAAGAGCTGTTGATGGGAGGAGTATAGCATCTAATAAACTTTGGACATATGGACCATTTTAAATTTTGTTTCCACTGCAAGGAGGGAAACCTCATTGCTTCCATAACATCCCCAAATCATGAGTTATTTCAAAGACAGATTAACTATTAGTTATTAACTATTAATATAGATGTTTTTGGCTTTACCTTTAGGGAGAATATATGCTTGAATAAGAGCATATAATTGGCTTGTTGGGCTGAAATGGCCAAAAGTTATCATGAGAGGTTAATAGGTGATTCATCAAAATCAACAATTATGGGCATTCATCCATGAAAGAGGAGCAGAGCTGAGATTATTACAATAAAGAGAGTGATCTAAGGGGCTGCACACAGAGAATTTCATAAGAAATAAGATGGCTTCCTGAAAGGTATTAGGTGTGGTGAGTTCAAGAGCGGTATGACAGCATGAGGTACAAAGATGGTCAAGGATGATCTCATAACTATTTCTTCAGTGGGCTTTACCAGAAAAGTAGTAGCAGGGATAACCTTAAGGCATGGAGGATATCCTCAGTCCATGGGATCTAATTGTTCTCTGTAATAACCTAGAGGTTGGAAGTAACTCCCATGTTTTTAGATAAGTACTTTGAGGGAATTTCCCTTTTTCATACACAAAAAGGAAAAGAGGTAGCTGATATGTTGGATGTCCAAGGGTATGTGAATTTATTAATCTTCCTTCAAGGTTTTAATGTCAAGTTATCTTGGTTTTACCCAGATAATAGGACTAGGTTTAGTGGTTTTGTTGTTGTTGCTGTTGTTGTTGTGTTGTGTTGTTTTGTTTACTTAATTTAACCTATAGTGTATTATTAGATTCAGAAATAGAATTTAATAATTCATCCAGTGCTCATTATATCAAGTGCCCTCCTTAATGCCCATCACCCAGTGGTTTTTAAAAAGTCATATAAGGGTTGTGCTGCTGAGAAGTTTGGAATTCAATTGTGTCAATAACTCAGCTAGCTCAAGAAAAATCCATAATTGACATTTAGTTTTAGATTTAGGTAAGATTTAGATTCAAGATGCCATCTAGCTTGTCAGGATCTAGGTATAACTCTTGTTCTGAGATTAACTGTACTAAAGATCCAGCTTCACTTTGAACAAATTGCAACTTTTCTTTTGAGATCTTGTATTCCTTAGTGGCTAAGGGTTTTAACAGGTAAATAGTGTCTTCTTGTGAGGAGGTTTTGGAAGGTGAGCAGAGAAGAAAATCATCTACATATAGTAGTAAGATGGAGTCTCCAACATCATCTAGATCAGGTTTTGAAATTTGTGAGAACTTTTAGTAAAACCCAGGGCATTACTGTCTGTGTATATTGTTCCCCCTCCCAGGTAAAAGCAAAAAGATTTATCAACATTAACAAGTTCAGTCGTTATCACCTGAATGTACTGCCTAAATTGATCTCTGTGAAAAATTTATGTGTGGTAGGGATAGATGCTCATATTGTATGGGGATTAGAAACAATAGGAGAGTGAGGAATAACAATGTTTTTTATTGCTTGAAGATCTTGGACAGTCTCCATCTGCAACCATTAGGTTTTTCTTATGGGTAAAATAGGGGTATTACAAGGATTGGTACAAGGGATAATAACTTTGTACTGTTTGGTCTTCTATGATAGGTTGTATGTCCTGTTAAGCTTTTTTATTTATAGGGCATTTAATTCTGGGGAGATGTTTTGAGGGATCTATTTGGATCTTAATAGGGGGTGGGGTGCACAATGAATTTGCCTATGTCATTGGAGGATTTTAACCATAAAGTAGGTAACATTAACTCTAATAATGAGAAAGAATCTGAAGTTTAATCTTCCCTGGTTTGTAAAGTATGTGTAAATGAAAAAGAGTTTGGATTTTCCTGGTGGTTAGATTCCAAGGGATTTAAGTTCAGGGTATTAAAACTCAAAAGTTATTCTCTTTTGAGAAAAAAAAAAATGGTAGCTTGTTTTTTTAGGAACTCTTATCCTAGTGAGTGAATAGGAGCTGATTCGCTAAAGAGAAATGGATTTTTTTTTTGCTTGTTTGTTTTGTTTGTTTTTTTGCAAAGGTCCCAAGCAAAAGTGTATAGGTTTAGAAATATGACCACACTGTGGTTTATTTGTGACCCTCAATATTTGAATAAATGCATTACTTTGAGGAAGGGACTATTTAATTATAGTGGAATTGATGAGTGATAGAGTGGTTCCTGTGTCAATATTTTAAGGAATTGGTCCCTAATCTGGAGAGTAGTTTCCCTCAGCCTATTTAATGGTAGAATTGGAAACAGACCTTGTGTTTCCTCAGAGCCCTGCAATTGGGATGAGTCTGACCCTTGGCTCTTGGAAAGCTATAATGGTCTAGACCTTTTTATTTGCAGCGACCCTTTCTCCAAAGGCCAGGTTTTTTACAATTATGACAGAGTCCAATGGGGAGAGTTTGCTTAAAAGATTCTATCTGTTAAAATTGAAGGATTCATCTTCTAGAGTGCAGGCTAACTGAATAGTTACATTGACAAGACCAGGAGTGGACAGTCTTCTCCATTCTATGCAGATTCTCTTGACTAACAGAGACCAATCCCTGTTTAAACCATTTATAAACACTGAATTAAAGCCCACCCTGGTGAATTCAACATTTATAGAGAGCCCAGAATTTTCCCTAAAAACAGCATGGAGTCTGCTATAGTAATCATGAACAGATTTGGCAGACTTTTGGGTGCATGCCTGAATTTTGTTCCAGTCTACTGATTTAGGGAAAGCCCTTGGGATGGCAAGATGCAGCCTTTTGGCTATAGCACAAGCTTGGTCATAAAAAAGAGCTAGTGGTTGAGTTACTTGGAATTCTAAAGATTTTTCTCAAGGCTTTCCCAATTAGCAGTTTTCATCCAATGCTGGGCTTGACCTTCTCCAGCAAGCATGCAAATTAATTGATAAAGATCAGAGAAGCCAGGTTGATAAGTTTGAATTAAAATATTGAATTCTTTAGCAAATCTATGAAGATTTACTTTGGGAAAATCTTTTACTATAGCACTAAGTTCAGCTTTGACCAATGGGATATAGGAAATTAATGATTTATCAGAATCTTCAGAAGGCCTGATTTTATTTTATTTTATTTTTTAATTTTTTTAAAAAGATTTATTAGAGAGAGCACGGGCATGTGTGGGAAGGGGGCAGAGGGGAAAGAGAGTGAGTCTCAAGCAGACTTTCAGCTGAGTGTGGAGCCTAGCTTGGGGCTCAATCTCATGACCCTGAGATCAGCATCCTGAGATCAGGACCGGAGCTGAAATCAAGAGTCTGAAATCAATGATCCCAGGGTCCTGGGATCGAGCCCCGTATCGGGCTCTCTGCTCAGTGGGGAGCCTGCTTCCTCCTCTCTCTCTCTCTCTGCCTGCCTCTCCACCTACTTGTGATCTCTCTCTAAAAAAAAAAAAAAAAAAAGAGTCTGAAATCAAGATTCTGAACCAACTGTGTTACCCAGGTACCCCCAACAGACCTAATTTTAAAAGGGAGAGTTTTAACAGACTCAGTTGGTAAGGTTTCAGCATTAGAAAAGGACAGTTCAGCTAAATGAAAGAGTTAGAAGAGGACTGAGTTGGCTCTAGAGGAGGTGAAGCAGTAGGGTTAGGGCAGACCTTGGCTGGTGCTGAGTTTTGTGTAAATTATGCATTTATGGAAAATCAGTCTCAATCCCTCAATCCTTAGGTTTTGTTTTCCTGAGGAAAAAATTTGTGAATTTTGTGTGAAATTTTCTGTTTTATATTGTCCAGTTCCATTTTAAATTGAAATTCTTTCACAATATATTGAGCCTTTGATTTTAGAGAAATTACCAAAATATCAGAGACTAAGTCAATGATAGGGATTGAAACATAGCTCTTTTTTACATTATTTTCCTTTTTTCTTTACTTAAACTTCCACCTCGTCCTCTTTCTCTTTCTTCCTTTCTGTTACTTCTAAGTGTAGGCTTTAGTGAACCATATGGTATAATGGAAATAGAATCCATTAGTCAAACTTTTGAATGTCTGCAAGTTCCCAGTTTGCAAGGCACCCTATCCTTGTCCCACTGGTAATGAGATACTTAGTTTCTCCCTCTTTCAACATCCCTGAAGAATCTTTGGTTTATCATTTCCCTAGATATTGCTGCTGCTTCTTAATTCTCAATGTAATCACCTGTATACACTGTTTAGTTTTCATGTCATATCTATCACACTGCTGGACACTGATGTAGTCTCTTTACTTTGAAAAATACCACTTACTGAAGGCTAAGTATATGGTAGATTTTATAGAGGATTTGGAATTAATGGATGAGAAATGGGATAATGGAGTGATTGAAAGGTAGATAAACCACAATGTGGTACAACCAAGCTATGAAAGAAAATTAGATGACTTTCTTCTTAAAAGCCTTGGTTATTACCAACTCTGGAAAATTTCCATGTTTTTTCATCCAGTTTCATCCCTTCACTACATTGAAGGTACCCTTCCTTTCTGCTTTCACACCCTTCCCCCAAAGTTGCTTATCCTTTCTTCCAAAAGCTGAGTAGTTTATCTACTTGACTTATTCTTAATCCAAACAGGACAAATTCTAAGAACTGTCCCAAGTCAGGATTCTTCAGAGAAACAGGATCAATGGGATGTGTATACCAATAGAAAGAGATTGTTTTTAAGGAATTGGGTCATGTAATTGTGGAGATTTGGTGATTCCAAAAGCTAATGGGGAGGCCAGCAGTTGGAGACTCGGGAAGGAATTACAGTTCAAGTCCAAAGGCAGTCTGAAGGAGAATAAGGAAAAGCCAATATTTGAAATGAAATCTGAAGCAGTCTGCTGGAAAATTCCCTCTTGTTTGGGGGAGGTCAGATTTTTGTTTTACTTAGCTTTCAGCTTACTGGATGAGGTCCACCTTTATAGGACAGTCGGAATACTGTCTGACCAAATATCTGGGCACGGTGGTCCAATCAAATTGACATGTAAAATGAATTAACTCACTATACAAAACCAAAGGCATGGGAATATTTTACCAAATAGAGTTCTCCCCTCTGTGAGTTTCTGCAGCCAGTTCTTAAACTTATTTCCTTCTCCTCAGTATAGAAAATTCCTTATCACCACTTCTTTGTTGTCCCTCTCCTTTGTCAAGACAAATCAGGAGCATGGCTATAAAGGTGTGTGTGTGTGTGTGTGTGTGTGTGTGTGTTTCTGTGCAATAGTGAAAATATTCAATTTGGAAGGGTCAGTCAGTAGGGAAGCACTGGTATGTCAATCTATACAAACAATTTTCTCAAGTTTTGATTATACAAAATCCATTGAGCACTCTATATTTTGATGTGAAGATCTTGCAGTCAAAGGATAAAGGAATCTTGTCTCCTTCTTTATCCTTGCACCTCATTCCCCCAAAGAGAATTTGTATGTGGTAGATCCAAAGGAACTCTCTTACTCTTTTTGTCTTATGCTAAGAACAAGATTTTCATGGCAAGTAATAATGATTGAGCACTGGTAGATTTCAAAGTTTAAAAATGTATTCTAAAGGCTAGCTTAGGTCTAGGAATTTGTTTTTTAAAATAATGTGCTATGCTGAAGAATTCATGAAAAAATAAAAAGTTGCTCGATCTAAGACTGAAATTTTACAGAATAACTCCCACTGTGAAATGCTGCCATCTTAGCAAGTCTCTCTCTTAGTAAGTGTGAAGGGTGATGTGCACTCTACTTCTACTTGACCTTACTGTTTTCACTCTGTGCAAATTCTCTTACTGAAGTTGGGTTAATAATACAAAAGTGTTTGTCAGAGATTCTTCTATTCTTATTTTCAAGACCTAAACTTTTTTTCTATGTATATCTGAATATCTATTATACAGGTGGGCTTGATATTTAAAATATATGTATATACACAAAAGTCTAAGTTTATAAAACATAAATTGAGAAAGCAATTTCTTTTTGTAGCACAATCATGTAAACATTAATATATCTAAAAGGAGAGCTTTTCTTGCTGAAAAGGGAGCAGGTATTGATGAGAAGATTGAGGAGAAAAGTAGAAACTGTCTTGGCTTACATTTCCCTATTGTGGCAACCTCCTGTAAATTCAGCTTGCCAGGGGTGCCTAGGTGGCTCAGTGGGTTAGGCCTCTGCCTTTGGCTTGGGTCATGATCTCAGGGTCCTGGGATCGAGCCCCGCATTGGGCTCTCTGCTCGGCAGGGAGCCTGCTTCTCCCTCTCTCTCTCTGCCTGCCTCTCTGCCTACTTGTGATCTCTCTCTGTCAAATAAATAAATAAAATCTTTAAAAAAATTTTAAAAAAAAATTCAGCTTGCCATTTACTTAAGTAGAGGGAATAGTAGATATACCTATCCAGGAAAAACAATCCTCAGAGTGGTTTTTAACACCTGGATATTGAGTTCAATTAAAATATATTTCAATATCTGCACATTCTGATTTCTCCTCATTCTAATAAACCATCACCCCTGTGAAGCCCTTCCCAGTGATTTCTTTGAAGGGAAGGAATCACTGCTACCAATAATGTTCCATCAGCATCTAATTCCTACATCTGTGAGTGCTATACATGCTATATTTTATTAAATTGTGAACTTCCTAAACCAGAGTCCTCTTTATCATTGTGTCCAAGAATTTAATACAGTGCCTCGATTAGAGCTGTATATGAGCAGTGAACATATCTTTCTCAGTTTGTATAATAAAGGTGTTTTGAGTGAAAACATCAGGTTGATCCATACAGCATAAAGAAGGCAATCTTGAATTTAAGTTTTCAACAGTATACTGTTTCTCCCCTTCAAATTCACTTTGAATAGACAGATATGTTATCAAATTAAATGTAATGTTCTTCATTTATGGAATAAATTAAAATTAAGGTTTTTTTCCTTAGTGCTTAAAATTGTATGTGCTTCATTGAAATAAGTAAGATGTTTTGAGAGTAGGATCTTAGACCTGTCAAATAATTAGTGTTAGAATCATTGAAATTTTTTTAATTATTTTAATATGTTTCAAATTAGAAATTAAAGAGAAAAAGTGGATATGTAGAAGTAATGAGATTAAAACAATCCTGTAATCAAAATTGCAGCTTCTTTATTCTGGTATCTATGTAAAGTAATGGAGAAAATGTGAAGATAATTATAAGAACAAGAGGTTTAATAGATTCTAAAATCATAGGGTTGGAAATTGCTTCCCAAGATCCCTCTGCCATGAGCACTTTGAATGAAATGTGGCTTTGATTTGCTTATGGATCACAAAGGTACAAAACAATTATGTTTCTGAGTGATTGGGGAAAGGGAAATGGAAAATAGGATTGACCCATAGTCCTCTCTCTTGGCTGCCATCAGTTAACCAGTTTTCAAAATCCTCATATAACTTACTTTAATTTTTTTTCTTCTAATAGCATGTAAGTGTTGGCAAGCGATCATGTGTAGTGGTTGGCATCATCACTGGGAAGGAAATGATACTCTGAGATGTATTACTTTGCTAGGTGCTTCCATTTGGGGATGAGAATATGCTTTACAGACTGCAACATGCCATGCTATTCCCATTTTCTGTTATTCTAAAAGAAAAACTATGGAATAGATATGCTTCATTCTTGTTTAATAATTAAACAGAAAAGAACATCTTTCGGATTCTTTTGAAGTAATTACAAGGAGTTTTTGAAATCTCAGCAAAGGGAATACCCCATGCGTTTCTTTCCCTTCTTTTTTGATTCTATGTCATGGAAAGGATGAAAGAAACACCTTTAGAAGAAGACTACTGAAACTGTTGACATTTTTTAAGCAAATATGAAAGCTGAGCAGTCAGAAGATTAGTTCCTTAAGAATGTATAGTTACAATTTAAAAAGCTAGAGGAGCTTTTGTGGGCAACTGACCTGAAGCACTAGAAGCATATAAAATTCTAGAAAGGGTCAAAACTAAAAATGTGAATTATTAAGAAAGAAATACCTGATCAAACTTTTTATGTAACATTAGGACGGGAATGAGTAAAAAATAGTTAATATTTACTGAGAAAGATACCAACCCATTTTTGGGTATTACATCCTTTAGAAACCATCCTTTAAAGTTATGTTCTTTACTGTATTTACTTAGATACTCAATGGATATGTAACATCTTTTAAAAGGAATAATTAGTATTTATTTTTGTATCAGCTGTAATGAACCATAGCAAGTACATGTACACAAACATACACACGTACACACACACAAGCACACACACACACAGTCTTTGGCTTATACTTTTTGGCCATGGGTGAGCACCACTACTAGCATGGATAGCCACATATGATCACAAGAAAATATGTAAGAGGGTAAAAATGTTTCCTGAATGGCAACGCTAAAAACCCAAATTCTAGTGTAGGCATTTGGGCAGAAGGAGCAAATACAGCATACTGAGTGCTTCTTATTGGCATCTCCCTGGATCCTTTGTGCATTCTTTCTGATTGGTCAATGCCTGTGTTATTCTGATTTTTGACATTTTGATGTGATTCATGATAATATGTACAATTACAAAGTGACAGACAACACTTCAGAAGTTTTCACAAGCTTACTTGGATTTTTGAGAGCTAGCAGAAACCTACTAGCATAATCACAAGAACATTCATTGCAGCACTCTTTGTAATAGGGAAGAAAATGGGAACAACCTTAATGCCCACCAGTAGGGGAATTAGTAAATTCTGCTATATCCTCACTTTGGTATAATGTACAACAACAAAAATAGATGAGGTAGATCTACTGGTATTCTAATGTAAAATCTATAAGATATAGTCTTCATTGAAAAACAAGTTACAAAAAATATCTATAGAAAAATATTTTTGTGTAAAAAAAAAAAAAACAGAAAAATTGGTACCCTCATGGAGGGTACCTGGAGAAAGCATATTAAATTGATGATGGTGATTATCTCTATTGATGGTATCTGCTACAGGGATATAGGACTGGTTGTCCCAAGTGATTTTAATCTTATATGCAGTGTCTTCATTTTTATAAGAAGTATGCATGCTATTGTTTGATTAACTTAAAAAATGTTTTATAAACCTGCTAGGGGTATTGAAAAGAATCAGGCAGGGAGAGACATATGCCATTGTGCTATTTGGCTTTTCTCCTTCATGCCCAGGTTAATAACCTTCAGAAATGGCCCAATGTCTGGGAATGTGACAAGGCAACTGACCTAATGCCAAACGAGCCACATACGGCTGGATCAGAGTGTGCTGGGCAAGGAACAATATGCTTCTTTCCCAAATATAAACCTGTCTAAAAGTGTTTCCCTCTGGATATGTAATAGCCCATTTGGGAGTATCTCTTTTTTCCTGCCCAGCAGTTACATGTGTTTCTTTCTGACTAATGAATGCAAAACATATATTTTTCAGAAGACATAGAGGGTTTAATAAAACAAGGTATAAATTGATACATTAGAGAGCTAATTTGGGAGATTGGAACAAAGGATCATTGAATATAAATGTCCTTATTCTAGTAAATCAGCATTCTGCATGTTAGAAAGATGGATCCTTTGATTCATGAATCATGGACATGGAAGAGAATACATATTATTAAAACCCTTCGCTGTAATGGTTCTTCTCTGAAAACCCTGGCCTACCTGCCCTTGTCAACAGGAGGTAGACTTCTTGGTTATATGCTTACATGCACTTATGGAACTGCTTTTTTTTTTTTTTTAAACCCAGGTTGGATAATAATTGTTTCCTCGTAGACAATAAGCTTTACAAGGTCAGTGACCATGGGTTTTAATTCACCTTTATAAATGTACAGTGCCTGCTAAGTAACTGACAAATGAATGAAATAAGTGAATACAATAGCCGAGTTTACACCATAAGGGAGAGCAAAGACTTTTAAATGAAATTTTGCTAATTCTGTTATCTCACAAAATAGAGAGGAAGCCACTTTGTACACTACAGGCCAATTTAATATCATTATTACTGTTTTTGTGAAAATACTGAAAGTATCAGTAAATGCCACTCATTAGTCCACAAATAAGGGGTATGATGATGATGAATAAGCTGTACCACAAAGAACTAAAACCCACAAGACATGTCACCTTGGGACCTTCCATAAATGTGACCAACTACACATTAAAGCTAAGGATTCTGTGTGATTCTGATACTGTCATTGTGTTTTGGTTTTGATATATCACTTCGATAGCATTGGCATAGCCCTAGTAACTATTTATGCTCTGAACAAACCCTTAAGTAGAGCTTAGTCTGTGCCAGGCACTCTTCTGAGGTCTTATTATTATATTAACTAATCATTTTTCCCCTAATTAAAGAGGTAACATCTACTTACTATAGAAAACCTGAAATTATAAAGAACCGAATTTCTGGTTATCTTTAATGAATCTTTCATTTTATACTTATAAAGTTATTTTGTCCTTGGAGGATTATGTCAAGTTTTTTTAAAAAATGATATCAATCTGAGAGGCCTTGTTTTTTTTTAAGAAGATGCATAATGTATTTATTTTGTATATTTTCATAACTGATAGATTTGGTCTTGCTTTTGCTGTGTCTTAAGAATTTTGCTTTTTTTATCTGGTTTTATTTTTCTTACTCTGCTATTTCCTTAGTTTTCTGTTTCAGTGTATAGACTATACTTTGATTTTTTTAAGCTTCTATACTAATTTTTTACACTTATCTAGAAGACAGAAATTTCATTTTTAATTCTACTAAGGTTGCTTTTTAGTTTATGACATATAAAATTCAATTTTTATTTCTTTAATTTTCAGAGATAAGCACAAAGGGATAACACTCATTGTCCTTGATGCCTACTAGAGAATTTAATAGGTTGGCCAGTGTCATGCCATATCCTAGTCTTCATTAATTATCTATGGTTGTAGATTCAACACATCATTTTCCAATCACTATTTTTACCCTGTAAACATTTTTCATTTATTGTTTTTGGATTTGCCACTGAAATTCATAATCACTACTACAAATACAATTCATAGCCAGATCTGTAAGCACATTTTATCATTTAGTAATAATATTGTTTAGTAACAAGAAATATATATATATATTTGAATACTTTTATGTACAGTGCTATATGACCTATTTCATTGTTATATTTGCTATAACTCTGAGGAAGTATCTATTTTTATCTCCATTTTCAATAGAGAAGGACCTAAAATTCAAATAGACCAGGCAGTTTAACCAAGGTCAACAAATTAAGCTGGTGGTTCCCAAGCTGAGATTGGAATGTGACACTCTTGGCCCAAGGAAGCCTAAACTCCTAAAAACCACACAATACCACCATGAGAATATCTTATCTGTCTACTTTCTCTAATGTAGTACTTCATTTTTTTCAACTCATGAAGTACATAACATGTGCTAGGCATGTTTTTGATAGAATGGTGAATCCTTGCCCTTACTGCCCAAGATCTAATGTGGGAGAGATTCAAAGAAGCCACGATGCTAAAGTACAATAAATATTATGGTAGGAGAATTATAGTGTGCTAGGAAATCTCCTGACAAGACTGCATGTTCTCTGGGCATATGAGAAGGCACTACAGACTGGAGATTTGGTGAGGGAGCTGATCTGAAAGGCAAGGAGGAATAAGAAACTGAAAGGAGGTGAATATGGCTGGAGAATTAAACTATCATTTCTGATGGGAAAAATGAAAATGACAGATTTAAAAAGAAGGAGGGTTGAGAAATAAGGCCGAAGAGATCTCCCTAGATTACTTAATAGAACTTGCCTCTCTTCTGAACTTTTGCCTTTAGCTCACAGAATTTCCATTTTTAGTTTACAGAGCTTTTTCTGGTTTGTGTCATTTTGTGTCTGTCCATGTATATTAGCATGTGATGTTGAAAGGCATATAGAGCACTGGAAATTTGCTGTCATGTTTTTGTGAAATTTAAAATAAAAATTTAGCTTCTTAAAGTATATGCTGTTGTTGAATAGGAAATGTTAAGAAGGCAACTCTGGATTTATGTTTGTTGAGCTGTTGGAAATGAAGAGAAGCTCAGTGGAGCTCAAACCCCTATTGAGTTATTAACATGTTCCTGTTAGTTTTTGAGGGATGGCCTCTGAAGAAACCATTGGAATATTATTGAAAGTTTTATGATGAGATAAAAATTCAACAGCTAAAACAAAAACCATTCATTCGTCAAAAATAATGGTAGGATACAATTTCTAGGGCTACTAAAATACTATTTTGGTTTTCATTAAGCTGAGAAGTAAAATGGAGACCTTGAAAGGAAGTAAATTGAGTTTAGCCCAGACACATTGGTTGAGAAGAAGCACAAATCTCATTTTTTTACTTTCTACGATCAAAAATGGTAAACCTTTTGAATTTCAAACCTATGAGATTGAAAAATCTATAAGAAAACCTATGAGTAGAAAACTAATAAAGAGTTTTTGCCTTATAAATGTGATATAGGAAAAGGAAACATGATTGATAAAATCCAAATAGAACACAATATGCATAAATATTCTATAAATACAATAATTTAATAAGGATAGAAATGATGGACCCTAACATCTTAGGATTCAACATGAGAAAATTATCAACTTATCCCTTTCATATATTTTCAAAATAAATTTATTTCAGCATAAAAGCAAGTCCATACACATAAGCAATTGAAGGCCTGACTACAGGAAAGTAGCATAAACAAAGTAATGTATGTTACTTATGTAATGAAAAGCAGAGATACACCCTCTCATATACCCACCCTCCACAAAACAAAACAAAACAAAACAAAAAAATAGCAACAAAAACCTCATACCTTAAGGAAATTCTTGGAGTGGGGGTGATGCCATGTAAAGTATGTTGACATCTAAAGAGAGCATTTACAAATTTTAGAATTAGACAGAATATTGTTCTGAGAGATGGATGGGATAAAGGTTTGTGGAAGATTTGCAAATACGTTTCCTCAGAATTTTGGTAAGATCCTGGTACTTATTTTTCTGTATTTGAAATATTTTTTTTTTCCTAAGAGTAAACTGGGCACCTGGTGGGCACTAAATCAGGAGCAGAGATGGTAGTTAACAGCATGGACTCTGAATTTAGACAGCCTGAGGTCCTAGCTCTATCATTTACAAGCAAGCAATTTCCCCATGTGTCTCAGTTTTCTCAGGTGTTAAGATAGAAAAAAAAGTATTTAACGCTCAGATTTGATGGGTCAGGGTGGATACAGAATGTATGTAAAGATGTCTTTGCTCGGTGGTACATGTGGACCCTACAAAAATGATTAGATAATGGAGACACCAGCTATGACTCTGTAATAGCACTGATGATATAGGGAGGAAACCTCGATCAAGTGGATTTGTATAATCACCCTTCTTTTTAAATAGTTGCTTGGTATTCTTCTTGAGTGGTAAATAATTAGAAGCTAGAAGGTGTCAACCTTGAGATGGCAGCAAGATGATTGCCACACTTAGTAAGAGCAAGGGTGAAGCTAGGATGAGCCTCCAACATTAAGTCATTTTTGGCTACAGCCCTGTTAGGCAGTCAGACTCCAGAGCAAGTAACTGCATTATGGGCAGTCAAATCTGGGATGTTTCCTCTTCATATCTGCTCTTGGAGTCACCACTAGTGTTTGCCTGCTTCTGAATCTTCCTTCTCCCAGAAATAATATATCCACTTGTCTCCAGGACACTTTTCTCTCTTGGTTTTCCTCCTATCTCACTGAATGCCATTTCTCAATCTCTTTTGCCATTATTACCATTATTATTATTATTATTATTTTTTAAATATTCCCAGCCTCTAAGTGATGGCATGGCTTACTTGGAATTCTCCCTTTCTTTTTTCAGCAGACACTCCCTAGGTGAGCTTCTACAGGCAGGTATTCCAAAATAAACTGTCATCCCAAACTTGACTTATCCCTGGAACTCTTATTTCCTGTATTTCATCTATTCCGCATTTCCAGTTGTATATCTAGTCAACATCTCAATCCTAACACAAGAAAAGAGTTCCAGCTTCCCGCCTTCTTCAGCTCACCAAATTTCAACTATGCTTCTTAATTACTCAGGTCCTAAAACTTGAATTCATCCTTGATTTGTATTTTTTCCCTAGTACTCTAAATCCAATCTACTAAAACATTCTCTATCAGTTCTGTGTTCAAATATATGTACAACATGAAATTTTTCACCACTTCTATCCACTCTAATAGCCCTCCTTCAGGTCCGGGCTATCATCTTTTCTCTCCTTTTCTCTCCCTTACTGCTGAGCCTCCTAAGTAGTTTGCCTCCTACAACCCTTGTACCTCTACCTCCTGTTCTCAAAATAGCAACTAGAACTACCTTTGAAAAATAAGTTATTTTGTTGCCATACAGTAACATAACATTATAAAAAGATAGATAAAATTTGGAAAACAAGTTATATAATATCACTTCTCTGTTCAAAGCACTCTAAGATGTTCAACATTATCTGGAGTAAAATTGACATATTTGGTTCTCCATTTGCTAGCTGACTCAATTTTGTCTTTCTGTTCGGATACTGTTTGCTAGCCACATTGCCTCACTTCTTGTTCTTCAAACATTCCAAGCATCTTCCTTTCTCAGGCCCTTTGAACTTATTCATAGCTCTGCCTAAAATGGCATTACCCCAGATAGGCAGAGGACTTGCCTGTTAACTTCATTCAAGTTACTTCTGCTCAAATTTCACAGTATCCGGGAGGATTCCCCTCTCCAGTCCATTCTAAGTAGTACTCCCTCCATGCTTTTACCTCCTATTCTTGAGTTATTCTGTTTCCCAGAATGTAACATATTTTAGATTGCTTATTACTTTGCACTTTTTGGTTTACTATTATAGTACTGATACCTAGAAAAGTGCCTACCCCATGGTTAGAGAGAAATAAATATTTATTAGATGAGTGAATGCCTGGGGTTAGAATAGAATAGGGCAGTTCTGTCCTACCAGGGGGAAAGGGTCTCTTCCAATTCTTTACTGGGATCATTGAAACCAAAGCTGAGTTGGACAGTAAGTACTTAAGATAGTACCTATGCTTAGTAAGGCTCTAATAAACAACTGATTTAAACTAAGCTGTCTTGTGATTTAAAAATGCCAATACTTTATGAGACATTTCCTCCTAGAGCCATGCTAATTTCAGTCAAGAGTAGTTTTTAGAATCACTTTTGTAAAGAAAAAGTATCCCTATATTCTACCCCCGAAAAACTGACAAAGTTTTCTTTAAAATGTATTCATGCCATTTCTGGGACAGGAGACAGTTTGACCACACATTAAAATAAGACTTTTGGAGCCAGGGAACTCTCTTCTTCCCTTCTCCCTGAGGTCTCTACTCTCCCTTCCAGTTAGATCTCTTGGTCTAAGCCTGGCTAAACAAAGTAAACTGCACATATATTAATAGGAAAACAGCTGTTGAGCTGTTGGAAGAGCAATATCACCAACTAATATTAGGGCAATATATTTTAGTCTCTGAAGACAAAGAGCTTTCAGTTCACCTTTGCATTATAACATTTGCACATTCATAAAAAAGGGGGAGGGGAAGGTATTTCAAACCAAGAATTGGAGCCCTTCAGAGAAGACTTTGAGTTAGGATTCAGATCATTCACCCTGGAAGGGAAAAATAACAGAGCCAAGACCTTGTTAACCCATATTTGTAAAGTGTTTTGTTGATTTGCTTGTTTTAACCAACATTTCTGGCTTTTTCCACATACCAGGGAACTTGAAAGCAATTCTGTTTCTAGCCTCCCTGCCTAGGCTCCTCTGTTCTCCTATGGTGGAAATCTCTGTCTTCCTCCTGGGCCTGCCTGTCTCTTTCAATCCACCCATTCCATCTCCTCCTCAATCCAAGAAGCTTTCACTCCTATCTCCAGCATACTTTCAAATTTGCCCTTCTTCCACCACTTCACCTTATATGCTGCTTTTTATCAGTGTGTAGTTAGTGTGTGAAGGTGAGTGTATATGATTTGTCTCCCCCAACTAAATTGGAAGGTTGTTGGGAGCAGAGAGTAGGTTTTTGTACATTGGGCTGTCTCTCGAAGAGTCTCCCAGTGCTGTGTACACAGTTGGCCTCCGTGAAGTCTCACTGGGGAAGTGGGTGAGTGTGAGAGTGGATGCCGCATGGTGTTACTAGTGAGGAGTCTACACTTTCTGCAGTCTGGATCTGCTGCCCACTCGCTGTGTGACTTGTGCCAAGTTGACACGTAGTGGGGAAGAGAAGTGTCTTCCTCATGGGTGGTTGAATTGCTTGAGGGATAATACACACTAATTTGTCTAGTTTGGAGCCCAGGAAATAGTAAGTTCTTACTACATGTTGATTTGAAAGTGAGTGACCAGACAGACAGGAGTTCAACTCCGCCATTCACTGGCTGTCTGACTTGGAGATATTTTTACAGACTTTCAGACCTATATTTTCCTTACAGAAACATTAATGCTTATCTCACGGAGGCATTATGAGGACCAAATGGGGGTGTTGCGAGAGATTTCCCAATGAGTTAGTAAATGTGACTTTGTTCATTTATTTCTGGAGCTGATCACTCCTTGAGCTACACAAATGGATTCCATTTCAGCTTATTACCTTGACTCTTCAGTTCTTGTGGCAGAGACTACCAGCCAGCTGCCCAGTTCTGCTCTCCTTCTTGGAACACACAGTTAGACCATATTTCCTTAAGCTCCCTTATACGCAGCGATGTCAGATGACTGCAATATCTCCACTGAAATGTGAACAGAAATGCTCCATGCTACTTTCAGGAATTCCTGCGAAGACCCTTCACTCATCCTTCATGCAGTTTCCTTTCCACTGGATGAAGATGATGACCGGGCACATGGGGATGGTGGAGCAAAAAAGATGACAGGGAAGAGTAATTTCTTGGATGACCAGATAAAAGCTGCTTTACCAACCCAACCATCTGCCCAAGAGTCTTATATGAAATAAATAAATAAATAAATAAACTTCCTTCTCATCAGCCACCAGAAGTCTAGGATCTCTTTGTTATTACAGACTATGTTACTCTATTTTAATATACACCTCCTATCCTACCCTCCAAATTCTCATGCCTAAAAGTTGCTCTGTGATATTAGGAATTGAGTCATGTTAACACTAAGTAGTATTTCTATTAGCAGCAAATAAAATTTTATTTCTAGATCTGTTGATTCTCAAGGTGAAAAATGTCATGTCTTTTCTTTCAGTAATAAGGATAAAAAATTTCATTGATCTTTTTTTTTTGTCTTTTGAGTATTCTTTGTCTTAGAATTTTTTCATTCCCAGGGGCGCCTGGGTGGCTCAGTGGGTTAAAGCCTCTGCCTTCGGCTCAGGTCATGATCCCAGGGTCCTGGGATCGAGCCCCACATCGGGCTCTTTGCTCAGCAGGGAACCTGCTTCCCCCTCTCTCTCTGCCTGCCTCTCTGCCTACTTGTGATCTCTGTAAAATTTAAAAAAAAAAAATCTTAAAAAAAAAAAGAATTTTTTCATTTCCTATTGGGTTATTTATCTTATTCTTTTGGGATTTGAAAGCCTTTAGACGTAGTCATTATTATCCCCTTGTTATGTTTGTTGTTTTTAACAATAAATGCTTCATGATACATAGTCATTAAGTTGACCAATCTCTTCTTTATGGATTCTTCTTTTGATCCCATGTTTTAAAACTCATTTCTTTTTTTTTTTTTTTAAAGATTTTATTTATTTGACAGAGAGAAATCACAAGTAAGCAGAGAGGCAGGCAGAGAGAGAGGAGGAAGCAGGCTCCCTGCTGAGCAGTAAGCCCGATGTGGGGCTCGAACCCAGGACCTGGGATCATGACCTGAGCCAAAGGCAGCGGCTTAACCCACTGAGCCACCCAGGCGCCCCTTAAAACTCATTTCTTACCCTAAGATTAGATATGTATTTTCCCTATTAATAAAATCATGAGGCTGAATGCACACTACACTACCCACACCTTGCATTCCAAAGTATTTAGCACTGATCTCTAGCTTCTTTTTAAAATCAGACAACTTTATCTTACTTAGTCACTTTCCTTTTTATTTCTAATTAAGCATTTGGGATCTAAGTGATCTGAGGAATATTTTCCTCTCTAATGTTCTAACTTTTATTTTGTCAGTATATCTCTCATATCTCTTTAAGTTCTTTGTTTAATTTATTAATGTTTTCACTATTGCTTTGAAGATTTCATTAACATGCTGTTTACCCCTTCAGATGGTATTAGTGATGATGGTCCAATAAAACAGAGTTAAACTGATTCCCCCATTATCTGATTAGCCAGTCTGCACAGTCTAACCTGACACCTTCCTATATTATATTCATCCCATGTTTGCTGTATTCAGATATTTAAGATCTACATATTCAGCCAATTTAAATTAATTTAGCTATCAAGATTTCATGAGATTCTGTGCCCAGCACTTTGCTATGTGCACTATCAAACTATAAGATCAAATAATCATCTACCACATTCCCTTTAGCTAATATAATCTTTGTGATTTCAGCCAAAAAGTTTCTAGTTAGTCTAATCTGTTTTATTATTTGTGAATCTAGGCTATTTATTGCCAGTGGCCCTGTTCTCTCAGAGTTGGATTATCTCTTAAGAGCAGTCTGGATAAGTTTTCTTCATTATAGGGCTTGAAATATTGAGAAGACCAGCAGCTTAGCAGTTACCACCTAAGCAAAGAGTGATGTAATTCTAATATCAATTGATCAATTAACAAGCTTTTATTGACATAACCATGTGCACAGTCCTGAGTGCTAAAAGGGATATAGACTATAAAATGTAGATTGTTTTAGTCAGGGTTCTTCTGGTTGCAAGTCAGAGAAGCATGACTCAAGCTCATTAAAGCACCAAAGGAAACTTACTGGAAGATTCTGGCTTGGCTCACAGAATGAAAGGAAACAGTGTTCTAGCCATGAACCAGGAACACCAGAAATGAAATAAAAACCTGGGTCTTGATGCTTTGAAATTGTGTCTCTCTTTTTCTCTGCCTCTTGTTTTTAGATGTCCGTTTTCTCCTTTTATACATACCAGGGAATGTGTATTAGTCAGAGTTCTCTAGAGAAACAGAACCAATAGTATGGATATGCAAATATATGTATATATACATGGATATATGTATAGATATGTATGGATATACATATATATGTACAGATTTATTATAAGGAATTGACTCACAGGATTATGGAAGCTGGCAAAACCCAAGATCTGCTGGATGAATTGGCAAAGTGGAGATTCAGGAGAGCTGATGTTAGTTCTGGTCGGAGTCCAAGTCCTGAGAACCAAGAGAACTGCTGCTGATATATTTCTAATCCAAAGGACTATAGGTTCAAGACCCAGGAAAAGCCAAGATTTCAGATGGCGTCTGAAGGCGGGAAAAAAAGCCAGAGTACCAGTTTGAAGGCAGCCAGAAAGGAAGAATTCTCTTTATTTGAAGAAAGGTCAACCTTTCTGCTTTATGCAGACCTTTAACTGATTGGACAAGACCCATCCACATTAGGGAAGGCAATCTGCTTTACTCAAGTCTATCAATTTAAATATTAACCACATCAAAAAACACCCTTACAGAAACACCTAGAATAATGTTTGATTAAGTGTCTGGGTGCCTTGTGGCCTAGTCAAGTTGGCACATAAACTTAACCATCACAGAATATACCTAATATACCTGCCATTAGCTAGGAGGGCTGACTCTAATGGTTTACATAGCAAACAGACAAGAGAATTTTTTCCTTTCCTTTCCTTTGGGAAAATCCTTGAGAAGAATTCCTATTAGTTACTCTATAGACAAATCACTATGACTACCAGGATGTAATATTATAAGTGATCCAACCTTGGTCACCTGGCTATTTCTGTGATTGGAAGATAGGATGGAATATTTTGCATATAGAGTAGCAATTTGGATCCCCAATAGACCATACTATATTATTAAAATTGGCAAGAAGCAGTTCCTCAAAACAAATAGAAATGGAAACTCAAGTGCGGACAACACAATAAATAGCCACCATATAGACCATGCACTCAAAAAACCTGCAAGCTACATAGAGGAGCAAAGCCAACACAGTGATTCTTAAGCAGCATATAAGGACTCACCCCACACTGACATATCCAAAAAGTGCGTAGTGGTTCACAGTATTGAGAAGTCCAGAAAATCTGTTCTAATCAGAGAACGTTTCATAAAGGCAGCAGGATTCAAACTGGGCTCTGAAAGAATGACAGGTAGGTAGATAGATTAGTGAAGGCCTTTGAGTTGGGGACAGTGAGAAGGAAGTGACCATGATAAGTTACTGAGACTTCCAGAGCAGAAAGAAAGGAAGTGGTCAGTTATGGAAGGACTCAAGGAACCACCTGTAGAAACATCTCCAAAACATTGTCCCCATTAACCTTCTTTGCTAAATCCTCTACCTAGATGCAAGATTTTTCCCCCCATCTCTTTTGTTAGCTGAAACTTGGGTGTTCCTTAAAGATCCATTTCTTCTTGGATGTGAGGGCGATCTGGCTGCGACATCTGTCACCCCATTGATTGCCAGGGTTGATTCAGCTGATCTGGCTGGCTAGGCGGGTGTCCCCTTCCTCCCTCACCGCTCCATGTGCATCCCTCCCGAAGCTGCGCGCTCGGTCGAAGAGGACGACCTTCCCCGATAGAGGAGAGGACCGTTCTTCGGTCAAGGGTATACGAGTAGCTACGCTCCCCTGCTAGAACCTCCAAACAAGCTCTCAAAGATCCATTTCTTCTTTACTAGTGTGACCATGCTTTTTCATCCAGGCTGGATGCTTCTGGTTTAAACTGGGAGAGTGGCCTCAGCATTTTTCTCATTCTTTATGTGACTTCCAAATCATCATTCCTTTACTCTCCATTAAAACTCACTAGTCTTTTGAGATTCTTGATGTTAGACCATTGCTGTCCTTTTACCAACCCATTTCTCCCTAGCTTTGGGTCCCTGGAGACTTTGAAACAGTCTTTGTAGTCCTCATTTCCATCCCAAATTTGGTGACATCATGAGCCCATGTGTGATATCCATGCAAAAATTCTAAACTTATGCTTTCTTGTCTTATTCACCTCTAAAGACTTTGTCTACCTTTTATTTCCCCCTCCCTTTATAATGGCCACTCTCTAAACTTGAAACCGCCCAGAATGGACTATGCATTTTTTAGTCTTAAAAGCAATGAGGTTGTATCTTAAGCCTTCTCAGCAGGTTTTTCTCTAGCCACAACTGATTTATCTCCTTTTCTCCTCTTGTATAGGATGGGTGTCTATTCTGTTCTAAGCCAGTCTTTCCCCTTTATCCTTGACTCTTGATTGCTCACTTTCCCTCTGAGACCTTATATCCATTTCTCGTCACTTTGGCCTTAAGTACATTCTACTTTTGAGGGGCAGGGGAATGTCTTCTTTGCAGCTCATAAACTTGCTTACATTTTCTCCTGTTGCATACCTCTCTTGTTATTGTACTTTTAGGAAATAAACAGACTATTTTGCATTCTTACTTTCTAAGCCCCTCCTAAATCCTACTGCAATCTTCCTTATAGTCAATTCCAGTGGAAATGTTCCAGAGCATATCACTCTGTGTCACCACACTCTCTGGTTTTCCACGATCCTCTCTGTTCCTTTTAGAGAATTTGTTAATTCCTTTCTTAATTTTGGTTTTCCCCCAGGCTATGACACTTCCAGAATTTCCTGAGTGATCTCACCTGCTTCCATGGTTTTCAGCTGCCACTTTTAGGCTGATGATTCTATAATCTACAAATCTGTATCTTCAGTCTAGAACTCTGTTCCAAGTTTTAAACTTAGATATCCATTTTTTCCCACTGATATATCTATCTGGATACTCCATTATTGTTTCAACATCAATAAATACAAAACTGAACTGATTACCTAAATCTCCTTTTCCAATAGTATCCTCAGCTTCAGGGATCTCTCCGAGCTAGTCATCCAGGTTAGAAACCTGAGAATCCATTCTTGAATCCCCACCTTTTTTCACTACCGTACTCTATGGTTCAACAAGTATTATAGACTGGGTATCCAGAATACTGGGATTTGTTCCCTAATCTGATGTTCCCTACTCTCTTATTTAGGATTTCCTTACCTTTCTCCAGGACTACCAAAATAGTCTCTTAAATGGCTCTTAGTCTTCATTTTTTTCCACTAACTCATTTCCCACATGTAGCTTTCATGTAGCAGGTGGAGGGATTTGTCTGAAATTCATGTTTGATCATCTCTCTTTCCCCCTTAGTATCCTTCAATGACTTTTCCCATTGTTTTAATGTAATGTAACTTCATGAACCTTAATATTAGACATCAGATCTTCCCTCTCTGATTGGTTTAACTGAGTACAAAATTTCTTATTTATCTTCCAACTTCATTTTCTATAACATCAGCAGATGGAATTGAATATAGATCCCTATCATACTGTTCCTTGCATCTGGCCTTTGCTCATGCTATAAACTTTGTCTTGAATGTCCTTTCTCCTTTTTTTTCAATTATTCTACTCATTCTTTCAGACACAGTTCAAGCATCATTTTGTGCAATAAGTCCTTCACATTATCTGGTTGGGTTAGGTGCCTATGTCTGTCAGATCAGTGCAGGAAACAAGAGGCATTCCAGGTATTTCTAGGAGGAAGAAATTTATTACCAGAAATTTGATTATTTTAATATCACTATCAATTTCTGCATTAGTTAGGAAGATTTAGGTAACGTTGAAAGCATGTATTAACCTCCAAACCCATAGCTTAGTAACAAACTATTGCTACTTTTCCATCACTACAATGGCTAACTTGGGTCAATAGCTGGGAATCTACTCTGCTTTACTTAGTCACTTAGAGACTCAAGCTGACAGGGACTCAAATACCTTGTACCTGTGCCAATTAGAACTTCTTGTCTTCTCAGTTGCCCCCACAAGTGAAGAGCCTGAAGAATTTCATATGGCTTATCACTGTCTTATCCTGGAAATAACACTTAATCACTTCTGCTTGTTTTATTGGCTAGTCCCTATCAACTAAAACAGCACTGAGATATACAGTTTTCCATGTGCCAGGAATAAAGGGTGCTAGATATCAGTATGAGTAAACTGAAGCTCAGAGGGGTTAAGTAAATTCCCCACATTTGCACAGTTAAAACTTGGCATAACCGGGATCCAAATTTCATTATTGTCCAAAAATGTCTGTTGTCCTTCTTTTGGTCTCTTCCTATTGGGTCCCTCCCTGAAGGAGAGTCTTCTAGCCTTTCCAGTGGCTAAGTTTTCCTGGACCAAGTGAGGGTGAGTGGAAATAGCACACGGCCCTCCCAAGTGGAAGGCTTGGCAGGTACCCTGCGATTCCCGCATTGTGCTCCTCTGTCTTCTACAAGAGCAGTAGTTTCCCAAGCAGGAGCTGTACCTTCAACCTGGAGTGAAGAATGTGTGGAGCAGAGTTTCAGGCAACTTGCTGGCAACACTTAACATGAGTAGAATATAACTTTGTGTTGTTGTAAGCCCAGGAGATTTCAAGGTTGTTCATTACCTTAGCATAAACTAGTAAAATCTAACTAATGCAAATACTCAAGAACTCACAAAATTTTACCCCAAACTGATCATCCAGGATTCAGAAAGGACTGCAACCTAAGCAACTACACAGAATTTCAGTAAAAGCCCATGGATAAACTCTAGATGGCCTTGAATTAGAATGATTTATATCAAACGCCTTCCGATCATGTGTCTCTGATCAAGATCCATATTCCAAAGGGAGAGAGTGACAGTCTTTTTTTTTTTAATTGACATATAACATATTATTTGCTTCAGGGATACAGGTCTGTGAATCTTCATTCTTACACATTTCACAGCACTCACTATAGCACATACCCTCCCCAATGTCCGTCACCCAGCCATCCTATACCTACCCCCCTACCCCCCAGTAACCCTCAGTTTGTTTCCTGAGATTAAGAGTCTCTTATGGTTTGTCTCCCTCCCCAGTCCCATCTTGTTTCATTTTTTTCCCTCCCTATACCCCACGGTCCCCCACCCTGCCTCTCAAATTCCTCATATTAGAGAGATCATATGATAATTGTCTTTTTCTGATTGACTTATTTTGCTTAGTATAATACCCTCTAGTTCCATCCACATAGTTGCAAATGGCAAGATTTCATTTTTTGATGGCTTCATAGTATTCCGGTGTGTGTCTGTGTGTGTATGTGTGTGTGTGTGTGTGTGTGTGTACCACCTCTTCTTTATCCATTGATCTGTTGATGGACATCTAGGTTCTTTCCGTGGTTTGGCTATTGTGGGCATTGCTGCTATAAACGTTTGTGTGTGCACATGCCTTCGGATCACTACATTTGTATCTTTAGGGTAAATACCCAGTAGTGCGATTGCTGGGTCGTAGGGTAGCTCTATTTTCAACTTTTTGAGGAACCTCCATGCTGTTTTCCAGAGTGGCTGCACCAGCTTGCATTCCCACCAACAGTGTAGGAGGGTTCCCCTTTCTCCACATCCTTAGCAACATCTGTCATTTCCTGACTTGCGAATTTTAGCCATTCTGACTGGCATGAGGTAGTATCTCATTGAGGACTTGATTTGTATTTCCCTGATGCGGAGTGATGTGGTGCACTTTTTCATGTGTCTGTTGGCCATCTGGATGTCTTCCTTGCAGAAATGTCTGTTCATGTCCTCTGCCCATTTCTTGATTGGGTTGTTTGATCTTTGGGTGTTGAGTTTGATAAGTTCTTTATAGATTTTGGACACTAGCCCTTTATCTGATATCATTTGCAAATATCTTCTCCCATTCTGTCAGTTGTCTTTTGGTTTTGTTAACTGTTTCCTTTGCTGTGCAAAAGCTTTTGATCTTGATAAAATCCCAATAGTTCATTTTTGCCCTTGCTTCCCTTGCTTTTGGCGATGTTCCTAGGAAGATGTTGCTGCGGCTGACGTCGAAGAGGTTGCTGCCTGTGTTCTCAAGGATTTTGAGGGATTCCTTTCTTTTCTGCTTTGTCAAAGATTAGTTGACCATAGAGTTGAGGGTCCATTTCTGGGCTGAGAGTGACAGTCTAACTGGTCCAGAATGGTCACCTGTCCATCTGCTCCTCTGCCAAGGAGAGCCAAGGCTGATGAAGGACAAACCAAAACAGCTGAGACAGGCCGTCCCATTGGGACCACATGGAATAGAGTGTGGGTGATTCCCCAAAGCAAATCAGATGTTGACCTCCAAAAGAGGGGAAGAAATGGCATGTCTAGTAGCAATCCACTGAAATAACAGTAATTATTCATTATTGGCATGTCCCCTGTATCTGTCTCATTCTCTCTCCTTCGTAACCATGTGAAATTCTCTTCCCTGCTTCCCAAACCGAACATCCTTAATAACCTTGTAGAAGTCTTTTATTTGGCAGTGCCCAGCTTCCCGTCCCCTCTGCTCAAATCAATAGGAAAAAATAAAGATAATCTACATTAATTTGGTTGCAGTTGTTGTAACATCCCCTGAAACCTTGAAGTTCAGCAGTACTGGGCCAGCTTGAAGAAAACCTTTCTGACAGGAAAGCGAGTTTCAAAAAAAAATGTTCCCCAGTTTGCTAGGCTTATAAGCCTAGGGCAAGTTTAATTAAACTCAATGGAGCATTTTAAAGTGAAGAAAAAATTAGGACAGCAAGAAAAACGTGTTGATTGTTTCCTAATTATGCTGTGGACTTTCCCTCTAATGCATCCCCCCTCCTTTCCCTCCCTAAATAAAACAACTGGCACGTTAAGTTTGCACAGAGAAGATTACATCTCAACCATGCGTTCTCCACCAGCTTGTGCTTCCCATTCTACTCTGGGGCTTTTTTTTTTTTGAGACTTTCACGCTTTTGTTATTTCATGGAGATACTTAATCAAATAAGAGAGAGAGACAGAGATTCAGGGAACACATTAGACTCCAGCAGTTTTAACCTTTATGTTAACAAGAACCCCTCTGATCAGCCCCTCCCTACCGACAATGACTCCTTACTTCGTAATAGTTAGCCCACTGAACAGTCTGTATTTTTATTTATTTTTTTATTAGCTTTTTTTAAAATTTTCAGCATAACAGTATTTAGTTAGCCCACTGAACAGTCTGTATTTTTAAAGACATGATGAATTTACATCCTTGTTTTTATTCATGAGACATGCATTAACACAAAGTGATCTTTTCAGAACAGGATAACCGTACTGCCGATCTAATTACATCCAAAAGGAAAAACAAAAACAAAAACAAAAAAAAACCCCAAAACCTGAACTTGTAATCCATTCATGTCACTAATGGTGTCCCACTCTGTGCTGGGCACTGTACATGTAGCCTTGTTATGAGTAAGTAGACCATCTCTATTAGGATTTGAGATGTAATAAAGAAACTCATGGATCTTGGAGACTCTAGAGCCCCTGGCTGGGAAAGTGAATGCCAGAACTGTAGTGACTGTTCACCTGCCAACGAGAAGACTGTAGGTGTGGACAGGAGGGGAAAAGATGACTTCAAGGTAAAACCCTTGAGCCAGACTAGTAGCACATAAAGAAAAATGCATTTTTGTCTCAAATGGTGCTTCAAAATTCTTTGAAAAGAAATAAAGGTAGTTAACAATGTAATAGCACTTACTGTGAGCCAGCTACTACTGTGAGCCATTTACATATATTAACTAATATTATCATGTTGGCATTCTAATAAGAGACAGAGAAGTTACATGGTAGGCCCAAGGTCACACAGCTAATTAGTGTCAGAACCAGTATTTGAAGGCCTGTAATCTGGCACTTAATTTAGTGGTTAAGTTTGCACATAGAAGACAGTCACTGTACATGGCCTAATAGAGAAAAAACATGGGAAGCACACTAAACTCAGCAGTTCCAAACTTTTGCAGCACAAAAGACCTCTTTCTTTCTTTGTTTTCTTTTTTTTTTTTTTTAAGATTTTACTTTTTTGTCAGAGAGAGAGAGCACAAGCAGGGAAAGTGGCAGGCAAAGGGAGAAGCAGGCTCCCTGGGAGCCGGATGGATGAGGGGCTCAACCCCAGGACCCTGGGATCATGACCTGAGCTGAAAAGTAAACGCCTAAGCAACTGAGCCACCCAGGTGCCCCTTTGTTTTTATTCTTCTCATTCTTTCCTTTCTTCTCTCCCTACATGGGATCCTATGCTTTGAAAGATATTGACTAAATATCTTTTATATTTAATATAGATATATATTAATATAGATATATATTAATATAATATAAATATAGATATTTATAAATATCTATCATAAAAGGAGGGAGAGCTCAAAATGAAATTAACTTCATTCCATTTCATTTAAAAATAAGTACATCATGTAGAATTTTAGAAGACTCTGGAAGAATGTATGTTAGAAAGCTACATTAATAATAATAATACAGAGCTGAAGTGCCGGCTTGTTCAGTCGGTAGGGCATGCAACGTTTGATCTCGGGGTTGTGCATTCAAGCCTCACATTGGGTGTAGAGCCTACTTAAGAAATAATACAGAGGTAAAATTGTCCCCAGATTTAGGAATCCAGGTAAGTTGAACTACAAAGTCATTTTGGAATCTGATATATTAGATTAGGTTCCCTGTTAAAACCTATACTATTTCTCAACGTTTTTGTTCCCATTCAACAATGATTCTCTAAAGCAATAATTTTCAAAAGTTTTGGGGTAGACAACTTGGAACATACTTGGGTGGTATATTAGAATCGCTAAGGGAATATGCTGACTTCGAAGAAAACCTGCAAGTGATTCTGAAATGCCTATAACTGGGCGTGGGAGTGAGTTTGCTTCCTCCCTCCTGCCTCCGAGTGCTCAGAGCCCAGTGGAGAATCCCTGTGCTCTACTCCAGCCAATCTTCAGCTATCCTCCCCCTCCAGCCAGCCCATGCTGAGCCAGGCAATCCAACCCAAACCACAGCATTCTAGAGTAGGTGTGGAGTCCTGGTGAAGACTCAGGCAGAGAGCAAATGGCAGCTTGGCTCTGGCACAACTGGCTGGGAGTGTGCTGAGCTCCAGCGGCCACCCTGGGCTGCCGCTTCCTCACCCACCAGATGTGGGCATTGGACCAAAACCTGTCTACAGAGCGGTTTCAACTCTAAACATATTTGACCTACAGAACAATGTGCCTGCCTAATATCAACTCCCACATTTGCCAGGTTTGTTCCTTCAGGTGGATGGTCTCTGAGAACAAGAAAGCAAACTCTCCAGCTGGATATTTGAGGCCTTGAGAATGTTGTCCCCTTCTTCTTCTGTCCTATCCATCTTGCTCTTCAAATGGTTCTGGCTGTTTTTTTTTTTTTTACTATTGAAACTCCCCTTAGACCTTACTGCATTTTTAGAAATATCCTTTTTCTTTCTTTTGCTGGAAATCAATTTTTCATCTTCTAGAACTCCATAATCTCCATCTTTCAAAATCTCATCCAAATTTCATGGCACAGTCAAATGTTACTTTCTTCTTTAGATCTTTAGACTGATTGGATCAGACTTCTGGGCAGGAGGGACTCATTCCTCCCCAGTGTTTTCCTTCCATCCCTCATAGGAATGTAGGTTGTAATGCCTTCTCATAAAGTTCAGGTTTCTAAACTGCAGCATGGGGTATTTGAGGCCAGATATCCCTTTGCTATGGGGGCCTGTCCTCTCCCTTGTAGGATGTCTAGGTGCCTCTTTGGGCTCTACTCTCCAGAATCCTGTAGCACACCCCACCCGATTTAACAACCAAAATTTTCTCTGGAAATCGCCAAATCTCCTCTTGGGGTAAAATCATACCCAGGTAAGAATCACTAGTCTAGATACTTGTGTATATATCTTAGCTTCTCTTCCCCCACAGGATTGAGCTCAGTACCTGCTAACATAAATATTTATAGAAGAATAAATTAATAAATCATTGTTGAACAATTAGTTGTATAATGAATGGGTTTCTGTCACATCATCACAATTCTGCTATCTGTGCTATTAAATCTTGAGCTAAAAGAAATAAGCAAATATTTGTGGTGGTGAGCTGGAAAGGTCCCTTGGCAGGACTGATATTCACCAACAGTTTCTCTTAAACTTGCACTCTGCTTGACTCTATTCTGAGGGATAGGCAGCTTGAGCTTGTCCTGTGTTCTTCTGTTAGGTTTGTACTAACACTTTCCTCCTTTCTAATTGTTCATCCAGGTAGGAAAAGGAAGTTGGCCTTTTTTTTTTTTTGAGAAGACAGCGCATTTGTGTTCATGGTGCTGGCCAGGGCTGTAAACAATATCAGGGAATAATGTCAGTGGCACAGGGGAATAGCAGAAGGGAGAGGCCGTGGCTTGGGAATCAGAGATTCAGAAGAGAGGCCAGGCCTTGAGTGATTGTACTGGCTGGAGCAAATTCATCTGTCTCCACATAGGTCATCTT
The DNA here is from genome assembly GCF_902655055.1 of Lutra lutra. NCBI lineage: Eukaryota > Metazoa > Chordata > Mammalia > Carnivora > Mustelidae > Lutra > Lutra lutra. The sequence goes on from NC_062281.1 coordinate 123,077,830, forward strand.
TAGGAGATGGTGAGACATTTCAAAGTAGGGCTTGTTCTTGGATGAGTAGACATTCTGACCTCAAAAAACTAAGTTAGGGAGTTGAAATGGGAAGGAGTGTGGGAGAGTGAGCAATGCATATGAAACTCTTCCATGTTAGTGAAACTCTTCTATGGTCAGAGCCCACGGGGTGCTATAGGGGTGTCAGGAGCCAGGTCATCAGGAAGGTCAAGTTCTCTCTCAAAGATGCAACAGCATTTCAGGCACTTGCCAGCAACTGGAACCAAGAGCAGGGCCAGGACAGAGAGCAAAAGCTGACAGGTTGTATGTCTGTATCTCTGGTGGGATTTCAATCTTTAAAAAGATGCCAGCTTGTTGAATCAGCTGTTGTTCTGGATTATTTTCTCCCTTATATTAGCAAAGCTCATTGAGAGCCGACTTAGGAATCTATGCAGCAAGACTGATGCCTGTTCTAAACCCATTGCTTCTTTTCCTTCCAGCTTAAACTCAGTCACTATCAGTTTTTCCACTGCTTCTCTCAACTAAGGATTTTATGAACTGGTCCTGGGAATCATTCAGTATTTTTCTATATTAATAATATAACAACAACACCATGACTGTAACAGTAATCACCCCACCACAGCAACAGGTAAAGATTTAGGAGTACTTGCTGTGGGACAGGTATCATGCAGGGTCTTTATGTATATTGTTCATAATCCTCCTAGCGATAACCCTATGAGCCATTACTCTCATTTTGAAGAGAGCTAAGGCTTAAATTGTTTAATAAATCCTTGATGTAACAGAGCTGATAATTGGGTAGATCTAGGATTTGAGTTAAAATCTGTCTGATTCTAGAAACTGTGTTCATAACCAAGAGATTATAATTGCCCCCACGACCCCTAACATAGAACTTTTGATAGGCAGTTATTCCAGTAAAGAACATAACAGTCACAGAAATGTACCTGGCCAAGCATCAGAGTCACCCTGTCCCAGTCTCTCTGTCAGTCCGGAGCACATACCGGCCACAGGAGCAGATGTTCCACACGTGCCTGTGGACTTCGCCGTGGATCCTGGAGTTTTTTGAGGTGTGTTAACGCTTTGAGATTCGACATGGGAGTGAGCTTGTAGAGCTCCACAAACCTTACCTGTTGTATTTGTTCTCAATTTTTACTCTCAGATTTTGGTATCAGTTGGGCAAAAGTAAAAAAAAAAAAAAAAAGAATGTCATTGGTGTTTTGAGGTTGACTGACTTCTGAGAAAGAAAAGAGAGGCCTTTAAAGAATTTAAATCCTACCTGACTGGTGGTTGGGGGTAGCAGCCCTCATAAACTACGTCTGTCTCCAGCCCGACCTTTGTCCCACTCTCGGAATCAAAGTCCGTGGAGCCTTTCTCTGGTTCCTACTTTGAATCTGGCCCAGGTCAATAGCCAGTAAAAGGAAATTGTGCTGAATTATCACAATTTTTATTTGTGCTGACTTATTGGAAATCAGGCAAGACAGATGAGGTGCAGTATCTGCACACTTGATTACCCCCTTCCCCAATTTTTTCTATGGTTTCATTTTGGATCTCTTTGCTACAGCATTTTAGCTCTAACTTTGGGCACTGAATCATGCTCCGATGTCCCATCAAGCATCTCGGTAATGTGATAAATTCATCCAAAGTCTCACAGTGCCATCCTGCACGTGACAAATGCAATAACACGTCAGGCTCAGAATGATACCCATATTAGGCAGATACTCCCTCTGCTGACAGCAGGTGTTTCTGCTTTATCTGAAAATAATTCACTGAATAGATAATTGGTGAATCCCCAGTGGGAACGAAACTTGATTCTGTCTGAGCATAGGTTACCAAGTGTACCACCATAAAATAATTGATTTTGTGATATATTAAGTGGGGACGTACTCAAGACTCCTGAACTTTTCACTTAGGGCCTGGGGCTGAAGTTGAACTAGGCTCCCAAAGGTGAAGAACCCATGCATGACACGGGCAGGGCTTCACACTCCGACAGCCAATTTAACTTCCATTTTCTTTATTAATCTAATATGTTCTACCTTTCACCAGGACGTGATGTGCAGGGAGTTTCATTAAAACGGTTGAGTTGTTATTGGAGATAATCACCGAAGGAATGTATCACAAAAGTCAAGAAAGTCTGAATCAGTTTTTATGCTGTTGTTTTAGAGAAGAGGTTTCGATGCTGATAGGAAGCTGCTCTGGCTATAGGGCGAATTTAATTGCGTTTCTGAGAAACTTCTTTTAATCCTATAATAACAAAAAAAAATTAAATCAGTGCTGACATTTTTTGTTGCCAGAAGAAGGTAGTAAAAGGGTAAAGAAATAATTGTTAGTTCTGAGAATATAATTAGCGACTTTAATGCTTTAATCTAAAAAATGCATATTTTGAGCCTAGGTGAATGATTAAAGAAAAGATATTGAAAGACTTTGAAATTTCTAACTGTGTTTGTTTTTAATCGTGAGTTATGATCACTATAATTAGCTCATTTAGTGCATTTATAATGTAAACAAATATAAATTTCTACAAGTTCAGGGATATTTTGGGGCAAATAAGATTGACATTGTGACCTGTGGCTCTCTGAATTAAGCCTTCCTTATACTGTCTGGCAGAAGTTTATTCTCTGCTGGGGCGGGAGAAATGTAGGGGAGAAGAAGGTTACAGAAACCAAGATAAAACACTGGGAGACTAGAGTCAAGGTTGTGTGTGTTTGAAGATTTATTCGAAAGGGGGGATAAGGCTGTTCCCATGAGTAGCCTGGGCTTCCTTGGGGCCATCAAGGTTGGGCTGTGTTTCCACTCCCCCTGTCCCCTTGGCCGGAGCCTGAGGCTGGCTCTGAGTTCGAAGAAGTGGAGAAAGGGCCAGGTTACAGATAAAGGAGAGCTCACTGATGCTGAGCCTCTGGGAAGGCAGAACCTACTATCCTGCTCTATCTCTACCCTGCCCCACCTTGACAGAACCACGAAATCTCATTACTATGTACTAGGAAAGGGAAAAAGAAAAAAAAAAAAAAAAAACCCAGAGGGATCTGGGGAATGAACTTTTTGGGGGTCTTCTTTCTCTCAGAGGTACACATTAAAATTCTCTCTTTCATTCATTACTGTGAGTACAAGCTGCCTGAGAAAATAGCTGGTGGGACCTCCCTTAATGAATAGTGGGGCTTTTCTATGCTCTAGAGGCTTAAAATTGGGTTTCATCCCACTGAGGATTTTTTTTTTTTTCCTTCTCCTTCTGTCTTCTTAACACTGCATGTTTGGTTATATTTCTAGGACTCACCTAGGCTGTGACCTGCCATATCTAGTTCTAATCGCTCATATGATTAGATTGGGCCACCCACAGATAGGCAAGGAGGGGCTGTTGTCAGAGGCTCCCAGAAGTTCAGGTATTTTTCCAACATTATTTGAAAGTTTCTACTCTGTCAATCATAAGCGATGCAACTTGTTCTTGTGAAGTCCTCATACTGCTTGGTTTAGAATAGGCCAAGTATGGATGTAAAAATCTTCTCTCTTGCTTTCAGGGTTTTTACTGTGGTTTGAAATGGAATCAACCCTTTTGGGAATTTCATGACTTAGTTTCTTTAGACTTTTGACCTCAGCTTACTTGATTTTCTCCCTGGCTTCCAGATGTGCTCAGCTGCTCCATCCCGCTGTATTCATGGCCCTCTCCAACAGTTACCCTCCAGATCACCCGTCTGCGGTGTTTTCTTGAATTTTGTTGCTAGTTCTCTTCTTAGGTATATCTCTAAGTTTTCTAAGGAAACATCATGTGTTTTCTACCAGTCTCTGTCTGCAGGGCCCACAGATAGGGGATGCTCAATTAACGTTTTCCTGAGAATGATGATCGTGGACAGAAAAGTCATGCCAACATCATTCTGCTCCTCACTCCCACCATAGGGAAACTTAGGAGGACTAGGAGCCCTCAGTCATAATTGCAGGTCTTTAGGCCAACTCGTCTGGAACAGGTAAGGAGAATGGCTATGGAGAGAGCTTAACTAATCTAGGTAAGATGGTGGTAGCAAGAGAAATGCTGAGATGTGTCTTTCTGCCCATGCAATTTGAGAATTAGTTGACATTGTGATGGCAAATTACAAGGAGCTCATGGGTCAGCCCTGAGAAGATGCCATAAGACCTCTCGCTGGGAACCACGGAAACACTTAGCAGTGGACGGTCACTCCCCTCCACACAAGCTGAGAAACACAGAGCTGTTTTTCTGATAGGAAGGGTATTTGGAAGTCTAGTTTAAAAGATGTTGTTTCCTGCAGTTTCTCTTCGTAATTCTTTTAACTCGTGGTATTTAATCTACTTTTATTGCAACCCATATATTTTAAATGCAAACAAATAAAAAACCCCAGTGTGTCATATTATTTGGAGCAAGATTAATTAGGAAGTGTGTATAGAGAAAGGTAGAAAAAGAGGGGGATAAATATAAATACTTAAGAGCAATGACACAGTTACCTAAGCCTCCAGAAATCGTTCTAGATCACTCACTGTTTGTTTAATGTTTCCGAGTGTCTGCTCTGCCAGGTATTATGCTAACAGTTTTATTTGTTTCTTGTTTACTATTGTAAAGCTACTCTATATCTATTCTAAATCAATGAAATGTACAGTCTCATAGACTGTTCAGTGTATTGGGCCATTTAAAATTGTGATATTCTGGACTTTGCGCTGTTGACAGAGAGCTACTTTGTCCTTTGTTTACCAGTTTGCCAGTAGGCTTCTAAAAAAGCCAGATAATTTTTCTTTAGTGGGACCCATGAAGAATTTGGTATGGGAATGCCAGGATAAAATTCTTAAAAAAAAAAAACAAAAAAAAACAACCATTAAAAGTCTACCGTCAGCTTCAGGGGCTCTATTTCCTATCTTCAGGAAACATTTGGTTGCTTTAAGATTTAGCACACACGGCACAAGGAGTTAATATTGTACAGCCGAAGTGAGCAAACTAATAAAGGAAAAGGCGGTGCTTCCTCTGTAGGATCAGATCTGTTACCCATTATTCGGTTCTGCTGCTGAAGGAGAAAAATAAGTCTTGGATATTACAGCTGTCACTGTGACATCTGTTGTTCCGGGATCCGTGACTGCGTCAGTCACTGCCTGACCCAGACCATCACCATAACACTCTGTCCACTATTAAACTGTGAAAGGCCCTCGCCCTCCAGGTGGTACTTCAAGGTTGACATACCAAGGTGTTCATCTCTGTCCCCCTGAATGCCTTGCAGCTGAAAAATACAGCCTTACTTTGTGCAGAATTGATGGCCAACCAAGTCTCCCAGGGTTCAAGGGGAGCAGCAGAGAGCAAGAGTTCTTGAGGCGTAGCCCCGTTCTGCTCTTAATCACTTGTCACAACTCCTGGAGGGCCTCCGAGCATTCAGAGGGGTCTCTTTGTGTTCTTCGTCACCGGTCCTCCCTCTCTTCAGAACAGATGAGCCCAGCTCTTCCAACCACAGTGACAAAGCAGCATACACATATCCAGGCTCATGAAACAGATATGGGAGGGGCTGAGTCTATGAGTCCTCCCTCATAGAGGAAGAAGATTTTACTTTCAGAAAGTTCCTCTAAATTCAGCCCTCCCTCTGGTTGTATGTGTTTGGTTCAAATCCTTAATGACTTAAAAGAACGGCCACAGATGATTTAAACACAAACTTGGCGCATCACGAGAAGAGAGTATCACGTGAGTTACCAAAATCAGGCATGCCCATACATTTACAGGAATGTAATAAATATGTAAAGTGAGGCACATCTCTGCTGTAAAGAGCTTTCCTTCCACAGGCTTATTTGCTTATTTGTCCATTTATCCATTCTTTCCCTGGGAACCTATTTATCGAGACTTCAGAAAAGCACTGTGCTAGGAACTAGGGTCCACTGGCATTCGAAAGAGAGACATTCTCTGCACTCATGAAGTTAAGCATGACAAGAAAAAGCAGGGTTCACATCTCTATTTGTGATACAGATTTCTCCTGTGTATGGAAAGACAGAAAAGTCTAACCACTCCCAGCCACAGAGCCATTTGAGAGTCAGCAAGAAGCGGTTTACTTTCATTACAAAATGAAGGCACCAGATGATCTAAATCACAAAAGAAAACAGAAGAGCCACAAGCTGTTTGTCACATGATATACTTCAATTTCCTTTCCTTACTCCCGTTTCCCTACAATTTTTAGCCCTAATTCTGCTACTAGTTAAATGTATGATCTTAAGCAAAGCACTTAACTTCTCTAAACCTACCTTGAATCTCTCACACGTGAGATTGCTTTCGTTGATGTCAAAGTTTTTCTTCTTTTTTTTTTAACCTGGAAAACACCCTCTTCTCTTTCAGACAAGCTTAAATTTAAATTCACGGTCTCCACAGTACCTCAGGACATTTGCAGCAAAGACCTAAGCATTCTGGTTGAGCAGGCAGGATGGGGGGAAAAAAGGGTCTGTGCTGCTCAATCAGGCTCCGAGGAGGCCCGGGTTCTCCGCTCACCTGGAGAGCCCCTGGAGTCTGGGCCCAAACAAAGACACATTATCTGGACCTGGCAATATTTACCCAGCTCGGAACACAGCAGAAGTCTTGGCAAGAGACAAGCTTGGGGACCGCACTCCGTGGCGTCTGCTGTTGCTTTGTAGGCTCCCATTTGTGGTGCAAGGTCTTCTCTTTGTTCCTCTCTTCTTGTCTGTATGCTCTGGACACTGTCCTCAAAGATTTAAGTAGTCGTTACCCGGTGAGTGTTGTCATCTTACATAATGGCTGCACTGGTCAGAGGGGCAGGTGCCCAGACATGGGGAACGGAGACAGAGGAAGAATGCACTAAAAATTAAACCTCACATTTTATGTGTTCTCTATAACAAAAATTAGCTTAAGTATTTAGGCAGTCACTGTCAGTTATATAACAACTGAAAAGACAATAAAATGTTGGGTAAAATTGAAAAATCAGTAGAGGCCTCCAAGAGCCCTTGAATACTTTTCTCACTGACCCTGAATTTTAGACCTCTGCTTTAGTTATTCGTGGTTCTTTCTTTGCATGGATTTCCTCTCACAAACAGCCAATATTCTGGGGCCTTTGCTGACCAGATCAAGTATTTGGAGAAAAAGGATATCAAAAGGCCCTGTTTAGATGAATGGGCTTCTGAAGTAGCAAGCCTATGAACACCATGTGAGGTTGAAGGCATGACAGAATACTTCAGAATCTGGAATATTTTTTAGGGTTTTTTTGTTTGTTTGTTTGTTTCTTGAGAACCGAAATTTTGGAAGTAGATACCCAAAAGTCCTTTTGCCCACTGGCTGAACTGGCTCTCTACTTCATCGTTCCTTTTCAGAAGCTTTCAGGCTCTCTAACTCTATAAAAGTAGTAAGACACATTCATTTACACTGACAAGGATTTTAAAGATTGTGTTAGTGGACTATAAAGAGTCTTTCCCAGGAAAAAAATTACCGAAGTATTTTTATGCCCTTGTGATTCAGGACTAAGGCAGAGGAAGAAACGTGTTTTTGGAACTTAATATATTTTTTAAAGTTGGCACTTAAAAGCCACCTCTTAGTTCTTAACTATCTCAAGGTAAAGACAGCGTTAAATTACTTACTTACGGTGGGAGCCTGTCAGATTGAACAAGTAGCCGAAAGACAAGGGAACCATTGGCAAACCCAAAAACGGAACAGTGCAGAGTGGGCAAGCATGGGGCTTGAGATGACCTTGAAGGAGCGAGACAGAGATGAGTGGGGATGGAACCTGGTGCCAAGCCTCAGTAAAACCCCAATGGGAGAACGTGTGTGGTCTTCTTCCCACATTAGGACCCCTTCACTCTCTAGTGATTTGCCTGTGTAGATTGGCACTGCCATGAGCACATGTGAAAAAAGAAGGCATCTTATTAACAGATGAGGACATTCTTTTCTCAGAGTAAACATTGGGAAGAATCAGGTTCATCTCACTGAAACCACAGGGTCTGTTGTTACATGAGAGGTACCTGGGTTTGCTCAGAACTTAGAGGACATGTGAGTTTTAAAGCAGAAGCAGCTGGCAAGAAAGTGGTAGCATTGAGGTATACCAAAGCTAATAGAGGAAAGGATGGAATCAGATAAACTCTTTAAAGAATTGGAAATTCTGAGTCTAGGGCTGTGCTACCTAATATGGTAGCCATCATGATGGTAGTGAGTGTTGGGTATTGGAGATGTGGCTGGTCCAAATCGATATGTGCTTTAAGTGTAAAGTACAAAATGGATTTTGAGGACTTAGTATGAAAAAGAATGTAAAATCTCTCATTAATAAATCCTTATACTGATTATATGTCAAAATAACAATATTGTGGATATGTTGAGCTAAATACATTAGAATTGATATCAGCTGTTTTCCTTTTATGTTTTTTAATAAGGCTAGTAGAAAATTTAAGATTACCCATGTGGCTTGCATTTGTGGTGAACACTGTATCTCTATTGGGCGGCACTGGTCTCGAGCAAGCCACATGTATATGAATGTGGGGGGTACAGGAAGAATACTTGTGTTAAGGAGGGAAAAAAAAAACAGTGTTTCTAAAATATATCCTCTAAGACTCTGTTATTATGCATCTTATGATTATGCAGATCTGGCTATGCCATGGATCAAGTCATGTATCCTAAACCATAATAACAGTATTCAGCAAAATCTCATCTGCATATTGGCTTGGAAAGAAGCATCGTGCACCTACCAACAAGAAGGAAGAGAGGGAAGGAGTATAAGGAAACAGTATTAAGGTTGGGGAATAGAGGCCATTCATTCAGTATATAAAAGTGCTTTTTGGCAACTCTTCACAATTAGAGAAATTCCAGAAACAATTAAAGGATTTGGAAGTCCCCAAGGATTCACTTTAAGAAAGCCCATTGTCTCAAAAAAACCCACAGGAGAATCAAAGAAATGTGTTATTTTAATGGGATTTTGCTGTTCTAGGTAATTTTCAACATGCTGAGCATTTCTTCCCCATCGTGCTCCAGAAGGGTTCTGTATGAATTGGGTCTTCCAAGAGAAAAGGTTTTGTTTCCTTCCGAAGCCACTCGAAGGCTCTTCCAGCTTAACCCCTCCTGAAATGAAGGACGCCTTCTCAGAAGACTGTTCCATCACTGGAGCCCTCGTTGCTCACCGCGCCCGAGATGTTTTTCAATCCCAGTGTAATTATCTCCATGATGGAGGAGGCTCCAGATGCATTTATTTGCCCCTCTCTGTGACTGGAAAATGTATTCCATATTCAGTTAAACTCAGTAATTAAAATGGCCTAATCTGCATTCACTTTGTAACCACAGGCTGAAACTCCCCCTTCCTCAACCCCAGAGGTGGGAGGGCTGCTGCTCTCAAACCCACTGCGGAGAGCTCCGATTGGCCAGCGGGTAGTTAGAACAGGTGAAATAATCTAATCTGGAATATTGCTCTCCTCACCTTTTTTAATAAACATTTTGCCTCACCACCGACCTTAATATTAACAGCAGTAAAGGCAAGAGAGGAAATTGGAAACATGGCCAGGAGTGTGCCTTATGGTTCATAACAGCCCCAAATTGTGACTGTTTATTAAAACTAACACCCTTTTGTGAGGGTGCAGATCAAAATATCCAGTGGTTTCTCTTCTTTGATATTTCTTTTCTCTCTCTTTTTTTTAATCGCACTAAGTTTAAGTTTCAGTTTTAGGGTTTAATTAAGTTTCTAAAACTGTTTCTGACTAAAACATTGACATAAAAAAGCCATTTGTCCCTAATTTGGCCCCATCAAATATTTCCAACATTTATTTCAATCAATAGGAGATGTGTGTAGATGGCTTACCTCTTGGGCCACCAAGACAAGAAAGAGTTAAGGCAGGTGAAGGAAGGGAGGAGTAAGGAGGCCTGAGAGCTGCCTCACAAAATACAATTAAGGGCCTTTCCCAGGCCTGAGGCACTTGGTGCTGCCAGGGAAAGGAGCACCGAGCACAATGTCCTCCTTGTCCACATACCTCCCTTTTGTTTCAGCAGCACTTTGGATCCCACACATGCAAAAGTTTGAATTTCCTGTAGGCTCTGAGGTGAGATTTATAACATTTATTAAGTTTACTATTCATTGTGAATTTACTGGGCAATAAGCCTAAGAGCTTTTAGGGGTTTAATTGCCTGTGTTTACAGGGGTTGCAGAGCTCCCCACACTGTCACTGTCAGCCAGGCTGGCCAAACGTGGCCTTCTCAGAGTGTCCAGCATGCGTGTCCTTGTCTAAGGGAAGGTCCAGGGAAAAGCTGGTTTTCTGCTCCGGCTACTTTGGTCCACTTCTCTCTGGCTCTTCTACCTCCTTCTTGCCATGTCGGAAGACACATTTGAATTTTTCAGGAAGAAAGGAGAAATGATTTGAAATAATCGGGTTGCAGGGAGAGGGTAGGTGGGAGTGGAAAGAACAGAAGTAAACATGTTACCAACACAATGTGGGCTACAGAAGCATGTTCACATTCACCGTCAAGTTTTGTCTTCACGATGGTCCTGTCAGGCAAAGACTGTTGTTCCTACTTTACAAGTGAGAAAATCAAGGCTTAGTTAAAGCTATTTGCTAGTAAATGGAAGAGCTGGGAATTCACCTCCACTTTTCTGTGGCTTCCCTCTCCTGGTTCAGAGTTCCACATTCCGTTGACCTCTCTTTTACAGCTATCCCATGCTCCTTTAACCTCAGCAGCCGGTTGCCTTGTGCCGTAAGGCCATTGGACAGTAGAGGGTTAAACTGCTGGGTTCTTCTGATAGCGGGCTTGCTTTGTTGCAGGAAGGTAGCTTTTCCACAGTGGCCTTAGCCCTGGGCCTCACCACAGCCTTCCAAGATGGAATGGGCAAGAGAGAAATAAAGTACATTGGACAGCATTGGGGGCCACGCAGGAAAAATGGGCAGATGTCTGTCACTCCCCGGCAGTGGCAGCTAGGGAGGCAGCTCTAATTCAATGAAAGAGTTGGAAAGAGAAATGTCCGAGGGCCCGTTTTGTCCTTTCATTCATTCGTTTCTTCAACACGGACTTGGTCAGCGCCCTCTGTGTGAGCCACTGCGGTAGGCACATTCCTGCTCCCTTCCTACCCTGAGGAGGTGGCCAGGATGCTGGCCATGCCCTGTCCCTTTAAAGGTGCTCCCAGAGCTGCCCAAGGTCTGCCACAGTGACCAACTTCCCAAGCTGCTTCAGAGGTAGATTTACCACAGGAGGAATCAAAGGCAGAAAATAAAAGACTTGATGAGCAGACAGTGTGTACTCTTTATGGGAAATAAATAAATGAACACATATATGTGTATGTAAATACACATACATGGTATAACCTTCATACAGAATAAATAAATGAACACATGTATATATACATACATATGTGTGTGCATTTGTGTATATAATCAGACTGACGTCCAGTCCACATTCCCAAATTGCCATTACAGATTTATGATAGGACTTCTAACAGGAGGACTAAGCAGAAGAGCCATCGCTGTTGGAAATGTATTGTTCAGGACATTTGCTAATTTATTGATGCAGGAGAGGTAGAATCAGATTCAGTTGTTCAGTTGAAGAATAAATTGGAATATTTTGTTGCATTTCTTTAAAAAAAAAAGCCATTTTAAAGCCTATGTATTAAAATGACAAAGTCTTAAATAGGGGTCTCTTTTTCTAAACAAAAGATATGCAAATTGCAATCCAAGATTTATATTATGATAAAAACTGAAATACAAAAGAGTCATTATCCTGCAAAATGTAAAAGTGTGTTGCTTCATGAGTCTATAATGACATAATGGGATGTTGATGTAGTAAGAGGTGTCAGAAGGGAGACAATGACCTTAAAATTTTAAGTCAGAAACATTAGACTTGAACAGTAAGTATCTATCTACCCACCTAACTCCCCATCTATTTATCGAATATTGCATATTTTGAAAATTTGAGATGAGAAGCAGCACATTTTTATCTTCCAATGTCATAGCCATAATAAGAGGGTTGGGAGGGGAGGTGGGAAATACTTTTCACGCAGCCATGCCAACTCTGAAGTTGGAAAAATGTTTGCCTTGAATATTAGATCAATAGGACTATTTCTCTTGAGAATCACTAGTGTGTTCTTCTGGGCATAGCCACGGGCTCAGCACCTGTAACCTCAAACATCAGGAACTCCAGTGCTTCCTGCATAAGAAAGACTTGCAGTTAGTTACAGGGACTCCGGGCCTTTAAGACAATGGGAACAATTTCCGGTTGATCGGTGTGTGTCACTGAGAAAAAGAAAGATTCAACCTAAAGACACAGCAGGGGAACATGATCCATCCATTTATTCTGTCAAATCCCAGAGAAACAGCAACAAACTGATATTTAGATTGCAGGTCATTCTTCTGGCTTATTCTTAAAAAAATGGAGGGGAGAAAGAGAGAGAGAGTGTGTTTCCAATGGAGGAAATGCAGAGTTTAAGTAATCAAGGGATATACCACCTGGGAAGCAGATGTACAGACTTGTTCCCACTACCCAACAGAGCAAAAGGCCTGCTTTAGCTTTATTTGGCAGGAATTTATATACTTGCTTCACTATTTGATCTTAACTTAAACAAAGGACGTTGGTCTCAGCCACCACTGGGTTCAGGGCAACAGCTCTGCCTTCTCTCCCAGAGGCTGCAGAATTGTGACACCTCAGAAAGGCGATGGTGGCACAGCATGGAAGTATCTTCAATGTTTATAGTTTTAGTCAGCCAACCCCCCCCCCCCCCCGTCTTGTTTCTGAGTATGCAACCGATTGCACTGAGAGTCGTCGGCAGAAGGACCTGTCACTTTTCTACAAACGTCGGAACCTTGGCAATGCCATTCCCAGAACCTCAGAACAAACCCAAACAAACCAGGGACTCTAAACACAGTGCCAGAAAATACTCTCCGACCAAACTCCTGATAATTTTCCAGTTCAGAAAGTTGCTGAGGGTCCTCTGTCAGGGCGAGCTCATGGTTTATGATTTTTGAGCCTGTGTGACGCTCCTTTCTATTTCATCTTGACTTAATGTCATTAGTCTTCCTTCACAGAAACCTGAGCGTTCATTTTCTAATCTATCTAGATGATACGCTGACAGCATTTCCCCTGATCGAGACTTTACCATTTATGTCTCTGCCTCTGTTAATCATTTTCAGAAATGAGATTTATAGTAAAAAGGATTAAATCAATTCTGACTACCTCCAAATTTCCAGGTTTTCGGAGATTCTTGATGAACACAGAAACCATGGCCCCTCAGAGATGCTTTATGAAGAAGATCTTTCTTACCCATGCTCGTTGGCCTTTGAGAGCCGGCTGCCTCTCTGTGGATTGTAGCAAGTCAACTTCTCTCTGTTTTGTTTGGGCAACCGCACGACAGAGGCCGCCCTCTGAGCAACTCAAGCTATTTTCGATTGGAAATAGATTAGTCAGCTATCAATTCTGCTCTCCTTCATCCTCCATCTTTCCTTCTTTCCCTTCTTCCTAGTCCTAAAATGAGTACCCTTAGGAAACGTGTCAGCCTCGCTCAATTAAGTGTTTATCTTTTGAGTTTCTCATCATGGGGTAAATTATGACAGTTTTAGCAGCCAGGGGTTGAAGAGAAAAATTGCACCAGTCCAAACGAAATCACAGTTTATTTTTTCCCTTTCTAATTTCTCTAATCTGCAGCTGACTTTAAAATACCATGACTACTATGCGTCGGGCCTTGGGCAAGGCCAGGGACTCTCGCAAATAGAACCACTTTCTTTCTTCTTTTCCTTCCTTTGTTCCTTCCGCCCTGTAGCCCTTCCTTTTCTTTTTCCAAACGTACTCTCATTGTTTTCCTTCACTGAAGAGATGTTTTTTACATCCTCTCTCAGTCTTCTTGGACTTTCTCCTCCAATATTTATGGTGAGTAAGTACAGGGATGATATTAGTATTCCCTGACTTTCTTCTTTTTTTGGTTCTTCCTTAAACCCTACCTACCCCATGAGTTACCCTGTCTCAGCAAAGCACAGTGCTCATATTGACATATCCTTGGTCATGTGTCTAAGTGACCAGACGCAGTGCCTTAAATTCACTGAACCAGTCCTTGATCGACAGTTGTTTAAACTATCTGCTGCATGTCAGCCCAAGGGTTGTCTGTTGTGATGTAGAGCATACCTAGATCATAATCCTCCTGGTTTGGATTCTTTTGTCTGGCCCTGTGCTCATCCCCTTGGTCTAGGGAGACATTTTGGCTTCTCTGGCATTTACTCTCTTTATTGCATAGATTCTAGGTCCTAGGATATAACCTGAAAATCAACTGGACTTGCTCCTTTTAGGGCCATGCTGGGAGACTATGAAAGATATAATTAACTTATACCCCTAGAATCTTTCTCCTGTACCATTTTCCTTGGTTACTAAGGCACTTGTTATGGTCCCCAGGTTTGAGGACATGGAGGTAGGTAATGGGTCAAACATCTTTGCTCCAATCAGAATGTCTTTCTTCACCATGGTGAGCTGGCCCATGCCTACGTATTCTAAAGTCATTGTGTCATCTGTTCATTCTTCTGGTGACAGTTAAGTATTTGGACATATAAGATTTGTACCTTACACACAGAAGGATCTCAATGTCCAGGATCCTGACCCTGGATTCCTGTACTACTTTGCCATGGTGATTACTCCTGGAGGTGCTAGAAGCTCCCTCTAAGTCTTTGGACTGAGTAGTATAGCAACCTGCACTCTTGCCTTCACCATATCTTGCACTAGTATTCCAAGACTAGGAAAGAACCAGAAAGTGAATTTTTGGCAGTTCAAGATAAAAAAGATTAAAGAGGGACATGAGAAGCAATAGCCTGAGTATCTTCCTCCTTCGTTAGTTGATAATAAGGGATTTAGCAAGCCAAGAGTAGAGTAACAAATATTACTAGTTCATAGTCTCAGGGATTTCATGATTCACATCTCATAGGGTGCTCCCTGCTATCACTACTCACAACAAGCACCTGCTGTATACACAGGGCACTCTGATTCATGAACAATGCAAAGTGTAATAAAATACAGTTCTTTTTTTCCAGGAATTTATGATGATGAGTCTAAGAGAGACCACTGTAGACTTAAAGGATACAAATTACCATATAACACTTGTTTGGACATTAGCACTGACGATGTTTCTAAGACAATACAATGACTGGAACTTAAACAAAGTAGAACTTTACCTAGAGACATGGCTGACTTCATGGGTATGTGACCCATGCAGTCTCAAGGGACCTCACACTTGGTTAAATTCTCTGCTGCCTCTATATTGAAATTCTTTTTTTTTTTAATTTAAATTCAATCAGCCAACATGAGTTTCATGAGTTTCAGATGTAGAGTTCTTAATGTTCTTAATGTCCATCACCCAGTTATCCCACCCCCCACCCATCACAAGTTCAGCAACCGTCAGTTTGTTTCCTATAGTTAAGAGTCTCTCATGATCTTGAAACTCTTAATAATTTAATCTTCAAAATTGTGTTTTATAAGTGAAGTCCTAAGGGCCTGCTGAGCACATGGATGGAAAGAGGATTATGTGCAACACACGTGTCTGTTGTTCCTCACTGCCCTGTTTGCATACAGAATTCATGGTGTCCAGTAAGCATGGACTTCTGGAGCCAACTACCCATGCTAGAAGTGATGACATGGAAAGAAAGGAAATGAAAGGATGACCCCATAGCTCATTTTCCTTTCGGTCTTCCTTATTCATCAGTATTGAAAGTAGTGTATTGGTAGAACGGGGGGGTTTAAGAAGTGCAATAAAAACAGGTAAGCTAGTTTTCTTGGAGTTTCCACTGCTTTGGTAACAAAATACCTATGCATATACCAACTACAAAGTAAAAATTGTGCAATTTCAGTAAATCTGTATATAGTTTAAATTACTTTATGTTTAAAACTGTCATTGCACAATCTAAAGATGGACAGTAAAATCCAGCCAAATGATTTTAAATTTTCAGTTTTTATTTACTTAGAATACCACTAAATAGCAAATAAAAACCATCATGGCAATTCAAGAGAGAGACAATGGAAGAAAGGAAAACAGTTTTATAATTAAATATGTCCAATGGCATTTTTTTCCTGCTCTTTGAGCAAGGGTTTCCACATTTTCATTCTTCATGGGGCACCACAGTTTCTCTAATACCTGTCTGAGAGTCCTGGTGGAAAGATGAACCCAAGAGAAGCAAGGAGTCATTCACTACTGTGTGCCCTAAAATTGATTTCCGTGTTTGGACCCATGTGTCCCAAATGAAAGTGGCAGCTCTCAGAAACATCTCTTCTATTGATTCTAAGCTTAGAAAATTAAACCTACCTCCAAACGCTTGATACATTCTAAGTTTTCTTTTCGTCTGCTTCCTCTATGTTTTCTCATGGTTTGTATATTCAACTCTGAAATCCCTGTCTATGATTGACTTGGGAAAGGTGGAGGGCCAGGGCAGTTAAATTTTTCTCAAAGTGCTAAATACTTATTTGTGACCTTAATTGTCTCCTGGATAGTATTTAAACACCCAATTTTTATTTGTAAGCTTCTTGTAAGCATGTCTTACAACTTCCAACCGTATCTGTCTCCACACTGTTTGCACCCCTGAGCACTGCCTGGGTTTCTACTATGCTTCTATTGGGTTCTCAGGTTGGCCCCAGCAATCATCTCAATACCTTCCTTATGGAACTTGCCTCTTCTACCTCTTAAGTCATACCATCATTTGTACCTGGAATAGTCTTAAATAACCATCTGATTACTCCTATTTATCCCTTCTCCCACTGTGAAAAATGGAGATTTCTCAGTCTCCCCTTCACCATGACTACAGACCCACCAAAAAAGAGGTGGAAGTATTTATAACTATAAAACACTCTGCTGATCTAGAGCATGATTATTACAAACATTTTAATTATATTGATAACAGTTAGTACTTGCTTAGGGCTTACTATATGCCAGATAGTATTCTAAACCTTCATGTGCATTAATTTCCTTATATTCTCACAACAGAGAGATAGAGTAACTTGTTAAGCAGCTGATAAGTGGTGGAGGTGAGAGTCCAACCCAGAAATCTCCTTGTTTTACCTTCCTAAGGAGAGATTCTGGGAAGTGTATAATACAGACATTAGTATGCAATAATACCAATCAATCAGCTTGCATTTATGAAGACTCTACTTTTATAAGCCCAAGAGGAAGGGGGAAGCAGAACTCCCAAATTTTCATATCAAGGATTGCCTGCTGGAAAATCTGCCCACTGTTTGCCTCTATGGTTTTGTCTTGCTCAGTTTTTTTGTTCTTGTTTTGTTTTGTTTTGTTTTGTTTTAATTTTGGAGAACACATGTCCTCTGGGAAGTCGGGTTTTACTTGGATTGTCCACCCGAGGCCGGAGCATGGAGAACATGCGTGCCTTTGCTGTCTCCCACAAATGTTCACAACAGCTGTGTGACCACCAGCCTACAAGACTGCGCTGCAATCCACTTGGAACTTCCCAGCAGGACCACCCAGAATCTGCAGCTGGTGCTGAGTAAGGTGGCCGCTTGTTTACATGAGAATGAGAGCTGAAGGAAGAGGACAGTACCTGCTTTCTGTTGTCAGCCAAAACCTGGATTCTTGTGGAAAGAGCTGATGTATAATCTAGAGATATCTGTAGATTTTTGGCCCTATTTTCCAGACATGGGTTATTCCCTTTCCAGACTTGGGGCAAAATGGAGCATCTGCGGATCCAACTTTAAGTCTGGGAACGTGGGTCAGGCCGACTCCAGATGTACTGATCCACAGATAGGCCATGTTGAAAGAGCCATTTTCTCATACAAAGACTTTCCATTGAATCATATCCTATCCACTATCTCTGGCTTGCCAGCGAAAAACGACACTGAATTGTAAGAAGAAAGAGCTGTCCTCAAAAACCTGTGTCTTTTGTGGGTAACCCAGTTCATGCCCAGCTCCCTACTCTGGGAGGGCATTTGGCAATAGTTACAGGAGAAAGCTTTTCTGCCCGATGAAGACCAGTATCTGGAAAGCTGACTTGTGGGTGAGTGGTATGTGCATGTGTGTGGGGGGGGGGGGGGGTAAGCAAGGAAGAGCTTCTTAGAGCTGTTAGCAATGCTTTTATAACACACTTTAGGTAATAGACCATCACTGGACAGGTTATCTTACCTCTCCATTTTTGTAAATCAAATCCTTCTTTGCAATTCTGCTTTGGTACTCTATAGAGAGCTCCCAATTTAAGAACTGGCTAACATCTACTTCCAAGGTAAATTCAGATCTTCAAATATCAAGCTGCTTCAAGTTGAGGGGGATCTGTGTTAACCGCTCTGTCCCTTCGGCTTTGGCCTTTTAATGAAGCCACTCCACACCCTTGGGGTCCATGCGGCAAACAGGCACTGGGAAGGAGAAAGAAGAAGGCAAGCCACCCAGAGTCCAACACTGCGAGCATGTGAGGCTTTTTCTCCCTTGTTAGCCTAACGTACATTCTTTTGAGGCTGAGCCTTGAGAGCAGAAGCTCACTCAAATCTACTGAATTGGTTCCAAGGACCAGGCATTTAATCACACAACAGCCCCATGAGGGAAGAAGGAAATGAGATAACACTTAATGAGCACCCACTATCCAGTGGGCATGGAGCTAATAGCTTTACAATGTATTGTTTCATTTGGTCTTTATAATGAGGGTTGCCATAGCTAGCAAATTAAAATCCAGTTAACATCTAGTTAAATTTTAATTTTAGGTAGGCAACAAATACTTCTCAGTGTAAGTACATCCCACACAATATTTGGGATATACTTATAATAAAAAAAGTTGTCTAAAATTCATACTTAAAAGGGAGTCTTGTGTTTTACCAGCAACCCTATTTACAATAATCTTAAGAAAAGTAGGAATTACTATTCCCATTTTATAATTGAAGGAACTGAGATGCAGAGACATTAAGAAATTTGCCCAAGATGGTAAATAATGGCAGAGATGGAATAAAAATCTGGCTCTGTTTGATTCTAAATCCTATACAATCAGCAACTATACCATACAGTCTCCTCATCCTAGAGAAGAAATATAGTCAGTTTTTATTCAGTTAAATAAACTGCCTCAAGAGAGCTTACCTTGGTTTGAAATACTTGGTATTTATTAATGATCTGCCTGGTCCAAAACCTTGTGTTGGGGCTGAAGAGCAGAAAGGATGCATGACCAAGATAATTAAAGAACCAGAGCCTGCCCTCCCAGGAAAATATAACATCGTAAAGAACATGAGAGAGAGTGAAATGCTGAATGTGTTACCAATCAGTTTAAAGATTTTAAACAGGAACATTGGTGTTGCAGTCAATTTTGCTTTAAAATCATGAACTAATGGTGAGCTCCTCTGCGGAGAGTCTGAGGTGAGTGTTGCTGAGTGAGGAAAATTAATGAACATCCTCAGTGACCCCAAAAAGCAAGATTCCTCCTCGTAGGAGCTTAGCAGTTGCCTCTCTGTGGTCTCCCCGATGCCTTCAGTCCACGCTCTAGGTCACACAGTGACTGGTTTGGCTGTGACGTGGCTTGCCTCACTGATGACCAGGGTGACTGGCAAATCTGTCCTCTGAGGAAGCCACCCCTCCCCTCCTTCAGCCCTATGGGTCACCTGCCCACTGCCAGCTTGCGCGAAGCAGGTGAGTAAGAAACATTCAAAGAATGCAGAATCCAAGGCAGCAAGAATGAGAAGCTCCAAGAACTGAGAATCCTCATAAAATTGTCCTTGAGTACTTCCTTTGTGTCAGGCATTATGTCAGATATTTTTTTTTTGAGAAGCAGAACAAGTATTTTTATTTATAAATAAGATTTCCATTGGCTTCTCATGCACTTCGAGGTTTTGATTTCCATTCTTATAAAGAGTAGAACCTCTGTAGAGTAATAGAAAGTTTCTTTTAAGCAAACAAAAGCAGCACAATACAACAATGCCTATTTTAAGGGTAGGACTATGACAAATAAGTGTGATCGAAATACTCAAAATAGTGTGTCTGTTTTGCAGCATGGTGCCTGGCACTTAATTTTTTAGTTTGTAACGATCCATTAAGTGATGGAACAAGGCAAGGTAGGAGAGATTAAAATACTGAATGCAGTGTCTCATGACAGAGATCCTTTTCTTCTTATGTTTTATTCTTTATTTTTTTAAAGATTTTATTTTATTTATTTGATAGAGATCACAGGCAGGGTAGAGGCTTTAACCCTATGTCAGATATTTTATAAGCATTATTCCTAAACATGGCAAGAAAACAGCAAGGTAGTGGTTTTGATCTCTCTCTCATAGAGGAGAATACTGAGGCTCAAGGACAGTCAGAGACATGCTGAAGGTCACACAGCTAATATGAAGGTCTATCTTGCACTGAACCCTGCTTTAGGCTTCATAGCTGTGGAGTTCCCTCCTTAAAACAAAAGGAACTGAACCTTCTTCCCTCTAGACAGGTAGGAAAATTCACTGCTGAACAGCAAACAAAAAGAGATGATGTTCAGGGCCTTAGTGAAAAGAAGCAGGACTGAATCTCATACCATTCTCTCTTATCTCTTAATTGAAGCCAGGGGTACACAGGACCATTTTTGTAGCTAACATCACAAATAGAAATCAACACTGTGCAAATGTATATCTAATAGTATAGCTTACGGTGTGATTCCTTTTCCCTATATCATTTTACAAAATAGAAAGGATTCAGGAAGAGAAAGTTAGAAGTGGACACAGAAAAAGCATATATTTTGATAGCAAAGGGGTTTTTAAAGTTGAAGTTCTGTTCTTGATAAGAAAAGCTTTTAAGAATGCTTTTTATATAGTATTGTATATCTGTATTTATAGTCAATTTCTTCCTTCACTTTGCTGCTTCTGTCTCAATGCTAGTTCCCCTTCATATTTTCCCAATGGTTAATGTTCTGCTTCTGAAAATTATCCATTAAAATTTTATCAATTTTGTGTTTTGGTGAGACAGTATGAGGAAATGCCATTGTGAAATTAGATTTTCCTTTGACATCAGGCGCCCAGTCAGCAATCCAATCCCATGTGTTTCTATTGAGACATTAGGGTTTGATATAATTTTGGGCAGAAAACATTTTAAAAATGAAACAATTGAATTTTCTAGATGGTCTTGGGGACCACTTAGCTTAAGAGAATACACTTCCAAATCAAAAGCCTTTCAATCATTTTAAATATTATTTGGATGATATTTGCTCTGTGTGTAGTAGCAGTTTGAATTTGTATTGAATGTTTGACCGGCTCATGCACACATAGATGATGTATGAAATTATTATTTCATATTTTTCTAGTGTTTGCATTGCAAGTGACATCTGGCTGACAGGAACTTGGAGAAATGGGATACAAAGTGAATGCTGCAGTTACCACAAGCATCGTATTTATCAAAAGGTTTAAGGTTGGTCTGTCTTTGTTTAACGTATGAAACTTGGAGCAAGGACCAAGAAGCTCTATGTTTCTGTGTTGCGTGAATTTTTTAACTGACTTGTTTAGTAAAAGAGTAGTCAGAGAATAAACACTAATTGTATTATTTGTTCTGCTCATGAAACTGAATATTATACATCCTAGGTTTAAGAAAACACACTTAAATTGGATTTGATATAATTTCCATACATTTTGCCTGTGTTCAGAGACTTTATAGCTTTCATGTTAGAAGAGCATGCGTACTCAACACTGTTCACCATTCCACAGAGAAGGCAATGTGGGAGGAAAAAAAAAAAAGCTCAACCGCACTTTTAGTTTTATTTTTTAATTTGTGAATGTGCAAAATGTAAGGAAGACATGTAAAAACATGTGGTACAGTGTTTGCAAACTCGGACTCTGCTGAAATACACACATACAAATATAAACATTCTCTAATTGACCCTTTTCACGGAGGGCATGGAGCAAACTATTAATTCAGTTGTGAGAGATACCGTTCATTTAAGAAAAATGTATGAACCTACTAGGGGACTGTGGATGAGCCAAGTGCTAGAGATGTGCAGAGAAGTCAGACGATCCCAGCTCTTAACAAACTCCCAGTCAGGCAGCAGGGAAGGTCAATATGAAACTACCAAGTACAATACAGGATCACAGAGGCCATGATAAGGTTTAGGATCATTGACAAATAGGGGCAAAATGGGGATGGCGGTCCATCTCCCAAAGACACGTTGGTAAACAAAAAAGGCAGAGTCTGGCCACTGTGAAAATATTCCAGTGTATCAAAATAAGACATGCTCATTTTTGGAAACTTGAAAATTTCAGGAAAATAGTAAGATTGCAAAAATCATCCTTGTTCTTATCATCCAAAACGAAATACTGCTGACCTGCTTCTAACATGTCCTTCCTTTCTTTTCTCAATAACTATTTCTTGAAAGCACCGTGATAGTACTGCAAATGCCTGCATATATTCAAAAAAATTAATTTGCTGCTTAAAAAACTATCATTGTTGGATGCACTTCCATGTTCTTTTAAACTCTTCCCATACAGAGTTATTAATGACTGTGTAATGGTCCAATTGGTATTCACTGCCATACATTAGCTATTACTCTATTAAGTTCTCTGGGTTGGGCACCTGGGTGACATAGTCGGTTAAGCATCCGATTCTTGATTTTGGCTCAGGTCACAATCTCAGTGTTGTGAGGTCAAGCCGCACATAGGGCTCTGTGCTCAGCATGGAGTCTGCTGGAGATTCTCTCTCCCTCTCCATCTGCCCCTTCCCACTCATGTGCACAGTCGCTCTCTCTCTCTTTCTCAATAAGTAAGTAGATCTTAAAAAAAAAAAAAGATATGTGGGTTGTTTTTCATCTTCCTTAAGCAGCATTTAAGTTGCTAACTTCTAAGAAAGGAATTTAGAAGAAGAGAGATAAATCTCCAATGGTGGGATTCCCAGCACCAGAATAAAACATGAAAAAGGTAAGTAACATTTATTCAGCATCTGTTGCTGTGCTAGGTACTCTACATATGCTGCTTTGTTTATTGCCACAGGAATCCTGATTCAAGTGTGGTATCGAATAGACTAGATTCACCCAGAATTGGGCTCCAACTTAATTCCCAGTTGTGTCCAGCTGTGTGGTCCAGAAAATTAGTTAATCTCTCTGACTATCAGCTTCCTCATTTATGAACTGGGGCAGTATCATCATCCATTCATTTAACAATAGCTTCTTAAGCTTGTTTTCTGTGTAAGGTATCTTGCAAGGCATTAGAGACCAAAGATGAGCGTGGTATGTCTGAGGTCTTTGAAGAGCTTACATGTAAGCCTGGTGGTGGAAACAGACATGGGAAGAAACAGGCCTGAGGTCCCAGGGGAACTTGGATGGGAAAGGAATATATTCTTCCTGTTGGAGTAACATTTGGTCTGGGTCCTAAGTAATGAGGAGCAGGTTTTAATGTGCTATTCTCCACCAAGGGCATTCGTTGCTTCATCTGCTAACCAAGCAACTGTATGGCTGTGTTACACATTTTTGCCCTTGTCCCTGCCCTGAAGAAGCTTACCAGCCAGTTTCAGTCCTGCTGGAAGAATGTGGCTTCTGTTTTATAAACTAACACACCAGTTCATTTAAGAAGTGATTATGCTGCTTTGGAGGTGATTCGTTCCTGCCAGAGTCCTTCCTTCTGAGAGACAGATCAAACTGTGAAATGGTAGAAAATATATATTGGTCTCTGCTCCAGGTCCTGACACAGAGCTCCTGAGACTCTCATCATTTCAATGACAAGGGTTTTGGGGTTTCATTTGTTCTAAGGTGGGGACTCTGGGTGGGCTCCTGGATGACTCCTGGATGAGGGCTGGCCACCAGAAAGAGCAGGCCATGATGAGAAGCTTGAATATTCATCCTCACCCCTACCCCATCCTCCAGTGAGGGGAGAGGGCTGGAAATGGAGTTGATGATGGTTATGCTTATGTGACAAAGACTCCACAAATGTTCTAGAAGTATGGGGTTCAGAGAGCTTCCAGGTTGTTGAACAGGTGGAGGTGCTGGGGAAGTGCAAGCTCAGAGAGGCCATGGCAGCTCCCTGTACCTTCCCAAGTACCATGCCCTGTGTATCTCCTCCATTCTGTGTGTTCACCTGGACCCTTTTCTGATAAACTGGTAAATGTAAGTAAATGCTTCCCTGAGTTCTGTGAGCTGGTCTTAATGGAACTTAATGGAACCCAAGGAGGGTATCATTGGAACCTTTGGTCCAGTGGTGTCTGAAGTGGGTTGGGGACAGTCTCATGGAACAGTCTTTAACCTGTGGGATTTGATGCTATCTCTGAGTAGACAGAATTGAGTTGAATTGTAGGACCCCCACTCCTGCCCCTGCCACCATCAGTGGTTTTGCAGAGAATTTCTTGCTGTGGGGAAAAATCTCCACACATTTGGTGATCAGCAGTGTGAGTCCTAGATGAGTAGTCAAGAAGAGAGAAAGTCATAATAGGGAAGAACTGGTTTTTTGTTTTTTGTGTTTTCCCAACATGGAAGGTAGAAAGTGAGTTTCTTCTTTATGCTAACTTTGCAAACAAAGGGTCCTGTTGGCCCGGGGTGACTTTTTGACACTGCTCTTTTAAAGCTTCATTAATGGCTCTAGTCTTTGTATTCCATTCTCTGTCCTAAGTAACACCACCTATCTATAAAATTTCACCTGTGAAACCCAAGAACTGGAAGGAATTTGAGAACTCATCTCATTTCATCTTTTTATTTTGTAGATGAAACAACTGAGTCCCAGAAAACTGATGTCCACATTTTAATCATATTAAGTAATAGAAAATCAAGAGACTAGAAACCGAGTCTCCTGATTCCTCACTTTCTCCATTATTTCATACATTTGTTTTTCTTGTATGCAAATTTCCTGAATGCCCGCCATGTGCCCATCGTCGTGTCAGTTCGGCTCTCAGACGCTAACGTCATATTCTGATGATGGAAATGAAGAGGAAGGGAAGGTCTCTTGAGTATCCACAATGTGAAACAATGGGTGACCCGGTTTTCCTAAAATTTCCCATAACCTGAAATCCTGAATGATGCATCCACAGCCTGTTTCATCCACAGCCTAGGACAGACTTTGACTCTGGCCCTGACCCATTCCACATTTCCCAGAGGCCTGATGGTGCTGTGCCCGCACCCCGATGCTCACTGCCGATGGCGAAGGGGAGCACAGAGCCCTGCTCTGAAATCCTACAGCTGCCAGGCCCCAACTTAATTAGAGCTGACCTTAAGATGAATTTTGCAAGCCACTTAAATCTCTCTTTTTGGAAAGTTTTCAGAGTGAAAAGGAGAAAACAATAAAATGTCTCCAATTTGCAGTCCCTCCCTCTGAGATCTGCTGTGTGCGCCCCCATGCTCTCCCTGGCACTGACTCATTATCCCCAGTGGGCCCTGCAAGCCCAAGACAGATGGAAAACAAGCAAAATAGACTTTAGAGCTGTTCATTCACATGGGATCAAAGCCACCCTCCCTGTGTGGCTGGGCCCATTGTAGTAGCTATGGGAGGATAAGGAAGGTGTGGAGGAAAGTTGGAGTCAAAGCTGCCCAGATAGGGGAGGTCCTGGGGCACAACCTGCAGCCTTTCCATCTTGAAAAACAAAGTGCCACCTCTACCCAGGCGAGGACCTGGTATGTAGCAGGTGCTCTGTGATATTGCATGAATGAATGATGATTGGATGAACGACTCCCTCATGCTCTCATTTGTCTGGTTGTGTTTCCCTTGATTTGGGGGAAAGTCTGCTTGGCACCCTAATACAGCATAGAGGATAATGGTTTAGGCTGTGTATTCAGTCATTCAGCCACCATGTACGAGCGTCTCCTGTGACTCTGGCATTGAGGAAGTGACAGGTCACAGGTCCGTGCGGATGCTAGCCTTGAGGAGCTTGCCATCTTAGGAGAGAAGTTAGACCTGAGTTTTGGACCCCAACCCTGCCACTTCATAGTTCTTTTGGACCAGTTATTTATATCTTCATGACTCAGGGTGTCCCCATATGTAAAAAAAAAAAAAAAAAAGAAAAAGAAAAAGAAAAAAAAAGTACAATAATAGTAGCTAATCTGATTAGTATATGTAAAGCATTTAGAATATTGTCTCACATCCAAAAAGCACTATGTAAATGTTGGTGACTATTTCATATATTGCTGTGAGGACTAAATGTGAAAATGCATATGTAAAAAGCTGACCATGATGTCAGCAGATGTTAAGAACCTCATAAATTGTAGATATTATCATTATCCGTTATGAGTAACTTTAAGCGTCATGGCCGTTCTAACATAATGTGGAGAAGGTGGGAAGTGGTAGGGGAGTGGGTTAGGACAAAAGTAAAGCTGTGTCTCAGACAACTAAAATTTGACCTGTTTTCTAATTCTCAAGCAAATCCTGTGAATGACACACACATACACACATGGACACACCCTTTTACAGAACTTTTAAGGTCATATTTTGGAGGAGCGTTGTCTGTATCCCTAACTTAAATCTTCCTAAAAGTTGAAATCCCTTATTCTGGATTCACTCCCGTGAATAACTAGACAGTTATTCTAGCTGGACAGTGAGTCTGGAAAGCAGCTGGATGGAATTTCTCGGCATGATCAGAAGATGCCATGGCGGCCAGGGTACCTCTGGGAGGGGGGCTGCTCCTGTCTGCTCTTGAGGGATTCTTCCCCATCCTCGCAGCCTGTCAGCATCTGTAGAATGATGTATTTTCCTTCACACTTGTGCTCCTTTCCTGTATCAAGTGTTTCTTACTTGATATTGCCCTGTTCCTTCGGATCCAATGAAACCATTAGGGATCCGCCATTAATCATTCTTAATTTTATTCCCTTCTTCCTCTCCCACCGGACTTCCACTAGGGCCTCTCCTCCTGTACATAATCACTCCAACCTGTTATTTTTCCTTCTCTGTGGGATTCTCCCTCCATTTGAATAGCTCACTCATAAACAGCATCATTGAGACTCAAGATAAGTAGATCTACAAGTGCCTCTGTATGCAGGCTTTCCATCTGGGCAAATCCGCATTCTCCGCTGAAGCATGTCTATGACTTCAATTTCCACAGCCCTCTTCAGCATCGGAGGGACGTGTGCTCTCTCTTCTGCCTTCTCTTCACACAACCACAAATGTGGCACCCAAACAGGCCTCCAAACAGCCTGAGTCAGCTGTGGACCCGCCGACACCTCTGTCAGCAAAGCAGCAGAGTGGTGACTGTGGTGATCGGGATGGCAGGAGAAGGGGGCCTGAGGACATTTGAACACAGTCTCAAAGGCCAAGCATAGAGTGACTGAGGAACAGTCAGCACGACTAAGAGAAGTGGTTCGAAGCACAATTGCAAGGAGTTGCTCTGTGCTCTCACAGGAAACAGGAGGAGGAAAACGTACCCTTGTATTGCAGCAGCAGAGAGTTTGGCTAAACATAGAGAAGAGCCACTTGACATTAGAGCGAATAATCCCAGAAACAAGTAACCAAGTAAGTTCCTGAAAGCTGTGATGCAAAACAAAAGCTAATCACATATTTGTAGTTTGGAGAGAGATTTTCCCAGGGAAGAGGTTGGGAATAGGATGGGATTGCACTAGACAAATACATATAATCTTAGAACTGGAGGAGCATGAAGGGCCCACACCATCTGCTTCATGGAAGAGGCACAGATTACCTTTGCCCAAGGTTTCAAGGCTAGTTCATGTTTGATACTCCAGGCTTTCTGACTCCTAGTCCAGTGCTCTTCCTGGAGCTGAAATTCAACTTACAGACTGCATCCCACTTTAAGATTTTTATTTTTATTTTCTTATTTTATTTTATTTGAGAAGGAGGAAGAGGAAGATGGAAAAGTGGCGGGTGCTTGGTTTTCCATCATGGATCCTGGTGGATTCTGGATGTGTAAAGGAGAGTCCTCCCTTGCAGGGGAGAAGGAACAGTTAATGGTAACAGGTAGCCATTAACTGTGTAGCTGGAGACCATGAAGCCGTGCAGTTATCTCTTCATTTTGTTGTTTAAAGGACTGGGTTCCATAGGCGGAGAAGGAGCTGTGCTGAATAGCGACACTTACCATTTGCTCCTCCAAACACATTCTGTAGGAGGGCGTGGGATTTCACAGCAGTGAGAGCAAAACTATTCACAGCGGTACCATATGCTCCCCACCATCAGGAGCGGCGGTACTGGTCACTGGACTTGGCAGGCAAACCAACTGAATGGAAATTCTGAAGACCACAGTAGGAGTATTCTCTTTGTGGGTTTTGGATGGTAAAATCTTCAATCTGTTCCACAGGCAGAAATCAGAGTGAAAAATAATTCTACACAAATTGTGTTCATGTGTACGTGTGTGTGTGTGTGTGTGTGTGTGTGTGTGTGTGTATGTATGTGTGAAAGAACACGACTATGTGTTGCCTCTGGAAAAGTTAAAAAGGAGAAGCAGAGGCTGGGCATGTATCTGGGACTCTTGTACAGAGCTAGGGGATCAGATCCTTCGAGCAAAGGGAGAGAAGACAGAGAGGGAAAGATAGAGAAGGATTATTTTTAGTATAAATTCCATGTTTTCAGTGTTTTTGGTCTAAGAAAAAAAGTAAGATTGAGAAGAATTTCCCAAATGCCAAGACCATTTAATAGCAGAATTACAACTGACGATAAATGCAGCACTTTTTAAAGCTTGTCCTTTCTCTGTTATTAACTTTGTTCTTTCGGTTGTGCCAGACAAAGCGCAAGAGACCGAAATTGGCAGGAATATGGGCCTGAAGAACAGAAATTCACCTCGAATGAAAATACCGTGAAAACCTCTAGTAAAAAAAAAAGTCTCTAGTTTAATAGCACAACTTTCATCATCAAGAAGAGGTTTATTTGAATTAAAAGTAAAATTTAGGACGCTCTATTATCTAATCATTAGTTATTCTGGGCACGTATGGGCTATTTTCTATTTCCAAAGTGGTTTGCAATCCTTAGTTAATCCACTCAGCATGCTTAGTCTAAATTGTGTTCTATGCTTATAATAGATAAGGATGGTTGTTGGGGAAAGGCCGCCCCACACTGCGGGCTGAGGAATGACCGGAAAGTCGGGGCCCGTGCGTTATGGTCAGAACCCCCTGGGCTTGGGTGCCCCGGACTGCAGAACAAGGATTCCACTTGGCTAAAAGGTAAATACATTTATTATACAAAATATCTTTTCCAACAATTGTTGGAAGGCCTGAAGTTTTAATTTTCCTGTGGCATCCTGTGGGGCCAGGAGTCCTCCTAGGGAAAACCGATTTTAAAGGGCTTGTCTCTCCGAAACCTCTCTGTGGAGGGAGGGTCTGCGGTTAGATGCTAACCAGAAACCTTTCCATGGGAGGACACTGGCCTGAGAGTTTAGATGCGTTGGAACAAATCAGCGGTAAAATTTCACATTCTTTTCTTTTTGGCCATCGACAATGCTGCTCTGTATTGTTCTCTGAGGCTTGCCAACTTCAGTTTTTCTCTAGATAAGAACGCTCTAAGCAAGAAGTGGCTTTTAAGTGTTCTGATGTGAGGTTTTTCAAAGATGAACCAAGGCTTGTGCCCGGCAGAGCTTGTCCACGTCGTGCCCAGATTACAACTGCGTAGCTTTCCTTTGTTTTCACTGGTTTGCTCCCACCCAATCGAGACACACTAATATGGGGCTCCGACACTGTCTTCCATATGTTTAATTAGCCTCTACATGACATGCAGGGACATAGGCATTCTTCATTTTCTCCCCATTTTAACTCATATGTCTGGGGGCTTTCGGGTTTATTTTTCTTCTTTGTTTGTTTTCATTCTTTTCACGGTAAGAGTCTGTCCAGACTGAACTTAATCTAACTGCTTCAGGTTTTAGATTTTCTCTGGATACTACAAATTTAGTTTGGTCTCTAGACCCATTAAATTAATTCTGTCCCACCTTACCCTGTGTATAACACAGTCGTTACTCAATCAACGGATACACATGCAAAAATATCACTTAAACTTGTGTTAAGGAGTTCCCTTTTGTAAAGCTTCAGGATTTCTTAATTGCATTTACATGTTCATAATTTCACACTTTCTAAATAGTTGGTAAGATTTTGATTTTTTGAAAGATGTCTAATAAGTCTTAACTGTGTCCTGATAATGAAAACAACAATAATAACAAACAAAAAAACAAAACCAAAAAACCAAAAATGACAAGGACTTCAGTATCTCATTTGGAGACTAGTCAGAAATTCTTTGCTTGTGCTGATTACCAGTGAAAACTGCTCCTAAAATGCCCCCACAGAGCACATGGCCAGCCACGTGTGATTCACTATGGCGTCACTGGGAGAGATTATGAAGCCCAGGGCTGTGATGGTGCCAGTCCATGCCTTTTCAGTGAGAAAGCTTTCAGGCTCCACAGAGTGTTAATCTGGCCACAAAATGGGAGACGGCTATGTCTGCCTGGAATGTCTGGCTGCTGGTTGGCAGACGCAGCCCTTTCTTCACCTTGGATCTGCTGGGCTAAGGATGCTTTCATAGTAATTTTCCAATGTCTTCCTTGATCAGTAGACTGCAGCATTTTATCATTTTGCAGATTTTGTTTTCTTCATGGGTTATTACTTCCACTGAACTGCACTTAACATCTATTAGCTTAGGTCTCCAGAAGATCAAAGTCCCTCTGTATCTGATTATTCTGTTCTTTGCAATTTGTGTCTCCCCCTCACTCCATCCCCCTCCCCACCAATCCAGGAGCCTTGCACGTTTACAGATTTGGTTTCAGTGTCTTCCCCTAAATCGTTTATAGACATAAAAGCATCATAAAGACGGCATCGTGTCTTTCAAAAGAGAATAAGAGAGAAAAAAAGTGAAGACAGCAGTAGTAATTCTTGCATTATTTCTATCTCAATATGCATCATTTAAAACTCATGTGTAAAATCTTTTTAAACTCATGCTTAAATATTTTTCTCTTTGAACCCTGGTGGGCGAGGGAGAACGAAGTGCTAATGTCGTAGAATTATGCTAATGGTATAGAAGTCAAATTCCTACTAAGATTTATTCTTTTTCTAAATCACTCCCTCTACCTACCCCACCCCTCTTTTTGCCCAAAGCCCTGTCCAGTCTCTTCAGGATTTTAGTTAAAAACATTTGCATTGTCTTTTTTAGGAACCTGTCTACTGGGCCAACATTCCATTCATTTTATGGCTTATTGTTAACCTTAATGACTAGGTTCTAATGGAGGATTTTATTTCCTTTCTGAACATCTAGTAAATAAGAATTATCCTCTAAATTTGGTCTCATAGCTGTGATGTCCCAAAGATCCTCTATCACATGTTAAACCAGTCTCAACAACAGACTAAAGCTGGCCCAGTCAGGGCATTTGCACTGGCCCTAAAGAGAATATTTTTAGAAACAACATAAGAGGTCTAGCACACACCTATCAGCAGACATGAAGTGGGTGCTTGTGAGTGGAGACAGGTATTAAAAACTCAAACTACATCTGGCAGCCAAACAAAAACAAAAACAAAAAACAAAAAAACTCTAAGGAGATTTGAATCTGAAGAAATTATTGCAATAAAGGCCAGGAGCTTTTTTGGTAAGGATATTATTCCCTTGTCAAAAACGCTTAACGCTATTCTCCATGGTAAATGGAAGAAGCCAAAGCAAGAGGGAGAAGAAAAAGTGTCAGATAGGGCATGGCTTTTCAAACTTATGTTTACAGAACATAGAAGGACTTTGTTAAAATGAAGACTGTGATCCGGCAGGACTGGGGTGGAACCTGAGAGTTTAACATGCTCCCAGATGATTCAGATGCTGCTGAACCAAGGACCACCCTTTAGCAAAGAAGTAGAGGCTTTCTCCAGGCCCCACAGCTAGTCTGACACTGGAGAAGGCCCCCCTCATTTTACGTAGTATAAGAAACCCTCTCCTTGCCAGACATTAGTCTCTGAGAGTGGATGCTTAGGACCCTAGATAAATGGATCTCAGACTTTCTCTGTTGTATTTAATTCTCTAGGAACTTAAAAAACCCAATGCCTGGGCCACACCACCTATCCATTAAATCAGAATCTCCAGGATTAGTACCCAAGCCCCAGTACTTTTTTTTTTAAGATTTTATTTATTTATTTGACAGACTGAGCCTCACAATAGCCACGAGAGAAGAGGCAGAGAGAGAGAGAGAGAGGGAGGAAGCAGGCTCCCCGCCCGCTACGAACAGAGCCTGATGTGGGCTCAATCCCAGGACCCTGGGATCATGACCTGAGCCGAAGGCAGAGGCTTTAACCCACTGAGCCACCCAGGTGCCCCAAGCATCAGTACTTCTAAAAATTCTCCAGATGATTCCAAGGTGCACTCAAGTTTGAGAACCAATGGCTTGCACCAGATACATTAACTAGCTAATAATAGCAACCAGCATGTGTCAGCTGCTTCTATATAAATATCAGGTATTGTGATAAATAGATACATTTTAAAAATTGAATCATCAAAGAAACCCATCTTACAGATCAGGAAATAGGCAGAGATTATGTAGCTAAATAGCTGATGGAACTACTATTAGAAAGGCAAAAAGGTCAGTGTCATCTGGAAGCAACGATGGAGGAGCAGATAACTTGCTCATTAATGAACATTTGTGTGTGAATCCAAAGTTGACTTTTATTTGTATTTTTTACTTTTACCCAACAATTGGTGGTACCATGCTTAAAATCCCATCCCCCTCTCTTTCTTCACACACACCCTCAAAGACCCAAGCCTGTTCCAGACCCTTGAGCTGAGGTTAATTGCCTTTAGTTGCGGGCTCCTGGAGCCTTGACTCCCAGTAGGCTTTGTTTCTTCTCATTTCAGATTACTGTGGTCTCTCTTACCCCTAACTGGGCAGCAGGGGGAGCTATGCCTACCGGAAAAATCAGCCTGTAAAACTACCCCAAATGGTAGGACTTTTATATTATTTCCTAAAAGAAAAATCTCCTAGCAGTTCTTCATGAGAAACGCTAATGCCTGCTGTCGAAAACCTCAGAGGATAGGCAAATAACCCATTGGGTGTGGCCAACAGCAGAGAAAGTCACAGGGGTGCTTATGAGGCCCAGAGACAACGGAGAGGAGGCTATACCAATACGATAGTTAGTGTAGTCAAAATGGCTGATCAGTCCAGAAAGGAGCCATAAATAATTGGTGGGATTTTCCTGTATGGTGTTCCTCTTTCAAAGAGGATAAACAACTACAATAAAATGTGTAAAATATAAACATGAGCTTTATTTTTAACTCTGATCAATGATTGAATGGAATTTTTTGTATCTGTGTTGTGACTTTAAATGGCCATATATCAGGTCAATTATAGGTTTATTTAGCTCGGGTTGTACCTATGTTAAAAGACATAGAGTTGGTAAGGGGTTGGAATCCCCAAAACAACACTCTCATGTTAAGAGACTTCAAAGGAAATTTGAAAAATCCTAGAGAGAGAAAATTCACCCTCAGTTCACTGCAGAGTAGAGTATCAATTTACCCCAAACCATAAATTTAGAGAGGCCGTTCCCAAGCCTGAGAATCTTTTCAAAATTGCTTCAACTCAGTCCCTTAGATGGTGATGTGCTCAGAGGAGATTAAGACCTATTACTATGAACACATTATGATGTCTAAGTAGAACTAGAAGCAAAATATACCAACTCATTCCATAAGAAACCCCTTCTCTCTTAACTACTCTTTACCTGGATTCTACTTCATCTTCCCTCCTCAACCCTGATACAGGAAATCACTAGGGAAAGGATGACGGGTAGCCAATGCCATATTCCATTCACAAAGACAATCTTTTTAGAATTCCTATTCTACTCTTAATTCTGGAGTGTACATGTGTCATCTCTGGGAAGAATTTAAGGATGATGGAACCAGAACATTTTCTGTTAAACAGATTTTGGCCACAAGGATGCTAGGGGCCTTTAATGGGCTGCCCTGAGTTGCTAAAGCTCCTGGAAATTGATATGTAAACTTCACGAATGGCATCATGGTCTGTGCAATGGAGTTTCAGAGCATGATCTATATGGCTTTGAGTCCCTCAAGCAATTGCTGGCAGAGTGATATGAAAATATATTCAGTGCTTACCCTTAATTTTACTCACTGTATTCTTCAAAAATATGTCCTAATTATGTGTGAGCTTACTTCTCTTCTCCTGGACGCACTTAATCTAGTAAGGGAACTGGGCTATTGCATTGCAAGCAGACAGATTGGTAGTGGCACAAATGCATGCAAAAATACACAGACAAGTCTTTGCTCTGTAGTCGAAGTCTCCCTGGTAATTCTCCTGTGTCCTTGAAACTGAGTTGCCACTTTACGTATACCAGCTAAGGAGTCTGCTTCTCTTCACTGAACTCTGTCTGAGAGCCCCTGTGTTACTTGATGAGCATGTGAGAGTTACATGTACCACCCCTGTCCTGCTGAATCTACCTCGGATCATGAGCCAGACCAGGGACATTTGGAAACACACACAATGCCCTCTGCAGGAGTATATTTCACTTGAGGAAAGGAGAAGTGACAATCTTATTAAGAAAGCTGACTCTCTAAACAGGACTTTTTCTTTTCTTAAAAGAAGGCCGTCTGTAGTGTGAGAGACTTTCCAGCCACAGCACAAATCAGGGTCACCAGTTTGCGGGATTGCCCACCAAGGAGAGAAGGAGGTACGGGTGGGTGGTCAGACCCAGGAGCAGTCCCTCCTCTCCAGGAATAAAAATTGCAATTCTGCATGTTTTGTTTTCAGGTTAAAAAAAAAAAAAAAAAAAGTGGTGTGGACAGTTTTTCCCTAATGTCCTAATAGGCTGCCTGAGGCATATAAGCATGAACAATAAACCTTGTTAAATGATAATCTGAAAAGGAAAATTGAGACCTTATTCAAATGTGATGGAGAAAACACACTCATACACTCCCTACCTCCTTGTCATAAGCAGAGGAGGGCTTTCTCTGGGAAAACAGTGAAGGATCAATGCACATTGGGGGGCCAACCAACATGGAAATTGAAAACATATTTTCAAATATACTAAATCTTTACCCCTGTGTTCTGAAATGCTGGGTTGAAAACTCTTTTGGGGGCATCACACGAAGAAGAGTTTTGCTTCTTTTTTCCTGGGCTTAACCTCTCCCATCACACCCCACAATGAACAAGTCTGCAGGGTCAGAGATAAACTAGGTTTCTTCAGGAATTGGCTCCCCATCCCACTTCATGGATGCTACTTTCTTTTCCCTTCTCTACTAGGGCTTTTTATTATTGCTGGGTCTACCTTCTAGATAAAGAAATCTGGTTTCCCTATAATTCACTTTCTGGGGTGGGCCAGATTTTCACAAGTTTGGACTAAAGAAATTACTTAATCCCCACCAAATTTGAAATTAGCTCCCAAGTAGGGGCTTCCTTTCGCAAGCCTCCTCTCTGGCTTCACCTCTGATGCTTTTCTTCCTGAGAAATGATTCACTTTCCTGCTTTCGATGGTGCTCTGTTTAGCTGGTGTGACAGACGCTGTTGATTTGCTCACTCAACACCTCTTTCCATCCCCCTCCTTTCTTGCCCCCCCTCCTTGACTGTGGAAGCAGGAAAACTCCACAGGGCTTACCCATTCACTTTCCCAGCCTCCCCTGGATCAAGCAGAGTGTGGGGGTGGGGTTTGCTGTTTTGCTGATGGGAGTCCAAGGCAGTCATGGCACAGCTTCTGGGAAAGTGGTTTTTCTTCCTAACAAATGATAGAAATAAAGCCAGCACCTACCCTTCTTACTTTTTACCACTGAATGTGGGTGATGCTTGAAGGTAGAGCTACTATCTGGTAATAAGGAAATAGTAGGGATATCAGAATGGAACTATGGCAGGAATTGGGTTTTTTGTGACTTGGTTGAGTTACCATAGCTCCATGCATCTTGTATGGCTGTCCAAGATTATACGCCAATTTCTTGTTAGGTTACCAAAAAAATAAAAATAATAAATTAAAAAAATTACATATATATATATACACATATATCTCAAAGCCAGAAATATAAGTTATTCTGTTACTTACAGATTAATATGTCTCTATGTCTCTATGTAGAATAAATAACATAAAAACCAAACCCAGATTAAACCCCCCTTCCACCCCCCAAAAAGATTTATCCCACTGAGTTCCAAGCTCTGTGCTAGGGGAAGTCATTAATATGATCGGTCATACTGCCATATTCTTATTTTTGCCATTTTACAGATAGGGCAACTAAAGGCTGGTGAATCTAAAGCAGCCTTACCAAGGTCACACAGTAAGCGGCTAAAAGCTGGGGAATAGAGCCAAGAGCTCTGTAATCCCAGGCGAGGCCTCCTCTGCTCTGTCTCTCCCCCTCAGCTGGGAAAATGTCAAAGGATTTATCAAAAACAGCCTGAAGCTAGATTAGGTATTTTAATACCCAAAGCACTTAATTACTAATACAGTTTAAGGTACATTAACCTAATTGGAAACTTTCTACATATGGCATAGGTTTTTTTCTTTCCCTGAGAAAATTAATAGTATTTTTTTTTTCAAACTTTTCTACTAGCCCGCCTTATCTTTATGTGTTATTACTGGGTTTTCAAAGTTAAAAAAATGTCACAGCCAAGATCTGAATTGATGTTATTTTCTTCTATAAAAGAACAAATAGTTTAAAAAGAATAAAGTGGAAGAAAAAATAAATATGAAATTGTACCTGATAATTGCATATCTCACCCACTTAACATGCTGGGAAGCTGGCAGGACTCCATCATCAGAACCCAGAGGTCATCCCTGGCTGTTCTGCTCCCTTACATCTCCCCCTCCAGTCCATACCACATCCTGTTGTGTCTAGCATTTCTTGCCACCCTCCAACAAGGCCCTTAGGGTAAGCACTCCATGTTCTCCTCTGGATTACTGTGATGGCTATCCAGCCAGTTCTTAGTCTCATTCCAGTTTCTTCCCCACACTGCAGTTGGAGAGATCCTTATAAAATGGAAGCCAGATTGGTCAGCCCCTCATTTCAAACCCTTCAGTGATTCCCCATGGTTCTCAGGACAAGTCCAGACTCCCTGTTACAACTCCTTGCTGTGGCCCCCATTGCCTGTTTTATGTCTAATTCCCGGATCTTCACTGGATGCTCTGGCTATATCAAACCACTTGCATTCCCAGACTGGCTGCGCTTTTCCTCCCTTCCAAGACCTTGGAGGAGCTGACCACTGCTGGGAACGTTCACCTCCTGCTCTTCCTGTCCCTTCCTCCCACCAGTTCCCAAGCTAACTCCTAATCCTCTGCTGTCCAAGCACCATTTTCTCTGGAATCTTCTCTGGACCACCTCCTCCCCAGACAAGGGTAAGGGCCTCTCTAATGTGTTCCCATAGCAACCTGACATAAAATTCACTGAGATAATGCTGAAATTATTTGCTGGTGTGTCTGTCTTTCCCAGGGGCATCTTGAGAGCCGAGACTGTATTTTGTTCACCTTTGCTTCCTCAGCACCTAGCATAGCGATGCTTACAAAATAGGCACTCAGTAAAAATAATTGTGAAATGAATGAAAAAATAAACAAACTCACCTTGCATCAAAGTCTAGGCCCAGGTGGGCAGGAAGGATGACTTTACTGTTCATGAAGTCACAGAGAGCTTGTCCACCCTGGGCTTAGTAAGGAAGCATCCGTGTTTAGTCAGGGTCTGGCCTCCAATACGCGGGGTCACGGGTTGTTTAAAAAAATCCAAATGGAGAAAACCAGCAGATGTAGAAGCTGACCCCCCTCTGAGAAGCAATGATTGTAAGATATTCTTGCGGATCCTCACAACCCTCATGGAGGCTGGATGTAGAGCAGAGAGATTTTAGGTTTCTAATGGTACACACAAAGTTTTGGGTTCCTCTCTCTCCCTAACCCTCCCTCGCTTCCCCACCACTCCTTTCTACTGATGCCATTATCCTGATGTTTTTAGCAAAAAAACTGAAGGTACCTCCCAAAACCACTCTTCTTTTTAAGCCAGAAAACTTCATAAATTATCCACACTCAGATAACCTGTAGAAGCTCAAGCTGACATTTCCCACTAGAACATTATGTATGAAGAAGCACTAAGTGGGGAACAGATGGCATTTCTCTGCACTCTCTCTTAATGCCCCTTGTTACCTCTAAGTAACAAAGTAGTCCTCATACCTCTAAGTAACAAAGTAGTCCTCGTCAGCTGCCCTGATGTCAGACTTCAGCCAGCTGAACCATAAATGGGTGGCCTGTGTGGAAATACCACACCTCTTATGACCTTCAGGGTCTATGGCCTTTATTCATGATGTGAGCATAACAGCCAACGAGGCCACCCTTATTCTCTCCATGCCTGTGGGTACTGCAACTTGTGGGCATGGTAGCCTGTGGTCATCACACTTCTGAGAGTTTAACCTCAATATCAGGAAAGCTGTGCATGGAACTTCCAAAGAAACAAGCCAACTACCTTTGAGAGATTTATTATCTGGAGCTGGCTCTGCTCCTCAGGGAAGAAACCGTATTAGAGTGAGTCGGTGTAGACAGGAAGCAGGCTGCCTAGGTGTTTGGGACAGCCGTCTTTGTGTGTGCTTAAAATATCCATAGCGGCTCCTGACGTGAGCTATCACAGCCAACTTATGGGACAGGAGTTGGGGTTGTGGGAAGGTAGTCGCCTACAAATATCCCAAAAGACTGCAACATAATCAAAAGGACTATTTAGAAGGTCTTTAAAAACAACACAGAAAGAAAAAGGCACTGAAAGTGAGAACTTCAGGGGCACCTAAAGTTCTCTCCTCTGAAACTTGGTGAGGTCTTAAATTTTAGTCAATAAATATTGAGGTTTAATATCTATAGGACATGATACTCTGCACCGTGGAGGCTACAATGTGACTAATGCAGTCCCTATCTTCAAGGAGCTGTCCCTCTAATGCAAGGACTAAGAAATTTACTCAATAAGCTCATTTGTTAGTGGGAAAAAAATTGCATCAGTGAAACAAATAAAAAGGGAGTCAGGAAAAGGGGAGATCACGGCCAGCCAGAATTACCTGGAAGTCCAGCCAGTTGACCATACTTTGCTGGAGAGACAGGGTTATCACGGGACTCATCTCCTCACCCCCAAACACCTGCATGATGCCCTCCCCACCCTCCACACACTTAGGACTGAGATCTGAGAGCCTGGCATGCTGGGAACCCCCTGGTAGGCACTAAAGGACATGTGGAAATAATAACCAACTTTTACTAACTTACTTAATGGGATTTGGGGCCTGTGGGAACTCTATCTTTTATTTTCCTGTAGGACCAAAACATTACTATTCTCCGCTCCCACCTGAGAAAGAGTTTCAGTCTTCTGTCACATGAAGATTTTCTGTTTTCCGGAAAATGTTTCCACGAAGGATACCTAGGTACATAGATGCTTCTTCTAAAGGACATGTCTAATACTTTCACACGCAAAGGATAAATGGATAACATCTTCATTGCAACCACAGATGAACGTAATTTGATTTTCTTTTCGCATTAGCTTCTCCCTCCTCTTTGCTCTAGGGTGCTTTTATCTTCTTCTCCATTCCAATTTTGACTATGGAAACGTTTAAACCTTTTGACCAACCTTGGGAACCCTATGTATCCAAATCATGAAGCTTTGTTCTTCCTCCTGGGCTCCAAACAAGGCCTCATACAAACCTGCTTGAGTGTGAGCCTCCCTGCCTTCAAATCCCTTCCCGCTCTCCCCTTCACTCCTCAGCCCGATTACTTCAAAAGTTTTGCCCCCATGGCAGAGTATTTTAACCTTTTGAGTCATACCGTAATATCCGTGCATGCATAAGAATGGGAGCTTAAGGCAGCCTTTTTACTGTTATTTTAACCAGGATGAAGGATAGAAACAAGGTGCCAGGGTAAGAAGAAGAGAGCATCTTTCAGGCATTTTATGCAAATGGATATTCTCGTAGGCTCCTGTTGGCGGCATTCTTACAAGTTGTCTTTCCCACCACTACAGTGAGTGGGTGGGTACACGCTGGACACACAGATTCACATACGCACACTCGTGCACACTTGTGCACACACACACCCATGCATACACATGCACAAACAGCTTTGCCAAAGTCAGAAGTTGAATTAGAACCAATGGTGAAACGTCCTTATTAGGAGGCCAAGTGCTGGGAGCTAAGGGGAGGCACGAAACCAGCAGAGCAGAACACTGAAGACTATTTCCTCTGTTGTTCCTTGTCTACTAGATCTCTTCATTCCTTCTCTTTTAAAGGGATTCCTTCTCTTTTAACAAGAGTGCCTGCCTCACAGGTGACACGAACCAGCATCTGTAAAGCAGGAAGAACAGGGCTTGGCAGGTCTCCAGTACTTTAAGTGTTTAGCAAATACGTAAAAAAAAAAAAAAAAAGTAAGACCAGAGCCCAGCACATGGTTCATCCTCTACCTGTGACTGAAGAAGCTCTCTTCTTGGCTATTGCTTTAAAAACCCCCCAGTCCACTTAGAGGAGCCATCATTCGACGTTCTCTCCATGAACGGCTGCAGGGTTGTTTTGGGTCCCCACTGTCACCACCTTCTCCATATGCTGTACCTTTCAGAAAGCTTTTAAGAATGACTTATATTGAAGTAAGTATAGTCTACATGACAGATGAGTAGCATTTCTCCATCCTGAAGTTGGGTTAAGGCTTGAACGGTCTAGCCTACAAAAGTGTACAGGCACCAACTTTCTTCCTGAAGCCAATAGACCAGCATGTTGCAAACTTTTTTTGATAGTGACCTAGAGTAAGAAAAACATTTCTGTTGTGATCTGGTGCATAGGCACTTACCTTAGTGGCTGACACGAAAGCTCCTTAAAGCAATACCCTTGCTATATACAACACACTTGGATATTTTCTCTTCCGTCTGTTTCATTTCTTGAAATACTGTTTATGACCACTAATTGATTTCAGAATCCACCAATGGGCCATGATCTGTAGTTTGACAAACACCAAGACAGACCAAAAGTATCTTTAGGAACAGGCTAATGATAAGAAATGAAATCCTATAAAAGACTCTCCAAGTTCTTTAATGGAAGAAAGATGACTATTGATTCGGGCCTGTGTACCCATGCTTCATTCTCCTTGAGAATTTAAATTGCAAAGATAAATTCTCAGCTTCAGGTGTGTTTCTAAAAAAAAAAAAAAAAGACATTGGTTCACAAAGCAGAAGTAATGACCCCCTGGGTGGCATTCTGGGGCATAGGTTTTTCCAGGACAAGTAATTATACTGAGGATTATCCAACTGAAGTCTGAATAGGCATGACCATGTAGTGGCATCTGGCAGAGACAGGGGTATACTTCTCTTTGGCCCTATTCTCAATTTGTACAAATCTTTGAAATATACTGATACCTTCCAATCTGTAAGTTCTTTTGGCAACCGATATCAAACTAAATGGAGATGGGACCCCATTCTTACTGGACAAGTTGTGATGGCATCCTGGTTTCCTGTATAACAGACATCGCTGATGCCTGTACTTCTGTATAGTACTTAGCAATTTACAAAGTGTCTGAATGCATATTATCTCAACCTCATAACAATGCTGTGAGGTATAGGGCAGATATATTTATACATTGTATTTATGACTGCAATGGCATTTAAAACTTAATGGTTTACATTTTCATCATCAGGAGGGAGCATTTTGAAACACATTGCTAGCTAGTAAAAAGAGGCAGTGCAATGTGGAAAGAACACTAGATTTGGCTTGAAAGTCACAAGTTAAGATTCACAGTGTGATAATTACCAGGCTCTGGGGAGGTTCTCCTAAGCTGTAGCCCAGTTACATTTTTTAAGTAGAGAGGCATAAACTGTGCCCACAAGTGGAAGATGGATGTGGTGGAAAGTAACATGAACTTGAGTGTCAGAACTGGATTCAAATATTGTCTTTGACCCAAAGTGTGTCAACTCAGATAAGTAGTGTAGCTTCTCTAAACTTTGTTATCTTCATCTGTAAAATTGGCATTATTGTGAAATATTACTGGCCAGTTAAAACTTCCTTCTAACTGATGCAACATACCTGCTTCCGAGTGCCTCCAACTTATTCCATCCCAGTGCCAATTTAAAATAGTAAATCTAAGTCATTGCTTAACAACTTTACACGGTTTTCCATTGCACTTCAGATAAACCAAAATCTTTGCCTTGGTGCCAACGCCCCACATGATATGATCCCTGCCCATCTCTCCAGCCTTTCTTCATGCCTCCCTTTCCTTCTGTCCCAAACATTTAACCAAAACTGGTACTGTACTGAATTCTTTATGGTTCCAGGCATTTTATTGTTTAGAACCTGTACCCACTGCTTTCTTCTGCTGGAAATGATCCTGCCCATCATGACCCCCATTCCACTCCTTCTCATCCTATAATTTTCAATGTAAATGTCACCATATTGAGAAAGACTTCCTGAACTCCTAGATCAGGTCAGGTTCTTATGTCCTATAACATCATGAGAGGCTATTCTTGATCATTAGAGCCCACAGATGTAATTAAATAATTATTGATATAATTATTTGGGCAGTATGGGATCCTCCCACTGGAGTTTAAATTCTAGGAGGGCAGAACTATGACTATCTGTTCATGACTATTACCTCAGGGCATGGCTTCTGGAGTTTCACCTTCTTCACTTGAATCCCTCTAGCTGGGAAATCTTGAAAAGTTACTTCCCCTCTCTGTGGCCCATTTCTCCCGCAAAGGGTGGGAGGGTGACAGAAGGTGGAGGATTAAGAGTATTTATTCCCATAGAACTATGTGAAGATAAAATGAGAAAACACATGATAAAGTGTTCAACACAGAATAACAGATGTTAACAATTGTAGGTGATAAATATTGGTGGAATTAACAAACACATTAATTGATGAAATGAGATAAAGCTTGTAAAGAAGCACAAACAAGGCCTGGACTAAGAGCTGTGAGCACAATGTCTCCTTCAGTATTGAGAGGATCCCTCAGTGGGAGCTCTCATCAAGAATTGAAGGAATACTGAGTGGACAAAGTTACAAGGAAAAGATACAGGAATTTGTTATCATCCAAGTAGCCAATTCCTAAGCTGCTCATTGGTCATTTCTTTTCTTTTTTTTTTTATTTGATTTTTAAAGATTTTATTTATTTATTTATTTATTTTACTTTGAGAGAGAGAGAGAGAGAGAGCTTGGAGGGACAGAGGGAGAAGACTCAGAAGCAGACTCTGAGTGGGGAACCCAACTCTGGGCTCAATTCTGTGACATGAGGTCATGACCTGAGGTGAAACCAAGAGTCAGATACTTAACTGACTGAGCCACCCACACACCCCTCGTTGGTCCTTACTGAAGGAGATGATTCTATGGACTCTTACCACTGAGTATAAATTCTGGCAGTGGATTGGGAAGGGGTGAGCTAGGGCTTGGGGCCAGGGTCACAGTATGCATATAGTGAAGGGGGCATCCTGTGTGTGAAGACATCAAGAGCCACTGGAGCTTCATTACTGATGCACATGAGTACTTGGAACAGAAGCAGTAGAAGACTTCAGGAGACCTTGGAAGAAGGAAGAAAAGAAACAAGCTCCTAAGGGAGTTTGCAGCGTGAGAAGTAGAGGTAGTAGAAAGTCTGACTCTGGCAGGATCCATATAAGAGAAGGAAGCTTCTTGTGATGAAATGCACAGAATGAGGGATGAAACCCATTTTGCCCAAGCTACTGGAGACATTGCTTTGCAACATGAACCAGCAGCGAATGTGTGCAGAAATTAAAAGAAAATTGGATAACTTTCACAGGTGTTAAGATGCTCTGCGCTTGCCCGATGTATTGACATGGATAGGGTTTGACAGCTGGACTCATTGGGGGTTTGAGCTGAAGATCATGAAAGATCATAGCTCATCAAGGCAAGATGGAACAGTGAAGGTGGAGCTGCAGGATTGCCAGGAGGGGTGGAATACAGACAAGGGCATTAGGGAGGCAGCTGATGCCTGGATAAACAAACAAGTATATAAATAAATATTTCTTAAAAGTCAGTTGAGAATACAGAAGAGATCAAGGAAAAAGGTCTATGAGGTTATTGCCCAAGATTTAAGGTAAAAATGTAGCTATTTGCTTCAGTGTTAGAGACTGGAACAGAGTTGATTCTATGACCCAGCGTTGGACCTGGTAAGATTCATGTGTTCTCTCTCCTACCTTTCATTTAGTTCTCATCTCCACCGAAAGCCCACCCTGGAGACTTGGTTTCTCAAAGGCAGAATACCATTTGGCAGCCAGGAAGGAAGGGGTTAAAGAAGCCTGGTTGTGGCACAGCTGGGAGCTATTAACAATTAAGTTCCTGGATAGAAACCCAGCAGGAAGCTGAGGAGGGCAGCAGAGACACAATGGCCTCTAAAAAGTAAAAACTTGATTCAGAAAGGAATGAGCTGCCTTTACCAGTGAACCTCCAACAAAATCCAAATCCCCTAATTAAAAATGAAAAGTAGATATTGGTTAAGAGTTTATATTATGCCTAGCCATAAATCAGAGTTCTTAATAAGGAAGATAATGAGTGAGTTCATAACTTCTAGAGATATACTTTTTATTAAAACAAAACAAAACAAAACAAAACAAAACATATGAGATACAGGAGTGATCCTGACCTGACCTCAGATTTGGTGAGTCAACATAAGATACCCTAGTGCCTTCAACCATTTGCCTCTCAGTTCTGTTTCCATTTTGATGGCAAGAGGCTTGATTTTGGAGATAGAGTAGTAAGTCTAGTACATCAGGGTTATATTAACTTAGAATTCCCAGGCTCCATGCTTTTTAGTTTACTTTCTCTCTGCTTCTGAGCACCTTAAGACCCCATCTTCTCACCAGAATCCATAATAGACATTCACGGTTCCCTAATATTCTCCGATAAACTGAAATGCCTCAATTCATGAGAAACTGGCAGAAACCTATGGGTTACCTCAGTCTCCCACCAATATTCTGTGAGAATCTTTTGAAA
This sequence comes from Lutra lutra, assembly GCF_902655055.1. Classification (NCBI taxonomy): domain Eukaryota; kingdom Metazoa; phylum Chordata; class Mammalia; order Carnivora; family Mustelidae; genus Lutra; species Lutra lutra. Next base: position 123,122,422 of record NC_062281.1, read on the forward strand.
CATTCCAGCCAATCCTCCTCCCTTCCTTCTCTTGGCTTGTATACTCCATCTCTACCATCCCGATAGATCCAATAGGATCATATTCTATTTGACACTTTATTTTATGTTGTCTTTGAGCCATTCAGTTGTCTAATGTATAAGGTATTACCTTCTACCAAAGATTACAAACCACTTGACAAGCAGGGGCATGCCTCGTGATTCATTCTGATCTTTTTTTTTTTTTTTTACAAATTGAACTAGATGCCAAGTACTGCCTTTAAGATTTTTTTTTTTTTTTATTTGAGAGACAGAGATACACAAGTAGGCAGAGAGGCAGGCAGAGAGAGAGGGGAAAGCAGGCTCCCCGCTGAGGAGAGAGCCCGATGCGGGGCTTGATCCCAGGACCCTGGGATCATGACCTGAGCCGAAGGCAGAGGCTTTAACCCACTGAGCCACCCAGGCGCCCCTCATTCTGATCTTCTATACGGCTTCGTACAGTGCTATTTACACAAGAAACCTTCAAGGTTAATAAGTCCTTTTAGAGCTGGACAGAGATTCTCCATGTCCCTGAAAACTGCCCAGGCTGCTTTAGAAGATATGAGGTAGAGAGGGATCCAAAAAGTGTGTTGTCAAAAACCCTTCTTTGCATAGGGCCCTTAAGGAACATGTAATATAAAAAGTCAGATGAAAAGGTATACAGCCAACATAATTGATACTGTTTACGTAAGACTTGAGACAAAACGAACATGAACGTGAGAAGCATTTCCTTACTTGATCACCATCACTGCCAGCTAGCACACCTGACATCATAGAGGAATTCCATCATATACGCTGAATTAATGAGTAGATGAAAATAATTGGTCAAGAATCAATGATAATGTTAGTAACTGGTTAGATGAATGAGAGAATATTTCCCAGACAAACTGGGAAATATATAATTTAATTTTGGGAAGGGTAGGGAAGGAGACTGCTTAGGCAAAAGCTATGGCCTAAAAAATTATAGGGAGGAGAAAGCAGTAGAATATTTTTTTCTTTTTGAGAGAGAGGGCTAAGGGATAATGCAGGAAGGGAGATCATGTGACCCAGAGAGTGGTGAGCATTGGAGAAGTGAGCATAAAAAGAGCTTAGGTAAGAGAGTAATTTAAGATGGTGGTGTCAGAAATTTGAGAGGCCATCAGGAAGTTATGGCATTAGGTGAGATTAACCCAAACAGATTATTTGAATAGACTATCATGAACAGGAAGATATGGATGGGGGGAATGCAGGGGTGGTAGGGGCTTGCTTTGGCTGTATATTTTTAAGGAATATCATTTTCTGTGACCCAGTCATACAGACTTCTGTGATGTTAAACTCAAGCTGTTAAATACCTGGAAGACTTTAGAGGGCATTTTACTGCCCTCACTGGGAAGGTGAAGCCATTGAATGCAAATCCTAGGAATGTGTTACCTTGTTCTCTTAATAATAATAATGAATTTTCAGAGCTAGCAGTATACAAATTCAAGGTGCCCGGGCTGAATTGAAAGTACTCTCCAAAATGACGGTTCAGATGATGATTGAACATGAAAATCTGTGCCAATCAGACCAGCTTCTACCAACCCAAGGAGGTCATCTGGCCATTTTCACAGCTGAATAAGAGCTGAAAATTTCAGACACATGGTCCCCTGATGATTAGGTCGTTCGTGAGCAAAGAACTAGATAAGAAGCCACTTTTCACTGGTGCTGAGAATCATCCTCGCTCTGTACCTCTTTGAAATGTCAGCTGGAATTTTGTAAGTGGACATAAAGGAACATACAGCTATGTGAGTCACCATCAACTCATGATCAATGGTCAAGATATTCTGGAAGAGGTGTAAGTGGTGCTGAAGCACACGACTTCTGGGACAAGAGTTTCATCTTTTTTTTTTTTTTTGAGAGATAGTCCCCAATTTTAGCAGAATCCTTAGCTAGAAGGAAAAATACAACCTCACATCTCTATCAATTTTGATTTATATTCGTTTTTCTGTGTGAATATGACACATTTGTCAAGGAAAAAAATATTTCATAGAAGCATTTTTTTTAATGCTGTAGGTAGAAATTGCCTGTGCTTTCTAATTAGACCCTATAAAAAGCCAGTTCCCACGTGCACAAAAGTTCCCTTGGGTTACCAATCGCAAGCCTCGTAGGGATGTCGGGAAATTCAGGCAGAATCGTTGGGGCCAATCTCATGCCATCTGCTCAGCATCCTCAAAAATGCTATTCCAGAAGGCAGTTCTTCGAGTTCTTAAGCGTCTTTTTGACTTGACTCAGTGTGGCTGATAAAAATAACCTTCATATTTTGAATCACAATCCCATGCACACTTTCCTAAAAAAATTGGGCAAAAATTTGTCAGTCTCTCTAGTCTCACTCATTGTCTGTCTCACAAACTGTGCTTAGCTCTAAGAACCACTCTGCTCCCTTAATGGCTGTAGATTAAGAGAAATGTTGTCATCTTGTTAAAGAGGGTGCCCGGGTGGATGTCTCCCTTTGATTACCTGTCCTCTATTTCCGTGGACTTTGCATTTCAGCAGCCTCTATTGTTTGAGCAATAAGCCCCTAGCTGGTGAACAGAGTGCTTGCTGGTAGGGTGAGAGGAATGTCTTTAACTATTTATTATCACTTTCTGTAAACTCAACTCAAATATAGAAGGAGGCAAGCAGAAACCAAAAAGATGTCTTCTTAAGATTCATAGTGTTTCCTCTGAAAAGAGCATATTCTTTATCAAGGACTGAGAAAGTGTCCTTTTCCCTTTTCCCTTCCTTCAGCATATGAAATATTTACTTGTTAGGCTGCTCTGAAATCACCGTTTTCCATAGAGCTACAGTGGCCCGGCCCATCAGTGTGCTGGTTAATTAAGTGTGACCTAAACCAACTTGACTTGAGCTCTGCATTAAATGCACAAAACCCATTTGAGCTGACCAGCAGCAGAAGTGGTACTCAGAGAAATTGGAAAGGATTTCTCCCAAATGCTTTCTACTTACTTACAGCACTCAAGTAATGGTTGAAGATTAGCATATGACATGACAGATTACATTAAGTCATGTCTTTCCAGTGCTTTATGACAGCGCTATCACATTAGCTTCTTAGCACTGGCACATCGAGGCATGCAAATGTTTTCAGACCCTCTTATTCAAATCTACAAGCTGACATGGCAGCCCTGATATGATTATTAGTCATTTGAGAGACTTTAATTCACGTCATCAGATAACAGGTTCTGCTAAAAGGTTAGAGAAACTGTCTGCTTTTAATGAAGCTCTCAAAAAAGACCCTCAAAAACCCTGTTACACACCAAGAGCCTGGTTTGACTTATTGACAAGACCACCCCCCTCCAAGAATGAACTTGAATGGAATAACTAAAGAGGCATCCAGACATCAGAAATACTGTCTACTTTTCAGAGCAGACCATGAGGCATGGTTGTGGTTTTCTCCTTCTCCACTGCACTCCCCTCCGGCCAGTTCTAATTTGACCGTGGCCTCCGGTGCGGATCATAGGACGACCCTGAGACGTTTTTAGAAGCTGATATCTGATAGGAGTCGAGCAGGCATCAGGATTATTATTCCTAGAACATTCATTACACTTTGGGCATAAATGCTGCTGTAGCTCACAGTAATGGGTTAATGGTGTCTGGCCAAGCATGGCATGACTAAGTGGTGATGTGATTGAAGATCATTGGAGTTTGTAATCCATAGTTTGTTTGCTGTAAATCGGTTTTGTAGTCAAATGTTTTGTTTTATAATGCAGCGATCTGCACTTAAACCCCCATAGAAACCCTCTTTTCAGAAGGCTTCTGCATAGATCAATGGAGTCTGGCACCAAAGATGATCTTGTTAGAATAAAGGAAGATGGCACTAGGAAGTTGAACTCGTGCACTGTGATGAGTAGAAGGCCAGACGGAGACCTTTCTAGGTGGAAAAGGCGTTTGATGGAAGAGCAGAGCAAAAAACACATTTTCTAAAACCTGGAAAAGTGAAGGCAAATGTGCTTTTTTTCTCTCCCTATTTTTATTAAGGTCTCATACAGTGGACACTGAAAAACCATTGCAGGAGAGTTTCAAAAGAGCAGAGAGTGAAAGTTTTGAGTAGTCTCAAAGCCTATATTTTGTTCTTTCTTTTTTTGTTTGTTTTGTTTTTTGTTTTTTTAATGTTCAGTGTCAACTTGTTCACTTAGATTTCTGAAGGAAAGAAAGATGTACTTGACAGTTTATTGTACATCAGTTTATGGCCATTCTACTATTTAAGAAAATAGTTAAAATCATTTGACTTGTGGTTGATTTCATTTCTTTCTATGCATCGGTGTTAATATATATTGCCTTTACTGAATTATGAATTTAGAAGGACTCAGCTTACCTTTTCTCCAAATTTCTTTTCTTTCTCATCAATTAAACAACTGTTTTTGAGATCTTCTTATATATGCTTTATCTCTTTTCTTCCTTGTAGCTTTTCTTCGAGCCTAATTCATAATGTTTTCTAAAATAATCTTGGAGGAAGGGGTGAGTAAGCTACTAAATACAGAGGCTACAAAAGAGCATGGATAAACTATAGTGTAAACAACTTCTGATTGAACTAAGAGCTGCTCTAAAGAAGTGTTCTGACAAGAGCAAAGAGGTAAAGGAAAAGGCATTAGATTATATACATGAAACCATTCTCTTCCCTCCTTTTCCCATCATCTTTTTTTTTTTTTTTTTTGCCTCTTTTGCAAAAAGAGGTGATCAAGGTGAACCTTCACACTAGCCGACAGAGCATTGATGTGTACTAAGTGTCTGAGCCAGGAACATGCTGCTAGCCCTCCCCTCCCCACCCACCGCTCCCTGCCACTCTGACCCACAGAGCAATATCTAAGTGGACATTTCAGTTGTGCAGCCTATAGTTAGTATCTGCCCTATGCCATACTCTGTTCAATGCCAGACACGCAAATGCTGTGCATTTGGCCCCTATTACTCTTCCATTCATGCTACGAAGCAGGGAAGGGGAGCAACTTCCTTTTCTGCAGGCCAATTAGACTTTTTGAATATTCCACTTTCTCCATGTAATAAAAACAATAGTGGGCCTCTCTTTAGTACCCCTAAATTCCCTTTCCATGTTGGCTGATGTCTCTTCCTGCCTTTTAAGGCTTAAGCACATTTTCTTTTCCTTCTTTCAGTTAAAGCTGACCTCCTTTCAATCACACCATTTAAAAAAGAAAGAAAGAAAGAAAGAAGGAAAGAAAGAAAGTCTCCCTTTCCTCCTTTTAGTGCTTTTCTTCTAAAAATAACTCCTCTAAATTCCGAGTACCCCAAGGATGATGGTGCCTTATTCATCTTTGTGTTCCCACCAGCTAGTACAGTGCCTGATATATGGCAGGTGATCCAAAAGTGTTCAGTGACCAAATGAATGAGTACCTAGAGAAATAACTTTGGAAACTGTCGTAACTCTCCGGAGAGCTGTATTCTAATTCCTGGTAGTGTTCGCCTTGGCCCCTGCAGTAAGACAGTGTCTCTGCTCACAGCCTGTCCTGTCCCCCTGTGATCCTCACTTTATTCCTATGTGTGTGATGTGTGTATATATGTGGGCGTGTGTTGCATATTTGACTTCACTTTTAATGTTTTTTTCATATCATAGATTAGGAATTTCATAATTATTTGGCTCCTGGACACTTGCCCAAGAATTATAGTAAAATGATCAGCAATGTACAGCCAGCTACTGTTGGCACTCTAAATTCTTCCTCTTCCTTGGAGTAGCAACCACCAGGGGACCTTGGACCTGGTCACCTGAACAGACTCCCCTTCAATACTGGTGTCTGATTCACCCAGGATTTTTTTTTAAATAAAGGATTTAACCGTTCTTGTCTCACTTGCCTGTTCTGTGGGCCTCAGAGACCAAATCCTAGCTCTCTGGTCTCCAAAACATATGAAGAGTATACAAATAATTTAAGAATATCATTTGGACGCCAACATTGAACATCCCACAAAATTTGCACTGGCTTAAGCCAATTTCCCAGCACAGTGTTCTCCCATTTCTATTCCTCTCCATCTCGGGGTTTTAAAAGAAAACAAACATCTGCATGCATAGATTAGAACCTCCCATAAACACATGTTCCTATCAAAACCAATCAAAATGGAAAAAAGAAAGAACAGAATATCATACATTTTCCTTTAGATCTGATGTCTGATTTTCATTAGGTTTAACCTTATTTCTTTTAGATCCTAGGCAGTGACCCAGTATTTATTTTCCTGGCTGGGCCCTGTTCTTGCCAATATTTCACTCTGGCTCCTGGAGGCCTTGCTGGGGAGTTCAAGGCTCTCACACTCCCTTCTCTCTTCGGCTGCCCCTCCGAGACAGACATTTGTCACGTGGATCCTTCGTTTCATCTCAGAGTTAATTCCAAGCCCTTTCTTTCCTCCTATTCACTGCTTCTTAATTTCTCCCTTTCTTATTGGATTTATGACTGAATACTTTAATTTATTCATCATATAATATCTTTGTAACTCGTTTTTTCTAGTAATTTACACTGGACCATATGCTTTCTGCTGCTGCCTCCTATTATATTGATCTGTAAAGCTTCTGGGGGCAATGATTAGCATGAAAGAAGCTCTGCAAATGAAAGTTATATTGTATCCTATTTATTCTCTTTTGAACAAAATATATTTCAGAGTTCTCCAAGTGGTATCAGATGTTCTTTAATTTTGCAGGGTTTTGTATGATGTTAGTGATATATGTGTGTATCGCTGTGTGTGTGTGTGTTATATATATATAAGACAGTGTCTCTGCTCACAGCCTGTCCTGTCCCCCTGTGATCCTCACTTTATTCCTATGTGTGTGATGTGTGTATATATGTGGGCGTGTGTTGGATATTTGACTTCACTTTTAATGTTTATATATATATATATATATATATATATATATATACACACACCTTTTATACAACTCAAAATAGAACTTTTTTTAAATTGGACATTCACTTGAAATTAATACAGCCTTCAGATTCAGTTCACTAGGTGTATTTTGTAGACCGTGCTGATCCACGAAGCCAAAACTTCTAAAATTTCTTATAAAAGGACTTCGAGCCACATAGCAATTAGCTTGTGTGCAGAGCATATTCTCTGTTTGATATGTCTGACCTGTTTGCCTAGGTCACAGGAGATAACATAAAGGCTACTACTTTGTTAATTGTAAAGATAGTGCAAATACCAACATCGAAATTGTCCTCCAGGGTGGCACCCGTCTTTTGAGTACTGATCTTCTCATGCATAAAATAAAGGTGACATCAGTGCTTGTCCCTAGCAATGTCCTGATGATCATAGGAGCAATGTATGCAAAAATATTTTATCAATAGAAAAGAATTTTATGAAACACCCGATAAATATTATTTCAAAGGCAGAAATTCATCTTTGCTCTTTGTTCATATTCTTTGTTCTTCATTCAGGTTTCATAGGGACTAAGGCATGTTCATTTGAATTCTATAAACAAAGCCTTGACCTGGGTTATTTGTGTTAACAAGTAACATGCCATGACAACTTAAAGATGCCAATCAACCAAAATTACACAATGCCACTATTTCTAAACAAAATCTTAGAAAGAAAATCTGTGACTTTCCATACTCAACAAAATGATACTGTCAGCAAGTAGTCCTGTAACCCCCCAAGAGGTCTTTCATGGGCCACAGCAGAGTGAATGCTGGGAATTTTGTGTCTCCGGGTGGGTTTAGGAATTTACCTGAAACTCAGTCTGTAAAGCTGAGGATTAACTTCCTCAAACCAGAGGGGAGCCAGATAAACCTTGAAGAAGGTTGAGATGACAGTTGAACTGGGCCTCTGTGACAAGCTTTTGACGTTTAACTCCAGCCAGTTTCTTCTGTGAGTCTGTGAGAGAACTGGACTGGGCCAGAGGATCTCGAAGTCTTTAGTCAGCAAGACACTTGAGTTCAAATGCAGTGTACGTGGAAGTACGTTTTAGACAACAGATACAGACCCAACTGTTAGAACTGAAGTGCAGGTGGCTGTCCAAAGTCCTGCTTCCATGAGTTCTGCTCATCCTGTGTCAGCCTCACCCTGCATAATCCATAAGACCCTTAGAAAACCACTGGTTGAAAGGAATGGCCCTATTCCTTCTGGTTTCTTTCTACAAAGGTGTTTTTCCTTCTGTCTTAGGTCACCCAAGGTCTTGCCCAAAGTTTTTTCTGTTGTATCTCCTCCAATCTCCCCCATTCTTTTTTATTTTGAGAAATTTCAGATATTAAAAAAAAAAAAAAAACAGAAAAACAGTAAAACAAGTGCTCATATTCATACCATCTAATATTGGTAACATTTTGTCTTGCTTTTAATATTTTTAAGAAATAAAACTTTACTTGTCTATATTTAAGAACATATATTACACATAAATATATAATATTCTATATTTTTATTAAGTAATAAATTATTTAATTAAATATTTAAATAATATTTATTTATTTATTTCTATCTTCCCAGAGGCAATCATCATCATGAATTTGTTGTGCATCCTTTTCATCTATATTTTAAGACAAAACCAAAGCAAACCTTATATGTACTTCCATAAATAATATGTGGCATTTTTTGGCTATGATTTTATAATAGATGCAATGTTCTATTTCTTGTTTTTGATTTTGTTTTTTGTTTGTTTGTTTTAATTTCACCTCAGGATTATATAAACGAGAGATAGCCAGGTTGATTTTTTTTAACTGTTGTGTAGTTTTTCTTCATGTGAATAGTCTATATTTTATTTACACATTTCCCTCTTTCTGAGATGTTAGGCAGTTTTTTCCCTCCATTTAGTCTTAAAATGTATACTTGTATAGCTTTTCATAGCTATGCTTCTGCTCTCTATAGCTGTAAGGGCCTCTCTACATTCTATACCTACAAGTGGTCTTGTTGGACCCTGAAGTATTTACTTTAAACAGTTTACTAGAGGATGCCAAGTTCTCTCCCAAATGCTGGTAACAACTCCTCTCTTAGTGTTCTCATTGCCAATATATCATATTCTTGAATGTTTAACTTGTTTTACATTTTGATTAAGAAAACAGCTACAGAAGAGTTCCTAAGAGTGGGAATTGTTACTTTTATTGGGGAATAATAATTTGTATTTCCTTGATTATCACTGAGCTTGAGCATTTTAAAAAAAATATCTTATGGCCCTTAAGATTTTCTTTGCTATGAATTGCAGTTCAATACCTTGACTTATTTTCTTACTTTGCTATTGTTTTTTTCTTACTGTTTTTAAAAGTTCTTTGTATGTATTCTAGAATTTAATTGTTAATTGGCTATCTACTATACATTATAAATATCTCCTATGGTGTGTCATCATCATTTTATCTCCATATTATCATTATCGTCATTTTACAGTCAAAAGTATGAGATACAGGAAACTTGAGAAATGAACTCTAAAAATTTATATGGAAGAGTAAAATTTATGAATAATGGAGAAAATTTAAAATGGATGATGGGGTGCCTGGGTGACTCAGTCAGTTAAATGTCTGACTTTGGGTCAGGTCATGATCTCACAGACCCTATGTTGGGCTCCGTACTCAGCTGGAGTCTGCTGGTCTCTCTTCCTTTACCCCTCTTTCTGCTCATGCTCTCCCTCTCTCTCAAATAAATAAATTAAAATCATGGGGTACCTGGGTGGCTCAGCTGGTTAAGCATCTGTCTTTGGCTCAGGTCATGATCCTAGGATCCTGGGATCCAAACCCCACTGTCTCTGTGCTCAGCAGGGACCCTGCTTCTCCTTCTGGCCCTTCCCCTACTCCTGCGCATGCACATGCTCTCTTTTGTGCTCACCCTCTCTGTCTTTCTCAAATAAATAAATCTCTAAAAATAAATAAATAAATACCTTTAAAAAAATTAAATAAAATAGATGCGCAAAGAAGTGGCATGACTGTGGCAGTTTCTTGCAGTTGCAGGACTGAGGTCCCCATATTTTTGCTGGCTATCTGACCCAGGGGCTAAGCTCAGTGTCTAGAGGACACGCATACATGGCCCTCACCACGTGGCTACTTCCAAGTTCAAAGACAGTAATGGGGACTGCACCTTGCCTCAAAATTTCCCTACTTCAAATCTTTGACTTCAAGAAGAACCCAGTCTCTTTTAAAAGTTTTCCTGATTAGGTCAAGTCCATATAGAATAATCTTCCTACTTTAAGGTCGGCTGGTTTGAAACCTTAATTCCATCTGCAAATCCCTTCAGCAACATCTAGATTAGTGTTTGACTAAATGACAGGGAGAAGACATATGTACACTGGGGGCCAGAAACTTGGAGGTCATCTTTGAATTCTGAATACTATGGAAGGTCCTTTTTTCCATCTCTTTCAATACAATACCCTTTAAATCTGTGGTTCTCAACAGGGGTAAATTTGCTTCCTGGGGATATTTGGCAATGTCTGGAAACATTTTAAGTTGTCAGAACTAGGGGAGACGGTGCTCCTGGGCTCTAGGGGAATAGATACCACCATTCGCTGGACAGCCTCACACAACAAAGAACATCTTCCCTAAAATGTCAGTAGTGTTGAGGTTGAGAAATCCTGTTCTGTGTTTGTATTGTTTGCTAGTAGACTGTTAATAATATTTACCTGATCCATCTTCTACCATACCTTTATTTTCTACCTTCTCTATCATTTGCTTTTAGACGAGTCTTCTAAAAAATCTTTTATCTAGGGGCGCCTGGGTGGCTCAGTGGGTTAAGCCGCTGCCTTCGGCTCAGGTCGTGATCTCAGGGTCCTGGGATCGAGCCCCGCATCGGGCTCTCTGCTCAGCGGGGAGCCTGCTTCCTCCTCTCTCTCTACCTGCCTCTCTGCCTGCTTGTGAACTCTCTCTGTCAAATAAATAAATAAATAAATCTTTAAAAAAAAATAAATAAAAAATCTTTTATCTAGATTTTATTTTATTTAGTCTAGGTGTATTTGTCTCTATTCCAAGAGTTTGCTGCTTACGTGAGTTATTATCACTTGTATATTTGTTCTTTTGAAATCTCGGTTTTTCACCCCTTTGTTCTTGCTTTCCGATAGGAAATGAGCTTTGCTAGTTTCTTTTCTTTTTTTCCCCCCTCTCTCCTCCTTTGAAAGTTAGATATTGCAAGCTTATTCTTTTATTGCTAAACTTTTACTTAAATTATTGTTTTTTAGATGCATTAGAATAAATCAGTATTTTTATTTTCTTGCCAAATAAGATAAAATTCCAGCATATTCTAAGCATCCCTTTAAATGGAGATCTTTCTAAGACACAAGTTATTACCTATTTTTTCTTATTTTCTAATGAGTGTTCTTAACTATAATAAAAATATTAACTCTGGCTTTATCACAATTATCATTCCTTATTATTTACAAATATTAGTAGTAATAGTGTGTTTATTACATTCATAGTCATTTCTGCTGAAGATTTACCACTTTGCCGTTTGTTGATGTCCTGGCTCATCTTTTTCTTGTGTCCCACACTTTCCTTTAAGTATATTTTTATCTCACAGAAATAATTTTAAAATAGTTCCTTGAATGAGGCCCTGTGAGTAGTAAACTTCATAATCTCTAGGATATCTGTTAATATATCTGTTTTAATGTCATCTGAAGTGATTGTTTTTGAATTCTAGGCTGGTGGCAAATTTTGCTTAAATTTTCAAACATATTAATTTGATTATTTTCAGACATATATGGTTGCTGATGATAGGTCTGTTGCTAAATTTGCTATCCTTCCTTGGGGATAATCTCTCTTCTAGTGGTTTTTATGATTTTTTTTCTTTATCCATGATATGCTATAAATTCCCTACAGTGTTTCTAAGTGTAGGCTTATTTTTAATTCTACCAAGCATTCAATGTGTCTTTTTAATTTAAATTCCTGTTTTTGTCAAATCTGAAATGTTCTCAACTGTTTCTCATCAAATATTATCTACCAACCATTCTTTCTGTGCTCTACTTTCAAAACTCTTATCAGAAGTAGATGCACCTCTCCCTGTTTCTCCTGCTAAGTATAGCTAAAAAATCCTGGACATCATATATGAAATAAACATCAAGAAGATTGAAAGGTGATGAGAAGAAGGCAGACTGTTTAGAGACTGCAGGACCTTAGACAGCATGGTGATGAATACTGTGGACTTTGTTTTTACCACATACAGTCCAGACTAGGTGCCAAAGGAATCCACAACCCAGAAACACCTAGGGCATAAACAAAAAAGCATCAAGAAAAGTTGGCTCTTTCTATCCAAAAGACTAGAAAAAGAGAAACTTACCAAAACAGAAAAGTTTCAGAAAGTAACACCCTACCGCAGCCAGAAAGCACAAAATCTGTGATCCAACCACTACCTTGCCCAGCACAGGCCTAGTGAGGAGTCTAGACCTACATCCTTGCCTGACTGGAATTAGGTGTTTCTCAGCTCCCATCCATCAGGGTGATAGCAGCAAAGGCTGAGTGGGAAGCCAGGACTTTTAACCAAGGAAAGTAACAAGGAAACTTCCACCTCTGTGATATCAGTGGAGGACATTAGACAGCCTAGATTTCCCACACCACCTATTGGTGGTGTCAGAGTAGGCCTAGTGGAGAGCCAGGACTTCTGCCACCTTTCAGAAGTAACAAAGTATGCCCCCCACTGCATGTCATTGGAAGTGATGTGTGGATTCTGAACTCTTACCCCTTCCTAGCAGTAATGAGAATACCCAGATCCCAAAGGAACAGACACCCATCCTGACCTATAGTAATGACAAGGTGGTGGGCCTTCCCCACTGGCTCAGCATCAGAAAACCTTTGCCAAAACAAGATTTAGATAAAATCTAGAGTCACAAAACATAATACCCCAAATTTCTAGGGTACAGCTGAAAATCATTCATTATACCAGGAATGAGGGAAATCTCAATTTGAATGAGAAAAGAGAATCAACAGATGCCAACACTGGGATGGTACAGATATTAAAGTTATCTGACAAGGATTTTAAAACAGTCATAAAAACGGTTTGAATGAGCAATTACAAAGAAACTTGACACAAATGAAAAAATAGAATGTCTCATAAGAGAAACTGAAGATCTAAAGAAGAACTAAAGGGAATTTTTTTTAGTTGAAATACACAAAACTAAAATGAAACACTCAAAGGACAAACTCAGCAGAAGACTGGAGATGACAAAGGAAAAATAGAATGAATTTGAAGATAGAACAATAGAAATCACCCAATCTGAACACAGAAAAATAGACTGGAGAAAAAGAAAGAGAGAAAGAGGGAGAAGGAGAGTACAAGAGACCTCAGGAACTAAAACAAAAGATCTAACATTTGTGTAAGTGCAAAGGATGGAGACAAGAAAAGACTAAAAAAAATTTGATGAAACTTTCCCAGATTTAGAAAAACGAAACCCCATAAATCTGTAGATTCAAGAATCCAACAAAATACAGAGTAAACTCAAGGAAATCCATGCCAAGATAAATAATAATCAATCTTCTGAAAACTAAAGGCAAGGAAATAATCCCAAAAGCAGCAAGAAAGGGCAGGTTACTTATAGGGAAAAACTATTTGAATGGCAGTGATTTTTATCAGTCAAATCATCAAGGTCAAAATCAACAGTGGTAAGTCATGTTGACAGTATGTACTCTTGATATAATGGGATGAAATGGCACTTTATCTCTGTATATTTATTACTAAAATGTACAAACCCAATGTAATTATGAGAAAAGGAACAGACAAATCCCAATTAGGAGACATTCTATAAAATATATGACCATTACTTCTCTAAACTATTAAGATAATCAAAAACAAGGAAAGCCTGAAATACTGTCATAGCCAAGAGGAACCTAAAGACACATGACATCATGTATCACCCTGTAGAGATCCCAGATGGAAAAAGGACATTAGGTAAAAACCAAAAAAATATGAATAAAGTGTGGACTTAATAATAATGTATTGATATTAATTAATTAATTACAACAAATATATTGGACCAATTTAAGATGTCGGTAAGAGAGGAAAAGAAGTAGAGGGTAGATGGGAACTCTCATCTACTACCTTTGCAAATTTCCTATAACTCCAGAATTGTTCTAAAAAATAATGTTTATTTAAAAAATAAGTAAATAATCTAAATAAACCAGTTAAAAGACAATTTGGCAAAATGAACTAAAAACATAACTCAAGTATATATTTTTTATGAGGAATTCATTTCAAATATGGGTTTCCCCCACTATCTAAAAGTAGTGGATTCCTATGAAACCTTTTGTAAGAGGAACGTATAAAGCAAAAAGTAACCCCTGCTTTCCAAAAGTTCACATTACACCATTCCCCTTTTATGAAAGATCTACATTGGAACCCATTTCCACGAAGTAAAAGAAATTTGAAGTGGAATTTTGCTTTCATGAGAAAAGCCATCACTATGTTAAGTAAGTCTTTCATAAAAGCAAAATGGTGTAATGTGAACTTCCAGAAAGCAGGGGATACCTGTATATAGATTTGGGAAAGCTGAAAGTAAAAGATTGGAAAAAAATATATACCATGCAAATATTAATCCAGAAAAAAGCAGGTGTGGCTATTTTGTTACCAGAATAAGTAGACTTCAGAGCAAAGAAAATGATGAAGCGCAAGGAGACATTCACACAATATATACACATATTGTGCCAATGTTAATTTCCTAGTTTTGATATTATATTAAATATAAAATGTAAGATGTAACCATTGGAGGAAATTGGAAAAGGGTATATGGGACCTTGGTTTACTGTTTTTGAGAATTCCTGTGAATCTATAATTATCTAAAAATAAAACATTTTTAAAAAACTATCATTTATTGGAGCTTCTCATTCTATTTTTCAGATTTCTTGACTTTTTCATTGGTTCCATTTCTCATTTCTTTGTGTTCTTTTAGGGGAGATTTCCTCTGTTCTATCTTCCAATTCTCTCTTTAGCTATATCTTTTTACCTGTCTGTTTAGACTTTTTATTTTATTATTACAGTTTTGAGAAATAATTGATATACAAACTACAAATTTTAAGTTGTATAGGGTGATGATTTTATTTACATATATTGTGAAATGATAACCACAATAAGTTCAGCTAACATCTGTCTTCTCATATACATACAATAAAAACAAAAGAAAAATGAAAAAAAAGCAGAGAATCCTTGTCATGCAAGCTCTTAGGATTAACACTCTTAACTTTTCTGTATGTCACACAGCAGAGTTAACTATAGTCATTCTGTTGTACATTACATCCCTAGTACCTATTTATTTTACAGTTGGAAATTTGTACCTTTGACCACTTCCTCCAATTCCCCCTCCCCCATCCTCTACTTCTGGTAACCATCAGTCTAATCTTTTTTCCTATAAGTTTGGTGTTTTGTTTTGTTCATTTTATGCTATCTTAGATTCCACATATAAGTGAGATCATACAGTATTTCTTTTCCTTGTCTGACTTACTTCACTTAGCATAATGTCTCCAAGGTCCATCCATGCTAGGGCAATTGATAGGGTTTCCTCATTTTTTTTTTTTTTTTTTTTAGGGCTGAATAATACTTCATTTCACAATTTCTTTATCCACTAATCCACTGATGGACATCTTTTTGGTCCTCTGACTAGGTAATTTCTGATATTCTATCCTCCAGGTCCCTGATTCTTTCTTCCACATGGTCAAGTCTATTTTTGAAACTCTGTGTTGAATTTTTTAGTTCAGTTATTATATTTTGCAACTCTAAGATTTCTGTTTTTTATGTGTTTGTTTTTGATGCTTGCTGTTTTCTTGAATTTCTCCTTTTGTTCATGCGTTGTTTTCTTAATTTTGTTTAGTTGTCTACATTTTCTTAGAGTTCACTAATCTTTCTCCCAAGGATTATTCTGAATTCTTTATCTGGCAGTTCACAAACCTCATTTACTTAGGGTCAGTTGTTGGACCTGTGTTAGTTTTCATTGATGGTACCATATTTATTCAAAATTTTGTTATGCTTGATTCCTTATGTTGGTATCTGCCCATGTGAATAATAGGAGTCCTCTATTAGGCTTCACAGGTTTGCTTTGGCAAAGGCTGCTCAGTTTGGATTTTGGGGTATGTCTGCTGGTACTCTCCTAGGGCACTTGGGTTTACTAAAATGGTCTATTCTGGAGTAAGACTACTGTTTAAGCTCTGAGGCCGAGGTGGTTCCACTGCTGAGACTAGCTGGATAGGACTGCTGGCTTGATTCCCTACCCACGTAAGGCTGTCAGGTAGGCTCAACGGTTGCCTGGATTCACAGGCCAGGCTTACTAGATGGTTGGGACTGGGTTCAGTATTCAGTAGTAAATGGAGCCATGGATATGCTTCCCTGCTCTAACACAGCAGCAGGATAAGACCCAGGGCCTATAGAACTGGTTTTTTGTGGACCTGCATCAGGCCAGACTGTGTATGGAGTTCCCTGGTCAGAAGAGGGCACCAATTTTGCTCTGCAGACAGGGAAGACATAGGCCTTTCTCTCTGCTCAAGCGACACTATACATTGGGCTGCTGAATGGGTGCTGCTGCTTCCCAGATGCTCTGGTCAGACAGGCTGAAGGCTGTCTCAGCGAAGAGTGGGGCTATGAATTAGATCCCCCATCTCCCTCCCAGATGGAGAAGCATCTCTGAAGTTGGCAGAGCCCTTTGTTGCCTTAACTCAAGCCAACCTACACCCCAAGTTCCCTGACCAAACAAGGCCCCTGGCTTTGTTCTGCAAAATCTCAGCTCTGCCCGTCCTATTTTGGCTCAAGTCTGCTGAGCTTCCAGGAGTTGTCTTTAGATTTTCTAGTCAGATGAGGGAGGCACTGATGAGACTAGAAGATGTTCCACAGCCCCTGGGACTAGGTATCAAATCCCTTGCTTGGGTGGGAAGGGGAGGGGCTGCTCCAGGCTACTCTCAGTTTCCAAACAGGCTCTGCAGTTAGGAGGATCAGGGAGCCTCAGCTTTGGCTCTGAACTAATCACCCTGCCTGTGTATGTCATGGGAACATTCTACACCTGATTCTGGCTCTGCTCTGCTGGTGATCAGCTGTTTCCACTCACCTTCCACTTCAAGCAGCACTGGAGCGCACTGTCTCCAGGAGCTGCCCTGGCCATTCTGTAGGAGCAGAAGACGCTCTCCTCCATAAGGGACCTGTAGTGTAGCTCCTTGCCTGGGTTTGGGCAAACAGGACTCTAACATTAGTAAAATTCCTTGTCTGAGGATCTGAATTGGGCTGATGTGCACTTCACCGAGGTTTCCCATCAGACGGCACCCCACACTTGGCTCTGCAAATGAGCAAAATCACTGGTTGCGTTTACTGCTTGGGCTCTACAGGTATGAACTTGGTCTGCCAAGACCAGTGTCCTGGTTGTTGCAAGTCTTGCTGTTTCTCTGTCACGGTTAGATGCCCTGGGGATTGAACCTCGTGGATTCCTCTGCAATCCCTGTGGTATGAATAAGGGCTCTTGCAAAGCAATCCACAAGATGATGGTGGGGGTGAGGGAAGCCTGATTGTTTCCCGTGGGATCTGTTTTCCCAACTGGAGGAACTGGAGACTCAGGGGAGACCTTGTCACATGGTGCTGTGCCGGCCTGGGAGAGGAACAAGGTAGTCAATGAGCAGCTGCTTCTCCTACCCTCCTAATGTGGTCTGTCTTGTCTCTGTACTGCAGAGGGAGGGCTTCAGCCTCCATCCCATGTTCTTGGATTCTCTCACTGGTGTTTTGTTCTTGAATAGTTGTTGTTTTTCTCCTGAGAGGGAGTGACATGAGGAATGACCTATGTCACCATCTTGGTGACTTAGATTTTTTTAAACTGGCTACATAGTTATCTCCATTTCTCTCGGATTCTTTTTCAAGTTTACCTAATTGCATATACTTGTTTCATAACCTCCCTATTATAATGTATCTCTCTTATCTGTAATTCCCTAGGAGGAAATTTTTCCTTTTGTTGTTCATTGTTTCTCAGCGATGGTGGAATTCCCCATTTTCTAGGCTTGCTTTCTTCCACATGTGGCCTAGCTGTGTGGCCCACTCTTGAGGTGGGTTTGTAGTTGTTACATAATTAGACTCTACAGTTTTCTAATTAATGTCTGCTCTTTACACTCCCACACCACGTGGCTCAAATTCGAGCCCAGTTCCTGACCATGGATTTCCATCTATCACAGATGATTATTTATATCTGTGGGCCAAGGTGTGCCACTAGCTTTAAGCTTCAGCCCAGCCAGAGGATAGATATATTCCAGTTCCCTTTTATGGAAGTCAGCTTGTTCTTGGCTCCCAACTTGAGAGTGATCCCACTTTCACTTCCCTTTATACACAGTTTGCATTTTAAACTGTTATCACAATGTGGTTGTTAAAACTCCACTGCTAAGATTTTTCTTCAAAAGTCATTTAACTTCCAGTTACTACTATGGAATTTGTTTTTTCTTTAATGTATCTGGTACCTAAAGATTTCCTTTTTTTGCATTCAAGATCAGCTATATGCTTTTTGAAAAAAAAAAATAAGTTTTATTTGGTATTTCTAAATACTTGAAACAGGGGCAACTGGGTGGCTCAGTGGGTTAAAGCCTCTGCCTTCAGCTCGGGTCATGATTCCGGGGTCCTGGGATCGAGCCCCACCTCAGGCTTTCTGCTCCGTGGGGAACCTGCTTCCTCTTCTCTCTCTCTGCCTGCCTCTCTGCCTACTTGTGATCTCTGTCAAGTAAATAAATAAAATCTTTAAAAATAAATAAATAAATACTTGAAACAGAAGGTGAAGTTGTTTAATAAGTTCTTAATATCACGAGTTTACCAGAGAATATTTCCACTGTGTATTCCTGGGTGTATCTGAGCATCACTTCCCTCTTTTAAGGCAGGAACCATAGTTCCTTAAATTTTGTGTCCTGATGACGCCTATAATATTTCCTGGTCCAAAGTAAATGCTTGTTGAATAAAGGCATTAATTAAGGGTTTAGATCACTGGACAAATGTTTTCTTGCCACACCCTACTTTTGATGAATACCTCTGTTTAGACATAAAGCTCATATGAGATTTATTATTTGTTAGATATCTGAGATTCTGTTAATCAACTTGCCCAAGACCACAGAGAGATAGAGCTGAATAAAAACAACAGAACAAAACATTCACAAAGTTATTAGTTTCCATCCACTCACAGATTTATACCATGGTCCAAACTGGCTCCATGCTTTCTATCCAACAGCAGTCTAGAGAAAATTGTCCTTACCTGCTGATGGCAGAGGGACATTCGGTTTTACAGTCAGTTGGGAAGGGACCTCCAGCCTCAGGAAGAGGCACATGAAAAAATAAAGGAATATGGAAAACCATAAAATGAAAAACTAATTCTGTTTATCCTTAGCAGTTGTGAAATATAATTTGAATAAATATCCATCAATACACTATATTTCCTGGAAGCTTCTCCTCTCAAATACTCATTTTCAGGAATTGTACTAAAAATAAACCCAGGAATTTGGTTTTGACAGCATGTTGCAGTCCTTATCCCCTTCAGTCATTTTATTACATAAAATAATTCTTAGTTGGCTCAAGATTATTCTGGCCTGTACAAGGCTGTCCTAACCTGACTCAGGCCCTTTCTAGCTTCATCTGCCACTATAAAATACACTCTATTCTCACATCTGACTTCTCAGAATTGGCTGCACAAGTCAGGCACCCTTCACGGCTCTGTCCTCAAGCATTTCACTCTGAAAAGAGACAGTTTCCCCCTTGTCTGCCTGTCAAATACCTACCCAAATTTCCAAACCAGTCTCTAAGCTTATCTGTTATTGGTTCCTTCTTGGGCAATGTTAAATATCCCTTAGATATCCTCTCATTTGACCTTTATTAATATCTCTAGTTTAACAATTATAATATGAAGTAGCATTATGGGTCCTTCTTGGGCAGTAGAATAGAAATTTTTAGAGACAGACATTTTTGGGGTAATGCTTGACACCTAGTATCAACCCAACAATATTTGGTAAAACAAAAGTATTTCCAAAAGTGTATGCATGAGGACATTTTCTCTGTGGAATCCAAATCTCTGCTGAATAAGTGACTGACCTAGGTTGTAGGTGCAGCACCGGATCCCCTCATTTTGCTAGGACCCCTCTGTTCTTTCATTAGGACTCTTGACTGCCTTGTACTTCTACCTGCTCATTTCTGCCTTAGCTGACCAGTGAATACCGGGCCCATTAGCAGAATGACCATACTGTTTGTCACAGAATGAAAGGAAGCCCTATTAATAGTTATGCTGAGACAACAGGAATAAACTGGGACGTATGACCACTCTACCTACTGACTGCTTAACCTCATGTTTTACCAGAGATTTACAGCCCAGTGTTTTTCTAACTGAAGGTCATATTCTTTTATAATAATAACCACCACTTACAGTTTACTTATTAGACTAGACTGTCTAATGAACTACTTCTTTTTGACAGATGAGGAAATTAAGGCAAGCAGACTAAGCGATTTGGCCAAGACCACCCAGGTATGAACTGGTAGATACAAGATTTGAACATGGGTCTGTCTGACCCCAAGACATCTTTCCTCTTCGCCATGCCGTCCTTATTTTATTCTACACCAAAGGCTCATATAAATTCCATTACTGTAGGCAATTTTTACTGTATAAAAATCTCCCTTAACATAAGTGAGGCATTTGCTAGGACTTGGAAACATTCAGAGGATTGAAAATTTTCTTTGTTATGGTAAGACTTAACTTGAACAGTTTAGGTTTTTCATTTCTCATCATGCTATTTTCTAGGAGCTCCACACCTGTCCCTCCCTCCTCTCTCTCTCTCTCTCTCTCTCTCTCTCTTTCTGTCATCGATCTCCTTTAATCCTTTATCCACTCACCCCGCCCCCCCATTGCAAGTCCTTTGCGTGACTGAGATGCCATGAATTTCTTATTCAGAGAAACAAGCTTAGGTGTTGGTTCAGCTCTTCGGTATGTTAATATATGGAGCTCACAGCAATTTGACACTCCACACCTGGTGAACTACAGGTTGGGTGAATGGTAGTTGTTATGCTTCCCTAGGTTTTTATAAGGTTTAACACTTACAGACTCCAGGGATAAGACCAGTTTTTCCAAGGGTTCGAGAGGTTTCCATGGGCTTTGTCTAGAGGAATCCTCCCACCCCCTTAGCAGCACTTACTACTCTCCCAGGCAGGGAAGGTTTCAGTGCCAGAGCTTCCCACCAACAGGGAAAAGCTCAGGGGCCTGTCTCAGTGGCCACAAATTCCAGGTGTGATGTGGGGGAATGTCCGCGATAAGAGACAATGAAAGTGGTAGGAACTGTGAAAAATCTCTTGTACGGGAGGTGAAAGGGGAGAGATTAACTCAGTAAGTTGTCAGCTCATTTTCTTACTGTGCTATCATGAGCTTTAACTAAAAATAAAAAAAAAAATCTGTTTGATCTCCTGTATTGGAGATGTATTTCAAGGCCTGTATCTGTCACTGAAATCTACAAAGTGTGCTTCAGCTATAAATCTCTATCCTTGAATGTACACATGCAATTATCTTAGAGAGATCTGGCTTCCATAAAAATGACAATTGTCATTCCCAGTCTTTGCTTTCCTTGGTAGAAGTATAATGTTTATGTTTAAAAAATAACCTTCATTGATAGGTAACAGAGAAATTTATGCCATTATCATATTAAATGTCATATCCTTAAACATCTTTTAGTAGACAGGAAAAAAAAAAAATCTTTTTACTTACATTTTATTTCTTCCAGGAGGTCGGCCCTAAAAAGTCATCAGTAAAATTACTTTACAAATTAAACATTGTGAGATTCCATGGTTTAAAGACCATTTGGATTTGCGTGCATCCTGACTGTGACATTGTTTCTAATTATGAACATAATACTGGTTGGAGACAGCCAGCCCTTTCCTCCAGGTTGCCATGCTATTGGCCAAAAATTGTATAAATACTGTCATTGGCAGACTCCGTTTTCCAAAGCAACCCGAGTTCTCACTGTTTAGTGTCTGTGCTCTGTATATGAGAACCGACGGTGCCTTCAAATATAAAAGCTTAAGCTAAAAACAAACTTCCAAAAGATCCAGTGGAAGTCAGTATGGTAGGAACTCATAGTCACGGCAGATGCTCATGACTTTTGCCCTTATGGAAATCAGCCCATCATTCCGTGGAGCAGGGATTGTGCCTGGCATACTCTCTGGGATGTTGTAAGTATTAATAAACACTGGTTACAGAGTAAATACTATTATGACAGTACTAATGACAGGGAGCATATATCGAGTCCTTGCAAGATACAGGATCCTGTTCTCTCTGTTGTACACACATCACCTTGGTTTCTTTTTCCATTAAAACTCTGAGGTAGAGTCTACGAATGAGAAGCTTGGAGCACAGAGAAGTGTAGTAACCGGCCCCAGACCTCAGGGGAAGTAGAGAGTAGAGCAACACACAGACACCCAAGGCTAAAGTTCAAAGCCCTTTGTCTCAGTTACTACAGGATCCTGGAGGCAATTTTGATGTTTCTGTGTGACTAACTTCCAACTTAATAGGTTTTGTTCCAATGTCAGAGGTAAAATAATAAGTGTTTGAAGTTGATATTTAGTGTCAAACTCAGGACAACATCCTGGCCATACTTTACCTCACTTTTATCTTTCATCAGCTCAGAGGTTTTACTATTACTATTCTGAGAATACTGATGAAGTAATGAACTGTCGAAGAAGTGATGAACTGGCCCCGGGTCATATCACATATGCACCAAATGAAGGGTCTGATGTATATAAAAATATCATGTACATATAATTTATAGAATAATAGAGTTTGTATATAATATATAGTTATCATAAATAATACTAATCCTAAAATATTAAAAGTAAAATTATATATGTTAGAATTCATTTTAAGGAATTCATTGTCTCATTGCTGTTATGGGGCTGGCAAGTCAAGTCCAAAGCCTGTGAGGCAGGGAGGTAGGGAGGCTGGAGGCTCCCCAGGAACTGATCCTGCTGTCATGAGGCCTAGGCTATGGGATTAATTATGACCAACTGCCTTTCATGTCTACCAAATAGCCCAAAGTGCATTCAAAGGAGACTCCTCAGAGACCTACCTGGTTGGTTTTCAAACACTATTTAGTCTGTACTACCTTAGACTTGGGCAAGAGAGGCTGTGGGCCAAGGTCCTGAAGTTCAGAGCACTTTGCCTTATGCTTATAACCCTCTCCATGAATCACAGCCCGGAGTCTTTGGGGCTGATGGGAATGTCCCACCAGGATTCTATTCCTGCTGTCTAGACCATGGTCTAGGTTCCTCAGACTTTCGATTTCTTTGCTCCAATGGCCTGAACCCAAACAGTCCTCTCCCCCAAGCTTTACCATCCAAGAATATAACACATGCAAGTTACAGAGACTGTGGACAGGGTCTCTGACTGTGAGCTTGGTGCCCACAGAATCCATGTGAAGTCCTACAGTTGGAGATGGAACTGGGAATGGTAAGAAAATGTGAGCAGACTAGAGACTGAATACCAGGGGCAGAGAGCCAGGAATTGGCCTGATCTCATTCGAGAATTTCCATCACAAACTCAGGAGTCCAAGAATTCTAGATTTGAACATGTTCTCGATCATAATGAATATATATTTGACAGAGTAGGAGGATAGAATGTGTTTTGTTCTTTTTTTTAAGATTTTTATTTATTTGAGAGACAGAGAAAGAGAGTGCATGGGGAGGGATGGAGAGGGAGGGAGAGGGACAAGCATACTCCATGCTGAGCATGGAACCATATGCAGGACTCTATCGCAGGACCCTGAGATCATGACCTGAGCCAAAATCAAGAGTTGGACACTCAACCGACAGCCACCCAGGCATTATTTGATGACTGTTTGGTTTCATTTATAATGTCATTTAAAATATTTAGGTGTGTTGTCTCCATTTCTGCTCTGGGGCTCCGCAAACATCAAGGATGGGTTTCCCCTCAGGACCCCTTAATGATCCCTCAGGGTTACCTGAGGAGATGAGAGGCTGTATTTCCAAAGGGTTCATGCTTCCCAATCCCATCTTTAGGCAGAATAATGCTTTTACTTATTTCTCATGTCAGATTTTATTAGAAAATAATAATCTGTAATAAATAAGTAAATGTTTTAAAAACATAAGAAATTATAATATTAAAATTTCCAGTGACTTTAGAAGTCTTCTACTAAAACTTCTTGATTTTATTAATGAGAAAACCAAGAATCCTAGAAGACATGAGAGCTCCAGAGTCCTTGGTGAGTGCTCTTTGCTATCTTAATTATGTCCTAGCTTTGCCAGGCTCGTTGGAGATGCAGCCAGGGGTGGAAATTATAGTATAGTTAAATTTGCTTTAAGATAGCCAGCACACCTTTTCAGATACTCCCAATTTCTGTGGCTCAGTTATCTAGAGTTCTCGCCCCTTGCACCAATATTTATTGAAATGTAGGCACAATAAGGCTCAACCATTTAGTAAGAATAAAAATTATATGGTACTTCTCCTAAGGCAATGGCATTTTAAGCTTGTTTTCCAATTGTAAAATGAAGTATTCCATAGTGAGCAAATAAGGGAGGCATACTGGGAGTCCGACACTGGACTTAAAGCAGGAGGAACTTTCAGGTTTGGGATGTTACACAATATTTGTGCCCATTGGGCTCCCTGCCCCTGGAGGTAAAGTGTTATTAATTATATAGGCTAGGGGTGCCTGGGTGGCTCAGTGGGTTAAGCCTCTGCCTTCAGCTCAGGTCATGATCTCAGGGTCCTGGGGTTGAGCCCCATAACAGGCTCTCTGCTCAGCAGGGAGCCTGCTTCCTCTCCTCTCTCTGCCTGCTGCTCTGCCTACTTTTGATTTCTTTCCCTCTGTCAAATAAATAAATAAAATCTTTTAAAAAATAATAATATAGGCTACCTAGGAAAAGTTGAAGTTTCTCACTTTTTCCCCCTCTCTTCAGGTTGCAGACAGAATCTAAGTGCGATAACCCCACCCAAGAGTGATCTTGGATTTACCATCCCTCTGCCCATGAAAGGGTAGAATCTCCTCAGGAGATTTCTGGGGACTGGAGGTGGACATGTTTTGCAAGAGCAGAAACTTCTACTTCCTGCTCGAGAGACCAACACCTTAGAGTCCATCCTTCCTGGACTGAGCACAATGGCTCAACCCCTGTTTTCTCAATCCTTACAACCCAACCTCTTTTCTGATACCAGCTATTGTTTCTCTCAGTCCTTCTTTGCTCCCTTTGCCAGCTTTCGGCTCCCCTCACACATGGCTGATATCCCCCCTCAGCAGGGCTCTGGGCACTCATTGTCACGGTATCCACCCTATCAAGTTTTCTACCCTCGTACTTGTAGTAGCTCGGTTCTCAGTCCCTCAGGATGGTGACTGAGCTATTGTGGGAGTGATGCTGGCATTGTCTAGAGCTCTATGTGTAGATCAACAGTTTGGAATCCCCCTGTCCTGAGGCTGAGGGGACACAGAGGCCTCAGTGGATAATTTTTTCAATCTGGGCAGGAAACAACTCCATATGTGGCTCAAGGCAGCATAGAGTGTGGCCAGTGGGAAGAGCAACGGGCATAGAGCGCTGTTTCTGGCTTGCAGCCAAGCCCCACGTGGAGAGGAATCCTAGATACTAGCTAGTGAAGTTCAGGACATTATCTTCTAATATGTACGTCAGTGTGAGTAGGTAACCAGGGTCTAATGAGATATGGTAAGAAATCTGGGGCTGCTTAGAGATTGATTGATTATGTACTATTGATTCCATACTATTTTCTCTTTCTGTTCAGGTTTCAGAATTGATGGCTCAAGTATTATAATTATTTTTAAGCTGCAGCGTGATTAATTGCCCTCAACTTAAAAAAAAATTATAAAAACCTGAATACGTATCCAAAGTGTAGTGGTAATGAAAGATATTCTTAACAAAACCACATATGTATTTTATATACATACTTTGAAACTATGATATTTTGCCTACATGTATTATAAAATATATAATATTAATAATATATGATTTGAAATAATGCATAATTTATTAAATAGAGTATAGGTTTGTTCTCTGAATTTGAAGTAAGGTTAAGAATAAGCTAGGGGACAATAAAGCTGCTAAAAAATTGGATTTTCCCCCACATTTCAGGTGGAAGAGAATAGAACCCTCCCCTCCTCTTAGAGAATCACCTGGCTTGTTAGAGACATTTTAAGTGTTGTAAGGACTGGGGACTCTGCAGCCCTATCATATGGGTTCAAATCTCAGTTCTATTACTTACTGAGTAAATTACTTAACCTTCCTGTCTCCTCAAGTATAAATGGAAGTAACAGCAGACCCTGTGTCATAGGATTGATGTAAAAAGCTAAATATCTTACATACTTTTTATTAAATCAGTTTCCATTTTCTCAAAATGATAGCAGAATTGGGAACTCAGACAGTAAGAAAGTTGTTGGAAGGTCTCTCTAGGGAATTCCATACCTTATTTGTGATGAGTTATGAACAGAGATCATGGAAAAATTAAATATCTTTAACTGAGTTCTCCCAAATTCTAGACTCAATAGCTATCTATCTATCCCAGTCGACTCTCATATTCAATTCAAAGTTATTGTGAATATTGTTTTCTATTTGAGCAGAAAGCCAGGGCTGGATTTAGCCAGGACTGTTAACAATTGAAAATGTTATCTATTTGCACCTAAGATTATATTTCTTTTAAGTTTCACATTTTATATGTATAAATGTAGTGGGTGTTAAAAGGAAGGTTAAAATAGTAGAAGTGGTACATATATATAGGTACACACACCACATACACAGACACACACAAATGGAAGCTAAAGTAGAAAAATCAAATACTTTGTCTATTTGGGAAAACTGAGAAGTAAAAACTTCCACAGAAGACCACAGACTGGGTACCATTACTCACCTGGTGACAGGTACCCAAGCTGTAGCAATGGTATCTGAAAGGAAATAAACAGCCTTACACGTGCAAGCCTTGCAAACAAAATACTAAAAGTGATGGCTGTTGTCACTTCTCTAACAACTTAAAAAAATTCTTGCATTCCACTGAATTAAGCGGGGGTGGGGAGGAGAACACTGGGAATCCTAGATTCTAACCCTGCCTTTGCCTCTGAGCATCTCTGTAGTTTTAGGCTGGTTATTTCACCTGGGTGAGCCTCCTTTTTCTTATGGGGAGATTTGACTAGATGATTTATAAAGAATCTTCTAGCTCTAAGATTATACGACTCTGAATTCCATACATGTGAGGAGTTAGAGGGAGGATGGAGACAGATCAGTTTTAACAGGAACTAGAACTTGTGTGGCTTTGAAATAAGAGTGCTAACAGAACTGAAAGAAAAATATAAACTCCAGATGAAACTTCTTAGGAATAGGTAATTATATAATATCTTTTGAGGATGTTATATACTCTTGCCCCATAATTTCTAGTTTTATACATATTTTTCAGTGACACCTGAAAAATAGAGAGAGCTTGGCTAACCACTAGCAATTGTCATCTCAGATCATGTTTACACTTCTCTCTTTGTGAATGTTGATATAAAGTGGAGGGGGAGGGACACTCCTTTTCATGACTTAACTACAAGTCCCAGAATATGTCACATAAGAAAAAGCAAAGCGAAGTTTATGGTTTGGGTTAATCTTTAAACCCGCTTTTTTGTTGTTTGAACCTCTGAGTCTCTGGGATTTTTATGTTCTTAGAATTCTATTTCTTGATAACTAGACAAGATATTGGAATTTTATTACCAAAAATATTTCATGGCCTCCTAACTGGGGGAAAAAAAAACTCCATGTTATTGTCTGATCACTAGATGTCAGACACTGTGCTAGGAACTTCTTTAGTCCTCAACATAACCTATTGTAAGACATGCTATAAAAACCCATTTTACAGAGGAGGAAACTAGAGTGTAGAAATTTTAGTCACGTAATTTGTAAATGTGAGAGTGGGAATTCAAAAGCTTTGTCGCTTTGGCTTTAAACGCTATTCAATTTCTTTAACATCATTGACAGGGCTGTAAATGCTTACTTTCCTAACGTTTAATTTAAATATGTACCACGTTACGGAACGCTTTATAGTTGATAGACTTGGTTCTTCTGAGCAGTATATGTATTCTTTCCTTTTATGGTGCTGAAGCTGACAAGCAAATGTCTTCTAACAATGACAACATCTTGATCATACAGTCTTCTATTGAACAAATGTTACCTAAATGCACTTATTATATGCCGCACACCAACATTTTACAGAGAGCAACTTAATTAATTTTCATCCTAATAAAATGACCATATCCAATTATTATATCCAGTTTTACAGATGAGAAAGAAAACTAAGCCATGGAAAGGACAGGACTCTGGCCCAACATCATACGGCCCGTCAGTGACGGGAACCGAAACCCAAATCATCTGGCTCCAGTCTGGGATTTTAGCTTGTTTATTATACTTGATTGTTTAAAAAAAGTTTCAATACTGTCTTCTCACTTCCCAGTTTTAAAGGTTTAAGCTGAAGGGAGCTGCTCTGGCTCTGACAGGTACTCACCAGCTCTCCCAGGCCTGAGTAGTGCACTCACACAGGGATAACCCGAAACCGTCCCCAGCACTCGCTGGCCTCCCAGGGGCTGGACAAACACCACAGGCAGCCCAAGCTACAGAAAAACAAATACAGCTCCATCGGCCTTTTATTGCACTTGATTAATATCCCAGCCAGTTTTGTGGTGGTCTTCTTAGACAGTATTGCAGGGACAAGAATCCCAGGAAGGAAGGTGGTGAACACACAGTTCGACTTTGATATTTGTTTGTGCTAGTTATTAAGAGTTCATTTTTCCCAGCATGGCAGCCTTCCCCAAAGGCTTATCCTTGAAGTTGGGGTTCTTGGTTCTAATCTTTAGATGAGTTCCTTATTTTAGAAAGTTCAGCTAACGTGAAGGCCATCAGCTCACTGTTGGGTGTGGGGTTCTGAAAGGTGGGTAAATTTGGCAACAAACCAACTATATCAATTGCCCACACCCACTCCTTCTCCCCTCTACGTTCCTCACTCCCCACAGGGTGCCTAAGAAAACAATCCCGTTATATTAGCTGAGCTTTATGGAAAAACTCAACTAACATATTTAACACACTAGCTATGGATTCATTAAAAACCGCCTTGCAAAGTTGGCCCCGATACTAAGCAATATGAAGAGGAAGAAGCAAATTGTATTGAAAATCAGGAATTTCCAGCTGTTCGAATGAAACACCCCAAGGGCTGTGGAAGATGTAATGTCTCCAGAATGGAAAAAAAATGCTGACAACTTTGCATTTTGGATGGCACCCACAGTTAGTAGACATGCAGGTGATCCTGATGAGCGAAGGCTTCCTTCCCAGTTGGGGGACAGATGCTGCAACTGTAGTCATAGTGGGTGCATAAAGAGACCCCAGCAAGAGCAGCAGGGGAAGGGATGGAGCTTTCGTGAAGACATGAATATCCAAGGCGGATGCTGGTGGAAGACAGAGTCAGTCAGCCTCGCTGGTGATGTCAGGCTCCTGCTGGGATAAAAAAATATGAGGCAAAATATAAGGAAAACCTGATAAAAAGCATATTTTGAAACTGCTGTGACTGAGACAGCATGGTTTAGTGCTTATGCTTTCTCCATAGTTCAGTTTCAAACGGAGCTGGCTCCGAGTACCTCTCCCCGCTCGGGAAGGCTGCTCCTCTAAGACAGGGCTGACATTTTTGGCGTGGTAGTCTCGAGAAGTTTGCATTGGCACCCTCTGGCTTGAAACTGGACTCTGGATAAACAAAGTTCTACAGTTCCCAGTGCTGCCAGACCCTTAAACTCCATAAACATCAGCATTCATCCCCCACCCCTCACTGCCCCCCCAGCCCATGAAAATGAAAAGAAAATGAAACTGTATTAGAGATTGTTTCCCTTGAATAAACACCAAACATACTCTAAAAACCAAAGCTGCTCTCCTCTCTGATATTAAACCCAGTAATTACACTATGAAACCTAAGCCTATAAATTCAAGCTTGGGAAGGTGAAACTGTGGAGAGGGAGAAACCCAGGAAAATGTGTCCACTCTGCACATGTAGAGACCTTTTTCTTTTGAATGCTCGTCCGCATGATAGAACCTCACCCTGGGGCTGTGAAAATCACTAGACCCCACTGTTTCGGTGATGTACCTCACTTCTGTACTCAGATTGCTGGGCTCTTTAAAAGCATAAACGTTCTAGATACAAGGAAGTCGATGTCCTCCGGGTTTATTTTGTGTGTCTGGGCGTGTGTGTTCTTCCCCATCTCTAAACTGATGAGATCTTTGAATAGCCCCGGAAGCCACGGCACCCTGTCTGACAGGTAGCAGGGTGACTTGACTGGGAGGCTAAGTGTCTGAAGAGAAGCTCTGTTGTTTGAAATCAGGCCCTGTTTTTGGTTTGTTTGCTCAGGGGGCAGCTGACCTCCAACATGAAGTTATAGCTATCATTCGGGCCTCCTCAGCACTCTGCGGACAGGGACTCTCTCTCTCTAGCCACACACAATGACATTCAGGCAATTGTGCTTTGGAACCCACGATGAGCTGGAAGCGCCAGGAAGATTTTTTGGTCTTACTTCTTTATCTCTGCTTTGCCTCTTTCTGCAAGTGGCATTCGTTTGCTTATCAGAAGAGAAGAACCTTAGGTTTCAGTTCAGAATTCCCGTAATTCACTGAATGTTTTAATCTAGAGAAAAGTTTGGAATGGTTTGAACCACTGAAAGAAAACTTTTTAAGAGCATTTTTCTTAGGCTCAAAAAAAGAAATGCCTCATCCTGTTTGGTGGAATATTTTATATGCCAGAGAGGAGAAAGCTAATAGAGCAGCAAAGTAAATGTGCTCTCAGTCCACGTGGCCAAATTTGTCCTTTAGCAGTGGATTCCTCCATTTTGTATTTAAAGGGAATTTGTCTCCTCTTCAGGATATTTTGATGTACCTTTGTCCTTTCTCCCCAATCTATTCTATTAACAATATTTTTCACTCTCCTTCCAGAAAGATGCGATTAGGTTCTTATCTTGCCTTTTTAATGTGGCTTTCTGCTTCCTTAATTTAGGTTACAGCTACATTTGGGCCAACCAGGGCCTTGTACTGGACCATCTTGCCACATCTGTGTCTGCACTTGGTGGATGGCAGGGTCAATGCCTCCCAGCTCTATGTGGGGCATACCCCTTCTGCTGACCCAGATTGGAAACAATTTAGACTTTGCTTGTGGCCTTTTCTTTCTCTTCCATGTTCTATTTCTATGTGTTCTCAAGCCTTCTTATCCTCAGGCAAAGATAGATGAGAGTCACCACTTTTTATTGTCATGGTGCCACAGGGTGTTTTATTCTGCAGATGATAGTCTTTCACACACCTGTGAACACACAGATAAGCAGGATGGGGCATAAAAACTCTTTTATTAAAGGCTAAGATATGCCAGAGACACAGCTATGTGGGGCTGTGGGCTCCCATGCCAGGAAGGATTCCTTCACTCTCTCCTCCATCTTCTTGTGCGTGAAGCATTACTTCCATGTTTAATTTTTACAATGGTCTATTGAATTCTCTCTAAAATGACACACTGCAGAATCTATCCTAAGAGCAAATGGAGAACAAAATTATAAACCCAAGTAGATAAAAACCACATTTCTGAGTCAGACCAATGTTTATAAATTGATAACAATTAAAACATGGAAGAGTGGGGCAAGAGTTACATGAGGTGCAATTTTCAAAAAACTGTGTTGACCAAATGACCGTGGAGGGCGGGTTTATCATGGAGAATAGGACTTGGGTTAGAGAGGAGGGTGAGAGGAAGAGAGTCAGAAAATAAAGTATTAGAAAGACCCACAGACTCGTTAAGGTGTGGGGGTCTCTGTGTCACCATGTCCTCACTCAGCAAATACATCCTGAAAAGTCAGATGATTATTTGATGGGGTTAATGTGTCTGTAGGGTCTTAGTACAACTAAGAACACAGTATGATCAGTTCACTGGTGAATTTCAATTGGGGTGGGCAGAGCAAAGGAGGAAAGAGCACTGATTGCTGTCCTCCACACTCACAATGGATAGATGTGTATATCGGAATGCTTGCTCATTTGTTAATACAAAAGAACAGATCTATCTGACAAAAAATGCCTCTATTAAGTTGTCTTCATCATAAAAACGTCTATTTGGGAAATAGAGGGATGAGGAAGTAAGGAAATAAATATTCCACATTTCAGTGAGGAATGAATTTGGATTATCTTAAAGGTTATTGTCATCAAGGAATGGTCAGGTGACACATGTTTTCCAATAGAATCCTAAACAAGTAGAACAGATCATAATGAGTCGCTAGCTAGAGCCTGAGTGTACTCACTCTACTGGATACTGTTGGACCACAACGCTTCTGCATTTATGAAACTTAGCAGTTTTGAAATGACTGAAGCATGGGTTCTAGTTAATTAAAATTTTAAAGATTTTACATTATTACTCTTTAATTTCTTTATTAAGGCTTAGGAGTCACCTTGGAATCATTAATGGCCAATTTATAAACAACAGAGAAGTATCTTCTTAACCTGTTTCCAGAAATCTGTTTGTATATTTTGGTTTTATTAAGATGAACTGGAGGGCATATGCAGATTTCTAAACTATGAATTCATGAAAAGGTAATTGTTAAGAATCAAGGGAGGAATTAGAGGAAAATTACAATAATATCCCTTGCTTCATAGAGAAAGAAGTGGGGAAGAGTTCCAATTTGCTCAGTTACTCTGAATCTTTCTGCAACTAATTCCTCTGATGTCCACCACACCCTCCCCCCCCCCTTCTTAAAATACATGACCCTAAACTTGACACTTCTTTAGATGGAAAGACCCACTCTTAGTGCTAGCATTTCAAGCTGTGGATTTCCCTCTTGTATTTTCCTGGCCAATCCAACAACCTGCTTTCCAATTTCCAAACATTTCTCATTTTTGTTTGTTTGTTTTTGTTTTGTTTATTTGTTTGTTTGTTTGTTGTTCTATTTCTGCTCCCCTTTTTGAGTTTTACTTGCACCCTATAGTGTATGTGCATATGCATATCCTGCACTAAGGGGAACCATGAGAGGGAAGGAAGGTAGAGTCTCATACTAAATGCCCCATTTTAAACAGGCTCTTGTAACAAAGGTTCCTTGGAGAAAGACTTATCTCAGTGTTGGGATTAAAAAGTGGTAAGGAAGGGGAGGAGTCAAGATGGCGGAGAAAGAGCAGGCTGAGACTACTTTGGGTAGCGGGAGATCAG